>NC_059073.1:66367983-66967983 GCF_020497125.1 Mauremys mutica | reverse complement strand
CAGCTCTGATGACCCCATTCAATGGGGTCATGACCCCCTTTGGGTTCCCAACGCACAGATTGAGAACGGATGTCTTAGATCTTAATTCTTAGCTACTTGTGAACAACCCCGCTTTATTATGTGTCTTGTTCAGTTTCTGATTACACAGTGGGGTTTATGGGATGGTAAAACTCTACATATTTAAGATATGAAAGTCTAGCCATTGATATTTTTCCAGTGGATAATATTGAAATCATTTAAAATATGTTTCTCAGTAGTGAGGAAGCTTGCCAAGTGTAAGAGTAAAAAATAATAAGATGGGAAATGGTAAATGTGTTTCCTCATAAGGGACTGAATAATTTTAGTACATATGTTTAGAGATCTATCGCGTTAACTTTACTCTATAATGCAAATCTCCTGATGTCACAAAACAAGTCAATAAGGAAGGTGCATGTGATAGAAATATTAGGAATAAGAGGAAGGCAGTTGGCTATACGTAAGTATTTGTCAAATTTATGTAACTTTCTGAGGTAGGTTTTTTACTAATCCTATCCATTCCTCCCTTTCAAACAAAAATAGTTATTCCCAATTTTTATTTATTTCACTTCTAGAGTAATGAAGTATACTTTCACCTTACAAAATTAGAATCCTGTGTAGTCAAAAAGACTTTGAAATGCCTAATGTTATCCTTACAATACACAAATATTTTTCTATTCTCTAGGCAAGCACAGTGAAAGCAATGCTGAGTTAGGCCAACTCTACTGGCCCACCACTTCAACCCTGACTACCCGTCTGCGTCGCCTCATTACTGCCTATCAGCGCAGTTACAAAAGGCAACAAATGAGGCAAGAGGCACTAATGAAGACGGACCGACGGAGACGTCGGCCTAGGGAGGAAGTGAGAGCACTAGAAGCAGAAAGAGAAGCTATAATAACTGAAAAACGTCAAAAGTGAGTTTAAGATTTCTTCCCCCAAATGCCAATGGCAGATATCTATGAAAATGTATGTTGCCATCACTTCAGTTTTGCTTTGGATTAATAGGTAACATTTGGGGTCTTCCGGTGCAGTAAGTCAGGCCTTGTTCTAACCATTCTTAATTTTTTGCACTCTAGATGGACAAGAAGAGAAGAAGCAGATTTTTATCGTGTTGTATCTACTTTTGGGATTATTTTTGACCCTATGAAACAACAATTTGACTGGAACCAGTTCAGAGCTTTTGCTAGGCTTGATAAGAAGTCCGATGAAAGTTTGGAGAAGTACTTTAATTGTTTTGTGACTATGTGCAGGCGGGTATGCCGAATGCCTGCCAAACCAGATGAAGGTAAGTTTATAATAATAAAAATCCACACGAATAATTTACTCTGTTTAAAATCAAGAGACTAATCCTGTTGAAACATGATTTGATAACAAAACATAGTAATTACAAATTTTGTAATTTTTCAATCTTTAAAAACCAACTTTTATATTCAATCAGGTTAAACAATGAAAATCCAATTTTGTTACAGAACCACCTGATCTTTCCACCATGATTGAGCCAATCACAGAGGAGCGTGCTTCTAGGACTTTATATCGCATAGAACTGTTACGGAAAATCCGTGAGCAGGTTCTCCATCACCCTCAGTTGGGGGAGAGGCTAAAATTGTGCCAGCCAAGCTTGGATCTGCCAGAGTGGTGGGAGTGTGGTAAACATGACAAAGACTTACTGATTGGTGCTGCTAAACATGGAGTCAGTAGGACAGATTATCACATCCTGAATGACCCTGAACTCTCTTTTCTTGATGCCCACAGAAATTTTGCTCAAAACAGAGGGGCAGGTAATGCAAGTAGTGTGTCTTCACTAAACCCACTGGGTGCTGGCTGCAGTCATACGCCCCCTATTGTTCCATCCACACCAGTACAAGACGACAAGGCTACAGAACAAGCTGAGTCTAAAGTTGAGGGGTCTGAAAATTCAGCAGCCAAAGAAAAGTCTGATATTAAAGAGGAGACAGATATTGCAGAAAAAGGCATTAAGCAGGAATGTGATGCTGAGGCTGAGCCTGGACCTGTTAAATGTGAAAGGAAAGCTATAGAAATGAGTACAGATGTAGATCCAAAATCTATTTCTGAAAAAGGTTCAGAAGAGGACGAAGAGGAGAAACTTGATGATGATGACAAATCAGAAGAGTCCTCCCAACCTGAAGGTAATGCATACAGAAATGATTTGACTAACAGAGAAAAGCCATGAAGCTAATGTTAAAAGTTGTGCCAGCTGATAGTTGGCAGCCAAGGAGCCATTATGGCAACTGAGGATTGGACAGATACATCTGCTCCCCAGCCACTCTCCTTAGGCCAATGGCCCAGATAGGGTGGTGTAAGAGCAGCTACAACAGCGCTGTTTCACCTGGGGATTCCCCCACAGCAAGTCAATATTAAGATAGCGAATTGAGCCAATAATATAGGCCCTTGGCACCATCAGAGCGCACAGAGGCTGTAGAAGGGCCAAGGATATGCCCCAACAATTATTCAATAAGTATCTAAATTACAAGCATTACTGTGCCTCAGGATTATCAATCTTACTTTTTAGTTATTGTTTTAAAATATTTCAGTAGAAAGCTGAAATCCTTCTCTGAAAGGGTTAACAAAATAGTATACTAAATTCCCCTTTTTTCACCCTGAAATGCCAATAGTTTGACTGCTGCAAGGTTTCGGTCAATGTTTTATAGCAGAAGAATTTAAGTTAGTGGTTTTCTTCATTAGGATATGGAAAGCTCCTCTGGAAAAATAATAATGTTTATACCAAATGTTACTCAACTCTGAAGCTACAGCATGACTAATCCACATTACAAAAAGACCAAAATTGTACTTAGGTACTTTTTTTTTTTTTTTTCTCCTCTACGTTCCACATTTCAACCAAAGATTTTGAGTTAGGATGATTGGTCTGTTTGTAGCTAATGCCTGGTGATTGTTATTCCTCAGCAGGAACAGTTTCTCAGGGTAAGAATTTTGATGAAGAAAGCAATGCATCTATGAGCACTGCAAGGGATGAAACCCGTGATGGGTTCTATTTGGAAGATGGAGATCCTTCAGTCGCTCAGTTGCTTCATGAGAGAACATTTGCCTTTTCTTTCTGGCCTAAGGTTGGTTCACGATTGACCAGTACCTTTCTCAGTATGAATAGAACATGGAAAAATTCCTGCTTTTATTTCATTAATGGTCTTTCAGTTTTGCAGATTGTATGTTTCTCTAATGTTCAAAACACATTTTATTAATGGTCTAATAGAGACCTAGGAAGTTTATGAAATAAGGTTGTAAATTTCAATTTCTTTGAGAGTAGGCAGAGAAAAAAGTAGGAATTACATTACATTCTTTGGTATAGACAGACTGGTGTAATGCATTATTTTTCTTGCAAACTATATATTCTTATGTCAACAGAATCACACTTTTGTTGATAGAAGCAAATTTATTACCTTGATTTATGGGTTTCATCTGCAGAGGTGCCTACAATGTTAAGAGCAGAGGTTTGGAAGATCACCATTTATGTTGGGGGTGAGGAGATTGTAGAGAGAGCATACTAATGACCTACTTGTTCCAAGCCATTATATAATGTTGACAGATGTAATTGTATTAAGGTTTCCTGTAAACATAAGCAGCAACTGCAGATGAAGTTTTGTCCTGTATTTTATTTTTGTAACAATGCAGATAATTATTTAATAGGAAACATCTATAAAACAGTGATTTTGTGATAAATCCTTATAAATTTGTTTCCTGGTTTTGCAAAGAGGGTAGGGAGAGAAATAAAGTAGTAATAGTCTTAAGCTTACTAATCACCATAACAGGGCCATCTGGTTTAGAAAAAAAATCTTGCTCTAATAGGCTTATTCCTGGGGAAAGCAAGCAGTCTGCTGCAGCTGCTGAGACTTGCTAGTGGCTTTTGCAGCGTTCTGCTGTTCAGGAAGCTAAAGGATGATTCTATTCCCTAATCAGCAGTATTTTTCATATACAGATGCCCCCCGACATACGCAATCGTTCCGTTCTGGAAAGCCTTACGTAACTCGAATTTTGCATAAGTGGGAAATGTACACCCGTACGTTACGCAAAAATGTCCGCAACTCGAAAATCCTATTTCTGGCTTATGGAACTTTTTCCATAAGTGCGAATTTGCGTAAGTCAGGTCATGCGTAACCCGGGGAGCGCCTGTAGTGTGTTTCAGTATATTTCAAGCAAGCTAGAATACAAAATCATTGAATACTGACATGGAAAAATCAAGTGATCCTTCTTTTTCTTTTCATAAAGTCATTTTAGGAAACATTCAAAATGCTAAAATCAGCTATTGCTAGATTCAGAAAGTTTCACCAAAGGAGTTTAAAGGTTCATAGTAACAAATGCTTTTAATCTGTGTAAATTCTGTCTAAGTAAACTAAACTGTAATTAGAATTTTTTTTAATGTACATGCTTCAATGAAATTTGAAGTGATAATGGGTGTGGAATGAAAATTGACATTCATTAGATGTCCCTAGGTTGGTGCCCGTTTCATAATGTTGAACTTTATTAATAGTGACGCTAATGAGGAACCACTTCCTGGGACAGAATTGCAGAATCAAGCCTGTTGGATATGAAATACCATAGCTTTAAGATACTGATGGCAGATATTTTAATTCTCCTGTCCAAACTGATGATTTTGCTGAACTGAAGTTCAGCATTATGTAAACAATAGTGAGTGCTTTGTAAATGTCAACTAGTGTAATATTTCTTTATAGAAAACAAGTTCTCCCAACATGTTAGTTTTAAATGATGAAAAGTAACTTCATCTCTCTCCACCATAATTCTCTGTATGTGAACTGTTTAGAACAACTGGTTTATTTTCTGGTCTGTAAGCATTCTGTTAGATAGTTTTCCTTGTATTTCTCAAGTCTTGCAGGCTATTAAACTGTGCAGTTGTGCTCAGTCTGACTGAGTTTAAATGGCTACTTTTGCACCAAAGGTTCATTATGTACTTTCCTTTATGCAGGACCGAGTAATGATCAACCGATTAGACAACATCTGCGAAGCAGTGCTAAAAGGGAAGTGGCCAGTAAATAGGCGCCAGATGTTTGATTTCCAGGGGCTCATACCTGGGTATACTCCAACAGCTGTGGACAGCCCTCTACAGAAAAGGAGCTTTGCAGAGCTCTCCATGGTTGGTCAAGCCAGCATCAGTGGCAGTGAAGATATCACTGCTTCTCCTCAGTTATCAAAGGCAAGTTGAATCTTTCTGGTTACATTATAGAAAAAGGAACCTCATTTTGCATGTTAAGTAACCAGGGGTGGGGGAGATGAAAAGGAAAAATAGGCTGCTTTAAACTGCTTTGCTGAATAAAATGAGACCTTTCTGTCTTATGGTCAAGTGAAACATCAGGTTTTTTTCCCCTAAAATTCAGTACAGCTTTGTTAGTAATTAGAAATGCTCATTTTTTTTATTAGGAAGATGCACTCAATTTATCAGTCCCACGTCAGCGGAGGAGGAGACGGAGAAAGATTGAAATTGAGGCTGAGAGAGCGGCCAAGAGGAGAAATCTTATGGAAATGGTTGCCCAGTTACGAGAGTCTCAGGTGGTCTCAGAAAATGGACAAGAAAAAGTTGTAGATTTATCAAAGGCCTCACGAGAGGCAACAAGTTCTACCTCAAATTTTTCATCTGTTACTTCTAAGTTTATCTTGCCTAATGTCTCCACACCAGTGTCTGATGCCTTTAAAACTCAAATGGAGCTGCTGCAAGCAGGTCTTTCACGCACACCCACAAGGCATCTACTAAATGGTTCTTTAATAGATGGAGAACCGCCCATGAAGAGGAGGAGAGGAAGGAGGAAAAATGTAGAAGGGCTTGATCTATTGTTTATGAGCAACAAACGGACATCGCTGACTGTTGTAAGAGAGCAATTTTTTTTGTTTTTTCCTTTGTATCTATTACTCTAGGTATCTGAGTTTGAAGTGCTATTGTAGTCTAAGTGACTGTGTAGAAATTTCTTCTTTTTACTAAGTCCATCAGCTCCTTGTTCATATTCAGAGCTATATTTTCTTCAATTATTGACCAAAATGTTATGCATTTCAAATTAAGCACTTTTAACGGTGACAAATGACAACTTTGTTGTGTGATATACACCTCTTAAATAGTAATCACAAACTTCACTCTTCACAAAAACCTTACAGATGTACTAACAAAATGGAATTCCAGTTTGAGGTTTTACTGAATACTAATTATGGAGGAAAGATCAGGGGACTCTGCGTTGGGAACAGCTAGAAAATAGCCTCAGAACTGGCTTTTTGGGCTATAATGTGCTCTTGTAAAATATCATTAAACTTCCCAAATGTCCATAATGTAACAATATTGCTTTATATGGTAAAATTTATTCAAACAACTTTAATAGTCTAGGGAGATTCCCTGATGGGTAAGCTGTGATTTTAGCTAGTCATTTTGGGAAATCACTTCTCCCAGATAATATTCCTTAGAGGTGAAAATTCATACCAGCATCAATTTTTTGCAGGAGGATGCAGAAGTGACCAAAGTATTTGAAGACGATATGGAGACCCCACCAGCAAGGAACATTCCATCTCCTGGACAACTGGACCCAGACACTCGGATCCCTGTAATTAACTTAGAGGATGGGACCAGGCTGGTGGGAGAGGATGCTCCTAAAAACAAGGATTTAATTGAATGGCTTAAATCGCATCCTACCTATACTGTTGATATGCCAAGTTATGTACCAGTAAGTAGATGTTGCATATAAAACTATAGCTTATATCAAATTAGTGTGGCCTTAAGGCTCAAAGAAATTGAAATACCAGGCATACTCATTTAGTGTCTAATCCTATGTCCTATTGAAGTCAGTTGTAGTTTTCCCCTAAACTTCAATGGAAATAGGACCCATAGGTTGCCAGAATGTTATTTTAACTTCATTTTTATATTTAAATTGAACAGCGATGTGTGTATTGGAAAATATACATCAAATTGTGCAGAATGTTTGTTTCCCTCTGGCAAAAATGAGAAGATTTCTGAGAAAAATTTTAAAGCAAGGAATTTGGCTATATACAGTCTTAAAAACTTTTATTGCAATGAGTTGATTGAAGGTTTATTTCTTTTGACCAGAAAATAGAAAAACCTAACACAATATATTTTTTGTTTTTTCCTTTTAGAAGAGTGCAGATGTGCTGTTTTCCCCATTTCAGAAGCCGAAGCAAAAAAGACACAGATGTCGAAACCCTAATAAATTGGATATAAACACCTTAACAGGAGAAGAGAGGGTACCTGTTGTAAATAAACGAAATGGAAAGAAGGTAAAACTTAGACTAGTCCTCTCCTCTGCTAGAGCTGTTTCAGAGCATCTCTGGCACCCAGGAAGCAAGTCTTTCATGCCAAGATGATTTAGGGTTTAATCCTGAGAGGCTGAATTAGGGGGCCTGCAGCCCCCCGATTTATAGCCCTTTTAGCTAGTGGGTGAATAATTTGCTGAACAATTTGACTTTTTTTGTCAGATTTTTTAAATAAAATATATAACAAACTTCAAATTATTGACTCTGCTTGAGTCACAAATATTAGTTCAAAAATATTCAGTCTCCCAACTGGTATCTAAGGGCTTGTCTATACAGACAGTTAGTGCGCACCATGCTAGAGCACTATAGATTTACACACAAGCTTGCCCCGCATGAAGTTTCAGCATAGACATGACCTAAGATGGACAGTATCTCTTAAAAACAAGAAGGAATCCGGTGGCACCTTAAAGACTAACAGATTTGTTAGAGCATACGCATTCATGGGTAAAAAAACAAATCTGTTAGTCTTTAAGGTGCCACCGGACTCCTCGTTATTTTTGTGGACAACAGACTAACATGGCTGCCCCTCTGATACTTAATATCCCTTAATCACCTCTGAATTGCACTACTAAAAGCCACTATAACCTTTTAGAAAATAAAAGTAATCTTCTGCATATGAAATGTGTGCATTGTTTCATTCTTTAAGAGTAATTAATGTCTTTAATTAGATGGGTGGAGCTATGGCCCCTCCAATGAAGGACCTACCAAGGTGGTTGGAAGAAAATCCTGAATTTGCTGTTGCTCCAGACTGGACTGATATTGTTAAGCAGTCTGTAAGTATAAGGCTCAGTTGTTCCATTTAAAGTTTATTTGCAAAAAAAAAATTAACACTGTATACATTTCCCCCACATAAGCAGACTGTTAGGCCTTTAGCCTGTAGCTTGTTTTG
Source organism: Mauremys mutica (assembly GCF_020497125.1). Taxonomy (NCBI): domain Eukaryota; kingdom Metazoa; phylum Chordata; order Testudines; family Geoemydidae; genus Mauremys; species Mauremys mutica. The sequence goes on along the minus strand of NC_059073.1, from coordinate 66,959,786 downwards.
AACTAAGGAAATATTAGTGGCAGGATGGGGTTATCCGACATTTGGGAGAGGATGATAGAAATGTGCAATGGGATTGCAGTAGATAGCCACTAGTGCACAATCTTAAACATTTATTATACATTAAGGTTTTTTCATAGTCATATAAATATGAGTGACTGCTAAATACAAATACTCATTCACTAATTGAATATTAATCAAATAGTCACATCCATATAAGAAATGGATTCTCTAATTGAAGGATATTGGTATCAACCAGCATCCAGGGGTTAACTTTTCCAGCTTTTCATTTTAAAAGATCCGTCTGAAGCAGAAGCAAGCAACACTGCAAATACTCATTTATTCTGTGAAAGTGTAGGATAATGCCCAGCTGATAAACAGTAGTTCAGTAGAAATAGAAAAACCATGACCAGCGTGTAATTGCAGTGTTTTCATCGTATTTTAATTGAATTTGGTGAGCAGTCTGTGAAATATGTGTTTCACAGCTCTGATTCTATTCAGCATGTTTTGTCCCATCGTTGTGATTATATGTATAAAATTAGCATTTTTTGCTGTTCACTTTGTTCCATTTCCTATGCTTTCTGCCAGCTCCAACATTCATGTTAGTCTCTCTCCATTTGTCATTTACCAATTTTGAGATTTTTTTTTTTTTTTACCACCACCAACATGGAAGAATGCAGAATGATTGTGTAACAATTCTTCTCTCACACATGACCCATTAAACATATACTCTGAGTATTGAACACTGACAGGGCATAATCAACTGTTCCGATTTAAAACTGAAAGTATATTGATAAAGAATCTTTTTTTCACCTCTTTGTTCAGGGTTTTGTTCCAGAGTCCATGTTTGACCGTCTTCTCACAGGCCCAGTTGTGAGAGAGGAAGGAGCAAGCAGAAGAGGAAGAAGGCCAAAAAGTGAAATTGCCAAAGCAGCTGCAGCAGCTGCCGCTGTAGCTTCAACTTCGGGAATCAACCCACTGCTAATGAACAGTCTATTTGCTGGAATGGACCTCACAAGCCTTCAGAATCTACAGAATCTACAGTCTCTCCAGCTTGCCGGCCTCATGGGCTTCCCTCCAGGACTAGCAACAGCTGCGGCTGCTGGAGGTGATTCTAAAAATCCAGCTGCCATGCTGCCTCTGATGTTGCCAGGTATGGCAGGGTTACCCAACATGTTTGGACTGGGTGGATTGTTGAATAACCCAATAACAGCTGCTCCTGGAAACACCACTCCTGCTTCCAGTCAAGGAGAAACTGAAGATGGCACTTCAAAATCAGAAGAGAAGAAAAATGAGAACGAAGAGGAGAACAAAGATGCTGAGAAAAGCACAGACGTTTCTGCTACTGACTCTGCAAATGGATCTGTCAGTGCTGCTACTGCCGCCGCCGCCACCAGCAACAACACTGGATTGCCCACAAACCCTCTGGCCTTCAATCCTTTCCTATTGTCCACCATGGCTCCTGGCCTGTTCTATCCATCTATGTTTCTACCTCCAGGACTGGGAGGATTGACACTGCCTGGTTTCCCAGGATTAGCCGGACTTCAGAATGCAGTGGGCTCCAATGAAGAAAAGGCTACTGACAAAACTGAAGGGGCTGCATTTAAAGAAGAGGAGAATTTAGAAGGCAGTGATGCAGAGGAGAGCCTTGATAAAACTGCAGATTCCTCCGTTTTAGAAGATGAAATAGCACAGGGTGAAGAATTAGACTCGCTTGATGGGGGGGATGAAATAGAAAACAATGAAAATGATGAATAACCAGTACCAATTACAGTTAAAGTGTTTTAAACTTTTGACAAGTGGTAGTCCTACTGTTTACACTCACAGTTAATGTCCATACTTAGTTTTTATAAGCTGTTCTGTAACATAGTGTAGCAAAAAAAAAAAAGTTTCAAGTCATGTTATACAGATGTGTCAAAAGGTATCTTGGTCATTAAGTATTGTGCAGTGCATTATTTATTATCCCTAGGAGAGATGAAATTTGAGAGGTGATCATGTCTTTTTAAGGAAATTGACATAATGCTCTGCTTTTTTTTCTTTTGGTACCATTGGTATTATTATAAAAGCAGCAATTTGTAATCAAGTGGCACTAATAGAAGGAAGTGCTGCTTAAAGGAAGTATGAAGTTATATATTTAATTTTTTTATTTTTTATTTTTAATTTTTGCTGTGAAGGTCAAGATGAAATTTACCATACATATCATACTTGCGCATCATTTTGACTGTATGGGAGTTCATACACTCGCGCGTGCACACACCCACACACACACTCTTTCTGACAATCTCCATGATAGTGTGAATGTCTCTGTCTTGAGACACAGCAATAATAAGGCAGCTGTTGAATGTGAAGAGTACCTTTTGGAAATTAACCCACTGAGAAGGTTCTTACAGGATAAAACTACAGTTTAATCGTCTCGTGATCTTGTAATGCACTGGTATAAACAAAAAAAAAAAAGAAAGAGAAAAAAAATAAAGAAAATCAGGTACCTTTTTTAAATTAAAGGACTTTGTTACTTTAGCCACAAAGCTAAACAGCATTACCTCAACTCTAAACTAGCCTTGAAGTTTACAGACATGACTTTGTAAATGTATTGTTTTCTTTGTTGTGATGTCTTTTTATTTTTTTCTTTGGGAACTGCTATCATGTAAGATAAGATGTAAATTGCTGCCAACTGTAGTAATGATGCTTTTAATAAAAGTGACCCATGATATGCAGAGCTGTAATTATAGAATGTAGTGTTTAGAGAAATGGCAAATGGTGTCTCTCTCTCTCTCTCTCTCTGTATGTGTGTGTATATGTGTATATATATATATATATAGGTGTGGAGGTTTTGGTTTTTTGGGGGGATGGGGGTGTATTCACAGTAGAAGCAAAATACATCATTGTGGTCATTTGTACAGTTCCTTGCTATATCCTCTCTTACTAGATTAACTGTTAGTAATATGTCGAACTGATTGTCTTCAGGAGACTAAGCACGACGAAAAATCTTGAATTACCTTCACATTATTCCACTCTAACTCACTCCACAGAAAAACACACAAAAACCCTGCATTACTCCCTCAAAAGGGCATGTGAGAATACTTTAAAATGTGTTCAGCATGTGATAATGTGGTACACTAAAGAACAAAAGGGCAAAAGAAAAATGAGGCTTTAATAGGCACAATATCTAGGTCATTTATCCTTGGTTAATGGGTAGAAAAACACAATGCTGTAGTGTCAGCAAGGGACACAAAGACTCTGTGGTATCCTGTAGACCAAAGCTTGTGATGCCAGAAACCACCATGTCAAACAACCTACATGAAACTAAAAATGACCCACTTTTCTAAAACCAAAACCTTTTCTGGAGAGCTACTGATTTGTACCCTTATGTGACCTTTGATATTTGAGATAATGTATCATTTGAGAACTACTGTTTTCACTTTGTTGTGTCACCTGGATATACACATAACCCTCCTGACATGAAGTTAAAGGGGTAGACTTCCACTATAGTGCATGAAAAACTAGATTTTTAACTTCTGTGGGCACACAACTCCAGTGACAAATGAAAAACCCATGCACAATGCTGAAAATGTTCCCCAGAATATCCGAAGTGGGTAAATCCTAATGCTCATTTGAAGAAAGTTATACTATCTGCCGTAAGAATTGTAGCTGCCTGAGAACTTCAAGCTGATCTGCAGTACAGATTGACACAAGGTCTCAAATAGATCAATGTTCCAAGGGCCAAATTCAGTGGGAGGTAGATGTGTATGAGAGGGAAGAACTTGGCCTAAAAAGAGCACTTCATGAGCAATGAAAATACAAGATTAGAAATGAAAAGCTAGAAAGTGAATATTGTATGAATGAATCACATGCATACACTCTAAATGAGGAGAAATCAAAATGGCTCATTCTGCCCCTTTAATAGATCATTCAGAGTTAATGAAGGTCAGGGAGGATTTTTTTCCCTGTATGCTTCACTGCACAGTTGACTAGGTGCATTATTCTTGCCTTTCTCTAAAACATCACATATAGGCTACCATAAAAAGCTAGATACCAAACTTGGAAGGCCACAAGTCTGATCAGGTGTGGCAAATTTCGTCTGATGCATTCATTTTATCAGGTTTTGAAGTTACTTGAATTATTTTTGTTGAACTGATTTTTGGAACCAATTATGCAATTCTCAGAAGTGTCTGCTGTGAATGATTATTTGTAACTATATTATTTTTACCAATAATACAGTATCCGGTTTTATTCAATTTCACAATTACCAGCAAGGAATTTACACTAGCTAATGCTATCCTTGGGGAAGCCTTTATTAATTGAGAAGAGTAGGAATGAGTTTTAAAATCATGGTTTTGATATATCCACTGATGACAAATGGACATCAGCACAGGAAAATCTGAATCCTAGCATGGATTGTCCATTAGACCACAACATTATTTCTGCCCTATAAAATGTTCCTCTGAATTTTTCTATAGCAATAGTTAGCATTATGTAGCACCTGCATTTCTTACTCAAAGAAAAATTGAAATTGTGTAACATTGTGATATGTGACAAATTAATATTAAATAAGTTAAGGAAGCAAAACAACCAGCATTTTCAACACCGTAACTTTTTACATTTAGAATATAAGGCATCTACTATTGTTTCTAAAAGAAGATAACACTTGATTTTTGGAATGGATAACAGCCTTCATATTAAAAAAAAAAAAAAAGAAAAGGAAGCGAGGGGGATTGCCATCTAATGTCCAAGATCTGTATTACATGAAAATATAAAGTGTTTGCTTTCATGGGAGAAATGTTTTTACTCGTTAGCCACTGAAAAGACTATAAAGTTTTAAAATTTTATTTGTGGGGAAAATCCTGCACAGGAGGTTGCACCGTATCAGGTAAGATACCTCTCCGGACTTGTAAGTAAATGTGGAGTACAGGTTGTCTCCTGCTGCTTTACGAGAAGTCTATCTCTGTTAAACAGCCATTTTCTGTTGGTCTCTGGAGTGGTTACTTGAAACCTACTGGCAATATCAAGGAACAAGTGAGAAAACGATTGCAAATGGAAACTCTATCATAGTATAGAAATGGTGTGCCTTGTAATTTAGCGTTCAAGTAGGCCTTTTTCTGTGTATTTACTATTCGTGCCTGCTCACCTAGAGTACAAAACTGCTCAAGCTATCAGATTAAAGATGATACATATTTAAAAAACATTTTTTAAAAGTTTATATTCTTGTTCTATTAACTGAGGCTGTATATAAAACTGCTACAAAGTACAAGTGGTGGAAAATGCTCACCAATGAAATTAGGTAACTCTCTAAACTGGTCCCCAGGGTCCCCCAGTAGCTTTGATCTCTACAGTTTCATAACAATATCCAATACAAAGCCTGTGTATTTGCAGAACTTACTATAGGCTACCCCTCTGATACTTGATATAGGTTTTGTGTTTTACTTACTGGAATAATGTTCAAATACAGGACTCCTCCATGGATAACCTTATCATTGACTGCAGTGGGCTAAGCGTCTCAAAGAAAGGGCCTTTTTGGGAATTAGAGAGTAGCAGGCTTTTTTCCATTATTAGGTTTCCCATTACATTTTGTATGGCATACAAAATCGCTTTGACATTTAGAGCTCTATTAATCTGGCACCATGCATTTCAGTGACCTTGAGAACTTACTCTATGGGGCTGCCGTCTAGTGACTTAGGACGTCTGATGACTCTGGCCCCTCTGACTTGTAGCTCTTCCTTGTGGGGTCTGAAAGGCATAGGCTAAAGGATGCTTTCTGAGTCATCCAATTCAATAGGCAAGGGTGCTGCTTGGACTTTGTGTTGTAAATTTCCTTGTGCTTGATTATGTGGAAGGTGCTATGAGTAGTCTACTTTTTTTTCTCTGGCTGAGATGATGCCTTGGAAGGAACCAGTGGTTTGTCCTTTTAAATGTTGATTAAAGATTTCACGTGTGGATGCCTAAGATATGCTTGAGCCAACTGTTTGGCCCAAAACAAGTCAAGAGAAATTCAAATCCAAGAATGATAGTTGCCATTGTACAAGTCTCAGGTAAGAGTCCCCTTCAGCCAACACTACACCAGTCTTTTTTCATCTCTCTACATGAATGCACTGAGTGGTCTTGCTAAATCTAAAATCTTCACTCCAAAATTAAGGTATTACAAGTAAATGTTAAAACCTTCCCTGCATTTAACTTTTGGTCATAACTGTGAATATAAAATATTACCCAGTTCTGGTAAACAATGTGACCTAATTCTAAACTAAAAATAACTCAGATGTTCAAAATAGGCTGAGATGTAGTAGGTAGATTTGTTTTTGTTATACACTTCATGGCTTCACTTTAGCAGTAGTAACAGGACAAGCCTGAACTTTAACATTGCCAGGATTCCAGGCAGGGCCGACTCCAGGCACCAGCAAAGGAAGCAGGTGCTTGGGGCGGCCAATGGAAAGGGGTGGCATGTCCGGGTCTTCGGCAGTGGGTCCCTCACTCCCTCTTGGAATGAAGGACCCACTGCTGAATTGCTGCTGAAGAATGAAGCGACGCAGTAGAGATGCTGCCAATCGCGGCTTTCTTTCTTCTTTTTTTTTGGCTTCGCCGCCTGGGGTGGCAAAAAAGCTGGAGCCAGCCCTGGTTCTAGCTATTGCAGTGGTTTAATGAATTAGCTGTACTTCTCTAGAGATCTGGGTACAAATCTCAGAGTCACGAATGAGTGTTTAGTGATCATATTAAAATCCTAGTAAAACATTCTGGCTTTTAAAAAGCCAGCACATGAGTGTCAGATTTTGCACAAATGACATAGTCACAGACAGGCTGATTTATTGAAAGTATCATTAAATTGGAGGAGTTCCCACAATTATGAATGGGAATTGCCACCCAGAATAGTATGTTGGAACTAAAAACAAGACTTTTTTTACCTACATGCCTTATTAATGTATAGTGCAGCATTTTAACACTGAATCCTGACAGCAATGTGCAGCCATTGAACTTTGGATTTATTTATAGTAAAATGTGTGTGATGGCCCTGAAGTATATCTATTAACCAGTATAGATGACAAATTAAGTGCAAGCTATAAAATGTCCAGTAGTAATTACAAGTGTATATCAAATGCTGATTTAAGGTGGATGTTGTCAGCAACTCGAAATCTGGTGGCTTCTATAGCTCTGTTCCTCTTGGATGATGCTTTAACCTTTCAGATGCAGATTTACGTAACTCTGAAACCTGTCATTTTTGTACGTGTAGGAGTCCACTCCAGCTCTGGTGTTTGTGCTATCAGTCTCCTCCCACAGGGTTTTTCTGCTATTGTTGGACTCATAAAGGATTTGCATATCTGTGGCTGCAGAGCTAATGTGTTCTCACTCAGCTCAGAGGCCCTGTGAGGCAACTGCATGATCCCTTCCATTTTTTTTCTAAGGGTGAGTAGAAAATAAAGAGACGGCCATTGTATTTCACTGCAGAAGCATTGTTCTTCCCCAGACAAAGATGGCATATTTCTACGATCCATAGTTTCTGCCCCTTCAGCCATGGTTGGCTGCTGATGAGCATCTGTGCAGACTCTGAATAGCCTGAAGCATTTCCTAAAACCATTAAAAACATGAATTTTCCCCAAACACATGCCAAGCCCCCACCTCTAAAATATATAGCAAATGGAGCCAAAGGTGTGAAAGCAAAATCTTTGCTCTCTAAAGATCTGTTCTCAATGTGTTTTCCTGAATTAACTTTTCACAAATAAGTGTTTTCAGAAGACATCTAAAAGATATTTGAGACAGCATATTACTTTGTTCTTGGTTCCTGGAAACTTTATAGATCAAAATATGTACCTTTGTTTAGAAGAATTTTTAAAAAGCAATAGCTTTTTATTATTCCCTCCTTGCTATGGATTTGTGTAAAGGCGAGGGATGAAATGAATGGTTTTCATTCATGGTTCAAGACCAAATAAAAACAGCTCTATAATGTTAGTATCCAGTCTGCACAGCAGCTCATCAATAGGCAGACACGGCTCAAGGAAATCTTGATACAAGTCCTATACGTTGCCTAACTTGAGCCATCTCAGCTGAATTTCCATTTTAGATTGTAGCTGTGAAGCATTGCCTTTCCTTCCCGGTCTTCAAGTTCCTCACAAGCAGATATGCCATTTTCAGCTCTCTAATAATCTGCAGCAGGCTTGCTATCTGGTATATGGGTAATCAGTTCACCAAGGTGCTGCTGTGCAGTCCAGGCTCCCCATCACCTGATAGTGTTTCCTGTAAGTTGTCAGAAAACATAATTGCATTCTTTCCCAATTGTCACAAGTCCCACACCAATTCCAACTTGTTAGCCGGCTAGCATCCAGGAGGTATGGTTTTGTTTTGCAAGCAATGTTGCTCTTTTAATTGTCCATTTTAGTAATTAGAGATGTCATCCAAGACTCACAGTAGAAGGTAAGTCTGTGTAATTCCAGCATCCATTGATTATAGACAAGAGTTAACAGTTTAATTTCTAAAAGCTGTGTATCCACAAGTTTAGAAAGGAAGATGGTCTGGTGGTTAAACCACTGAAGTAGGACTCTGGATTCAGTTTCTAGTTCTTCCAGATTCTTTCTGTGTCACTTTGGGCATTTTCCATCTGTAAAATGGAATAATGATACTTCCCTATTTCACAGGGGGTGTTGGAGGATAAATTAAGCAATGACTGTTAGGTGCTCAGATACTACAGTGATAAGGGCTGGCTGCAATGAGACTGCACCCATGATGTTCTGGGCTCAATATCTGTAGTGCATTAAAGTTGAGAAAAGGTTCAAAATAAAACACAAAGTAGGGAGAAGTAGAAATAAAACAATGTCAAAAAGGCTTAGGTAGACATCACACAAGTTTTAGCCATTCAATAGCCTTGGGATCAGCAGTGTGGAGTCTGAAAAGTCCTCCTGCAAGACCATCGTGAGATGTGTGTAGTTGTAGCTGGGTTGGTCCCAGAATGATGGTCCAATAAAAGATATTACCCCCTCCCACACACACACATCTAAGTTGGGCAAGAACAGATGCTTGAGGTAGTCTGTTCTTCTGGATCCTCCATATGCTCAGTCCATGTTCTAGCATTGCGTGGAATTGTCTGTTTCAAAGAATTATTTCTGCATCTATAACAATCCATTGTAGTAACAACCAGCAGACCTATGTGCAGACAGTATCATATGCTGCTGTCAAGTCAAGAAACAGCCCCTGACTTTTTCCTTCTGCTGAAAAACATTTTTATATAGGTGGTAGGAGCAAAGACTTGGTAACTAGTGCTCCTAAATCTGCCTGGTCATCACCCAGATCCTGCTTTACCATGGACATGATTCTTTCCAGAATTAGTTGCTCCGGAAGTTGGCAAGCACAGCTAAGAAGTGATGTTGGATGGTAAATAGCTGGAAGGTAATGGTCCTTTCCTGATTTTTGGTATTGCTACCACCCTAGCTTTCTTCCATATCTTTAGCATCTTGTTTTCTTGGATGACACAGGATATGAAAATTGACCACCATTTTCTTACCAAGGTGAAAACTTGTCAAAGCCACATGCTTTTCTGGCATTCATGATGCTCAGTGCTCTCCCCAATTTCCAAGTGCAGAAAGGCTGAAAGATGTTTTCCTCACTTAGAGGTGGAGCCAGTCTGTATCTGCACCATTCCCTCTTAACTGATTCCTCAAAGGTCTTGTTCCTTCTGGCTTTTGCCATGTTAGTCATATGGCAATGCTGTTTGGGAACACTTTATACTGATGTATGGATGGTACTTCTGTGCTTCTCCAAACTTGCTTGAGTGACCATGCTTTCCTGTTGACCTTGTCGTGTCCAGTCAGGTCACTTCAGTAGGGGGCCATCCATTACTAGCCTCTTGTGAAATTCTTGGCAACTACCCACACAGCCAGCACTGTCCTATTCTTACTTGGATGGGAGTGATGATCCCTATAACAACCACTATCCCTAGATTGTAGTGGAACTATAGAAAAGCAGACTGGAAAAATAGTTGGAGTTGACTGAGTATATAATGTGTATACCACACAAGAATTCGAAAGAGTATTACATTCACCTGACAAAAACAATCTTCAAAGCAGCCACTAAATCCATCCCCCATGGCTACCAAAAGTCTTAAATACCCTGCTTACATGAAGAATGTGCAGAACATCTGAAGTAGGTGAAGAATCTAGTTAACTCAGATAGCAGAACACCTCATTGACAATCTCAATGCCCATTCCAGGGAAAATTGGGAATAAGCTGCATCTAGGCTCATTATATCCTGGCGGGACTGTAGTAACTCAGTCTCCTGGGGCAAGAAAATTTCAGTCCTGAGATAGCTACAGCTAGTACAAAATGTAACACCAAACTTCTTGTTCACGCCAATGGTCATAGCAACATGGGTTTCCATAGGCACAACAGCTCTATCCTCCATTTGCTACACTGGCTTGCCCTAGAAAGTTGTGTCAAAAAACTTAAGATCTCAATTTGTATGTTGTAGTTTATTAATGATAGGATCCCAGGATATCAGAAAGATTGCTTCAAGACTGGAACCAGGACTGCAGTCATTAATTCTATTTCTTTGGCACAATGAAACTGCTTACTGCATCTGTGCAGGAGACACAGCTTTCTTAAAGGCCAGTTGAAGAGTATGGAACTCACTCCTACTTGATCTAAGAACCGCCTTTGCTACTTTCCATTCCATGGGTGAGGTGCATTTCCCTGATAAAACTACACGTAGTGCATCATAAAACAAAGGGCAAACAAACATTTGTGTGTAATTTTTCCCATGGAGAAGAGGAATGGATATGATCCATGTAACTTACTATAGCGTTGGAAGGTACTTGGGATATCCCAGCCGTGGTTACAGTGTAACAAACAGACTAGAATAAGTACCTAGATAGAGCTAAATATTGAGGCACTGTTTCTAAAGAGTAAGGTATATGACACTGTTACAGCTTCATAGTCTTAAAAAAAAATCATCCATTATGTTGTGCAGTGTAGGCTTCTCTACATCTTGGACAGCTTTGACACTAAATGGTTGTGGAATGCTTGACAGTTCTGTGGTTATTCCAATTAACAATTTTTTTCTCACTAGTCACACTATCATAGAACAGCAGAGCTCAGTTTAAAGCGGGCCCCTCCCCCCGCCCGGGTATTGTCTGCAACTGCTTCCACAGGGGAGTTGGTGGAATACATTGGCGGGGGGTTGGGGGACTAGAGGAATCATTCTTGTTCTTTATTGCTATCTGACTGATAACAGATGAATAGTTGGAAGCAGTCTAGCACAGTTTTTCCCAATGCCCACTAGTCTCCTTGCTGAAATCGGTAATTTTAAAAACTCCTACAGTTAATGCTCTAGCTGTCAAACTACCAATTCTTAACTTGAAACCAATGCTCCTTCGCCCAACTTTCTGTTATCAATGGGGTTTTGTCTCTGCAATAACAGCACACTTACAGGAGTGTGGTGGTGTTTTTTATCTAGTAGCTTTAAACTACAGTTTCATTTAACCTGTTTCTCTCCCCATGCACTGGACCACTTCTATTTCTCACATATCCTAGATTCATGTGTGACTACAGGAAAGTGATCTTCCTGCATCTCTTGGCAAGCAAATGTTAATGGATATCTTTTATTATGTCTTCAGCTATTGTAGCTCTGTCCTCCTCCTTATGCATTTCCCAACACTGGTGCCTTTTCAGTTTCAGAGTGACTGGCCTTCAGTGCTGCTGTATCAGTTTCTCTGCTATTGGTAGATAGCAGGGATCATCATATACAACTGCAGCATCTGGGTGTGTTTAGCATTTGGCTAGAAACGTTTCACAGGTGGGTACTTTTCACATGGATTTAGTATGGCCCCTGTAAAGCAGTCCTCATGCAAGGAGGTTTCATTGTATTCTAGGCTGAGTAGGGTTTTCTTGCCCATAGTTTAATGAACACCTTCAAAAAGCAGTTTACAGTAGAAGTGCTAACAGGATCGTAAGTAAATTGGAGCAGATTATGCTTTGTAATGCATGTGTGGCTTGTGATGCGGAGATAGCACTTTAGATCTCCACTCAGCAGATTATGCCAGCTGTGACTCGAGCGATAGCTAATGCATTAATAACACAGGTTTTCTTGCTGTATTTTTACTGTTTGCTTTTTGGAATAAGTATATTGTCTATTCAGACTAGAGGAATAGTCTGAAAGCTAAATGCTTTGTGTTTGTCCTCATCCCATCTGATAGGTGTGGTAAAGCAAACTAAAACTGCATTGATCTTTACACTGACCATGAAGCCAGTGAACAGGCAATGGGGTGGCATTGATCCCCTTTAGCACCAGGCTTTTGGGCTTTGTACTAGCCCTCTCTGATTGGCAGCAAGCAGAACAGACACGCAATTTAAGATTTGCTTGATATAGCAGTTTAGAGGGAGTGTGTGTGAATTTCTTTTTCATAATGGCTTTATTATTTGCCTTCTTGAGGATTTGAAAGACTGGCAGTAGCTGTTTCTCTGGCTAGGCAGTGACATCTTTGGGGAACAGAGTGGGGTTAGATGTTCCTTTAAAATAACTGGCTGTGCCCCGAGTGGCAAAGTTTTGATGTAGCCCCACAGGTTTGGTGTAGTTCATGGAGACAATGATAGCTGCTCTAGGCTATGATAGGGGGATAATTTTCCTCATTCATTGTGCCCATCATGTGATATCTGGGGGCATATTATAAACAAGCAAAATCAGCTGTGGCCAGCAGTTAGCATAATAAAGCTACCTCTCCAGTACACTCTCTCCTTCCAATGAGGGACTTGAGAGACCTGTCTCGAGGAGACACTGGGGAATAAAGGTAGTAGGTGACACAGGCCTCTTGCACTGCATCAAAAAGTAGTCAAGATTTGCAGTGTGGAAAATGACTAGTGTGAGCCAGTTCCAGTGGAGGCCTTCAGCCATCCATCCTTGCCACCTACCATCAGGAATGCAACCTTGGGCACAGCCAGCAAGAGCACTCCTGTGAAAGGCAACTGAAGTATTGGGACGTAGGGGCCAGCTATCATTTTAGCCGGCAACTTGCTTCAGAGAGAGGCTTTTCTCCTTCCCATTAACGTGGAGTGGGTTTGGAGCCCATACACAACGTAGATGTGGCTAGCGGGGAGGGAAATATGTTTTTGTGGTATGTGGGCAATGACAGCTTCAAACAGTTATCTGCCTGAGCCACTATAACAACTCCTACTTGCTCCAGGGTAAGCCAAATAGCTGATCTGCCTTAGGGCAAGGTCTTGCATGCATGCCCCTTTACCACTTGATTTGAAACCCTGCCCATTAGGTTTCACTCTGCTTACACTTTTCACAAACTCATTTGCGCAATTTCTCATCATGGAGGACCAGCCACCTGCTTTATTGCTATGAAGGTTGCTTTACAACCTTTTTTCTTTGATAAACAGCTTAGCACAGACTTGTTTTACTATAGTTTCACTCATTGCCTATTAGATCCAAAATGACATAGATGCATCTATCTATAGGGCTTTAACCGTATCTAAAGCACCAAACATAGTAGTTTAAATCCACACAGAGGACGTCTTAGTGGATTCTGAAACCTAGGAAAATTCTTGCTCTGTTTCCTTAATGTTCTTGTATATTCATGTCCTAGCCTCTATGGGAATAAAGGGCATAAGGATAAAATGCAAATTCCTATCCTAGAGTGCAGAGAAGCTGACCACTGTAAATCTGTTTAGGAACCATCATGTTTGACTCTAAGAAAATGGCAGAGCCTGGATTAGGTAATTCAAGAAGATCTAAATGGCTGCATTATAATGAGCAGACACCTATCTTAAGCATGATCTATGTTTTTAAGAAAATTCATTACAATAAGGCTTAGGATACCAAGCTCTTCAACGAATTTTTCATGTCTGCATACCAAGATATATATATAAAATGATCATAATCATACACCTTTGGGGCAATGCTGAGCACCAGCTGTTTCACCAATGATTTATAGGTTGCCATGCTCAAGGTTAATAATCAGGAGAAACAGGTTCCAGTATGCAATGTATTTATGTCAGGTTAGAAGTTCAGTAGTGAGGATATGATGTTAGGAAGAAGTACACTGTTTTAATTAGCTGTAACCTAGCTTTCCGGCTGATCAAATGCACCAACTGACTTACAAAGGTGAAGTTTAGCAACATTAACAACATTACATTTCTATTAAACTTTGCTGAAAGTAACACACTGGTTCACAATGGCACACTTTGTTCACATGGCTTATAGGAAATTATGTCATGTCCCATAACAGTTCAATGGTAAAGTAAATGGAGATTCTACAAGAATAGAAAAAGAAGGGTGTTTTCAACTTTGAATTTAGTTACCCCTTAAATGTACAGGGAGAGACTTCTCTCTGTCAGGTACAGAAAGGCTGACAAACTTCAGAGAGAAAAACACACAAGCTCAGGTTCCCATGAGAAGAATGATCCTAGCCATTTGATTGCCAGGATCTGTGCTTGGGCATGAAAAACAAAAGCTTAAATAATGAGCCCTAATGGGCAGGAACGTTTGCTGCCACAATAGAAATACAGAAACTTTTCCTGGTGGATTGATAGTCCTGTGAAACTTTTGCTACTTGTAAACAGTTTGAAGCCCCCACACAGGGCCTCCTTATACTGTCAGCAGCTTTGTGAAAACTTTTGCTTCCTCCCATTCAGCTTACCAGCGCTCCCTCCAAGTAGAACGTTCCTTCCTTGCAGGGTCAGCCTTAAGGAAACTTGCATTTTGGTGACCCTGGCCCCCACTGCCCCCCACCCATCCCTCTGGCCCCACTGCATCCCTCCACCCCCATTTCACTGAGCTCCCTTCCATGACCTTGCACCCCAGGGCTACCCTGCTCCTTGCTTCTTGACCACGTTGCCCCCCTGACCATGGCACCCACCTATATGGCCGGCCCTGCTTCCTTGATTCTGATAGTCTCTTCTAAGCCACCTTACCTAGCAGAGGCTGTTAGGATAAAACAGTTGATCCCACTGACTCTTCCCCATGTTTTCTTCCCTATCAGGTCACAATCTGTGTTGTGGACTCTGAGTCCTAAGAAAAAGGGAGGTTTTACCTTCATTTCCCTTTTCATGCTACTGGATTAAAGCTCTGGCTTATCAGAAAGGCTGGTGTTAGTGCCCTGTTTCACTTGTGTATGAGTCCACACCTACAAAGACTAAAATAGATTCATTATTTTAATAAAATCTGTATTTTCTTCTTTGAATGATTGCTCATGTGTATTCCACAGTAGGTGTGTGTGCTTGCCACGTGCACCAGTGCTGGAAGGTTCTTCTTCGAGTGATTGCTCCTATGCATTCCAGTCAGGTGTGCGCGCCGTGCGTGCACGGCATCTCGGAACTTTTTTACCCTAGCAACTCCGGTGGGCCGGCTGGCGCCCCCTGGAGTGGCGCCGCTATGGCGCCTGTTATATACCTCAGCCGGCCCGTCCGCTTCTCAGTTCCTTCTTACCGCCCGTGACGGCCAGTTGGAACTGTGGAGTGCTCTCTGTCCTCCACTACCCTAGCTCTCGCTACTGTTCTGTGTATATAGTTTGTTAGTACTTAGTGTAGATTGTGTTCATAGTTAGTTAGTTAGGTTTTAGGATAGGGTTAAGGGGGGGTACCCCCTCCCTTTCCTCCCCGGTGCGGGCTCATGCCCAAAGCACCGGGCTTTAAGCCCTGCGCAGCGTGCCAGAGGCCTATGCCAGTCGGTGACCCACACGACGCCTGCCTCCGTTGCCTGGGCGAAGGACACCGGACAGATAAGTGTTCTTTCTGTTCCGCCTTCAAGCCGCGAACTCGAAAGGAGCGGGGTATTCGCTTGAAGCAACTCCTAATGGAGGCGTCACTCCAGCCCCCGGCACCGTCCGCGCCGGCACCGAGAGCTTCATCGGTGCAGAGCGCACCGGCGGCTCCAAGCCGCTCCGGCACCGCGGCCCCACTGCCTCAGCCAGCGGCTCTGAAGACCCGGCACCGCTCGCTCTCGCCCTCAAGAAAACACAAGCTGGCGAAGGCACTTGCTAAGGCCCGCGCTGAGGACTCAGCGAAGACGATTGCGCCACCTGCGACCCCTGCGGTGGCAGTGCACAAGATGTGCACCGGGCCATTGACTCCGGCGCCGCAAGGGCCGTCGAGTCCGGCATCGCCACGCTCCCCGGCACCAACCGTGGTTGAGCCCCGGCTGCCATCTACGCCGGAGACATTCTCCTCGGCGCGAGAGCTGATACAGCTCATAGAGGCACCGAGCCTCCGGCCCCCGGCACTGCCGGCGCGGGCTGTCGTGTCGGCAGGGAAACCGGCCATGATGCTCCGGCCGCCCTCTCCGGACAGACGGCACGGACGACCCTCCCGCTCCTGGTCACGTTCCCGGTCCCGCCGTAGATCACCGTCCCGTCAATCGCGATCTCGGCACCGCTCGCCATCGCGGTACCAGTCGCCGTCTCGACGTCGGTCGAAGTCCCGGTACCGCTCGTCATCACGGTACCGGTCGTACTCCCGGCGTCGCACCAGGTCCCGATCGCCGTCGCGTCGGCACCGACAAAGGTCTCCGTCCCGGCACCGTTCCCGGCACCGTTCTCCGCACAGCCGCTCCCGGCACCGCAGGTCCGATTCCCGGTCGAGCTCCCGGCACCGCGGCACGCGCTGGTCTCGGTCACCGTCCCAACACCGTGACGACCGGCACCGATCCTCGGCACCGTCCAGGGCCAGACTGCCTCACTCGACGGCGCAATCTATCAGCGCCTCGGCACCGCCATGGCCATCCCGCTCTGCATCGGTCGCCTCCGCAGTGGATGGCACTGCCCACCTTCCGCCTACCCCGCACGGCCAGCCCCAGGGGGCACAGCAGTGGGGATTCTGGGTGCCATGGGCCCAGTACGAGACTCAGGGGGTGCCATTGCTCCCGCGAGCCCCTG
The DNA here is from genome assembly GCF_020497125.1 of Mauremys mutica. NCBI lineage: Eukaryota > Metazoa > Chordata > Testudines > Geoemydidae > Mauremys > Mauremys mutica. Next base: position 66,942,948 of record NC_059073.1, on the reverse strand, counting down.
CTTCCGAGCGCAGGGTACCAGAGGCAACGGTTAGCCGACCGCCCCCTTCCCCTACACGTGAGCCTGACCGTGAGGGGACCATGCAGCCCGACCCAGCCGATGAACAGTCCGCAGGTCCTTCGGCGGAGGTCGCTGTCCAGGGCTTGTCCTCGTCCTCCTCACCGGACGAGGCGGTGGCCGGAGCGTCTACCAAGGAGCCACCGCCTATAGACCTGAAGGCCCATCAGGACCTGCTTCGCCGCGTGGCGACGGCTATGGCTCTTCCGGTGGCGGAGGTTCAGGAGGACGAGGACCCTATCACGAACGTCGTCGGTGCCGAGGCTCCTGTGCGAGTGGCGTTACCGTTTGTGCGAACAATACAGAAAAACGCCACCACACTTTGGCAGACGCCTGCGTCCATCCCCCCTACGGCTCGTGGGGTTGAGCGCAAATATTCAGTCCCCCCCACGGGCTATGAGTATCTTTATACTCACCCAACCCCGAACTCGTTGGTCGTCCAGTCGGTCAACGACAGGGAGAGGCACGGTCAACCCGCCCCTGCGCCCAAGTCGAAGGACGCGCGGCGAATGGACCTGTTAGGCCGCAAAATCTACTCGGCGGGCGGCCTACAAATGCGCATCGCCAACCAGATGGTCCTCCTCGCCAGGTACGTCTTTGACATCATGACATCCCTGGCGAAGTTTACAGAGCTCCTGCCAACAGCCTCCCGCCAGGAGTTCTCGGCGATGTTGGACGAGGGAAAGAAGTCATCCAGATCCTCCATCATGGCCGCCCTCGACGCTGCGGACTCGGGAGCTCGGACCTTAGCCTCTGGCGTGACGATGCAGCGCATCGCCTGGCTGCAGTCCTCCACCCTGCCGCCGGAGGTGCAATATGCACTGCAGGACCTGCCGTTTGACACGCAGGGTCTCTTCTCCGAGAAGACTGATTCCCAGATCCAGACCCTGAAGGATGGTCGCGTTGCCATCCGTACCCTAGGGATGCACACGCCGGCAACACAGCGCAGGTCCTTCCGGCAGCAATCCTCCCAGCCCTTCTACCAACAATGCTACCGCCCGTACAATAGCCGGCGACCGGCTCCAAATCGCCGTCGTCCTTCTGGCAATAGGCGTAGCCAGGGCCAGGCCTCCTCCAAGGCCCCTCAGGGGTCCAAGCAGGCCTTTTGATGGGACGCACGAGGACGGCCCATCACTCTCAATACCGGATCCCACCCCTTTATTTTACAACCGCCTTTCCCATTTCTTTTCGGCGTGGTCCCAATTAACAATGGACAACTGGGTGCTTCAAACAGTCCAGTCGGGATACCGCCTTCAATTTGTTTCGCCCCCCCCTTCCCACCCACCCTCACTGTCCCTCTTCAGGGACCCCTCTCACGAGCAATTCCTCTTAGAAGAGGTCCAGACTCTGTTGAGCATGGGTGCCATAGAGGCAGTGCCTCAAGACAGGCGGGGCAGGGGATTCTATTCCCGTTATTTTCTCATCCCCAAAGCGAAAGGAGGGCTACGTCCTATCCTGGACCTTCGCGAGCTGAACAAATACTTGCTCAAGCCTAAGTTTCGCATGGTCACCCTGGGGACCATCATTCCCTCTCTGGATCCGGGAGACTGGTTTGCCGCCCTCGACATGAAGGACGCCTACTTCCATGTCGCGATCTATCCTCCCCATCGATGTTACCTCCGGTTTGTGGTCAACAACGCCCACTACCAGTTCGCCGTGTTGCCGTTCGGGCTCTCCACCGCACCGAGGGTATTTACCAAATGTATGGCGGTGGTTGCCGCAGCCCTCCGCCGTCGTCGGATACATGTCTACCCGTATCTCGACGACTGGCTGGTTCGCGGACAGTCTCGACAGCTGGTGATGGGCCAGTTGACAGACATACTGTCCCTCTTCCGACGACTCGGTCTTCTCATCAACACCGAGAAGTCCACCTTGATTCCGTCGCAGCGGGTGGAGTTCATTGGAGCGGTCCTCGACTCCTCGTTGGCCCGGGCTTGCCTACAGCGATCTCGACATCTGGCGATGGTCTCCCTCATTCGGGACCTCGTCTCCTTCCCAACCACGACGGTGCGCTCCTGCCTCCGCCTCCTGGGCCACATGGCGTCATGCACGTACATCACCGCGTACGCGTGGCTTCACCTCCGTCCATTCCAGTCTTGGCTCGCGTCGGTGTACCGGCCGCATCGAGATCCCATCGATATGGTGGTCACAGTCTCCAAGTCGACCCTCGAGTCCCTCAACTGGTGGCTAGACCCAGAGATTGTCTGTGTGGGAGTCCCATTCCATCCTCCTTGCCCGTCCGACACTCTGACCACGGATGCCTCAGCGCTCGGTTGGGGAGCTCACCTGGGCGATCTTCACACCCAAGGCCTGTGGTCGCCCCAGGAGCTCGCTCTGCACATCAATGTCCGCGAGCTGCGAGCGATCCGTCTGGCCTGTCGCACCTTCTGCACCCACCTGCCAGGCCGCTGTGTGACAGTGTTCACGGACAATACATCAGCAATGTTCTACGTGAACAAACAGGGCGGAGCCCGTTCCTCCCTCCTCTGCAAGGAAGCGATGCTCCTGTGGGACTTCTGTGTGACCCACTCCATTCACCTGGAAGCGTCCTTTCTTCCGGGAGTACAAAACACGCTGGCCGACCATCTCAGCAGGTCTTTCTTCTCCCACGAGTGGTCTCTCCGTCCCGACGTCGTACTCACAATCTTCCAGAGGTGGGGGTTTCCCTGGATAGACCTATTTGCCTCCAAGACAAACAGGAAGTGCCACCTGTTCTGCTCATTCCGGGGTCACGCGCCGGGCTCCCTGTTGGACGCCTTCCTGTATTCCTGGAAGGATCACCTCCTCTATGCCTTCCCTCCGTTCCCGCTCGTCCATCGAGTGTTACAGAAGCTTCGGAGAGACAGAGCCACCGTCATTCTCGTGGCTCCGGCCTGGCCGAGGCAACATTGGTACTCCCTGCTGCTCGAGCTCTCCGTTCGGGATCCCATCCCCCTTCCGTTGTGGCCGGACCTCATCACTCAGGACTTAGGCAGACTCCGCCATCCGAGCCTACAGTCCCTCCATCTTACAGCTTGGTACCTGAGTGGTTGACCCACGCAGAGAGGGACTGTTCGGCGGCGGTACAGCAAGTCCTGCTAGAGAGCAGAAAGCCTTCCACTCGCTCCACCTATCTGGCGAAATGGAAGCGGTTCGCGCTCTGGTGTGACCAACGAGGCCTCAATCCCTTCGTGGTCCCTGTTCCTACCATCCTGGACTACCTTTGGTACCTCAAGGAGCAAGGTTTTGCGGTCTCCTCCTTAAGAGTTCACCTGGCAGCAGTGTCCGCCTTTCGTCCATCCGTGGAAGGTCGGTCCATCTTCTCCAACCAGATGGTTTCCCGCTTCCTTAAAGGCCTGGACCGCTTGTACCCGCCGGTGCGGCGTCCTGCCCCGACCTGGGATTTGAACCTCGTGCTGGCCAAGCTGATGGGTCCCCCCTTCGAGCCCTTGGCCACGTGCTCCCTGCTGTACCTCTCCTGGAAGACAGCCTTCCTCGTCGCCATTACATCAGCAAGACGAGTCTCTGAGCTCCATGCTCTGACGGTGGGTCCACCCTACACTGTCTTCCACGGGGACAAGGTGCAGCTTCGACCGCATCTGGCCTTCCTCCCTAAGGTGGTCTCGGCCTTCCACCTGAATCAGGAGATCTTCCTCCCAGTGTTCTTCCCGAAGCCGCATGCCTCACTTCGGGAGCAACAGCTTCACACCCTCGACGTCCGCAGGGCGCTCGCTTTTTACATCGAGCGGACGAAGCCCTTCCGGCGTTCGCCCCAGCTGTTTATAGCAGTCACCGACCGCATGAAGGGCGAGCCAGTCTCCTCACAGCGGATTTCCTCCTGGGTCACAACATGTATCCGGACTTGCTACGAGCTTGCTCGCGTGCCACCATGCCGCCTCACTGCTCACTCGACGAGAGCGCATGCCTCGTTCGCCGCCTTCCTGGCCCATGTTCCCATCCAGGACATCTGTCGAGCGGCCACCTGGTCTTCGGTCCACACCTTCGCCTCCCACTACGCGTTGGTGCAGCAGTCTCGAGACGACGCAGCCTTCGGCTCAGCGGTATTACACTCCGCCACGTCTCACTCCGACCCCACCGCCTAGGTAAGGCTTGGGAATCACCTGACTGGAATGCATAGGAGCAATCACTCGAAGAAAAGACGGTTACTCACCGTGGTAACTGTTGTTCTTCGAGATGTGTTGCTCCTATCCATTCCAGACCCGCCCTCCTTCCCCACTGTCGGAGTAGCCGGCAAGAAGGAACTGAGGAGCGGACGGGCCGGCTGAGGTATATAACGGGCGCCATAGCGGCGCCACTCCAGGGGGCGCCAGCCGGCCCGCCGGAGTTGCTAGGGTAAAAAAGTTCCGAGATGCCGTGCACGCGCGGCGCGCACGCCTGACTGGAATGGATAGGAGCAACACATCTCGAAGAACAACAGTTACCACGGTGAGTAACCGTCTTTTTTCCCCCGGCGCCCCCTGGAATGGTGCCTCCATGGCGTGGCATAAGGGGTGCTGCGTGCTCCCCCCACCCTCAGTTCCTCCTTGCTGCCAGTGAAGGTGCTTTGGAACTGCTCTGCTCCAGCTTTGCTGTAGCGTTTGTTCAGTGTATGGTCCTCCCGGTTGGCCTGTCCAGTCCCCCCAGGGTATTCACAAAATGTATGTCAGTGATGGTGGCCTACCTCAGGCACTGGAGGGCTCAAGATCTTTCCCCTATCTGGATGATTGGTTGGTCAAGGGCAGCTTCCGGTTGCAGGTGTTGGATCATGTGGCGCTCCTGTCCACGTGCACCACTTTGGCCCTGTTGGTAAACACCACCAAGTCCACGTTAGTCCCTGTACAACGCATAGAGTTTATCAGGGCGGTCCTGGACGCCTCATCAGCCAAAGCCTCCCTCCCACCAGACAGGTTCGAGACCCTGAAGGTGGTCATGGACACAGTCACAAGGGTTCCGGTGACAACAGCCAGAGCATGCCTCCAGCTCTTGGGTCACATATCAGCGTGCCACGTATGTGGTCTGTCATGCCAGACTCAGGATAGGGCCCCTCCAGCTCTGGTTGGCCTCTGAGTTCTCCCAGGCCAGGGACAGGATGGACAAAGTCCTCATGGTGCCTGAGCCAGTGATCACCTCCCTGCGGTGGTGGTCCTCCCCAAGATACATGCTCCAAGGGATCCCGTTCAGGGGCAGGGCCCAGTCACTGGAACTGGTGTCTGACACATCAGGATGGGGGGCCCATGTGGGGAATGTTTAGACCTAAGGTCTGTGGTTGGCTCAGGATCTGACCCTCCACATAAACATCAAGGAGCTCAGGGTGGTACGGCTGGCATTCATGGCCTTCTGTGCATGCCTGGAGGGCCGGGTGGTCAGGGTCCTCAAAGACAACACAGCCTCGAAGTTCTATATCAACAGGCAAGATGGGGCCTGATCCTCTGTACTCTGCCACGAAGCCTCAGGCTGTGGGACTTTTGTACAGCCCACATCATCTGCCTACAGCCCTTCCATCTGCCGGGCTCCTGGAACGCGTGGGCGGATCGCTTGAGCAGGAACTTCTCTCCTCACGAGTGTTTAGCCCACGACATCTGCCTACAGGCTTTCCATCTGCTGGGCGCCCAGAACGCGTGGGTGGATCGCTTGAGCAGGAACTTCTCCTCTCAGCACGAGTGGTCTCTTCACCCAGAGGTGGTGCACAGACTTTTCCAAGGGTGGGGAACTCCCCAGGTGGACCAGTTCATGACTCGGCAGAACTGTCGCTGTCCCTGGTTCTGCTCTGTGAGGTGGGGGCTGGGACAGGGTGTTCTCTGATGCCTTCCTCCTGTCCTGGTCAAGCCAGTTTCTCTATGCCTTTCCTCCATTCTCGCTGATCAGCAAGGTCCTGGAAAAGATAGTCAGACAAGGCCCGGGTCCTTCTGATTGCCCCGGCATGGCCCAGGCAGAATTGGTACGGGACCCTCATGGGCCTGGTGGTCACCTGCCATGGCCGTTGCCGTCCCCCCTGGACCTGCTCTCCCAGGACCAGGGCCACCTTCTCCACCTCAACCTAGTGGCACTCCACCTCACAGCATGGCTGCTCAATGGGTAGGTAGGGAGGAAAACATGCTTGGAAGGGGTTCAGCATGTCCTAGAAAGCAGGCCCCCCTCCACATGCCGAGCCTACTTGGCAAAGTGGTGTTGGTTCTCCAGATGGGCGGACGAGCAGGGCCTTTCCCCGGTGGCTGCCCCGATCCAGTTTATTCTGGACTATCTCCTTCACCTTAGAGCCCAAGGCCTGGTGTCCTTGTCAGTCAAGGTGCACCTGGCAGCCATGTCGGCCTTCCATCCGCCAGTGCAGGGCCACCCGGTATTCTCCCATGCTATGGCTGGCCTATTCCTTAAGGAGTTGGATTGTCTCTTCCCGTATGTTAAGCCCCCTGTCCCGCAGTGGGACCTAAACCTGGTGTTGGCCCGTCTTACGGGGCCCCGTTTGAGCTGCTAGCTATGTGCTCCTGGTCACTGCTCTTGTGGAAGGTGGGCTTCCTGGCTGCGATCACATCAGCTAGATGGGTCTCAGAACTCAGGGCCCTGACCTCCAAGCCACCGTTTCATAAAGATAAGGTCCAGCTCCGCCCACACACTTCGTTCCTCCCAAAGGTGGTCTCCACTTATCACATGGATCAGGACATTTTTCTGCCGGTCCTCTGCCCCAAGCCCCATGAGTCCAGTGAGGAGTGCCGCCTCCACACGCTGGATGTGAGACAGGCTCTGGCTTTCTACCTGGAGCGGACTAAGCCATTCAGAAAGTCCTCGCAACTGTTCTTCGCCTCGGCTGAGCACATGAAAGGTCTACCAATCTCCACTCAGCGGCTCTCCAACTGGATCTCCTCATGCATCTGTACCTGTTATGGCCTGGCAGGAATCCCCCCACCATCAATTGTGAAGGTGCACTCTACTCGAATGCAAGCCTTGTCGGCTGCCTTCTTGGCCCATGGCCCCATCCATTTGTAGGGCTGCCACGTGGTCTTCAGTTCACACTTTCACCTCGCACTATGCGATCGTCTCCCACACCAGGGAGGACGCCAGGTTTGGCAGGGCTGTGCTCCCTCCCGAGAATTTGTGAACTCCTACCCACCTCCAACAGATATAGATTGGAATCACCTATTGTGGAATACACATGAGCAATCACTCGAAGAAGAAAAGACAGTTACCTTTTCCGTAATTGGTGTTTTTCGAGATGTGTTGCTCATGTCTATTCCGCATCCCACCCTCCTTCCCCTCTGTCGGAGTTGTCTGGCAAGAAGGAACTGAGGGTGGGGGAAGCGCACAGCACCCCTTATACTGCACCATGGACGCGCCACTCCAGGGGTCACTAGGGTGCTCCCCTATGGGTACTGCTAGGGGAAAAACTTCCGGCAGCGGTGCATGTGGCGAGCACGCACACCTACTGTGGAATAGACATGAGCAACACATCTCAAAGAACACTAGTTATGGAAAAGGTAACGGTCTTTTCTACTTAAATGCCACTGGTGTCCTCTCTAACATGCAGTGTCATTGAGCACACAATGACAACTGTTTCTTTGTGAATACAAAGTTAAGCATACACAGAACAATGCAGTACAGCTTGCCACTTTTCATAGAGTAATCCTGGATGAAAATGGGCATGTTCTGAATAACTCTAAAGAGCACACATACATTTTGGAGGTGTAGTTCTCATACACATCATGGGTGGAGGTGGCTGGTGATTCATTACGGATTATATATTCGTGTTGGAATAATCTGAGATTCTGACAGTTGAAGGCACAATCCCATCTGCTCTCTGACACCTTGATTCAGCCCTTCCGTTGGCCCCATTTGCCCATAATATTGGCACTGTCCTTGACCTGATCTCTCTCCCTACCACATGTCTGTAAATCTTTCTCTCACCACCTCTGCAGATGTGCCTCTGTATATCACTATTCTCAGGGCCGGCTCCAGGCACCAGCCTAGCAAGCAGGTGCTTGGGGCGGCCAAGGAGAGGGGGCAGCACGTCGGGCTCTTCGGTGGCAATTCGGTGGCAGGTCCTTCTCGGAGGGAAGGACTTGCTGCCGAATTGCCACCAAAGAAGAAAGCGGCGCAGTGGAACTGCAGCCGATCACGATAGCACCTTTTTTTTTTTTTTTTGCCGCTTGGGGTGGCAAAAACCCTGGAGCTGGCCCTGACTATTCTGAGTATACTATGCCTTTCCTTCATCCACACATTCATCTCCTTTTACCTTGAATACCATGTTCTTCCACGCTATTCCCAAGGTACCATCTCTTCAGGCTCCCACCTTGTATAGACTGCTGCTGCCTTCTCACTTGTACAATGAAGTCAGACCACATCACCCTTATTCAGATATCTACTGGCTGCCCATTCATTTCAGGATCCAAATCATAACTGCTTTTAAAACTCTCCATGGATTTTTTCCAGCCTACTGCACACAGGAAGTCTGTCACTATTATCTTCACCAACACTTCCTTTCTTCAGAGGCCTCTTCCCCGTGGTTATTAAACTTTTATATAGTGCCATAAATTTACATAATAGTTTACAGAACATAGATAAGACCCTTCCAGAAGAACTTGCACTCTGCTCCTTTCCGTTATCTTTCCACTCGTGACAGCATTCTCCTCCACAGCTCCTGCCATCTGGAATAGCTTTTGAGTCTCTCCACCTCTTTCAACACATCTCTGCTCCATTGCTTCTTCCACCTGGGGCCCAGTCTTGCTCCCATTCGAATGAAGGGGAAATGCTTAGAAAGTCCTGCTCAAGGCCGTTAAACCTTTAATAGAATATGTGCATAGCCTTAATTATAAAAAACTACATTTTAAACATCAAACTGAAATGTGAGACTTCCCTCTAGGCTTGTTTTCCCATCTCATGGAAAAGTAACTGATATTCTTGGACAAATAGTGCAGGTGAGATTTCTACTGTGCTGGAAAAATTATTTCATCCTCCAGTTCTCTGCCAGGATCTGAGGTCGGGGGTTTGCATTCCTTATGCATGAATTCGTGATCTCATCACTTACACGTAAAATAGATCAAAGAGCTGCATGTTGACACTCCTTCAGCTGCAAATGAGCTCAGCCATGAACACCAGCTCCCGCTTTCCTAAGCCCAGTGGCCACTGCTTGATTGCAGTTGCAGCAGTATTGCCCACATGGGAGGTCCCAACTCACATAGGGCTTAATGAGGTGAGTGCCATCGTGAACTACAATAGCCACGCTGAATGACCAACGTACATTTGGTGATGTACTATTCTGGCCTTTTTAATTATGTCTCAATGCATGTCTTTTATAACATTCTGTTGGGTAATGGAAACTAATGTGTATAATCACTCTATTTTATTTATTGGAGCTTCATTGGAGGTCTTGCGTAGATATATTTTGTTGTGCTGAAAAAAATAGTAAAAAAGACACATTTGATAGTGAGTGAAAAAGAATTGCTAACATTTTCATAAGAACAGCCATGCTGAGTCAGACAAATGGCCCATCTAGCCCAGTATCCTTTCTTCCATCAATGGCTAGTTCCAGATGCTTCAGAGGGAGTGAACAGAACAGGCAATGTATCAAGTGATCCATCCCCTCTCATACAATCCCAGCTTCTAGCATACAGAGGTTTAGGGGGACACCCAATTTTTGACTTAACTATCTTGAGTAATTTTGTATCATCAGCAAACTTTACCACCTCATTTACTCTCTTTTCCAGATCATTTCTGAATGTATTGAACAGCACTGGTCCCAGTACAGATCCTTGGAGGACCCTGCTATTTACCTCTCTCCACTGTGAAAACTGACCTTTTATTCCTATCATAAGAACGGCTATACTGGGTCAGACCAAAGGTCCATCAAGCCCAGTATCCTGTCCTCTGACAATGGCCAATTGCAGGTGCCCCAAAGGGAATGAACAGACAGGTTATCAAGTGATCCATGCCCTGTCACCCAATCCCAGCTTCTGGCAAACGGAGGCTAAGGACACCATCCCGGCCCATCCTGGCTTATAGCCATTGATGGACCTACCCTCCATGAATCTATCTAGCTCCCTTTTGAACCTTGTTATAGTACTGGCCTTCACAACACCCTCTGGCCAGGAGTTCCAGGGGTTGACAGTGCATTGTGTGAAAAAATACTTTCTTGTGTTTTGTTTTAAACCTGCTACCTATTAATTTCATTTGGTGGCCCCTTGTTCTTGTATTATGAGAAGGAGTAAATAACACTTCCTTATTTACTTTCTCTATACCACTCATGGTTTTATAGACCTCTATCATATCCCCCCTTAGTTGCTTCTTTTCCAAGTTGAAAAGTCCCAGTCTTATTCATCTCTCCTCATACGGAAGCTATTCTATACCCCTAATCATTTTTGTTGCCTTTTTCTGAACCTTTTCCAATTCCAAAATTTCTTTTTTGAGATGAGGCAACCACATCTGCATGCAGTATTCAAGGTGTGGACATACCATGGATTTATATAGAGGCAATATGATATTTTCTGTCTTATCTATCCCTTTCTTGATGATTCCCAACATTCTGTTTGCTTTTTTGACTGCATCTGCACATTGAGTGGATGATTTCAGAGAACTATCCATAATGACTCCAAGATCTTTCTTGAGTGGTAACAGCTAATTTAGACCCCACCATTGTATATGTATAGTTAAGGTTATGTTTTCCAATTATGGAAAAGGATTATGTTATCCTTTGTTTTCTATTTTTTAGCCAGTTACTGATCCATGAGAGGATCTTCCCCCTTATTTAGGTGTTTAAAGCATGGCACCTAAATGCATCTGAAGGCATCTCACCCGAGGAGGAAGGAAAATCTATATTTTACAAATGTGTGGTTTTCTAGTCATAGCTACAGTAGCAAAACTGGAAAACTTGTCTGGTAAGTCAACTGATCTTCAGCTAGTATGAGCCACGAGGGACGTCTGATACTTTGGTTTTCAATCACTTTTAGCTTTTCTTTTTTTAAAAAAAGACCTGATCTCCACAATGCACAATAAAAACATTCTAGCTGTTTAGTTACTATGTGCTGTGACATTCTCAGTACTTGCAGAGCTCCAGTGCCACTGCTGGTAACCCCAGTTTCTTTTATCCACCTGTTTTGTTTTTTTTAAAACAGCTATAGGATTTTGGGTTGGGAAGGTGGTCTTTAGCATATATGCAATGTGCCTCAAGTGACATGTGACGAGGATTCATCACCAAATTTGGTCTGTTGGCTGGATCATTTGCTTACCCAGCTCAGGCCGGATAGTGATGGGGAGGGCGACATGAACACTGATCCATGCCCCCCAGGAGGTCCTTGAAAAAAAAATAAAAGCAGAAGCTGTGATTTAAGACATGATTAAGTTTGCAGTTGGAAGGTTAAGGCAGGAACTGCAAAACTAAAGTTCCAATAGCAAAGTTCGTGAGGGTATAGTTGTGTAACTTCATACACCTGTAAACTTTGTGCAGTGTGGCTGAATTAATACTGCTGTGTGAACCTGAATGTTTGCATTTCCTGCCTTTGTTTTTTATAGTTCAAATCCACAGCTTTCCATACCGTAGCTGTACAATGGATGCTTCATTGAATATCTTCCTATTCTCTGAATTCTCCCTTGTTTTATCCTGTCTAGGCAGGGGCAGGCTGCTGAACAAACTCCAGCGCCGCTCCATGTTTTGCTTGATTTTTCCATTCACTGAGTCAGTGTGAGGGTGTGTCTACACGGCAATGTAAGCCCTGACCCATCCCCCTTCCGGTTACACACACACTTCCCAGAGTCAGGCTCAGACCTAGAGTGCTAGGACTCTGTGGGTGTGGAGGGTCCGTGTCAGAGTCAAGCCACGACCCAGGGTTTGAGCCCTATTGCTTGTCAAGATGCAGCCTTACTTGACTCAGGTCCTGGGAGTCCACCAAAAGTATCCCACAATCCCATGGGTCAACTTCCTTTGTCCTCTCTATCCCAAGACTCTCCAGTTGACTCCAGTGAAAACAGAAGCAACCCCACTTGGCGTACAGCAGCAGCTCACCTAGTCAGCATTAACCCTTCCATTGTCTTCTGATCACCGAGCTGCAAACACACCAGTGAGCTTTCTGTGTTTGCAATGGAGATTGACCAGAACAGCCTTTTGCAAAGCACACGGCTTCATGGTCACAAGAACACAGCCAGATCTTGGTGAATCTCACGTGTGAAGCCAGCAAAACTGTGGATTTTAGTAAGAGGACCAGGAATAACCCCCCACACCAAAAAATTACGAATAAGCTGCTAGCTTTGCAAATTTACCACACTGTGGCCAGTGCAGGGAGCGGATTAAGCAGCTTGAGAAAGTATCTGCAAACCAGGGATTGGAACTGCACCTTGGGCAACCCACTAGCAGCTTGGAATAACACCTCCCTTTGTCAGTAGGGCACTACAAGAACAGTTATGTCCTCCAAAATGTGAAAGGCCTGAAATTTATAGAAAAAGCTTTGGTAGCAAGGCCACTGACACCCTCCCCACAAATAGTCGTGCAATTTTTATAACCACTTTGGATTTTTAACTTACCATTGTCTCTGCACAACTTTAACTGTTGTTAACCAGCCAGTGTCCAGGGAGTCTGTGAAGTGAAGCATCCCTTTCACAATACACTGAAGTTAACTTTTGAAATGTGACGTTTTGTCCTTGAAATTTCACAAAAATTATTTGTTCCTCCACTGATCTATTTGAGACAATCATTCTGTGAGACAATCATCTATTTGAGACAATCTTGCCCTATTGTAGGCCCCTCTACCTCTACTCTCTGCTGTTTCTCCACAGCTTACCCACAGTGCAGCACAAGTCTGGCCCAATGTCCTTCATGGACTGTTCCAAGAGGAAACATTTCTATGAAGAAGTTGTAGTTGAAGTTCTGGAGAGGGCCCATAACCAGGTCCAGGATCAGAAACATAGGGATTTGCGGCTAGAGGAAAGGCTCAGACTGGCTGCACAGCTTCAGGACAGTGTGGGAGCAGGCTCTTGCTCCACAGTTCCTGGAACAAGAACTGCGGCTAAGGGAGAAGTGCCGAGCTCTGCAGAGAGAACAGTTTGAGTGGCTCTTCTCAAACATGGCTGTAAGATTTCTGCCTCCTCCTGCATCTCCCAAACCCTACAGTCTGATTCCCCTGCAATGTAGCCTCAGTCCAGAAACAACGTGGACAATTCCATGGCTGGGTGGCCCATGCCGTTGGGCCATGAGAGGAGCTGGGCAGGGCAACTGAGCCCCATGCAGTCCTCCATCTTGGCATCCTCTCCTGTGGATGCCTCCACCAGCCTTTCCCTGGCACCAAGTGGATGGAAGTTGCGGGGGGGTGGATAAAGGAGAATGGGGGGCTAGGGAATATGCAGCATTGGGGGGTTCTATTTGCTCTTGTTCATGCCCTTTTGCTTTGCTTTGGGCAAGGTACTGTACTACATAGTGGCATTTTGGTGTTGTAATAGCAGCTGACCTGCCTGACAATGAGTGAATGTTGTACTGCTTTAACTCATGTTTATAAATAAAGCTTTTATGTCATCAAGAAAGTTTATTGCTATCTCTGCATCTCATCATACAATCAGTATGTGAAATAATTAATCTTAAATTCATGATCAGGAACAAATAGAAATTTAGTAAGTAGACTTTATTCCTCTATATAGTTAGGTCCAGCCATGCACACTTCAGTCACTTCCTTGTGTGAATCACCCCAAGCCCCATTTCACAAGTTGTCATGTACTTCATAAATACACTGCATGGCATTCAAGCTCCCCACCTTGTCCCAAGTACTGTATTCCCCCATCAATAGCCCCATCCCCTCCAGAAGCCCATTCATAAAGGTACTATTTTCTCTCTTCCACTGGGTCATGCAAGTCCATAACATGGAAGCACAAAGGGTCCCTGACTTCTGTTGCCCAGCTGCATTCAGCTCCAGCTGTGATAGGTGCACTTGCTGGCTACCGATACCGGATCAGCAGCCTCTTGCTGTCACCAGGGCCGCCCAGAGGATTCCGGGGGCCCGGGGTCTTCGGCGGCGGGGGGCCCCTTCCGTTCCTGGACCCGCCGCCGAAGTGCCCCGAAGACCCGTGGCGGGGGCCCCCCCGCCGCCGAATTACCGCCGAAGCGGGACCCGCCGCCGAAGCGCAGCCCGGTCTTCGGCGGTAATTCGGCGGAGGGGGGCCCCACCGCGGGTCTTCGGGGCACTTCGGCGGCAGGTCCCGGAACGGAAGGGCCCCCCGCCGCCGAATTACCGCCAAAGACCGAGCTGAACTTCGGCGGTGGGTCCCGCTCTGTCTTCGGCGGTAATTCGCCAGCGGGGGGTCCTTCCGCCCCGGAGCGGAAGGACCCCCCGCCGGCGAAGACCGGGAGCTGCAGAAGCTCCTGCGCCCGGCCGCACAAGAGTTTGCCGGGCACCCCGGAGCGAGTGAGGGACCCCGCTCCAGGGGCCCCAAAAACTCTGGTGGGGGCCCCCGTGGGGCTCGGGGCCTGGGGCAAATTGCCCCTCTTGCCCCCCCCCTCTGGGCGGCCCTGGCTGTCACAGGTCCATTCAGGGGTAAATGGCTCGACTCTGGCTTCATATAGATTGTGACAAGCACAGCAAATCACAGTGAGGCAGACAGCATTGATGACACCAGAATCCAAATGAGTCTGTAAACATCTCCAATGGGATTTCAATCTGCCAAAAGTGTATTCAACAACCATTCTGCACCTGCTGAGAGTGTAATTACACCTTTGAAATTAGGGTACAGTTTCATAAGCCAAGGCAAAAGGGAGTACAGGAGGTTCCCCAGAATAATGGTGGGTACAGTAACTCCATTTGACAGTCATTTGGTGGGAATAGTGTCCCAGCTTGTTCATGAATGTAGGCTTCTGATGGGTGAAAACCCCAGGCATCATGAATTTTCCCAGTGTAGTCACGCTGACATTCATAATCATAAGCTGACCTTAATGGTCCACGAGGGCCGGCATAACAATGAGTAGTACCCACTGCAGCGTATATACTTGTGTGCTCCTGAGGAGGACAGACTATGGGCACACGAGTCCCATCAATGACCCTGGTGCAGTTTGGAAACTCCAATCTCTCAAAGCCAGCACTTACTTCAGGGAATAACTTTAATGGCCGGTACCCTGGGGAAAACCATATGCTTGACTCCTCAGAAACCTGTGCCACCACTTTACCCACAGTTGACTTTCCAACACCAAACTGGTTTGCAATGGGCCTGTAGCAGTCTGGGGTACTTCCAGATGACAATCTGCTTCTGGACCAGCAAGGGTGACCTCATACATGTGTCTTTATGCTGGAGGATGAGGGCAAGCGGCTCACAAAGCTCCGGAAATGTAGTTTTCTTCATGCAAAAATTCTGGACCCACTGCTGGTTGTCCAAGATCTGCATGATGTGATCCCGCCAGTCTGTGCTTGGGGCCCTGTGCCAGAAGCATCAACCTACATAGGGGCATCAGTGGCTATGCTGAGTGTACTGAGTAACCTCAGGCAGTGCAAGTCTGTCATGCCTGGGTTCTCCTCTTACTGCTCCATCTTAAGCTTTGTCAGATACCTTTGGTGGGTCAGAGAATGCTGCTGAAATGCTCACAGCTGCTCAGGAAAGCGCTGCCTGTTTCCTGATGCAGGAGGGAAAGTGCAAGCAAGAGTACTTCTTGGAAAGGGTCTCCTCTACCTTGAGCAACAGGCTGCATTGGGTGACTGTTCAAACTTCCTGTAATGTGAAGGGTGGGCAGTAAAGTTTCCCACAGTGCACCGTGGTCAAAAGGCTCGGGAGGCCACATTTTGGGAGGGCATTAGGGAATCTGAGCTATGGTTTGACTCAGGTCAGCGTGCTGCAGTGTGGATGCCAGAGCCCCAGGTTAGAAAATTCTTTACCGTAGGGTTAAGAATCTGTATAGATGCCCATGCCCCAAGTTTTCTAACATTGGTCAGTTGATTTGAGTCCTACGACCCCTGGGCTTACGTTGCTGTGTAGACAAACCCAAAGATGGCGGATCTTTAAAGCCCATAGTTATCAGGGAAGCATATTGCTTCCTGTAGCGGGGTGGTTACCCACTCCTGCCCCAAACAGGCCACAGCTGGCCTGTATAAAAAGGCTGTGAGCCAGGAGCCCAAACAGTCTCCCTCTGCCTGTAGAGAGAGAAGGGCCTGGCTGCAGGGAGCTAGAGACAGGGTACCTGAGTGGAGCAGGGCTGGGGAAAGGCAGAGGAGCTGGGGAGCTCCTGCCTGGAAAACCCCAGGCTGTGGCCTAGCATAAGGCCCTGGGAGTTGCAGGGGGCAGCCCAGGGGTAGGCAAAGGCAGCAGGTCCAAACCCCTTTGCCTATGATGAGTGGCTGATACTGCAATCTGCCCCAGGGCGTGGGGGCTAGATGGTGACTGGCAGTAGCCATATTCTGAGGTGAAGTGGGGGTAGTGGGTTGGGGGTTCCCCAGGGAGGGGAGACCCAGATTGGTGGGGTACTGCTATGGGGCAGCACCCCAGTTAAAAAGACACCGGGGTCCAGAGAGGGACACGGGGGCCAGAAGACAGGCGGATCACTGGCCTGCAGAGGGTGCTCCTGGTCGGCAGTGAGCTAATTCCTGAGGACGACCAGCAGGAGGCGCTGCAGGGGTGAGTCTGCACCTCTACACTTCCTTTAACCAGGCAGAGTGGCTAAGTGAAGCAATGGCAGTTGAGGGAATATTTGTGACTCGTGAATACGACCAGTCAGGCTGGGAAATAATACAAACATTTATTGTATGGAAAAGATTTAAACAGCGGCTCCTGTCCAACCTATTCTTTACTCCTGCATTGAAACCTGCTCTGGTAGCTGTCCATTTCAGTGAGACACAGGATTAGCATTGCAGAGGGAAAAGACCTGTTTCATCATCAAGTGCAGCTCTTCTCTCCTCCAGATAAACAGGATATAGTCCTTTTGTAGAGGGTATTAAATTATTATTCCATTTAGCTGTGGCTATGTGCAATGGCAAATGTTTAAAATGAGATCGCTCCTTTTAAAGGCATGATGCATGCACCACAACCATTCTAGAATAGTGAGAATTAGTAGGCTCATGAATTGAACCTTCTTGATACCCCCTCACTTGGGTGACTCTTCATTTCTGGGCACTCTGGAAGATATACCAGAAAAGAAAAGGGTTCTGGGGCAGCTGATGAAAATGATTAGAAGTACAGAAAGCTTTCACACAAGGACAGTGTGAAAAGAGTAAGATCTGTTAGTTCATAGTTAAGAAAAATGCAGAGGAGACCTGGCCTGTAAAATAATGAATGGTGCAGAGAATGTGGATAGGTGCACCTGCTTACCCTTCTCAAAATACAAGACCAAGAGGATGCTCAATGAAATTAAGAGATATCAAATTAAAAACTAATAAAAGGAAATACTTTCTTATGTGATGCATAATTAGCCAATGGAACTCAGTGCCACAATATATCACTGAACATGCATTTAGCAGGATTCAGATAGGAATTGGGAAATTGCATATGAATCCTGAGAGAGAACATAAGCCAACCTCTAACTGGTGGAGGATAGAGGGAAATTTCCTCTATAGGCCAGAAATGCCCATTATGACATTTTTTGGCACCTTCTCTGAAATATTTGTAACTGCCCCCTGTTACTAGCCAAGTACTGAACTAGATGGACCACTCACCTGATTTGTGTGGCAATTCTAGATTGGAAGTGTCTGCAGTGCAGCTAACTCATGATTTTATTAGGAGTCTTGCGATATTAGGTGCTTTGTTCAAAGCCCCAGGTACTGTAAGCAGAGATTATCTGAGACTCCTAGCTTTCATTTAAAAGGCAGTTTCTAGCCCTCATGGTTGCACAAAAAAAGCTTGAAAACATGACCTGAGTGAACCCAAAAGGCTCAAAGCTCAGAAACAAACAAGAACCCAAAACATATAAAATTGGTTTAAAATGTCATGATTTGGGGGAGGCCTATACCTCGATGTTTGAACTCTTAGAGTGGGCAATGGCAAATGTTTAAAATGAGATCGCTCCTTTTATAGGCATGATGCATGCACCACAACCATTCTAGAATAGTGAGAATTAGTAGGGTCATGAATTGAACCTTCTTGATACCCCCTCACTTGGGTGACTCTTCATTTCTGGGCACAGTACTGTGTCTGTGTAATCACTGCTCTCCATGCTCAATCCCTGGACCCTGGTTTTTGTGCTGGCTAACTATGGGAATGCCCAGGATTGTTTAGAGGAGACTAAGTATAATTTCTTAACAACTTTTGTGATACTTACATGACACGTTTGTCATGCTACGCCCGATGAAGCATGACAGCATGCCCCTGCCAGGAAGGAGCATGCTGCTCACCTTGCCTTTCTATTCCTTCTCTGATGTGCAAACACCTTGGTATAGAAACTATCATGCTTTTCTGTCCTGAAAAATATAGTGTCTTGCTAAGGGCTATATATTGCCTTGCCGGGGCTCTCTCAACTCAAGGACTAGTGCCTCTAGAGCATTAGTTCCCACTCTTAGCTACTGCCCGTCACATTAAACTGCAGCCTGGCTACCATTGCTCTGGCCTTATGTCCTTTTGTGCAATTTCCTGCTGTGGCATAGACTCCGGTTTGCTTTTTCCTGTTCATTCCCTTTCTGAGGCCTAGCTATAAGATACAGGCACTGGTAAGTGTGACATGTGCAGAACCTCATTATGGTCTGTGGGGAAAAAACAGCTTCCTCTTGCTTGTGTGTGTGGTTTTGAGATGAAGTCAGCTCTATGTCTTAGGGCTCCTCTGTCCCTCTCGGTAAAACTCAAGATAGTTTTGTGTCTTGCATATCAACTGGAGATGCCTAGACCTTGACCAGTCCCGGCTCGTTAATTACAAGAGTATGGCAAAGAATGGTTATAACAACAGCCCTTGGGCGCAGTGGGAATTGATGGGTGTAAACTCTTCTAACTGTGACCCATGTTATGTGATTGACGCCAGAAAATAAAGCTTAGCAGCCTGGTTTTCAGCACTTATGGCTCCTTTGAAAATTAGGCCACAGTCTCTAACCAGCCCTTGTGTGTGTGTCAACCCATTATCAGATAGTCATCATATAGTAAACTATGATCTTAAACAGAGAGAGGCTGGAAAAAGGATTTAAGTAATGGAGCAGGACTGTTCGCAGAGCAGGCTGCTGCTGACAGGCAGCCTCAGCAACAACTTGCATACTTGATTCAGGCTGCAGATTAGTTCAACCTCAGCACAGAGGCTGTTGTGGAAAGTCCCTAAAGACCAAGGACATCTGAGTAGCCACTTTATTGCACACGATGGGGGAGGAACATTTATAATGTGCAGGAGACAAAGGCTAACGAGACAAATATCACTCTCTCATTTCCATGCTGAATAAAAGAGCTGGTTGGAAAAATCACAACAATAAATATAGGCACCTCTCTAAGCTGCTTGGAAAAGACAATGACAATTTTTCATCAAAAAAATTGAAAACATTTTGCAATTTTTTAATGCAAGTTCACAGCTTTTCAACCAGTAAAGTGTATAACGTACTTGAGCTATAACAATTTGCTTACACACAAACTTATCAGTCTATAAAACCCTATAACAACTACCTATGGACCCATCAGCATAAATAATACTATTTCACTGAGTACATATTTATGCAAAATACTTGTGTAACATTTTGCATAATCTCACGCAGCACAATATTCCACCAGGTACTTCTGTTTTTCCCCATCTAAGCCATGCCTACCTGTGTATATAATTGTAAATATTCCTACAAAACAAACATCTAAGCATATTTTTGTAAAGAGTTGGTAACCCATTGATCACTGAGGAACAAGGAAAACCAGACTTAGAAACTCTCCTAGAAAGGTTTGGGTGGGATTGTCAAAAGGTCTCAGAGTTGGCCTAACTCAGCTCCCGCTGAAATCAAAGTGAGCTTTCCCACTGAAGTCAATGGGAGCAGAATTAGGCCAACACTGAGTGCTTTAGAAAATTCCATTTGTAGTTTAGTCAAGATGACATGCAATTTTCAAAACCATTCTAATATATTAGTACTAACAAAACCCCAACGAAAAAAATCAGACAAAACTATGACCAGTGCTGGTACCCCAGTGAATCACCAACCTCAATTAGGTTCCTACTTCCTCCACCAGACTGAAATCCTTTCACACGATTGATCTTTATACCCTAGAGCGATTTCCCAGGGTGCTTCACTGCTAAAGGGATGGATGGACAGACGGACGGACGGATGCCTCTTTTCTCGATGAGGTTCATCCAGCCTTCCAATAGGCACAGCTGCCAAAAAAGAAGAAAACTGCAATAGAAATAGAGCAACCAATATTTCTGATAGACCAAAAAAAGGAAAGGAAAAGTGGTTCTTGCAACCCTGATCCCCCCTCCGCATAGCAAGGTAACTAATCAGCTCTGGTATCGGGGGGTAGCTGTGTTGGTCCGAATCCACAAAAACAACAAGGAGTCAAGTGGCACCTTAAAGACTAAAGCATTTATTTGGGAATGAGCTTTCATGGGTAAAAAACTCACTTCTTCAGATGCATGGAGTGAAAATTACAGATGCAGGCATTATTATACTGACACATGAGTACTACTACTCTGTCCCCATATCTACTCTAGCAACACCATCAGAGGACCCAACCACATCAGCCATACCATCAGGGTCTCATTCACCTGCACATCTACTAATGTGATATATACCATCATGTGCCAGCAATGCCCCTCTGCCATGTACATTGGCCAAACCAAACAGTCTCTACATAAAAGAATAAATGGACACAAATCAGACATCGGGAATGGTATACAAAATTCAGGACGAGAACACTTCAATCTTCCTGGACTTTTTATAACAGATTTAAAAGTAGCCATACTTGAACAAAAAAACTTCAGCAACAGACTTCAAAGAGAAACTGCAAAACTAAAATTAATTTGCAAATTTAACCCCATTAATTTGGGCTTGAACTGGGAGTGGCTGGCTCACTACAAAAGCAACTCTACTTCTCCTGGAATTGACACCTCCTCATCAATTATTGGGAATGGACTACACCACTCTTATTGAATTGGCCCTGTCAACACTGGTTCTCCATTTGTGAGGTAACTCCCTTCTCTTCATGTGTCAGTATAATAATGCCTGCATCTGTAATTTTCACTCCATGCATCTGAAGACGTGGGCTTTTTACCCACAAAAGCTTATGTCCAAATAAATCTATTGGTCTTTAAGGTGCCACTGGACTCCTCGTTGTTTTAGTCAACACTGGCTACATTATAAGGGAAAATCCAATAAAGATTCTCCAAAGAGAGCCCAACCCCAGCCCTGAGATAATTCCTTCCTTTCAGGAAGTGAGAAAAATGTATAAAAAATATTTTTTAAGTTCACCCTATCACAGGAGATTTTCCCAGAAGGAATGATAACATGTATCCTAATGTAACCACAATGAAGGTTTTGCCAAAAATTGTGACAGCTGATGATATGAGATGGGCTATATCAAGGTGAGACTAGGTGTCCCAACTGAGGGTAAGTTTATGAGTGTGAGGGAGTATTTATTAGTGTTGTGAGGAAAAGTGAAAATCAACAGGATTGAAGCATTAGCTGGAGCAGGAATGGTCCCGTGTTCCACTCCCATTCATACTGGACACTGGAGTACAAGTAGGAGTAATCCATCAAATCTGTTTGATAAATTTTGGTTTCTTACAACTCTGTGAGCCCCCGTGTGCCTTTAGTTGCTTTTGGAGAAAGTGCATCAAGACAAAAACAGGGTGGCACAATGTTGAATGTGACAGCATATGATGCAAAAACTTCATATGCTTCACTCTTCAGAGCTAATATAGGACTGTCACTGATAAACAGGGATATGCTGTAATGGACGTCGGACACAGAGTAAATGTTACAGAGTAAATGGTACCACAAATGTACCAAAGAAGATGATGTGCTGAAATTAGATAATTCCAAATTGAACACAATATTTGTGTTGATGACAACATTCCAGTCGCACAGAGTTGTAGAAAGATACCTCTCATTGTGTAAGGGTAAACTTACAGTAACTATTGTTCATTTAGAAAATATAGCACTTATTAAGACAATTGATTTGCCACCAGTTTGGTTGTACCTATAAAAAGAGTCTGGGACATAATGTGGGTTTTTTTTGTGTTTTTTTTATTCCTCAGATTATTAATAAAGGCCTTCACAGGCAGCACTATCCTATATGAACTCCAGAAGATGAACAAAACAGACGAGCAGTTTTCTACAGAACTAGACAAGAAAGAGGGGTATTGGCAAGTGAAATTGGGCGAGGAATCCCTTGTTGTATCCACTCAGTGCTGTACAGGTACATTACAAATTTTGCTGGTTATCTTTTATGATTAAACATGTCAGTGAAATATTCTAGAAGTGATATTCCAAGAGCATTTAGGTGCATAAAGTTCAAGTTGGGTGAGCAAATGTATACAGCTGCAGCTGATGAGGATAAGTATGATACCATCCATTTAAAGATAATGAAGGTAGCAAGAGATTAAAACATTACATTTAGCAAAGATAAGACAGAGTACAAAGTTGCTGAGATGATATATGTGGGTCAGGAAGTGATTCCGTAAAGAGTTAAAACTAATGAAGCAAAGGTTAGAGTCATAACTCAAAGGTTAGAGTCATAACTCAAATGCTAGTGCCTGTAGATTTAAAAAAAAGTTTACACAAAGTAATGGATATGGTTAGATATACCCTAATATATTCCAGTAGAGGCTGATAACCATTGAACCTTTGAGAAAGCTTCTGTGTAAAAAGCTTATGTGGTTATGGGGCTACAGCAAGGTAAAGCAAATGGATGTCCAAAGAAAATACTCAGCAATACATCTGCCCTATGTCTTAAGTGCCAGTAGTGATCTACACAGATCCATCAAAAGATAGACTTGGGAGCAAGGCTTAAGCCATACAGTTGCCTCCTAGCACATGCATTGTAACTGGTGTGGTAGTGACCACTAGAATTAAGGTTGGAATGCCACTTCCATTATAAGTCCTTTTTTCAACCTACTCTCTCAAATTCCTTCAGAGCGTAAATTTTCCTTGCTTGGACTCTACTCATAAGTGATATTTTTTGTAGCAGGGATAAAGTTTCAGAAAATCTGTTGATCTATTTTTGAATTTTGCAGGTACATTATAAAACAAAAATACTTGGACCATCTGTTCCAAACACAAATTTTATGTCTTGATAATTCAACGACTAGATCAGATTTTGTTCAAACATGGCACGTTTTGTAGATCTCATTGCTATTTTAAGAAAATTGGAACAGTAGTCATGTGTAGTGGAAGTTTCTTTTTACGTATGTACAGTAGGATTTTTATATTAGTCTGTTTTTTTTAATCAGCTAGAATAGGGCAATATGTATACATGACTCTGGAAATGCAGAACCATATACAATCCGAGGAGAAGGAGGTAGCATCATGTGAGAACATGGCTTCCAAGATTGTGAATAAGACTGATAGTACAGGCTGCCAGAGTTCTGTTCCCATTTCTGCTACATACTGGTCTTAGCAGGTATCATTTAGTTGTACTTCCTAATGTTCATATGACTCAGGTAAATATCATTAGTCCAATTTTCAGCTAGGGTAACTGATACTTGGTGACTTGACATAGCTAGTGCTGGGACCAGGATTAGATGTAGGTCTCTCAAGCAGATGTATAGCTTGATTTTTTTCCCAGACAGTTGAACTCTAGTATGAGATTGTCTAAGAGAAGGAAGAATAGAGACATAGAGGAAAACATAGGCATTGCAGAGCCCAAGGTTGCAGCATCCCCAGACAGTGTGTGTGGGTCTTCTAGGGAAGTTGTTCACACACACGTTTTGTCTGGGAGATGATTTAAAAAAAAAAAAGCATCAAGGAGCAGATATGGTATCTCCCTGGAAGTACCCCTCAGTGGTACCCCTCAATGGCCCCAGGGAACCTGAGTCAACTGCTGAAGCTTCTGCTCCCAGTGTCCTGATCCTGCAGAGTTACACAGTGTTCCCTGTTACCATAGAGGCAACTATGTAGCGCCCCCTGGAGGAGGGGAGACTGAGCAGCACTTGCAACAAATGGCCACTCAGGGGTTCTCATGTGTTCCCTAGAGGAAGTCGGAGTGCCTCATTTTGGGGTACGATGCTGTTCCTTTAAATCTGAAATCCCGTTTCCCATGGGAAGAAGAGCTCTGTGCTGTCACTGCGGGCTATGGGGGTTCCCTCTCCCACTGTGTGCCCTGTCAGTCTATCTCCCAGGTTGGGACTACACAATGTCTGCTGTTGCTCCGGTAACAGGCAGCACTGTGGTGGCTGAGGGAAACTGCGTAATGGGAATAGTGGCAGCAGGCCTGGCAGGAAGTGGAGATCCCTGCTCAGTGACACTTAGCAGAGGAGGAGGAAAGTGAGGAAGGGCAATGTTTGAGTAGCGAGCCACAGGAGTGGGGCTCTACAGGGAAGCTGATACAACCTCTGGCTCGACTAACTTTCCAGTCTGTTGCACCTTGTATTTATAGCTGTGACACTGAGTACCTTACCCATATCTGAAGAAGAGCTCAGTGTAGCTTGAAAGCTTGTCTCTCACGCCAACAGAAACTGGTCCAATAAAAGATATCACCTCACCCACCTAGTCTCTCTAATATCCTGGGACTGACATGGCTACAACAACACTGCATATAACTTTCC
Source organism: Mauremys mutica (assembly GCF_020497125.1). Classification (NCBI taxonomy): domain Eukaryota; kingdom Metazoa; phylum Chordata; order Testudines; family Geoemydidae; genus Mauremys; species Mauremys mutica. Next base: position 66,918,326 of record NC_059073.1, on the reverse strand, counting down.
TGTGACATTTCTACTGGGTGCAAGGGGGATAGGGGTAAACTCCCCAGCCCCTGAAACCAAATGCACCCAAACCCCATCACTCCCTTCTTACAGCTCTGCAGAGAACCCCTGCAGGGTCTGGGGAAAATAGGGGACATTGCCCCGCAGGCAGCTGGTTTCCTTTCTCACCCTTTCTTTCTATTTGCAGAGGGAGAGCCCAGTGCAAAGGGGACGATCTGTACATGGATTTCAAGAGCACAATCTGCCTCTCAGCATGGAGAAGGCCTTTTTTTCCATCTTTCTCTGCTTTTGTAACTGGGACCTAATTATTGATTTATTTATTTTTTGGAATCTTGGGTACAAATGTAATACAAGTTGAAAGAGAATGTACCCACGCAGCTCACTCAGTGTCACTAGCAAACTTCATAGGCAAAATCCTGGACCCATTGAAAGCAATGGCAAAACTCCCACTGACATCAATGGCTCCAGGATTTCACCCCACGTCTCTGCCTGTCCCCAAATCACTACACCATTAAAGGATGACATGTTGGTTCCATTATAGTAAAACACCCCAATCATCCTAATAAGCAATTAAATTTTTAATGCTGTGATGCTAAATCATGATGCTGCTAATGTGCACTGTATCATAGTCTACAGGTACCAGCTGTTACAGTGCTGAACAGCTGACAGTAGTATACCGATTCAAACACTCTCACACACACTCTCCCTCCAGCCCTCACATCCCCCGCCTCTTCCTGAGAGCACAAACAAAACAAAGAAATCTCACAGCCCTCTTTGAGGGCGTCCTCTCCTCCCATCCCTGCAAATGGGATTTCATTACTGGCTTCCTGGGTCTGAAAAACAACATGCTGTCTCCTACTTTTCATCCCTCATAGTTTGCCTGTGCACCTCTAATATATATTTTCTGCTTTAAAATAACCCTGATCTGTGTTTTGTTTTTCTCTCAGGTCAAAATTCACTTTCTTCCATTCACTACAATAGCTATTCTCTTATCAAATAAGGTTTCTCCCTCCTCCCCCCCCCCTTTTTTTTTTGCTTTTTTGTTGAAGCTGATAATTAACTCTTCACAAAACAAGGCTTATGGCACAAATTACCACCCAGCAAATGTGGGGCTTTGGCAGAGATGGGGGAGATGACACAACAAACATTAGACAGAGCAGCTTGTTCCAGACACAACATCTGCAGAATGAGTCCATTTTTCAGGACCTCTAATCTCATAATTCATTGTTTGTGTGGTGTTGGTTACAGTAGCTGAAAGGGGGAATAACAGCAGGTCAATTTGGCACAGAGTTGCTTTTGAATCTGAAATGAGGGACTTGCCCACCTTCTGATGACCAGCTGAAATGTTGCCAAAAACCCTGGAAAATAAGGAGGAACGTGGTTTTAAAAAATTGGCAACCTCTTAAAATATGATCCTGATAAAAATATCTATTTTCTCTCTCTCTCTACGCACACACACTCTCTCTCTGTCTCTCACTCACACTCTTTTACTTGTGTTATTAACAAACCTTAGCACATGTCCTGTTAATTATTTTTACAGTTTATTTACTTTTGTCCCTATCATTGAAATAGCTCATTAGTCAGCTTTGATTTTGTTTCCAGTCACATTCACATATGTGGCTCTCATGCACTAGCCGGATGCTGCAACATTTGGGTTACAAATGCTACAGCAGAAAGAGAGTTTTTAGATTAAAAACAAAAAACATTTTCTGTGAAATTTCAAAAAAGCACAAAAATATGTCTGTTAATTTTAGCGGGGGGGTTTACTATTACATTTTTATTCTAAACGCAAAACCCAGCTTGAGAGCCTCAGTTAGCCAACAGCAAGGGAGTGTCCGTCTAGATTTGCAGGGGCCATAGCACATCTGCTCTTTGAAGAAAGAGAATGAGCAAAGTACGTTTTTCTTTTGCATCCCATTTGTGTGTGTTCATAAATGTCCTCATGAGAGACTGTCTCTGTGTGTGCGTCTGTGTGGTGAATAAAGAGAGAGTGAATCTCTGTGTGGGGGATGCCCTTCCTCCTCCGAGCACCATCTCCTCTTCCACCTCCTCCCCTCAGCATTTGACCTTGAGTTCATTCTCTCCTCCCTTCCCACCCTTTCTGCATCTGGCAACAAATGAAGACTACTACAGCCAGGGGTCCTAAAAATCCCCTCTCTGCACACATTCTCCATTCTGTGGACCACAGCTTCCCACCTTGATCCCTTTAACCCTCGCCATTCCAGAAGGCAGTGACCATGCATTCTCTGGCGAGGAGGGCAGACAGGTGGCCTCCCCTGAGTGCACTGTGAATGCCTTTCCCTGGATTAGCTGGCAGGGAATTTTCTCCCCTCCCCCATCCCCACGTAGTGAGAGGTCGTTATCCTTCCCCTTCCCCAGGAATCACTTCAATGTGCCTGAGCTCCACCAGCCCAGAGCAAGAGACAGTCATGGCTGCTCCTAAACCTGGGTCTCCTATGCTACGGTTGCACAATGCTGCTGCTGCTGCTAAACTAAACAACCCTAATCTGTTTGTCTTTTAAACCAGTGTATTATGGAACAATAGCCAGCCTTGTGCTCTTCGAGACTGTGCGTCCCTGTCCTTGCAGCTGGCGCTTCTACCAGTACTAAGCTCCAGTGAACAAGATCAGCTGAAACCCTCATTCTCCTTCATCCCCTGTCAAGGGCTTGCCTATCCACTGGGGCCACTATCAGTTACATGAAACATTTGGTTTCCAATGGCGTGTTTGTGCTGGAAGGCACAGGTCTATTTGAGCAGCAGGCAGTGATCCTAGGCAGAAAAAGCATGCCCTGTGTTAGTTTACAACAGTTTCACCCACACAGAAAAGTACAATGGAGACAGATCATGCACAATGACAGGCTGCCGGCGGCTCCAGGGGATCCATAATTTATGATGTTTTTCTTACCAATCTGGTTTTGGATTTCACAAGCAGGCCGGTTTCCTTCCCATTTGTTGCTTCCTTCCGCCCCTATTTCAAGAAAGTAAACTCCAAACCCAAAATGAGCAAGAGCAGAAACAACTGCCAAAATCACCATGCACTATATTTGTATAGGGCCAGAGGCAGATTCCCAAACCTAACCATAGGTCTGTATATTTATTGCAAAGAAACTCAAATGATTCACCACTCTTTAGCGAGTGAGCTTCCTGATAAGCAGCAGCAGTAGCCTCCTGCCACTGCCCTGAACTGCATTCAGGTTCATCAGGTCATCTGGGAAAAGCAGGGCTACTAGGATGTCAGCAATTGGCTGATTAAAGGTAAAGAGGTTAATAATAGCTTTTAAGGGTTGTTCTTGCTCAAATAAAAAGAATCAAAACTTAATCTTCTCCATCATTTGTAATCAAGCAATCTGATACTCCTGCCAGATATAGATATACCCCAGCCAGCCAGAGAGGATCAGATACCACTGCTGTGATAACTGTGGGTTACATTAGTTAGATCCAGATCCAAACTTCACAGCTTGGTCTATTTCTGCAATGAATCCAAAGAACCCTAGGCTTTGAGGAAGTTCAGATCTAGATCAGTATTTCACAGCTTAGGCCTGTCGCTAAGATAAACCCAGTGGTTCTGTTTCTTACACTTTTTTTTTTTAAAAAAAAATGAAGATCATGTGCTGCATGTTTCAGGTATTGCTGTGCTAAACTCTGTTGCCTATTGTAGTGCACAGAAGTCACTGTCACAAAGGTGCCTGGAAGGCAGTGGAGGAAATACCTGCCTGGAATGGGTTTGTAAAATTCGAATCAGTTTCAATCACGTCACTGGCCCTTGCTGGAGGGGGCACTGTGAGTGAGCTGGTATCAGTTCCAGTGGTAGGTAATGAAGAGACAGGCCAAGCTTCCTCAGATACTCAAGGGATGGGGCGTGAGCTCACAGACAGACACTGCCTCATGCAGATGGCTGGTTTATCAATGTGGTTTACAAATGACCAAGTAAGGTTAAAACCACAGTCACTGTGGTTACAGACAACTGTGATTAGTCACACAGTAAGTGATCCAATTATGGCAACCCTCTACCCCATTTCATCTGTTTAAAAGGGAAGCCCAGGCTTCCATTAACTTGATTTCAGGAAGATTTTGTGTGGTAAAGACAGCCATGCCTGAAGTCTGCAGGGAAAAAAAAAAGCTGTTTTGACAAGGTTTCATTTTCCAAAGCTGCATCAGCTTAATTTTAGGTTTTCTGCTTTTGGAAATGGAGTGTATCTCCGAGGTGTTACGCAGTTCTAGTGTCACTGAAATGGGGAGTGTTTGAAGCTCAGGTGCTGAGCATAAAAAGAAGCTGAAAACAAGTCTGACACAGTGCACTGTGTGATTCCTTTGCTAACAAAGTACCTGGACAGGGTGAAAGTGGCACAAGTTCTGGAGGAACTGGAATTTCTCTTGGAATCATTAGCTTTGCATCTGTGTTTATGGCAGATTTAACACAAAACTCTGGTCAAGATGGAGAATGATGCAAGGGAAGATATGATGTTATCAGGCTGAGTAACTAAAGTGTGGAATCTAAATAAATGGTTCGATTTTCAGAGGTGCTGAGCACCTGCGCCTCCTAATGGACTAGAGCCTAGCTAGTGTAAACTGGCATAGCTCTATTCAGTGTGTGGCCTTGACAAGCTAATCTCTTTGTGCCTCAGTTTACCCTTAGAATTGGTATACTACTACTTCCTGCCAAAGGGTACTATGCAATTTGATTGCTTAAAGGAATTCCCTCAACTTAAAGTATAGTCCCATTAAAAGAAGAGTTACAAATAATTTCAGAGACTGCACCTGAGGCCCCTTTCCAATTATTGTGCCTTCATAAACACATTTTCCTATTTAAAGTTTTTTAATGAAAGATCCCCACAACCATGAGGGGAAACACAGTGACTAATTCATTATAGACTAGAAACAATGAGTGGTGCCAAATGCACCAAGGAAATAAATTGGGGGTGAGGGGTGAGAGAGAAGATCCTCTTTCTCTGATCTCTTTCAGTCTGAGTACCCTTAGGAGCTACCCCTAGAATATTTTCTGGCAGAGTGGGATTTTGTGTTTTTAATTGACTGTGTTTCTTTAATGAATTGTGGCAATACTGTGATCCTCTGTGCGCATGCATGTGCAAGGGCACAAGTGGATGGGAATAAGCCCCCTGTTACATCCCTGTGTGGACTTCCCAAGCCTGAACAGGACATGCAGAGGCAAACAGGTGCTGTGCACCTCCTCCTTTCCCCCAGAGCAGGTGAGTGGGGATGGTGGAGAGTTGGCTCTCCCCCCTGACTCAGTCCGAGAAGCAGCAGTGCTGAGTGAGTGTGTGAGAAGCAGGGGACAGTAATTTGCTGCTTCTATAGGCCGGTGGCATCTTATTACCCAACCTGGAGCAAAGGAGGATCAGGGATTCATTATTCCTTCCTTGGGTTATTCCTGGGTATAGTGCAGCAATGTGCTCCCCCATGCCGTAACCTTGCCACACAATCTAGCCTTTAATATTTTTAAATCATGTAGAGATGCTTTGATCAAACACACTATGGAAGCACATAACATTATTATTATTTCTTTTTTAAGCACTGAAGATATGCTTGGGGCTGTACAAGACACAATATTATTAATTGTATTTAAGGTCCCGCTCCCGTTCCCATTGCATTCATTGGGAGTTTTGCTAGTCAATGAGTAAACTTAATTAACTCAGTGCATAATGTCGAGGACAAGTAGACTTTTCTTTAGCAGTGTGAGGGTTAAGAAATGGCTAAATCAAATTTGCTTCAAAACAATAAAGCCACAACTTTGCTCCCATGCTGTGCTAGGCCAAGTTTCACCCCACTGCACAGTTTTATGGCCAAGCTGTAAATCCTGGGAAAACTTTCTAATGGAGAACCTGACAAATCCTTCGATGGGTTTGTTCCAGCACTTGTATGGCAAGATGTTATAGCCCAAGCCCTCTATTTTCTAGAAGACTGACTCACTTTTGATTGCAAAAATTGGTTTCACAGCCCCCTCTCACGTGTACCTTAATTTTATCTAGTCAAGGCTGATAAAACTCCCATGAAATCTAAGGGCTCAATCCTGAAGGGGAGGGGATGAGATTTGTAGGATGGAATAGTTGAACCAACTGCAGGAGCCCCATGTTCAAATTTCACTGACCCAAGACCTATTGAATTCAATGGAAAGATTCCCACTGACCTCAGTGGAATTTGGACCAACTTCTTTATGGGTAAAGGCGGTGAAGTAAAAATGAAATTATTTTCTTCAATGCGTGGGGATATGTTCTCAAATAATTATGCAGGTGTTAGCAGTCTGACTCCCAATGACTGTATTCTATTGATGTAGTGCCTGGAACAGGTGGGTTTTATATGTAAATCATAATCAGTCCATCAATACGTAATACTCTTGTCTTAGTTCCTCCTGGCACTGCAGGAGAGATCCCGACATCATATTTTCAACGCTTTGCTCAGTCAATCAAGTTGTGGTGCTTCTACCACTCCCCACCACATTTCTTTGGGCTCTCATGTTTGTCATGAGCTCTCACAGTAGAGGACACTGGGCACCACTGCAACTAATGCAAAGGTGATTTTTATTGAGGCTGCTAGATAAAATATATAGACCTTATAGTTCTCCCTGGATCTCTAGTTCCCAGACTGACTAGCACAGCCAATGGGGCCTAATGTCACCACACGGAGGCTCTGTCTAGACTAGGCAAATTAAGTTGTGTTTAAAATGTGTGCATAGACACCTCTGGCCATATCCAGGGATTCTGTAAACCCTGGCCTGGCCTACATAATCATGGAAGGAACTGCCATGTGCAGCGTAAGTGTTACTTTGCTTTATTTTATCCCATTGCTCCTACTTCTACCAGTTTGGAGCCTTCTGAGCAATTTCTCTCCTGCCTTCCTCTCTGCCTCTCACACAGCACTAAACTCCAGAGCAGCACTTAGACAATGAGGACCAGCTCCTCTGGCAGCGTGAATTAGTGGAGATTGGGGGTAGAAGTTCTGCCACATGCAGGATCAGACCCTGAATGTGAGGGCAGTAGATTTGCATGTTCAAGCCCCAGCTCAGTTCCTGTTTGATTTGGTACTTGAGTGTTACCACATTGGTGGCATGAAACCTGTTCACTGATATATATATTTAACTTGATTAGACTATAATATACTGAAGCAGGAACATCTTAGTACATGGGATGGCTTGTGGTTTGGAATATGATATATGTTTTAACAAGCCACTCTTGACTGTGAGCCCAGCAGGGGATCTAAGAAAGAGCATTATTTTGGATTTTTTTTTCTTCTTAAGGGCCTTCTTAAGGGCCAGCTTCTGTCAATCTGCCAGTTGCTCCAGATTTACAACTGGGCAATGAAGATCAGATTATGGCCTTTTATCTATGGTTTTGGAATGCCTTATGAGCCAGTAGAATACAGAACCAAAGCAGACAGAGTGTGAAGCAGCCCAGTATGACAACAAATTTCATTTGGGAATGTGGAGACAATATTTTTAAAAAGTTAGAGACAGTAAATGCTATGGAAAGGTCACACCACCAACTGCAGCTTTATGAAAAGTCATGTAGCATCTATTTTTTGTCTTTTAAAGTGCAAAAACTTATTTTGGGGACCAAAATGTGCAGATTTGGAGCTTCAGAGAGCTATATGTCTTTAAGAGCAAAATTCCTAAACTGCACAAGAATTCCAACATGAAGCTTTAAATATTTTTCATGTCAGCTCTGTTCCTGCTACCTTTGTTTCCCCCTGCTCTTGTCTGCCTTTTCTTGAACAGCTGGACTCATCACTGTTCCATTTTTCTATTGCTTGTGATTGAAGTAGCTTGAGGTCAATTATTTCCCTAGCAATTGACAAAGAATCTTGACTAAGAGGAAAGTGACATTGTCCCTTAAACACACACACTGCTTCCACCCCCCACTCCAGTGTTAGAGGAGGCCATTCCTTTCCCTTTGCCTGCGGCCTAACATAATTGTGTCAGCGGAATCAGTGGAGTACATGTGTAACATATGGTAAATCGGGAAAACATTTATATTCACTGTAAAAGAGCAAAAGATGATCCTAAAGAGTTCACCACAGAAAGGATTCTGGGTAGATATATTAAGTTACCATTGCATTGTATATTCCATTAAGGGGACATTATCCTTGTGTTTTTATGACAGATTTCACAAACTTCTAATATTTCAGCAGTAGAGTTCATCACTTTGAGGAGTACAAGAGCAGAATTTTGAAAAGAAGAGCATGCATCCCCCAGCATCCTTTTCTTTGAGGTGCATTTCTTAAAGCAACCACATCAAAAACTAGAACATAGATCCTACACCACGGCAATATGCGTCTCCTGAGACTAATGTGAACTGTGATGGCTCAAAACTGTTTTCCCCCTCCCCCTCTTCCCTTTCCCTTCAGATCCACAACTGAAAGCTGTAGTAGGCAATCCTCTGCTCTCAGCCTGTTGGCATTTCTTTCCCTTATTGTTTTGACAAGGAGACAAGGTAATGCATTGCACACATGCAGAGTGTCCACAAGTTCTAAGGAAGATATAAATAATTAATCTGTGTTAGATTACTTTCTGATGATTCACATGAAACCGCTAGTTGTTTCCATCAACTGTCTCCTGAAATGTACTTTGCAGAGCTGTTTCTGAAAAAAAGTTTTTTAAAAGATCTTTTGTTTCCAATTAGGGAAAAACAAAGGCACGCACACATTCCTACTCATGCTGTCCTTAATCTACACACACACAAATTTTCCCCTTCTATAAAATCTTCACACACATCATTTCTCTTTCACTCTCAGACACAAGTTCAGCAGCTGTTCACATTTATTCACTCTAATCAAATGGCTCCCTCTTTTTAAAGGTGTTCTATGGTACCCATCAACACAGTATCCAAGGACCAGGTAGGTTCTCAAAGGTACTTAGATGCCTAAAGATGCGAATAGGCGCCTAGCTGGACTTAAAGCACCTAGGTGCCTAACTCCCATTGATTTCAGGTTTTGAAAGTCCCACTAATCACCTATTTGCATCTTTAGACACCTACTTACCTTTGAGAAATCTGGTCCTGAAAGTACTTATTCTTCTAGCAGCAAATCCTCACTGGAGTTATGACAACTTATACCAGCTGAGGATCTGACCCCAAGATTCTTTATGGAATGTATTGTACAGAGCAGGTGAGGTTAATATCTTCATTAATAACACAGGCTGACTTTGTAAATGAATCATTCTGAGATTCTCTTATATGCTCCTTATGGCACGGCAACAATACATGATAGGGCCTACAGACTAAAGTTCAATCAGCTTCATACAGTGGAATGCACATCATGAAATCAGAGTGGTAATTTATGAGCTGCTCAGTGATTCCTGGTGTGGCAGAGTGCGAAGGGCTGGTGCAGATGGTAAAAGCACACAGTGTTAGCTGTTTTGTTCCATTCTTATATTTTGCTATTAATTTGTTGTTGTTTCAGTGTGTCAAAACTCACAATTGTATCCTCAGCCTCATGATATTTGGCATTTTTCTTTAAGCCCCAGCTCTGGGAGTCATATGATTACATGGGAATCTCAGCTTTCATTAAAAATTAAGAGCAAGTTTCTAGCCCTCCTTGTTGCAGGGTAATGCTTGAAAATGTGAACTGTCAGGGCTTAAAAACCAGAAGGCAAAGAAAGGGAATCCAAAATGTATTTTTAAAAAAAATCTCATCACTTGATTTTGTGGGGCCCGAACTCATGATTTTTGAACACTTTGGGCTGGCAGTACTGAATTTGCATTCGGTGGACTTGCTCTGGCAGATTTCTGAAGTGTGGTAAGTAGATAACCATGGAATAGTGTGTAGGGGTGAGCTGATCGCCAGGCAGGGAAAAAACTCTTAATGGATTCTTTCAGATAAAAGAGCCCCAGCTACCTTTCTTTCCTATAATGGCCCCTGAGGCTAATGTCTTAAAAAGGAAACAAAAGGATTGTTTTACATCACACAAGTGGGGCAGGAGCACGGTGGGTGAAAGAGGCACTTGAGTAAGGCAGTACTGCTGGAGCTGTTCAGTGGAAAGGGGGAGGACTGCAGCAGCAAAGGGAAGGGTGGGGGAGGGGCACAGCTGTGTCTAACTTCTGCTTTGCTGTGTGGCCTCTGCTATTAGACCCTTTAACCCCTTTTCTGCTGTTCTGATGGCCAGTGTTTCAGCAGGGCTTTTCTACAGCATGCCTGTTCAAACGAATGGGGCACCAAGGCAGGCCCTGTACGTTTGCCATTAGTGCTGCGTGTTGCATGGGCGTAACCAGCAATGAAGAGAGGAGGTTTGTGGCAGCTTAAAAATGAAGCCATACAAACACCTTTAGAATATAGCACTGGAAGTAGGTGAACAATGAACACGGTGGCGTTTAAAGAGATGGGCTAACGAAAAGGGTGACAGCGGAAAAGACCTTCCTCTGAAAGAGGAACTGTTTGGCAGCTGTGGGAATGCAAGTGAAAGACGACTGTGTGGCATGCTGCTTTGAATGGCTACATCCGTGCTGCTCATCCTTTGTCTGCTGTCTCCACTGTCAGCTTTCGGGAGAGTGGGTAGAGAAGGTGTGATAGGAGAGCAGAATAAGTGGGAGCGGAAGGAGACGGGGAGGCAGAAACTGGAGACTAGGATCAGACATGTTGGCCAGCACCTGTGTTTGTTCCAAGAGGATACGGCTCGTGTCCTGCTCATTATAGTTAAGACTGTAAAACAGTTTCCATTGTTGCCCTCTGAGTTTGTTTGTAACTTTCTGAAACATTCACTTTTGGGGCTGAAATTTCTTATGTTTGGTCTCTGCCCACGCACATTCCCTATAACCCATATTTGAGTAATGAAAGAGCACTGTGAACAGTGAATAGGGGCGAATAGGGTCTTTTGAACAGGGGCGAATAGGGTCTTTTGAATAGGGGCGAATAGGGTCTTTTGAACAGCACCATAGGAATTGCCATACTGGATCAGACCCATATCTAGTCCAATAGCTTGTCTCTGCCAGTGGCCGACACCAGTTTCTTCAGCAGAAGGTGTTAAAAATAATCCACAATAGGGAGCTGTGGGTTAATCAGCCCCTAGAACATTTTCCTCCTAACTCCTAAAGTAGAGATTGGTTTAAATTAGGAAGCATGAGTTTTTGTAGCCCTTCCCAATCTCTGTTTGAAAGAGATTTAAATCCTCATGCTGCAGGGCTTAGTCAAAATGCTACAGCAAAAATGAGTGAAGTCACCATGGACATAGTCCTCACTAAGGATTGGTGCTTTGCTTGGTTTGAAGAGGACAAACAAATGAAAGATGCTGTGACTGAAAAATGACTCTAACTATGCTTGGTCTCATCCACTAAGATTTTAACAACTCTACTGAACGCCAGCCTCCTTGATTGCTTTACAAAGGTCATAATTCCCATCTAGTTCTGGCAGCTCTAGGGGCTGTTCTGGAGACAGTTTGCCTATGGAGATCATCTGTATGTCACCGAAGCACAGACAAATAGAGATACAAATACACATATCCGTGGATGCGGATATCCATGGATATAAATCAGTATCCACAGAACCGCAGGGCAATGGTGAAAGGAGCAGAACATGGGGCCGCCGCTCACAGGAGCCAGTGCACCGTGCTGGCAGCTCCTCCGGTGTGGTTGTACTGCCCAGAGCCTCACCCCTGTCCCTTCCATGCAGCTGTCTGCATCTCCTGTCTGTGGGCATGTGTGCTGCTTGAACACAAGAGCATGACCAGGGGCAGTTTCCAGTGAGCCTGGTGCCTGTCCCAGTGGGCGGGGCTGGGGTGGTACCACTGTGCCTGAGGAGCTGTCGGCGCAGGGCAATGGCTCCTGGGAGTGGTGGTCCCACGTTCTGCTCCTTTCACTGCTGTGGTTCCTGGGAGAGCCCTGCAGTTCTGCAGATACTGATTTATATCTGCGGATATCTGCATTCATGGATATAAATTTCTATCTGCTCAGGGCTCTATACACCAGGGCACAAAGATTTAAAAAAATGATCAGAATGCTCCAAAAACTCTCTTAACATCAACAGTGAGGAAACTCATAGGTGCCTACAAATGATGGATCCCTCCTGAGACCAATACTGCATTCAGATAGGTGCAACTCTCACGGACACACTGGTAGTAGCATGCATGTAAGTCGATCTTAGATTTGGTCTGTGATGTTCACTTTAATCTACAATATTCTGCAGATCCTAAATTGTTGTTTGTTTTTCTTGTTTTTAAAGGTTTTTTCCCCCCTTGCAAAGGACCAGCTATTTCAGTGAAAGCCAGTGTGCTGATGTCATGTTTAATCCAATCTTGCAGGAAGTGGCCTCTGTCCAATTAGTAGTGTGGATATTAACCATAGTGGGAATTATCATTCCCCACTTCATTCACCTCTGAGAGGCATGAACTTCCATGCTTATTTGGAACTGCTAAAATGCTAAAGTTAAGCTAACATTTTCTCTCTCTTTTTTAAGCCAAGGAAATTACATTCATAAAACTATATTAATAATGCTGTGGTAATGGCAAACAGTTAATATGACAGAAAATTAGGAAATGCAAATGTTAAGTTTCCATCAGCAATGTTAAGTCAGAGGCATTGCACATAAGGTATATTTTCAATGCCTCTTTTTCTGGCTTAATGTGTAGATTAATATTATTGATTATCTTGTACAATGTACAGCGTTGTCAACTCTTGCAATTTCATCATGAATCTTATGATATTTGGTTATTTCATAAAGTCCCAGCCCCTGGAGTCATGTGAATATGTAAGAATTTCAGCTTTTTTTTTCTAAAATAAAATAAGTTTCTAACCATCATGGTTGTAAAGAAAAGCTTGAAAACATGACTGAACTGTAAAGTAAAGGCTCAGAAACAAGGAACCAAATTAAAAGACCCCCAAATTTATTTTTTCTTTTTTTAAAAAAAGAACACCTCACAATTTTTAAGCCAATGTTATGAGTTTTGGGGGTCCCAGCTCATGATTTTTGAATGTTTGGGGCTAGCAATAGTGAATATAGGCCATGAGACTTATAAAAGAGCAATTTGGCTGATGTAACATTATTGTTGGAAGCTTAATTTTTGTGTTTCCCGTCTTTGAGCTTTTCACAGTGCAACTTTAATGTTGCATCAGCAAAGTGTATGCATTTATACTGTAGTGCATATTTGCACTAGAGAAGACATAGGACTCTGCTGTAATGAATGTAAAGGAAACTTTTTATTTAGGCTACTGGACACAGACCAAAGCTGCAGTTTTTTCCTAGCTGTCTAGCTCCCACATTGACTCTCACAGTGTGGTGCCTAGTGTCACCACAATGGGTCTTTCTAAATCCTGGCCTGGATTAGACAGTCACAGAATGGAATGGAATGATGAATTCATTACATATATTTTACTTAGTTATGGCCACTTGCACAAAAGGCATTTGGTAGGCTGTACAATATATATATTCTTAAAAGTTTACAACTGTAAGCTGCTCAAGGTATAGGAGAGTGAATTATTGTCAGTTATATCTTTTTCTGTCTGTCTGTTCATGATCCCAGACAAAAGCACACAGTATTACTGTTGTTGTTTAATATTTACATTACTCAGTTAAGATCAGGGCCCCATTGGGCTGGACATACCATAGGAGTATTTGTAGACTCTGGGCCTAAGTAAGTTATGAACCACAGTTATTGAGAGAAGCTAATGGAAAATGGAGAATAGTGTTTTAATTGTATTTATTTACCCAAAAAAGAAATGTACATGGTGTGAGGCATCTAACTTGCTTCTGCATTAGGCTTCAAAATCGTTGGATATGCTTAGTGTATCGGGAATCCCTCCAGGAATTCCAGCTTCTTTGCCAGAGGCACCACTGGAACAGGGGTGTGTGTGTGTACATGTATGAATATATATCTTTGTAAATATCAGGCTCATGTTGTATCTTATCTCTAGACGCAAAGCCTAGCCTTCTCAGACATGACACGCACAGGCTACCCCTGACTTGCCTTTTGATTTATTGAAAATGGCCCACTCCAACATCTCTGCCTCAAGAGCCAACTTCCCATTTCTCAAGTGTGCCACCTGCAAATCTTTAATTTTTACTGTCGAGGGGAGAGTGAAAGAAATAGGCTGGGTGCTTGTGCAGATACATGAATGATGTGATGAACATTGACAACATAAAAACTTTTAGTGGGACTTAGGCTCCTAAGTCACTTGGATACGTGAAAATTGTACGCAAGGAGTTTCCAATCACATAACAATAGAAAAAAATATTGCAGGGGGAGGTCATATAGTTAGGCAAAACAGAATACACTTCAGTTGAACCCAGTGGGTCAATAAGGTATAGAGAATATTTAGTTGGGCACTTTGGTCACCTAAGGGTATGTCTAGATTGCACTGGGAGCATGGCTCCCAGCCCAGGTAGTCAGATGCGCTCTAGCTCAGCTCGAACTCCCATGCTAAAAATAGCAGCACAGACATTACAGCACTGCCGGAGGCTGAGGCTAACTACCTAAGCTCAGCCCCAGGGGGATCAGGTGCATCCAAGGTTGGGTGACTAACCTGAGCCTCCATTAGTGCGGCAACGTTCACACTGATATTTTTCTCATGTTAGCCTGAACCAAACTAGCGCAAGTCTGTCTAGCCGGGTTGGTAGACCTGCATGTTCTGGCAACCTGAAACGATTCCAGGCAATATCTCTATAGTGAAAAAGTGAGAGAGAGAGAGAGTAGCTTTAGGGATTATACTGTTTTAATACAGTTCCTTGTTCCGTGTTAGAAGAAAGTGACTTTTGCTGTGGTTCTTTACTATTGACACACGACAATGAGATGTTATCCAAGCCAGGCAAAGCAGGAGACATTGTAATGTGTGTAGGGGCTCTAGGATCAGGTTGCTTTCTCTGAATATTTGTTCCCCAAAATCTGGACTTGGTACAGTCCCACCACACCTGTTTAAAAGTGCAAACTACTAAATTACAAAGCCAGCCTAGATCTGTATCAATGTTCCCCATTTTAAAGAAGTTTTTCAGTTGTTAGATATGTTATTTTATATTGCAAAAGAAGTTAGTTATTACAGAGGTTTGTGGCCTAACCTTTTTTCCACAGTGTTTTAAAATGATATTCTTCCAATCAAAAGTCTGTTTGCCATCTATTATTCCCTAAATTATGGCCTGATGGGTCTCAAGGAGCCTGCTATCATCTCCTCTGCCCCCTTTTATGGCCCACATAATAACTAGGCACAACTGCAGGCCCTAGTTACCTGGGATACCATTGTGCGCAAAAAGGGACAAGGAAAATAATCTGCCTTGAATCCATGAAGGGGTGTATGAGTGGATGTGCACTGTGTGAGTGCTGGAGAGCTCAGAGAAGAATCTCCCTGAGTGAGAATTTCTACCCAAGCTCCTCGTGGGGTGCAGTGGCTCTGCATCATCCCTTATTATAGCCTCTACCTAAATGGTGGAATTGGGCTCTTAATTAATTAGCCCTGGCCTGTGGTCATGGACTGACTCTCAGTCATTCAAATGAAGGGAGATGTTCTAGCAGTGACCTTGAACTAACCCTGAGGTGTCAATCATAACAAGACTGTCTGTTGTAACAAGAATCGTTTGCACCGTAGTGTGCAATCGCTGCTGCCATAAAGGCAGACAACGCAATTTCAATCTCTGCTGCTGTGTCCCATGGTCAGTTACAGGAAACTCCCAATCCAAAACCCAGGGTGAGGGGAATTAGGCTCTCCATGGTACCTGGCCCTCCTGCTTTGTCCCTAATTACTGGGGCTGAGGAAGGAGAAATCCCTTATTCTGTGGCATCAAGAAACAGTATTCTCTTGCATCCTCCCCAAACTTCCCCATGTCATGGTCTCCCCTATCTCTCGTCTACTCTGACCCGTTCTTCTAGTCTCCTTGGCAGGCTTTCTGCCAGAAACTTCCATCTAGCCAGCAAGCAATACTCACAGCAGCAACGCCTGAGAGAAGAGCCCCTGGTGCACAGTTCTGGGTTTCTCTCTCCTGCGTCCTCTTTTTGTTCTTGCCCCTGGTTGTCTATTTCTGAGATCACCTCATTATTACATGTTGTCTCTTTCCTTCCCGGACTCCGCAGGAATCAGCAGTAACTTCCCTCTCCATCTGCTGCTGCAGAAGGCTCCTGGGTTGCAGACTGCCCTGCCCCCAATATTTTGATCTCTCTCTCTCTCTCCTCTCTTTCTCGCCCCACCCCCACAAGCACTTCAAGAGTCAGCTGTCACTTGTTTTTATTTTCTCATGGCTCCTTTAACATGGTCACGTCTGACTTGCCTGTGCTATTCCTTCATGGTTCAAAGAAAATGCGGCCAACTTTTGGCTGGTGTCAGTTTAGCAGCCTGTGTCTCTTTCTCCTCCCTCGGGGTCCTGCAGGCTGTTACTTCACTGTCTTCACCGCTTGTCTCTCCATAGCTCAACTGGAACTGGCATGGCTGTTTTGAGGAAATCTGAGTCTCCACTGTGAAGCCCCTCAGTTCACCCCCTCCCCCGCCCTCCCCTCTGCAGTTGCAAGGCCCCAGGTTTAATGTGCAACTTTCTTTTGCCACCACACCTCCTGAAGCTGCTCTGTTATCACCTTCTGGGAAGACGGCATCAATTCCATTGGGTGGAGATGTCTGGCGATGGAAGGAATCTTCAGTAAGGGATGGCGGTTTCTAGGAGGAATATGTGGAGAAACAACACATTTCACTAGAGGACTTGGTTTCTGAGCTCTTATCAGCACAAAGCAGCTCCTGCTCCACACCATGTGCACCAGAGTACAAACAGCAAACATCACCCTCACACTTCAGTAGTCCCTGGTTGGGTACGGCCCCCATGACCTGTCACTCTCTGCAGCTCCAGGTTTGGTGACTGAGTCTGAACCAGATCTGGTGGTAGGTCCTCAGGGGCAGAATAACCTCTTGGATACCCTGGAACTCAGCAGCCTCAATATAGCCAGTATTAGGAAGGAATTTAAGGTGTTCCTCTGCATTGGGAACAGCTTAATGAATTGGCCCCTTCCTGCTGCCACATCTTTATATTATTGTCCTGAGGCATGGCTAATTTTACTTCCCTTTTGAATCAAGGGGGTGCAGTTGGAGGCTTTCCAAGACTAACCATCACATGGTCGCTGTGTCTCTCTACCCTTTTCTACAAGCTTAATGTATTTGCCACCAGAACTCTCATTTAGTGTCACATCAATTCTGTTGCTGATATTCCCTCTCCAAGGAACTGTATCCTACACTGGCAAGGAGATGAACTCAGTGAGCACTATAATATATTCTAACTAACTCACATTGCCTCTCCCATGCCCTGCTTTTTTTCATGGGAATGGAGGGTGGGTATAAAATGTTTCTTTCTTTTCAACTTTCACTCTCCAAATAGAGAATATGAGGTTATACTGACCCTCAAATTCCCTGATTTTGATTTGCATATAGCTAAAGATCAAACCCTGAATGTCTTGGCTTTTTTGTTGTTTGTTTATTTGTTCCTTGTACTAGCTCAATTGAGACTGTTCATTGTTAGGAGCTGAGAAGCACACAGCTGCTGCTGGGTACGCTCCAATCCTAAAAGAGGAAGTGTGTGCTTTAAACTATAGTGTAAACAATAACACTTCTGGGAAGCAGTCATTCCCATTTGCTGCAGGTGAATCATACTGCACTAGCTAGATGACTGGTGAATCACTGGAGTATTTGACATGTCAGAGTGGTAGAAAATGATCTACCAAAGGTTTGATCCCTTGAGAATGTTTCCTGCTGAAGAAATTTGGGGGAACTGTATTTTTTTCTCTCTTCAGCAAAATGGGTGGATGGAGATAAAAAGAGATAATCCTATTGGAAGAAAGAAAGAAAGAAAATGGGGTTAGGTGATTGGAAGCAGTTGCTTTTCACTGCTTGTCCTAAGCTGCCTCTCAGCACAGCTGTATGAGTTGTGATTAGCTGGCAGGAAGGGAGAAGGAGCTTAAGAGAGAGGATGTGGTTAGTCTGCAAGATAGCATGCCCATATCAGATGTAAAAAATGAAAGTTGTAAAATGCAACTTACCTGCCCCCCACTAGTCCTTGGAACACTGCTGAAAGGCTCTGGGAGAGAAATGTACTTGTCTGTCTTAGTATCTGACTTTCCACAGAAGTAAGTTTCAGCCCAATATTGTTGTGTGGTTGGTACTAAGAACATCTGGTGCGAAGGCCTTCCATTTGCAAATTGATTGTATTCTCAGCCTGAGTAGTCGTAAAACATGATATGGCTTTCAATGCAGCAAGAGCAGTAATGTCCTCATAAAAATCCTATTTATGCTTGAATTTGAACAAGGTATTAGTGATTTAAAAGGTGTATGTTAGAAGCATTCTGAGATTAATGGTCTTCTACTGGACCTAACCTTGTTGGCTTACAATTTTCAATATTAATAGTATCTCTTTTTCATTTGATTTTTTTCTTCCCTCAAAAGTATCATTGAGTTGGAAGGTGCAAGTGAATGAGTCTGGCACTGGGAATTTGGTCTGTCCCAAACTTGCTTGCTTTGACACAGAGGGGACAGGTGTTTGAAACTTGTTTCCCCATGTGTCCCATAATTACACAGATATAATTCATGGGTCAGCATGTGTGCCACACCTCCCAGGGGCACAGCCTCGAGGGATGGAGGCTTTAAGTCACCTTTGAGCTCTACTAACTCTGGGCTGCTGCAGGAGCTGAAGTGGCGGCTGGACCCAGTGGTACATGCCTCAGCAAGTAGGAATAGGACTACTTGCTGAATGTGGTACTACTCAGTGTGTGACTGGGAGGCAGGATCAGGTCTTGTGCTTGTGGACTAGAGCCTTATATTGAAAAGCATCTTGGGACAGACAACTTGTATAATTTTGCATTACAAATTGGCATGTATAACAATGATGCTAAATAAATACTAATAATGTGTAGTTGTTTTTATTTCTGTATTTTTATTATAATAATCAATAAGAATATAGAATATAGAATATCAGGGTTGGAAGGGACCTCAGGAGGTCATCTAGTCCAACCCCCTGCTCAAAGCATGACCAATCCCCAACTAAATCATCCCAGCCAGGGCTTCGTCAAGCCTGACTTTAAAAACCCCTAAGGAAGGAGATTCCACCACCTCCCTAGGTAACCCATTCCAGTGCTTCACCACCCTCCTAGTTTTTCCTAATATCCAGCCTAAACCTCCCCCACTGCAACTTGAGACCATTACTCCTTATTCTGTCATCTGGTACCACTGAGAACAGTCTAGATCCACCCTCTTTGGAACCCCCTTTCAGGTAGTTGAAAGCAGCTATCAAATCCCCCCTCATTCTTCTCTTCTGCAGACTAAACAATCCCAGTTCCCTGAGCCTCTCCTCATAAGTCATGTGCTCCAGCCTCCTCATCATTTTTGTTGCCCTCCGTTGGACTCTTTCTAATTTTTCCACATCCTTCTTGTAGTGTGGGGCCCAAAACTGGACACAGTACTCCAGATGAGGCCTCACCAATGTCAACTAGAGGGGAATGATCACGTCCCTCGATCTGCTGGCAATGCCCCTACTTATACAGCCCAAAATGCTGTTAGGCTTCTTGGCAACAAGGGCACACTGTCAACTCATATCCAGCTTCACGTCTACTGTAACCCCTAGGTCCTTTTCTGCAGAACTGCTTCCTAGCCATTCGGTCCCTAGTCTGTAGCAGTGCATGGGATTCTTCCGTCCTAACTGCAGGACTCTGCACTTGTCCTTGTTGAACCTCCTCATATTTCTTTTGGCCCAATCCTCTAATTTGTCTAGGTTCCTCTGTATCCTATCCTTACCCTCCAGCGTATCTACCACTCCTCCAAGTTTAGTGTCATCTGCAAACTTGCTGAGGGTGCAATCCACGCAGGGCCGGCACCAGCGCAGCAAGCAGGTGTTTGGGGTGGCCAAGGGGAAGGGGCGGCACGTCCGGCTCTTCGGCGGCAATTTGGCGGTGGGTCCCTCAGTCCCTCTCAGAGGGAAGAACCTGCTGCCAAAGTGCCGCTGAAGAAGAAAGTGGTGCTGTGGAGCTGCCACCGAAGTGCCGCCGATCGCAATCACGGCTCCTCCCACCCTCCCCCCCCACTTGGGGCAGCAAAACCCTGGAGCCGGCCCTGAATC
This sequence comes from Mauremys mutica, assembly GCF_020497125.1. NCBI lineage: Eukaryota > Metazoa > Chordata > Testudines > Geoemydidae > Mauremys > Mauremys mutica. The sequence goes on along the minus strand of NC_059073.1, from coordinate 66,898,321 downwards.
CATGCCATCCTCCACATCAGTAATGAAGATATTGAACAAAAGTGGCCCCAGGACCAACCCATGGGGCACTCTGCTTGATACTGGCTGCCAACTAGACATGGAGCCATTCTTCACTACCAATTGAGCCCGACTATCTAGCCAGCTTTCTATCACTTTTAGTCCATTCATCCAGCCCATACTACTTTAACTTGCCAGCAAGAATACCATGGAAGACAGTATCAAAAGCTTTGCTAAAGTCAAGGAATAACACGTCCACTGCTTTCCCCTCGTCCACACAGCCAGTTATCTCATCATAGAAGGCAATTAGGTTAGTCAGGCATGACTTACGCTTGGTGAATCCATGCTGATTGTTCCTGATCACTTTCCTCTCCTCTAAGTGCTTCAGAATTGACTCCTTGAGGACCTGCTCCATGATTTTTCCAGGGACTGAGGTAAGGCTGACTGGCCTTTAGTTCCCCAGATCCTCCTCCTTCAATTTTTTAAAGATGGGCACTACATTAGCCTTTTACCAGACATCCAGGACCTCACCCGATCACCATGAGTTTTCAAAGATAATAGGAGATGTGATTGCAGAGCCATTGGCCAACTCCTTTAGCACCCTTGGATGCAGCGCATCCGTCCCCATGGACTTGTGCCCGTCCAGCTTTTCTAAATAGTCCTGAACCACTTCTTTCTCCACAGAGGGCGGGTCACCTCCTCCCCATGCAGTGCTGCCCAGTGCAGTAGTCTGGGAGCTGACCTTGTTCATGAAGACAGAGGCAAAAAAAGCATTGAGGACATTAGCTTTTTCCACATCCTCTGTCACTAGGGGCCCACACTTTCACATTCAGTAAGGGGCCCACACTTTCCTTGACTTTCTTCTTGTTGCTAACATACCTGTAGAAACCCTTTTTGTTACTCTTAACATCCCTTGCTAGCTGCAACTCCAAATGCGATTTGGCCTTCCTGATTTCACTCCTGCATGCCTGAGCAATATTTTTATACTCCTCCCTGGTCATTTGTCCAATCTTCTACTTCTTGTAAGCTTCTTTTTTGTGTTTAAGATCAGCAAGGATTTCACTGTTAAGCCAAGCTGGCTGCCTGCCATATTTATTATTCTTTCTACACATTGGGATGGTTTGTTCCTGCAACCCCAATAAGGATTCTTTAAAATACAGCCAACTCTCCTGGACTCCTTTCCCCCTCATGTTATTCTCCCAGGGGATCCTTCCCATCAGATCCCTGAGGGAGTCAAAGTCTGCTTTTCTGAAGTGCAGGGTCTGTATTTTGCTGCTGTCCTTTCTTCCTTGTGATGTGCACAAGCTTTTCATACTATTAAAATTATGAAGTAATAATAGACAATAGGGGAGCCCCTTTGTCTAATGGGCAAAAGGAAACAGCAATTAGTGCAGCTATCATTAGTTCTGTGCATCTTTCCAAGGAGAGTGTAGAGCTACTTAATCTGAGGTTGGGAAAGTGCAGTTTAAAAAGCCTATTAGGAAAACACTAGCACTAAATTGCTTGGGCTCTCCACATGTTCGTCCCGGTGCCTCGTTTCTAGAACAGCTCCACATTTCTGATTTTTAATTTGAAATATTTCCCCCTTCTTTAACCTTTTCTCCTTTGAATGAAATATAAAATCTGCTCAGCACTAAGAACCCTCCATCCCCTCACCCTAAACAGATTATTACCAGTAAGAAAAAAAGAATACTTACGACCATGGCTACCATCTCCCTCTTTGTCCAGGAGGGTGCTGTGTCTGACAGTATATTAAAATATAAATAAAGAAGCAACAGAAATCCAATTTCTGATGAATCTGGTCATTTCAAAGTTCCTATATGGATTCATAGATTTTTTTAAGGCCAGAAGGGACCATTATGATCATTTAAACTAACCTCCGGCATACTATAGGTCATAGAATTTCACCCAGTGATTCCTGCATTGAGTCATGTAATGACTATTCTTTCTTTAAAACCTTCACTCTTATTCTGTGATACACATTCACCTCAGCTGCAATCTTCTGCCTCAGACATCCCCCTCTTGCCCCGCACACACACTTGCCTGGTAAAGGGGTGTGTGTGTGTGTGTGTGTGTGTGTATTCAGTCTTTCTAAAAATAGCCATCCAAGTACAGTACGTACTGCACACTAAATCAGCACAGTGAGATCACTTTAACCCAGGCTTATGCAGCACCTGCTAGTACTCAAGCTGCACTTATATCTGGCTTCCAGGAGTCGGCAGAACCTGGGGATAGCCTTCCTCCTACATCTAATCATTTTCTCTCTAGAAGCCTTTACCAAATGTTTTGGTTATGGGGCAGTTATTTCTCATGCAAAATTTTCTGCTTGCTATTTTCAGGATGTAGATGTGAAGGTTTAGGACAGCTGCTTCCCCAGAAGCTCATTCTTAGTGATTTTCTGGCATTGGGATTGGAGGTAGGCAAAATGTTTTCGGTGAAGAGTTTATTGGCTGGAAAATACAGTTTTGGATCAACTTAAACTGTTAGTGAACTCAGGTTGATGTCTGTGAATAGCTACCGCCGAAAAAAGAATAGAGAAAAAATTCCCAACACTTTGAAAAATTTTGGGTCAATATTATTTGTAACAAAATGTTTTAATGTTTCATTTCCAAATGTTTTTAGTTTAAAAATTTAGCTGGATTTAACAAAACAAAACAAAAATGCCACAGAAAAGGATTAAAAACGACACCCCAAAATTAAACTAAACTTTAGTTTTGGATCAAACTGATTATTTAGTTTATCTGGACACTAAATGTTCTTTGGTTTTTCATTTCAGCACGAAAAACTGAAAACCTGTCATTGCAGGTTGACCTGAAACAACTTTTTCCTCTCAGTTCTGTTGGTTCAGTCGCTGAATCAAAAAATCTATTATTCACCCAGCTCCAATTGGGACACTGTGCCACTCAGAAAAGTGAGGAGTGGAATTAGAATTTTATACATTTCCCTTTAATTAATTATTTAATTATTATTTAATTATTAATTATTGTGCTCGTGTCTATATAGACCGCATATCCACGTTCCATTAGGAGGCCACAAAGTAGCAGCAACAGGATGCCATTGGACGACAGTCACAGCAGGGAACAGAGAGACACTTTCAAAACTGCCATTGTGGCAGGCCAGTTTGTGGCACCCTCAGCTATTGTGCAGTGAGTAGGGAGGGAAGGAGGAACCCCAGCCACCTCAGTAAATCCAGTCAGAATTGTGTCCCCAATGCTTGAGGACTGCTTATATGTTGCTACCCTCTAGAAATGACTTATCTGAAAGCGGTTAGGGAGGAAAGCAGGTGGGGCTGTGATTTCCCCCTCACTGGCTTGCCAGTGGAGGAAATACCTTATTTCCACTCATTCTTTTTCATTCTTCACATCACTGTTTCTTCATTTGGCGAATTTCTTAAATATCGAGGGCGCCTCCCCCACAGTGCTCATCTCTTGTCAGTAAGCTTCCCTGCACCATTGGGTCTTAGTCTTTGCTTCTCAGTTGTGACCTGCAGTGATCTCATGGTCATTCTGACAAACTTGGGTCAGGTTTGGTGATGTAGCCATTGAAAACAGTTACTCCCCCTCTGGCTAATTTGGGCTCTTGTACTGTACCCATAACCCTGATATCTGGCCTCTGATTTGGCTGTGTTTGACTATAAATCCAGTATTGCCAACTGCAAATGTTTGAAAATCATCAGTTGGTTCCTAAAAGCATGAGGTTTTTTTAAACAAACAAACCAAAAAAAGATTAAATAATGTTTTGTGAGCCATTTTCTGATTTTTTGAACTCTTTCTGTCCCCAGTATGTAGGGTGACCAGATGTCCTGATTTTATAGGGACAGTCCCGATTTTAGGTTCTTTTTCTTACATAGGCTCCTGTTACCCCCTACCCCCATCCCGATTTTTCACATTTGCTGTCTGGTCACCCTACCAATATGTTTGATAATTAATGTAGCCACTATACAATGAGAAATAAGAACATAGGAGTGGCCATATGGGGTCAAACCAATGGGCCATCTAGCCCAGTATCCTATCTTCCCACAGTGACCAGGGTCAGATGCTTCAGTAGGAATGAACAGAACAGGGTAATTATTGAGTGACTCCCTGTCCAGTCCCAGCTTCTGGCATAAGAGATTTAGAGACACCCAGTGCATGGGGTTGTGTCCTGACCATCCTGGCTATAGCCACTGATGGATCTATTCTCCATGAACGTATCTAATTGTTTTTTTAATCAAGTTATATTTTTGGCCTTCACAACATCCCCTGGCAATGAGTTCCATAGGTTAACTCTGAATTGTGCGGAGAAGTCTTTCCTTATATGTTATTTAAACCTGCTGCTTATTAATTTCATAGGGTGACTCTTGGTTTGTGTTTTATGTAAGGAGTAAATAACACTTCTCTATTCATTTTCTCCATGCCATTCATGATTTTATAGACCTCTATCATATTCTCCCCTCCACCCCAGTGATCTCTTTTCTAAGCTGAACAGTACCAGTCTTTGTAACCTTTCCTCATATGGAAGCTGTTCCATACCCCTTGTCATTTTTTTGTTGTATTCTTTGTACCTTTTCCAATTCTAATATATCTAATATATTAGAACCAACCTAATAGCTTTCTTTGAAAGGGTAACAAGGGTGGGTGATGGGGAGGAAGGGAGATGTGGTATACCTTGTAGATGTGATACCTTGACTTTAGTAAGGCTTTTGATACTGTCTCGCATGACCTTCTTATAAACAAACTAGGGAAATACAACCTAGATGGAACTACTATAAGGTGGGTGCATAACTGACTGGAAAACTGTTCCCAGAGAGTAGTTATCAGTGGTTCACAGTCAAGCTGGAAGGGCATAATGAGTGGGGTCCTGCAGGGATTGGTCCTAGGGCTGGTTCTGTTCAATATCTTCATCAATGATTTAGATAATGGCATAGAGACTATACTTATAAAATTTGCAGATGATAACAGCCTGGGAGGGGTTGCAAGTGCTTTGGGGGACAAATTGAACTAAAATTCAAAATGAGCTAGACAAACTGGAGAAATGGTCTGAAGTAAATAGGATGAAATTCAATAAGGACAAATGCAAAGTACTCCACTTAGGAAGGAACAATCAGTTGCACACATACAAAATGGGAAATGACTGCCTAGGAAGGAGTACTGCGGAAAGGGGTCTGGGGGTCATAGTGGACCATAAGTTAAATATGAATCAACACTGTAACACTGTTGCAAAAAAAGCAAACATCATTCTGGGATGTATTAGCAGGTGTGTTGTAAGTAAGACATGAGAAGTAATTCTTCCGCTCTACTCCATGCTGATTAGGCCTCAATTGGAGTATTGTGTCCAGTTCTGGGCACCACATTTCAGAAAAGATGTGGACAAGTTGGAGAAAGTCCACAGAAGAGCAACAAAAATGATTAAATTTCTAGAAAACATGACCTATGAGGGAAGATTGAAAAAACTCGGTTTGTTTAGTCTGGAAGAGAAGACATGATAACCGTTTTCAAATACATAATAGGTTGTTACAAGGAGAAGAGAGAAACATTGTTCTCGTTGACCTCTGAGGGTAGGACAAGAAACAGTGGGGTTAAATGGCAGTAAGGGAGGTTTAGGTTGGACATTAGGAAAAACTTCCTAACTGTCAGAGTGGTTAAGCACTGGAATAAATTGCGTAGGGAGGCTGTAGAATCTCCATTACTGGGGATTTTTAATAGCAGGTTAGACAAACACCTGTCAGGGATAGTCTAGATAATACTTAGTCTTGCCTCAAGGTCCCTTCTAGTCCTACACTTCTATGATTGTATCTTTTTTGAGATGGGGCAACCAGAACTGCATGCAGTATTCAAGGTATGGGCATACCATGGATTTATGTAGTGACATCATGATATTTTCTGTCTTATTATCTATCCCTTTCCTTATGGTTCCTAACGTTGTTACTTTTTTGACTGCTGGTTTCACATTGAGCAGATATTTTCAGAGAAATATTCACAATGACTTCAAGATCTCTTTCCTGAGTGGTAATAGTTAATTTAGACTCCAACATTTTGTATGTATAATTAGGATTATATTTTCCAGTGTGCATTATTTTGCATTTATCAACATTGAATTTCAGCCACCTTTCAACCAGTTTAGTGAGATCCCTTTGTAACTCTTTGCAGTCAGCTTTGGTCTTAACTATATGGAGCAATTTTGTATCATCTGAAAACTTTGCTACCTGTCTGTTTACCTCTTTCTCCAGATCATTTATGAGCATACTGCACATCACTGGTCCCAGTAAAGATCCTTAGGAGACACTGCTATTTACCTCTTTCCATTGTGAAAACGGACAATTTATGCCTATCCTTTGTTTCCTATCTTTTAACCAGTTACTGATCCATGAGAGAACCTTCCCTCTTGTCCCATGACTGCTTACTTTGCGTAAGAGCCTTTGGTGAAGGACCTTGTCAAAGGCTTTCTGAAAGTCCAAATACACTACATCCACTGGATCAACCTTGTCCACATGTTTGTTTGACACCCTCAAAGAATTAGGATTGGCAGGGCATGATTTCCCTTTACAAAAGCCATGTTGACTCTTCTCCAACATACCATGTTCATCTGTGTCTGATCATTCTGTTCTTTATGATAGTTTCAACCAATTTGCCTGGTACTAAAGTTGGGCTTACTGGCCTGTAATTGCCTGAATTGCCTCTGGAGCCTTTTAAAAAAGTTAGCTTTACATTAGCTATCTGCCAGTCAACTGGGACAGAGGCTGATTTAAGTGATACTTTGCATACCACAGTTAGTAATTCTGAAACTTCATATCTGAGTTCTTTCAGAGTTATTGGGTGAATACCGTCTGGTCCTGGTGATGTATTACTGTTTAATTTATCAATTTGTTCCAAAGCCTCTTGTATTAACACCTCAATCTGGGAAAATTCCTCAAATTTGTCACCTAAAAAGAATAGCTCAGGTGTAGAAATCTCCCTCATATCCTCTGCAATGAAAATGTAGCTTCTGTAAACATATCCTCTGCAATGAAAATGTAGCTTCTCTGCAATGGCCTTGTCTTCACTGAGTGCTCCTTTAGCGTCTTGATTGTACAGTGGCACCACTGATTGTCAGGCTCTCTGCTTCTGATGTACTTAAAAGAAATTTTAAGTTAGTTTACTTCAAATGCTTTTCTGGCCTGCCTAATTATACTTTTACACTTGATTTGCCAGAGTTTGTTCCTTTCTATTTTCCTCAGTAGACATTTTTAAAAGATGTCTACTGAGGAACATTTTTAAAAGATGTCTTTTTGTCTCTAACTGCCTCTTTTACTCTGTTTAGCCGTTGTGGCATTTTTTGATCCTCTTACTTTAAAAAAAATAAAATTTTTTTTGGAGTATACCTATAGTTTGAGCCCCTATTATGGTGTTTTTAAAAAGTTCCCATGCAGCTCGCAGGCATTTCACTCTTATGACTCTCTTCCTTTTAATTTCCGTTTAACTAGCCTCCTCATTTTTGTGTAGTTCCCCTTTTTGAAGTTAAATGCTACTGTGGTGGGATTCTTTGGTATGATTTTGCTGCTGCACCCTTACGTTAGTTACTTTTGTTCCCCAGCGCCCACATCATAGAATCATAGAATCTCAGGGTTGGAAGGGACCTCAGGAGGTCATCTAGTCCAACCCCCTGCTCAAAGCAGGACCAAACCCAACTAAGTCATCCCAGCCAGGGCTTTGTCAAGCCTGACCTTAAAAACCTCTAAGGAAGGAGATTCCACCACCTCCCTAGGTAACCCATTCCAGTTCTTCACCACCCTACTAGTGAAAAAGTTTTTCCTAATATCCAACCTAAACCTCCCCCTCTGCAACTTGAGACCATTACTCCTTGTTCTGTCATCTTCTACCACTGAGAACAGTCTAGATCCATCCTCTTTGGAACCCCCTTTCAGGTAGTTGAAAGCAGCTATCAAATCCCCCCTCATTCTTCTCTTCTGCAGACTAAACAATCCCAGTTCCCTCAGCCTCTCCTCATAAGTCATGTGCTCCAGCCCCCTAATCATTTTTGTTGCCCTCCGCTGGACTCTCTCCAATTTATCCACATCCTTCTTGTAGTGTGGGGCCCAAAACTGGACACAGTACTCCAAATGAGGCCTCACCAGTGCTGAGTAGAGGGGAATGATCACATCCCTCGATCTGCTGGAAATGCCCCTACTTATACAACCCAAAATGCCATTAGCCTTCTTGGCAACAAGGGCACACTGTTGACTCATATTCAGCTTTTCGTCCACCGTAACCCCTAGGTCCTTTTCTGCAGAACTGCTGACCAGCCATTCGGTCCCTAGTCTGTAGCAGTGCATGGGATTCTTCCGTCCTAAGTGCAGGACTCTGCACTTGTCCTTGTTGAACCTCATCATATTTCTTTTGGCCCAATCCTCTAATTTGTCTAGGTCCCTCTGTATCCTAGCCCTACCCTCCAGCGTATCAACCACTCCTCCCAGTTTAGTGTCATCTGCAAACTTGCTAAGGGTGCAGTCCACGCCATCCTCCAGATCGTTAATGAAGATATTGAATAAAACTGGCCCCAGCACCGACCCTTGGGGCACTCCACTTGATACCGGCTGCCAACTAGACATGGAACCATCAACCCTATCTACCAGATACACATCAATTCTCCATCCCCATTTGCCCTTCAGCCTCACATCTGCTCCTCTTGCAGCTGGGGAGATTCTTCACTCCCTTCCTGGGTCTGATGTTGCAGGGTTGGAGAAGGGAAGGGGAGCAGAGAGCAGACTGATCCATTGTTCACAGCAAGGGAGGGGGAAGTGGGAACAGACTGCTCCAAGCTGTTGGGATCCCTCTGCTCCTCCCCTCCTGTGACAATGGTGCCAGTTCTTTCCTCCTTCCCCCTACCTGAAAACTCCTCTTGGCTCCTGAAACAGAAGGCGAGTTGTACCTGCTTCCTGTAGCAGCTCTGTATGGCTGCTCTTCACCAGAACAACAAAAACAACAAGGAGTCCAGTGGCCAGAGGTGGCTCTACCTTTTTGGCCGCCCCAAGCAGTCATGCGCGGGAGGCGCCCCGGAGCCCCGGGAGCAGTGGACCTCCCGCGGGCATGACTGTGGAGGGTCCGCTGGTCGCACAGCTCGGCTGGACCTCCCGCAGCTGCGGACGGTTCGCAGATCCGGCGGCTCCACTTGAGCTGCCGCAGTCATGCCTGCGGGAGGTCCAGCCGAGCCGCGGGACCAGCGAACCGTCCGCAGTCATGCCTGCGGGAGGTCCACTGGAGCCGCGGGACGAGCGCCCCCTCCGCAGTCATGCCTGCGGCAGGTCCGGTCGTCCCGGGACTGCGGTGGACCTCCCGCAGGCATGACTGCGGCAGATCCGCCAGCCCAGCCTGCCGCCCCCCTCGGGAAAGGGCCGCCCCACGCGCGTGCTTGCCGCGCTGGGGTATGTAGCCGGCCCTGCCAGTGGCACCTTAAAAACTAACAGATTTTTTTGGGCATAAGCTGCTGTGGGTAAGCATGCATCTTCAGATGCATGGAGTGAAAGTTACAGATATAGGCATTATATAATGACACATGAAGAGAAGGGAGTTACATCACAAGTGGAGAACCAGTGTTGACAGGGCCAATTCAATCAGGGTGGATGTACTACACTCCCAATAATTGATGAGGAGGTGTCAATTCCAGGAGAGGCAAAGCTGCTTCTGTAATGAGCCAGCCACTCCCAGTCCCTGCTGATGCCCAAATTAATGGTGTTAAATTTGCAAATTAATTTTAGTTTTGCAGTTTCTCTTTGAAGTCTGTTTCTGAAGTTTTTTTGTTCAAGAATAGTGACTTTTAAATCTGTTATAGCAGGGGTCGCCAACCTTTCAGAAGTGCTGTGCCGAGTCTTCATTTATTCACTTTAATTTAAGGTTTCGCGTGCCAGTAATACATTTTAATGTTCTTAGAAGGTCTCTTTCTATAAGTCTATAATATATAACTAAACTACTGTTGTATGTAAAGTAAATAAGGTTTTTAAAATGTTTAAGAAGCTTCATTTAAAATTCAATAAAATGCAGAGCCCCCCCAGACCAGTGGCCAGGACCCAGGCAGTGTGAGTGCCACTGAAAATCAGCTCGCGTGCCACAGGTTGCCTACCCCTGTGTTATAGCATGACCAGGGAGATTGAAGTGTTCACCTACTGCTTTTCATCAGGAGGCAGGAAAGAGGGGAAGACAGCCTGAACCAGTCAGAAAAGGTTTTCCCCTGGACAGAGCTGAAAATCAGGTGAAGGCTGGAGCTTCTGGTGTTGTGATGAGGCTGGCTCCTGCAGGGACCAAAATTATGTTACTTGCATAATTTGTGAGAGTTGGAAGCTGAAATCTAGTCATTTCACCTCTGAGCTACACCACATTTGAACGCAAGCCTCTGGCGGGGAGAGGTGTGTCAGCTCACTAAAGCCAATGGATGTGCACCAATGGCTAAGCTTGACTCAATGCCACTTAAATCTACTTCCTCTGCTTCTGTTTGGGATCATCATTTACCGTGTCAGTTGCAAAGTTGCCATGATTTATTTTAAAGACTCTCTCTGTGTATCTGTTTGTGGATTCTGTAAAGCCTGGTACATGATAGACACAAAATTCGAAGTTGCATAGTGGCAAAAGAATCATGAAGGCAGCGTCCCGCCAGCAGCAGTGCAGAAGTAACAGTGGCAATACCATACCATGCCACCCCTGACTTCTGCGCTGCTGCCTTCAAAACTGGGCCCTTGTCCAGAAGCCACCACTCTCCCGCCACTCAGCTCTGAAGGCAGCAGCACAGAAGTCAGGGTGGCATGGTATAGTATTGCCACTGTTACTTCTGCACTGCTGCTGGCAGGACGCTGCCTTCAGAACTGGGTGCCCTGCTATCAGCTGCTGCTCTCTAGCTACCCAGCTCTGAAGGCAGCACAGAAGTAAGGGTCACAAAACCACAACCCTCCTACAATAACCTTGCAACCCCCCAGTGACCCCATTTTGGATTAGGAACCCCAGCTTTTGAAACATTGGTCTCCCCCATGAAATCCCCTTTCAGGCACTAGTTGTCTCTTCCCTACCAGAGTGAATGTTGATCTCTCTTGTTGACACAGGACAAAGGGCGGCTCCCTCACACCCTGTCCAGAGAAGTAATCAGTTTCTTCACCCAAGTGTCATTCCAGCCTTCTCAGGCTCCTAGCCCCATTGTTGCAGAGATTTCTGCACCATTCCTCTGGGTGGAAAAACAGGGATAAACCTCTCCCCTCCCTCTGCTACAGGTCACTAGTGCTGGGACTCCATACCACGACCTGTCCACACTCAAACTGACCTGTTTCTCTTTTCCCAGAATCACTTGTGGTTGTGTCTTCTTCTCTGGCTTCCCCTTCACACAAGTCCTCCTTCTGTAGTCTGCCTCTCCCAGGCACTCTCCAGGACCCTTCGCCGCAGGTCCCTTATGGCTGTTTCTCAAGCTCTATCCCTCCCTGCTGTCTCTAGACCAGGGGTGGGCAAATCACAGCCCGAGGGCTGCATCTGGCCTTCCAGCTGTTTTAATCCGGCCCTCAAGCCCCCACCGGGGAGCAGGGTTGGGGGCTTGCCCCGCTCCACGCGGCTCCCAGAAGCAGCAGCATGTCTCTCCTCCGGATCCTATGCATATGGGCAGCCAGGGGGCTCCGCACGCTGCCCCTGCCCCAAGCACCGCCCTTGCAGCTCCCATTGGCTGGGAACCACAGGGGTGGCACCTGAACATGGGGCAGCACACAGTGTGGCTTGTCCGCGCCTCCATGTAGGAGCTGGAGGGAGGACATGCCACTGCTTCTGGAGCTGCTTGAGATAAGCATCCCCTAGAGCCTGCCCGCCTGCCCCTTCCTGTGCCCCTGCCCTGGCCGTGATCCCCCTCCCACCCTCCGAATTCCTCAGTCCCAGCCTGGAGCACCCTCCTGCACCCCCCAACCCCTAATCCCCAGCCCCACCCCAGAGACTGCAACCTCAGCCCGAGCCCTCACCCCCCCTGCACCCCAACCCCCAATTTCATGATCATTCATGGCCCACCATACAATTTCCATACCCAGATGTGGCCCAAGGGCCAAAAAGTTTGCCCACCTCTGCTCTAGACAGCAACTTTCATAGCCATCCTATTCCTTTGAGTCTCTGGGTCACAGGCTTGTATTAGTATATACTGTAGCCCTGTCACATGACTGGGGCCCTACCAAATTCTTGGCCATGAAAAATGTGTCACAGATTGTGAAATCTGGTCTTTTGTGTGCTTTTACCCTGTACTATACAGACTGGAAAATGAGAATTAGAATGAGACTCATCTACCCTTTTTTTTAAAAGGTAGTTTTCTAGCCCTTCATGGCTGTGGGGGTAAAAGCTTGAAAAGATGAACCCTGCAGGCTCAAACCAGAAGGCAAATAAAAAGAACCCAGGCTGTATTCGTTTTTAAATCTCATGATTTTAAAGTAAATCACGTTCCTTTTTTGGACCTGCCTCGTGATTTTTAGGATGTCTGGGGTTGGCAGTACTGGCGTTTTCAAGTGTTCTTCAGCCAAGCTACACTAGTAGCCACTGGCTACATAGGCTTATTCAAATGCATGTGCCCAGGGAATATAGCTAGTCTGTGCTTCAGTCATTTTGAAGGCAGCAGTCTGATAGCCTTCAGCATTGGTGGTACATGTGCCTAAAAATCCCTATTATCTCACACTGTGCCCTCTTTCCTACAGCTGCAATTCACTTGCCATACTAAATGATGCGATAACTTAATTCTGATGGGCTAACTGAGATGTTTTAATGTGCAGTATAGTACAAATTTAGACAGCATGTAAAATAAGCTTTTCCTGCCATATGACACAAACCACAACTGTCTGGCATGAGCGCATAAGCCAGAAGCTGAAGGGAAACAAAGCACAAAGCCAGACATGATCTTTGATCATATGTTGTTTAAAATTAACAGCACAGATCATAACCACACTTAAACAACACATCTGTCTAGAGGTTAGATAGTAACATACAATATGTTCTTTTAAATCATTATTGTTCATTTATGGCTTAAAATTCTTTTGAATCTCTCCCAAGTAACAGGTGGTTTTCTGACAATGCTACATGCCAAAAAATGCCTGAGAAAGGACTAGCTGCATGTTACCCTCTAAGGTGAGATAGCATCCAAGTTTCTTGATTAACAACAAGCCGCTGACACCGGTTAACTCTTTTGCTGCTGTTTTTTCACTACCCCATTTGACGTAATCTGTATAACATCTATATTTTAATATATATTTATCCATTAAGCATGATTCCCATCCTCTGCTGGCATTGGGTATGCTGGTATGGCACAGAATACTGTTAGCAAATTCTATGCTTGCACTGTAAAACTGTCAGAGCTGATGCTAGGCTTTGAAGGAAAGATGATCCAGTGGTTAGGGTTCAAGTCTCTAGTGTGCCATGGGCTTCCTGTGTGACCTAGGGCAAGACATTTAGGGTTTGTCTACACTGCAATTAAAATCCACAGCTGGCTCAGGTCAGCTTACTCTGGCGCACGGGCCTCAGGGTGAAGGGCTGTAAAATTGCTCTGTAGCCATTTGGGGGTGGGGCTGGAGCCTGAGCTGTGGGGCTTTTTGAGAGGGGCAGGGTCCCAAAGCCCAGGCTCCAGCCTGAGCCAAAATGTCTATGCAGGTAATTTTTAGCTCTGTGAGCCCAAGTCAGCTGACCCAGGCCAACTGCAGCCTTGTTGCGAGTCTTTTATTGAAGTGTAGGTGTAGCCTCATTCTCTTTTCCATCTGTAAAATGGGATAATAGTGCTTCCTCACAGCACTCTGGGAAGGTAAGGACAAATACATTAAAGATTGTGAGGTGCCCAGATACTTACAATAGTGGGGACCATATAAATACCTAACATAGATAGTGTTCAGTGTGAGGGCCCCCAACTCTAAAGATTTCAGAGTTACAGGAGAGGGCAAGGTTCCAGTGCAACCCAAGCTTTTTGGGATGCGTCTGCCTTGTATTCCCAGACACTGTGAAATGGCAACACACTTTAGGACTTGCTATATGTGATCAGACCATTGTTCTGTCAAGCCAGGTATCATGCCTCCAGCAATGACCAATGCTTCATGCTTCTGAGTAAGGTGAGAAACCTACTTCATCTAGCCATGTTACGCGAAGAGGAGAGACCGTGCAGACAATCAGATTACAGCAGGAGGCATGGGTATGATTAACTGTATCTTACTATTAACGACAGCCAATGTTATAGGTTATAAAATTAGCAAGTTCTTTTTCGAAATCTAGCTATGGTGTCTGAGTCCAACATCCTGCACTAGTGAATTTACAGGCTGGCCACATGCTGTGGGCTCAATCAAGCTGTGGAGTTGCAGTCTGAGCAAATCATGGAGGAGAGCTTCATTGCCCCAGGGAGGAGGTGTCTCAGAAGGTGCAACTCTTGCTGCTATGCAGGGAAGTGTGCACCCTGTATCATTCCTCTAGCTGGTGCAGAGTGCTCTGTATCGTAGGGTGGGCCAGCTCTGCCGGCTGATGCAGAGGGAGGGAGAGCATGCTATGCCTCTCTCCTTTTTCCTGCCCTTGACGATGGTTTGCGGGGGACTTGCCTGGTCGTTAAACAAGGGTGGAAGATCAAGGGAGATAAAAGGTTCCTTGTGTCCAACCTTTGCACCACCGTCCACCATAATGGTCAGGCACTGTCTCGCCCTGTATGCTGAAGTTTTTGTTCTGTACACATTCTAATTATAACTACTATTAATTTTCATCTCATGAAGCCTGTTCCTTGGGACTGCTTCTCTGAGAGGAGGAGCGGGATAAAAGTGTGGCTCCCTCCAGGGCCCATTAGCGCTATTCCTTATTTTGGCCAGGCAGGCTCACTAAAGAGTGATTGAAAGTGCTCCCACCCCCTAGGGGCCGAATGTGCTGACTCCACAGTGCTTTTAGCACCTGCTGGCTTGGGAGTCAGGGACTGAGCAGGGGTCCTGCACTTGGATCTTACACGTGGCAATGCTTTGCACTGTCACTGATTAGTTGGACCTGCCTCAAACAGCCTTTCTAAGGAGTTCAGCTATTTAAGGCCTGGGCTGGGTAAGTGCAGCCTTGTAAATCTGGTGGACCTGGGGCTGAATAGAACATGTGCCTCCCTTGCACCATCAATGTTAGCCTTGGGGGCCCTAGATTGTTTGTGGCTTGTTATCTTGGTTTGTGGTCTCTCTAGAACGGAGTTCCACCCACAGTAGTCAGTGTGCTGAAATGAAGTTTATTTAAACTAGTAATTTAAACAAACATTCTGAAGTTAAATAGAGTCCACTGAGGCAGAAGTTGCTGCTGGGAACTGCGTTACAATTTGATCTGGGCAGATCTTCAGCCAAAAGGATGCTCTTGGGAAACTCCCATAATTTACTAGGCATTTAGCAGGCTCCAGAATGACAACACAGGACTCTGAGAACTTCCTCTCCTCTGTTGTCTTCTGTTCCTTTTATTGTTACTTCATCCTCCTAGTCCACCCCCAGTCTGTTTTGTTCAGTCTGACAGGTAAATTCGCTGGGGCAGGGACTGCTGTCTTTACTTGTCAGTACAGCACCTAGCACAATGGGACTCTCATCCTTGTGTGGAGTTTCTAAGCTCTGCCATAATGTAAATCATCATAATGTCATGAGGCCCCTGACATAGTGTGGGTATTTTTAGTGTTTTCTTGCATGTTAGGCCAATGTGGCCAGCAAATCCTGTGGGGCCTAGGCATTCTGTACCTGCATCCAGTGGAGAGAGGAAGACATGAATATCATGGGAAAATATTGTGCCCATTAGCAGAAAATAATTACACTCAGCCTCTTGCAGATTCAGGGACTTTCACCCCATTTCTGAATTGAACTGATGAAATCTTTACCATCATGTACAAAAAATTCAGCCTCCACAAGCAAAACTCATGATTTTCTGGTAGATACTTTGCCCTCCTCACTGTATGTTCTGTGAGCAAAGGAACAAACAATGGTGCCTTGAAACCTTGGGAGTAAAGCACTTTTCAGCACAGGAAGAAGTGCCCTTGAGTAGTAACCAGACACTTGGGAAAAAAACATAATCACCTGGACTGAGAGAAGGAGAAGAGAAGCTGTGCACCTATTTAGAAATGGCATTGTAGAGAGAGAAGAAAAACAAGGATGCAAAATCTGTATCCTACCCCAGATAAAAAGAAATGAAATATTAAGAATGTTCCATGAACAATAAAAAGCAAATGTTCCTGTATCACTGATGCAGTGCAATAAGGACACTGCTTCTAGAGAGGACTTGTGATGATGTCAGGGTTCATGAATGGGAGGTTAACCTTCACTCAGCTTCCCCTTTCCCATCCTCATGGAAAGAACTATAAACTGGTTGCTTGGGAGACCTGGGGCACAGTTCCTGTGGAAAGGCTGGCTCCATCCCAAGGGCAGAGGGCTGGGTTAAACTTCAGGATGGGGTAGTTCGGTTACTCTTCTATACTTATAGTAACTCATTTGGATTTCTGTTGTATCCCTTGATGGAAAAAACAATTCTTGACTCCACCTGCTCTGTTTCTGTGGACTCAACCCACCAGCTCCCAGGGTGTTAGCACAGTCTGATTTGCACAGTAACATGCCTTCAGATTCATTTTACCCAAACAGTCCATAGCCAGTGGTAGTGACTCACCTAGTGGATCTGATTGCTTCTCTTGTAAGCCATGTGCTGGTTTAAGGCACAACAGGCCCAAGACCTCTTTTGCTCAGGGCTGTGCTGTGGTTGCTGGGTGTACTGGTGTCTGTAGTACGTGACAACTATTCAGTCTGTGATCTGTCTCCTTTAAGAGAGCAGACAGGCTCCGTGAGTGCTGTGTTACTCCCACCGGTTCCTCTCCTCTACCAGTCTCGGAGCACAGCACAACAGCAGAACGCAGCTGTCAGTCAGCGTCCTAGGGGAACTGTCCCTATGTTTACATGAATGATCATATGGTAACCTCTTCCAGCTCATGGGCAAGTCGCACGGTTACCTCATCTGCAGTCAAATTACCTCATCCATGTGAAATGTAGCAAGTGCAAGACAGGAGCAAAGCAGACTACTCTCTAGGGTCTGGCTTCCTCATTAGAAGACTGTGGAGGAGCTGTCCTCAACCGGACTACTCAGGAAATAAACTTGAAATCTGTTAGTTTATAATTATCTTGATTCAAGAGGCTCTTCATAAATCAACCGGGTTTATTTTATGACAGGAGAGGGGTATGTGTCTATATGTGCTTGCCTGTGAGGCAGTGGTGTGTGTGGATTTACCTTTATCCCCAATCCCCAAGAAGTCCACTGAACCACACTGCACTGGCTCAAAGTCACATTGGCTATGACATTCATGTACCACACTTAAAAGAAGAGAAAAATGTAAAGGTATAAATAGGATTATACTGTATCACAAAAGGGTGGCGAGATTTGAGCTATCGAACTTCGGTGCCAAATTTTCCCATGCTCCTGTTTTAACATTTTCCTTGAACCAGTTTGCTATCCCCTCCTTTAAAAAAAAATACATTGCATGTGATGTCTAGGAATATAAAATAAATTATCTTTGCCATAGGCGGCTGCGTTTATTAGCTTCTGTCAAGCTATTCACAATGTAAAGGACATGCTGACCTACAGTGATCTCTTCCTTCCAATCAGCATTTAAACTGTAACAAGAGGAGCTCCAGTATTTGTTCATTTATCAGTTTAACCCTTTGGGTTACCTTGGTAGATATTTACTGTACAATTTTATTTGCAGTCCCAGCTCTGGCAGGCCATACTTATTTCTGTTCAGCTTTTATATTGATAAGACACTGTGAGCTAGCCTCCACCCCCTGTAAATAAACATGTTTTAAAACCTTAAGAGAATGTGTGTGTGTGTGTGTGTATGTATATATATATCTATTTATCATGCCCAGTTGGACACATTGTGCAAGCACAGCTGCTCTTATCTGGCATGGGGTAGCATATTAAAAGGAAGATTAAGATTACCATTTTGCTTTTTTCTCCCCTTCTCCATCTTAGCTATTTGTGTGCAGTGTCTCAAGGCACTAGGCAAGGCACACCTGGAGTTTGCAACATTCTGGAGATAGTTACTCGAATCCCAGAAGCACCAGTCAGGCTGGGAATGGTAGCCTGGTATCCATGGTGAGTTTCCCTATCTCGCAGTGCCAGGTGTATGCATGTATGTTATTTCTTGGAAAGGCTGTCCTCAGGGGGGAAAACGAGAAACCAGGAGAGAGGTAATTAGGAGCTACCTTGCACAACTGAGCCAGCTCATCAGGGATAGGTATTGGAAGGACAGCACTGGAAGCTGGTGACATGTGCAGAGGTTTCACACAGCCTGCCAGCAGCAGTGTTGTTTTTGTTTTGTTTTTCTTCTTTCTGTGGGCACTGGCATTGAGGGGAAGAAACGTAAAGGTAGAAGATGCAGGCTGGGAAATAATACTTGAAGCCTGGGTTTGAGACCCTCAGTGTTAGTTGTTCACTAACTTGAAATGAGATCAAGGTCTGTCCAGAGAGGAAGTGCTCCCTGTTATTTCTTTGTCATCTCAGTATGGCAAGAGCAGCTGAAAAGGACATTCTCTGTACGCTACTAACATGCGTTTTGTTATTAAAACAAGCCCTTTCCTGCTAAGCTCTGTGCACACATTATGTATTTCCATAATATCTTATGCAGCGACCTCAAAGTGTGGCTGGAACACAGACCTACTCTGTTCAAGTCCTGTGGAATGAAAGAAGCTGCTATTTCACGTATGGAAGTTTGAATCAGAGTCTCTTGGATGCTGCCTGAACTTTACAGCCTTCTGTAACCCTGACAGGAGGACTGTGGTGCACTAAGCTCACAGCAAAAATTGGGTGAATATGGTTCATAATCTTAGCTTAAATGGATTTATGGAGTGGGAAGGGAAATCCTCCTTCTGTTCAGTGTTTTGTAGCATGGTCTGGAAAGAGTACTGGTGAATGACTGTATTAACCCTTCTCTTTTGCAAACCCTCAGAAAGGCTGAAAACAGGCTGGTTCCTTCAAGTTGCTGAGCACTAACTCCTAGGAGGTGGTTGGCACTGCACAGGATCAAGTCCAAAGGGCAGGCAGACACTTAGCTCAAAATGGGCTGGAATTCACCTATTTTAATCTTTCTATATGACAAGGATCTATCTTGCTCTGTCTAAGTCAGTGGAGTCCAGATCCTCAATGGATTTCAGTGGACGTTGGGAGCCTAACTACCCGTGAGAATCTGGGCCTAGGAATTTTGTTGCTGTCGTCAATAGGAGCAGGATAATGGCTAAATTTTATGAGGGGTGGACTTCCTTTTGCTGGTGCAATTGGCAAACCTGCAATGCTGCAAATCAGACATGCAGATGAAATTGGAGAGATGAGGGTACAACTGCAGTCCATTCTCTGGGTGCAATTTGTGCTTGCTGGCTAGGTGTCACCCAGCTGGAAAATATGCCCCCGAGACTGATAAGAAGCAAACAACTTATAAGCGGAGCTGTGCAAACCTTTCAGTGCAAGCTGAAGCTCAGGAACAGCAAGCAAACTTGAGCAGCGTTATGGTTTTGGATCAAAGGCATGCAGAAATCAACAGTTGCAGCTGCATTTTGCTCTGAATTGATTGAACCTAAAGCTCAAAGCAAAGTTCAGTGACATGAACTCACAAGCACCCCAAACAATAGTAATGTGGCATAAGCATGCTGTGAACTGAAACACAGCTTTAGTTAGAAATAATCTCGGCTCAGAGTTACACTGCCAAATATGCCAGCAGATGTTCACTCTCCTTCTTGCATTTCAGTCTCTGCCTGACTCCTGACACATTTGTTAGGAAGGATGCTTGTTACAGGAACTGCATCAAATGACTGACAAAGCTGTCAACAATGGGGCCCATTTTCTAATGAGCCCATCCTGCAAAACAAGTAGATCTCATGTTTAGCAGTGGTGGGCAGAGCCTCAGGAGATTAACACATGGTTATTTGGTTCCTATAAGCATCCCCAAATTTGGAAGCTTATCTGAACTCTGCCTAATCCTTCTCCTTCCCTCTGTTTCTAAGCATTCAAGCTTCTCCCTACCTTCTTCCCATCAGATTCTTCTGTGCCCTAATCCATCCTTCTCTTTCTATCCATTCACTTTTCCAGACCATCTAGCCCTCAGCTCTCCTTTCCTTTTCCTCACCTCCCTCTCCCTTAACGGCAACAGGCACAATAACTGCCAAATCTTTCTGTTTCCTTGACTCCCCAGCAGTCCCTTGTGTTTGATAATTCATGAGGGAGGCCAGGCTCACATTTGATTCTCTGCTGAGGTCTGACTGCTGCTCTTTTAAATTCTAGCATACTATGTGACTTCATCCACCATGTGACTACAGGGAAGTGCTGGATTTGAAGACAGCAGATATCCTCCTAGCAGAAAGCGATGGACTTAGTGAGGTCCCACAAAGGATTACAGCCTTTTGATCAGGAAGAGGGAGGGTGTGACATAACCAGGTACAATCTAGACTAATGAGCAGCTGTGTCACCCCTGTTCTGCAAATATGGATGCTTTACAATGCCTTGCTGAAGGAACTCCCATCTAGGCAGCTCACAAGGAGCCTTCCAGCATGCAAGCCACACCCTGAGTGTTTGTGTGCAACTGTACCCTGCCAGCCACACCTGGGTTATATTCCAGCCTTGGTTATACTGCAGGGTGACTTCCAACACACCAGTCTTTGATTTTCCATCAGAAATGTATGGCAATGTATGTCCTGTACTGCCCAGCCCTCTCCTGCACAATACAAGTTTATATAAAGTGTAAAAGCAGCAAAGAGTCCTGTAGCACCTTATAGACTAACAGACGTATTGGAGCATGAGCTTTCTATATAAAGTGTGTTATTTCTTTAATAGAAATAATACACACCCAATTTGCCACCCCAAATGGAGTTTCCCAAGCACTTAAATTTAAACACACTGGATTAGATAAAACAATAAAACAAGTTTATTAACTATAAAGAGAGAGATTTTAAGTGAGTACAAGTAATGAGGCATAAAGTCAGAAATAGCAGCAAAGAGTCCTGTGGCACCTTATAGACTAACAGATGTATTGGAGCATGAGCTTCCATGGGTGGATACCCACTTCATCGGATGCAAGTAGTGGAAATTTCCAGGGGCAGGTATATATATGCAAGCAAGAAGCAGGCTAGAGATAACGAGGCTAGTTCAATCAGGGAGGATGAGGCCCTCTTCTAACAGTTGAGGTGTGAAAACCAAGGGAGGAGAAACTGCTTTTGTAGTTGGCAAGCCATTCACAGTCTTTGTTTAATCCTGAGCTGATGGTGTCAAATTTGCAGATGAACTGAAGCTCAGCAGTTTCTCTTTGAATTCTTGTCCTGAAGTTTTTTTGCTGTAGGATGGCTACCTTTAGATCTGCTATTGTGTGTCCAGGGAGATTGAAGTGTTCTCCTACAGGTTTTTGTATATTGCCATTCCTAATATCTGATTTGTGTCCATTTATCCTTTTCCGTAGGGACTATCCAGTTTGGCCAATGTACATAGCAGAGGGGCATTGCTGGCACATGATAGCGTATATTACATTGGTGTACGTGCAGGTGAATGAACCAGTGATGGTGTGGCGGATCTGGTTAGGTCCTGTGATGGTGTCATTGGTGTAGATATGTGGGCAGAGTTGGCATCGAGGTTTGTTGCATGGATTGGTTCCTGAGTTAGAGTTACTATGGTGCAGTGTGCAGTTACTGGTTAGAATATGCTTCAGGTTAGCAGGTTGTCTGTGGGCGAGGACTGGCCTGCCATGAAGATGTCATCAATGTAGCGTAGGTAGAGAAGGGGTGTGAGTAGACGAGAGCTGAGGAAGCGTTGTTCCAGATCAGCCATAAAAATGTTGGCATATTGTGGGGCCATGCGGGTGCCTATAGCGGTGCCACTGATCTGGAGGTATATATTGTCATCAAATTTGAAATAGTTGTGTGTGAGGATAAAGGCACAGAGCTCAGCAACCAGTTGTGCTGTGGCATCATCGGGGATACTGTTCCTGACAGCTTGTTTGTGTAGAGAGCCTCTACATCCATAGTGGCTAGGATGGTGTTTTCTGGAAGGTCAGCAATGCATTGTAGTTTTCTCAGGAAACGGAGATAGCTGGGAGTGCTGGTGGCATAGGGTCTGAGTAGAGAGTCCACATATCCAGACAGTCCTTCAGTGACAGTTCCAATGCCCGAGATGATGGGGCATCCAGGATTTCCAGGTTTGTGGATTTTGGGCAGTAGATAGAATAGCCCTGGTCAGGGCTCTAAGGGTATGTTGATTTGTTCCGGTGTTAGTGTAGGGAGTGTCCTGAGTAGATGGTGCAGTTTCTTAGTGTATTCCTCAGTGGGATCTGAGGGAAGTGGCCTGTAGAATTTGGTGTTGGAGAGTTGTCTGGCGGCCTCCTTTTGGTAGTCAGACCTGTTCATGATGACAACAGCACCTCCTTTATCAGCCTCTTTGATTATAATGTCAGGGTGGTTTCTGAGGCTGTGGATGGCATTGCGTTCTGCGCGACTTAGGTTATGAGGCAAGCGATGTTTTTCCACAATTTCTGCCTGTGCATGTCGGCAGAAGCATTCTATGTATAGGTCCAGACTGTAATTTCGATCCTCAGGAGGAGTCCATGTGGAGTTCTTCTTCTTGTGCTGTTGGTGGGAGGGTAACTGTGTATCAGTGGGCTGTTCAGTGTTATCCTGAAAGTATTCTTTGAAGCGGTCAGAAATGGTTACAAGAAAAATAAAGATAAGACACATGGTACCTAACTTAACAAACTATGTTAAATTCAAAGCAAAGCTTTATCACCACAAGCTTTCAATAGTCTTATTGACCAAAGTCTTTAGGTCAGGACCCTTATCCAGTCCAATGGCTGCTTCCTTTATTCCTTCAGATGCAGTGATGCAATGGAGAAAGGGAGAAAGAGAGGGTGCCTTGGGGTGTTCATCTTTCCTCTTTATAGTTTCATCCTCCTCTTGAAAAACATTTCCAGCTGGGTACCAGGAGACAAAAAGTCTGTGTGGAAGGATGTTCCCTGCTCTTTTTTCCTCACCTGTTTGAACTTCCTTTGTTTCCCTTCCTTCTTGATGTACTTAAGCAGGAAACAAATTCAGATTAAGCAGAACACATGTTCCTTTGTTTGAGCCAGACCTGTTTGCCAACCTCTGTTTGGAACATGTGTTAATAACATCATACAGGGAAATCTTATAATTTCACATACCATATTGTTAGACACATTAGATCAGGACAATAATGACCAGCAAATTATGAGTTGTAAATGTTAACTCTACAAGACATGCATTGTACAAAAATTATGACAGTAGTGTGTAGGGTGTACACAGGAGTACATTCTGTTACACAGGGATACTGTTTAAAACTCTTTTGAATTTACAGAAGTATTGGTTCAGTTTTAGTTTTTCCCAGCTAACATTTCTAACATTCAGACCGAAAAGCTTTCCCAATCATTTATATCTTCTCAATAAGATTCCCCAGACTTTTTAATGTTCAACATAGATACAGTTTACAGTTTACAAGCTCATGATTCCTAAGTCTTGGAACACTTCAGAGGTTCACTACAAGGTTTGTGATTCATTTAAGAATGAAAAAGAGAAGACAGGAATCAAATTTAAAATGTACTGTCATTTAAAAAATTTTCTAATGGTTTTGAAACATCCAGATTCATTAGATTTTCCCATTCTTACCTCTGTCCCCTGAGATGAAAATACTGTCCACCTCGTTATTGCTGAGATCATCACCCTCTCTGCTTTTGCCAGTAGAATCGCCTTTTTTTGTATGACCCTTACCAGGCAATGAAACACAAAATCAGATCACTATATCCACCTTCTTTTTCTTTTTCTTTTTCTTCTTCATGGTGAAGCAGACTCACTTACTGAGTCTATGACTGCCAAGCACTGGACACCATAGATAACTCAAAATTGAAGTCTTTCACCTTTCCCAATATTCTTAAAAAATTGCAATATGGCTTCTTTATAGGGTCCCATTTCCTGATGCTCTTACTAAGTGTTGCAGTGAAAATTTTGGTACTTGAAGGCCTCTAAGTTTTTCATATTAATATCTCTTCTCAATGGTACATTCTTTGCACTCTCACATGAAAGGATCAGTTGTTTCCTGGAACTTGCATGTCCCACACAATCCATCTTTGTTTGTTTGTTACAAATTACTATTTAAACCACAATAGTCAGTTACATTTCTAAATAGAGTCACTTCACTCTTTTTCTCTCAGAGCTTTGGAGTACATCAGCATTATTGATTCTTCCCCTCCACCCCCTCGAGATCTCATGGAAGCCATTTTATGTTAAACCATGGGAGCTGAGCTCTGCTCTGGATTGTCAGGAATGGGAGGAGGAGCAGCTCTCTATGGTTTTCATCTATGATTATATGGAAGACATCTGTGACTGAGATAATGCTGCTTGAATTAGCATAAATTGTGGTTCAGAGAGGGGAAGGTTTCACAGGTTCAGGATGGCCAGAGCAGGAGGGGCGGGGCATCAGATAAGTAGTACAGAGCAACCAACCCTGTAAAAGGATATTAATATCCACCTTTACAGCTCTTTGTAACCTCTGCCCAGAAGGGAAGGTTTGTGGGTGACTTTGTAAGGTTGCCCTGCATTCTTCCCATAGGTAATTTCATAGGATTTGCCCCTAAATTTGTAAAATGCATGGGGCATGGAAGCACAATTAGAAATATTACCTTGCTCACTTGATCTCATCTCTTTTAAACATCCTATGTGAACTATATAATCAGATCATGGTCAGGAATGGATCGTATACAATAGATTTTAAGGCACATTTCAAATCAATAGTGTAATTGTTTTGTTGCTTAGGGACTGGGAACTTTTGTTAATTAAGAAAACAACTAAACTACAAAGAGTTCATGTCTTTAAGAAGTTGCCTTTAGTTTGCAGATCAGTTGTATATAAAGTGTGGGTGCTCAGAAAGCCAAGCAGGCTTAGCAGGATGTCCTTCCATCTTCCCCATTCCATCCATAGTTACAGGCAGCTCACATAGCTGTCTTTGGGATAAAGTTTGCAAGCAAATTGGACGGTTTGTCAGGCCAGATATGAAATATGACGAATTAACAGCTGAGGCTTCTAGTGCCCTGGTTACACTTCATTTAGAAGTTATACTGCTGGATGCTTTCTATGATTTGTGATGATATTGATGGTGATAAATTGCAAAATTTGGGTAAAACTTTCACCAGCACATTCCTGAAGCTGAAAATTAAGGTGGAAAAGGGAGAAGAGCTCATGAAAGCTCTTCCACTTAACGTCAGTCCCCAAACGAGAGAAGCTCTCACAATAACAATAAAATGCTCAGCCATTGAGCAAAGTAATTAAGCCAAGCTAATTAAATTACAATTAACAATTATTTTAATTTAATTTTCTAATGCACTGATTGAGCCTTATATGGTAATGATGAAGCTTTCTGAACAGTAATCCAGTTGGGTTAGCATGGACATCAAGTTTGGGGTCACTGCTTTTTGATGGAGCTAGTCTTAAAATAATAAATAATGGCATTTTACATCCATCTTGCAAATCTGTCATGCCAGATTTCTCAGCCTTTTGAGGGAATTAAAATGTTTCTTTGTGTTGAATGAATTTACAAATCATAATACACTCAGTGCGTAGTAACTTGAAAGGATGCTGCCTTGGTAGGTGAACTGAATTTTGTAAACAGTTGGAGAGTCCTATTGTGCCAGCACCCATGGAATTGCTTTAAGCTACTATAACTGGATTGGTTTCTGTGGAGTCATACCAACATAAAATGGGAAAACTGGAGTAACACTGTGGTGAATTGGATGCAACTTATAATAATACCTAACACTTAGAATTTATAATAGTAGCTCTTTACAAAGGAGGTAGGTATCATTATCCCCATATTACAAATGAGGAAACTGAGGCAAAGTGACTGGCACAAGGTACTCAGAGCCAGGAATAGAATCCAGGTCTCCTGATCCCTAATCCAGACTCCAACCCACTAGGCCACACAATACTCAGTTTTCTCCAGCTGTTCTTGTACTTTGAGAAACACTAGGTAATTCTTCTTTCTTACTACTTGAAAAGCCCCACAACATCTGGGGGGAGACAAACACAAAGCAGAAGAATCTTGGAGGATCTTTTCTCCAGATTTACAACTAGGCCAGGTCCACGCTAGAAACTTTTGCTGGTATAATAATGTCTGGTTTTTTTTAATGATATTTATATACTAACAAAAAGTGTTTTTAGCCAGTATAGCTTATTTTGTTTGGGGGAACTGGTATGGGCTGTGTCTCCACTGGGAAGGTTTTCTGGTATAGCTATATCAGCAAATCCTTTCTAGTGTAAACTAGGCCTTAAACTATGATTCCAGCTCTTTTATTCTCCCTGCTGTTTCCCTTAAGTGCTTTGCACTCTGCAACCTGCCTCTTATATGCTTTTCAGTGCAAGTATCCAAATAAAACTTGGTAAGTTTTTCTTTCATCCATTCTGCAATGCTCTCATTACCAGTGACTTGGTGAACTACTCCAGTGCTGCCAACTTAGGTCCCAATCATGCAAATGCTCACACATATGCTTTAAGGATGTGAGTAGTCCCATTGAGAATGAGGGGGGATTTGATAGCTGCTTTCAACTACCTGAAAGGGGGTTCCAAAGAGGATGGATCTAGACTGTTCTCAGTGGTAGAAGATGACAGAACAAGGAGTAATGGTCTCAAGTTGCAGAGGGGGGAGGAATAGGTTGGACATTAGGAAAAACTTTTTCACTAGTAGGATGGTGAAGAACTGGAATGGGTTACCTAGGGAGGTGGTGGAATCTCCTTCCTTAGAGGTTTTTAAGGTCAGGCTTGACAAAGCCCTGGCTGGGATGATTTAGTTGGGTTTGGTCCTGCTTTGAGCAGGGGGTTGGACTAGATGACCTCCTGAGGTCCCTTCCAACCCTGAGATTCTATGATTCTATGATTGATTTGAGTAGGACCAGTCATGTTCTTAAAGTTAAGCTGGTGTATAAGTGTTTGCAGGGTGGAGGCCTTAAAAACAGATCTGCCTTGGAACTGTAAGTCCCCATGAGGGTAAGCACCTCTCATAGAAAGGAAGCAGAAAGAGATCACTCAAAGTTAAGATTTCTGACCCAGCCCTCAAGAAAAAAAAAATCAAACCCTCTGCCATTGACACCATGGGGTTACTTACGATCTGGCTCTCTCTTCTCTGTAGCCACACACTAGACTGCTCAACAGTGATGGCTTTGAGTAAAAATCAGAGGCCTGTGTTGTAATAAAAGTCTCATAAAAGTCATTTAAACAAGTTAGGGTTAGGACTGGCTGTGATTGCGTTATAGGCTACTTTTCTGTAAAGTACATTAGTTACTTGCTGTGCATTCGCATCAGGCAAAGGGCTTTTGTCACTGGAGGAAATCTCTTTAAAGGTTTGATTCAGAGACCAGAGCAAATCCCTAACATTGGTAAAGTAGCTGTAATTCCTGATCTTCCACGCATGGCTGATTTCCACAGGAGCAAAGCTTTTGTGATCCATGCTTTAGAGATAACTGGCTGCAGCTACAGTAATTAGATGGTTTAAAACTACCGTCCCATGTAGATTTACCTTGATTGCTTTCTCTCTTCCTTTTCTTGTTGGGAGTGTGTGTGTTAAAGACACTGACACTTCACTAGATGCTTTGCCAAACAGTATTGTGTTTCCCCAGCTACCTGTTGGGTAATGGATCACTTTAAAAACAATCAGAAGATATAACATTTACTGGCATTGAAACTAATTGAATTAATGAAATAATGTTCTTAGGCTTTTAAACTGGATCCATGTAATTGCAGGTTGCAAAGAATAATACTAGCTCATGCAGAGATACCATTTTGTGAAATTCTGCTAGAAAGTTCAGGTTAATCCATTGGGTTTCATAGAATTAGAGGACTGCTGTGA
This sequence comes from Mauremys mutica, assembly GCF_020497125.1. Taxonomy (NCBI): domain Eukaryota; kingdom Metazoa; phylum Chordata; order Testudines; family Geoemydidae; genus Mauremys; species Mauremys mutica. The sequence goes on along the minus strand of NC_059073.1, from coordinate 66,870,485 downwards.
GAAAAGGCATGAACAATTATCTGGTGGTAGAACAGCATTGTCAGATTACCAGGTAGTGAATAGTTTTGTCTTTAGTCACTGTACAATACGGGCAATCACTGGAGCTGGTGGAAAAAATATTGAACCGTAGACACGGGATGTTCCTGTTAAAATTGGCCCTTTAGATTTCATCTTCGTGGCCTAAACTATCACAGACTAGAACCAGAATGTATCATTGCCCCTTTGTCAAGTGGTAGCATACCTGGGGATCTTGCAGGTCGGTCTCCCATTTGGAACAGAAATTGGTGATGTGGAATCAGATATTTTCTTTACAAATGCACCCAAATCCTGCTTCCCATCTCTCTGTCTCTCACAAGTTTCAAAGCCTAACAAGCAGCAAAGAGTCTTGTGGCACCTTATAGACTAACAGACGTTTGGGAGCATGAGCTTTCGTGGGTGAATACCCACTTCGTCGGATGCATGTGGGTATTCACCCAGGAAAGCTCATGCTCCCAAACATCAGTTAGTCTATAAGGTGCCACAAGACTCTTTGCTGCTTTTACAGATCCAGATTAACACGGCTACCCCTCTGATACTTGAAAGCTTAACAAAACAGCTTTCTCCTCTTGCCCTAGTCCCTGAGCTTTTCACCTTGGAAGCCCCCTAGCTCAAAGCGCCTCCTCTGGAACCACATGGTGTACAAAGATGGGCTTGGACCCTTCTGTGCAGCAGAAACCTCAGAGCATTACCAGCCAGCCAAAGGAGAGTGCGTTAACTGACCTAGTCACCTTCAGGTGACAACGGACAAACCATTAGCAACTTTCAGCATAACAATATTAACGGATAAATAACAGCACAGAGCAAGGTGTGCACGTTACATGTGATGTCTATGTGCCTTTGGTACATTGCAGAGCAAAAGAGAAAAAAAAACAATTAGTATTCCCCAAAGAGGAGGGAGGGTAGCCAATATAAGTGCACTACTTGCAGGGAAATAATGCCTTTGTGATTTTTTAAAAGAAAGAAATCAAATGTTTTAGAAATGTGTATTTAATTAACAAACAATTCAAATGTATTTGAATTATATATGCCCATCCCCCAAGTATCAAGGTCAGAGGAAGTTTTAAAAGTAGGTAATTTAAAATCCTTACTTTATTTTCAATTATCTGATGTTGATTTCCATGGAAACAGAAACGGAAGCAGGAACCAAACACAGGAAGCTGGATCAGAGCCCCTGTTAGTTTCAGCTGCCTATGGCTGCTTTTGGCTTCAACTTCTATAGTGCTGAACTCTATTATTTTCTACTGACTTTCTTACTATAAAATAGTAGGGAAGGAAAATATGAGATGCAATGCTCAAAGACTCAGAAATTAGCGGTAAGAGAATCCTGTGATACGTTTGGTTCACCTAACCTGAAAATTTAGGAGCTGTACTAAAAACAAAGGCCTCAAAGCAGTTATATGACTTATTAATGCCATAAAGACTGCTTCAGTTCTGAGGAGACAAATTCAGCACATATTTTAATTGAATTATTACACCTAATGCTATGAATTTAGGGATAAATCTGCTCTTGATTACATCAGTGTACATCCAGAGTGTCTCAATGGAAGTCAATGGAGTTAGTAAGGGATAACAGAGCAGAATCTTGTCCCAGTGTGGGTGGTTTCAACACTTTGGGTGTATTTCTGTAGCTGTGGAGGCAATAGCTTCCAGATAGTGGCAAAAATGGTATAAATTAATAGTCTAACTTTCAGTATATAAAAAGTTGTGATGAGCCTAGAAGGCACCAGCTATTTGTCTCTTACTGTAGGGATGGGCCAATGGTTTCAAATGATAACATAAAACCTCTGTGGATTCTGCCCAGAACTTAGGTCTAAATCTTTTTCCAGGTTTCAAAATTGGTTTGTTAGATTTGGTGAAAACCAGAAAGTACTAATTCCCAGAAGTTATGCTTCACTAAGCCTCTGAACCAAATATCCAGGCCTATTGAGGTTCACCTATTACTTTATATGCTTTCATTGCTTACTGCCTTCCATCTTGTATCACAGGTTCTTTGCTGGTACAGTCAGCTCATTGTACCATAACAAAAGACTGCCCTGCAGAAAGAGACTTATTGTAAGGAGTTTTGTTTCCTTCTTACTGACTGTAAAATATTCAAATAATCCATTGTCAGTATTGCCTCATAATGTGGAAAGTAGGAAAGAAACAAAATGAGGAAAACCCCAGCTCTGGTGTAAAGATGATAGATTCTAAGCTGTGGGACAAGGTGGAATATATGAATATAGGAATAACAATCCTTTTGCATCAGTTCTACCTCCTACCACCATTCAATCATACTCCCTCAGAACACTACCAGCTGCTGCCACACCGCTTATTCTACCTTCCCTGCCTGCTGCTTCCTTTAGATAGTACCTTCATTTACATGCCACATTTTGATTGGCTAGTCAGTGGGAGGGTATGAGTGAGCTGTCAGTCAAAATATCCCACCAGCAAGCATTAAGGGAACAACCCCTTAAAGAAATACACAGACCCTAACTTTTTCTTGTCCCATTGGGAAATTTTAATCTTAGGAAGGTTGAGTGGGTTCAGACTTTCCACCCAAAAAGCCCTGTCACCCCCATTTTAATATTGTATTGGCTACGGTAGAAAGAAAGTGTTGGTTTTTTTTCAAATGGATTGATCATTTGAAGCTTTTGGAAAAGCCTGGTTAATTATCTAATTTTATGTTCTTTGATAGATTGGGCTAGGGTTGTTTCAGGTGCACAGAGTAAAAAGATCAGGTGTGAATGGTGAGGGGAAGCTGGACTACAGCTGGAGTACAGAGAGACCAGATGGCTTGCAAGGAAGGGAGTTAGAAACCCAGGGAATTCTAATGACTAGAAGCCCTTAAAGTGTCTTGGGATGCAGACAAGCTAGGACTCCTGGGAAGTTTAGCAATTAGCATCTATGAGGCAATTGTAGGATATTCTTGCATATAATTCTTCATTCTACAATATGGTAGAGTCAAAAAGTCTAGAGCATGTGTGTGAAATTAAACTGTAACAAAAATGTCCATCCCAAATCATTGTACTTTTGTTAAATCTATGCTGATTAAAATCAGATCAAAGGAGGGTACAGACCACTGTTTCCTGGCCTCCATCTGTTCCAAACTGTCCTATGTAGAATCACGAATGAGTTAGCTCTCTGTCTGTATTTAAAGAGAGTGAGCTAGATGGATGAATACCATACAAGAGAAAATGCTGTTTGGCTTGCTGATAAAAACAGAGGGCCTGATTCTCCATTGTACTGCAGCTCCTGTGTTCACTCTAATCTGGTAGTGTTTTATCTTCTCTTTGTACTGATTTAAATGATTACATGTGGTGCAGGGCAATGGAGATTCAGGTCTGGAGGATAACTGCACTTAAGCTTTGTCTACACTTGAAGCTGGGGGTATGATTCTCATTGAGCTAGTGTGCTAAAAATAGTGTAGTCACAGCAGCACAAGTGGCAAGACAGGCTAGCTACCAGGAGTATGTACCCATCCGAGACCTTAGGCATCTACTTGGGACTGCTTGTGCTGCCACAGCTGCACTCAATTTTTAGTGCACTAGCTTGATGAGAGCTAACATGAATACGTCTCCTCAAGCTGGGAATGCTCCCCCACAAAAAACTCTTAGTTCTACATCAGGTTAAAACAAACATCAGTGGGACTTGGTTTTGTATTGACTTTAGGTGTATTGATAGATCAGTCCTATGATTCTGGATAGATAGTGGCAGAAGTGGGTTTTAAAAAGATTTATATATTCTTTGGGACCTGATCTTGCAAACACTTAAGCTTGGGCATGCAATCTTAGTAGCTAAACAGTTACAATGTAATTGAACTTTATAGAGTGTTACCCATGCATATAACAGTTCATATTGAATCATCTTCTTATTTTGCCTGGCTTAAAAATGGCAACATTTGATGTTTGGTCTAATTAGGCGATCCAATTGATTCTTTTAGGTGAGGGCTGGGCAAACATTTTGGCCCAAGGACCACATCTGGGTATGGAAATTGTATGGCTGGCCATGAATGCTCATGAAATTGGGGGTTGGAATGCAGGATGGGGTGAGAGCTTCGGCTGGGTGTGTGGGCTCTGGGGTGGGGCTAGAAATAAGGAGTTCAGGGTGTGGGAGGGGGCTCCGGGCTGGGGCAGGGAGTTAGGATGTGGGTGGGGAGGAGAGGGGTCTGGCTGTGGGTGCGGGCTGTGGGGTGGGGCTGGGGATGAGGCGTTGGGAGCGCAGTAGGGTGCTCCAGGATGGGACTGAGGCGTTCGGCAGGTGGAAGGGGGTCAGGGCTGGGGCAGTGAGGTTGGGGTGCGGGAGGGGGCCAGGGGTGCAGGCTCCGGGCAGCACTTACCTCAAGTAGCTCCCAGAAGCAGCGGCATGTCCCCCGTCCGGCTCCTATGTGGAGGTGCAGCCAGGCCGCTCTGTGCCCTGCCCTGTCCGCAAGCACACCCTCGCAGCTCCCATTAGCTGCAGTTCCTGGCCAATGGGAGCTGCGGGGGCAGTGCTTGGGGTAGAGTCAGTGTGCAGAGCCCCTGGCTGCCCCTATGCATAGGAGCTGAAAGGAGGGACATGCTGCTGCTTCTGGGAGCCACGTGGAGTGGGGCAAGCCCCTGACCCCACTCCCTGGCTGGAGTGCCGGAGCATGGCAAGCCCCGGACCCCACTCCCTGGCAGGAGCTTGAGGGCCAGATTAAAATATCTGGAGGGCCGGATGCGGCCACAGTTTGAATTCTGTTTCTGAAGTCGCAAATAGGCTTGTGTCTCAGTCCCCATTTATGGAGGAGGTAGGTGCATCTGCCATGTGAGGTGCGGAAGCAGTTCAAAGTGGACCATATTTTCCATGGGAGAGGATAAGCCACATATTGAATGATGCTGTGTTTTCATTTTTAATAGTGGCTGCAGCTGCTTTGTTTGAAGATTGAAGAACAGGAATGCATTGTGAATGGTGAAGCTCCCAAACAGGAGAGTGACTTGATTTCAAACTGAAGAGCAGATACCTGTCAATACCAGGGCCTGCAGGTTAATTGGGTATCCTGACCCAGAAGAAACTCAGAGAGAGCAGGTCAGTCCTTTCGTCTGGTGCATGAAAAAATGCTGTTTTCATTGCACTGAGTTCAGTTTAATCAGAACTCTATCCACTGACATATCATTCAGGGGATCGTCCTTTCCTAGGAAGCAGGAGAAGAACTAAAAAAGAGAATAAAAAGATTGTAACTTTTAAAAAAGTGAATTAAGTGATATTAAAGGCACCTGATTAACAGCACAGGAAACTGAACTCTATTAATCTACACAACAAGTACAGCTTTTGGCTGCAGCCAGCTGTGCAGCATGGATGGGGATAACTCTGCAGAGGAACCCAGGCTGGGCTCTGCATAAGAAGAACAACATTGTGCCTTCCCCTTCTCTGAGGATACTTACTGCCTGTGCCAGATATCCATCCAGCTCAGGGAATGCATAGGAAAAGTGGGTGAGGGAAGGAGCTGTAAAAAGTGGCATGGTCCTCCTAAAAACTGTAGCTGATTCACAAGTAAAGAAGAAAAACAAGCACTCTCTTGAGTAGACCCAAACTCTAGTCTCTAGCAGTGAAAGGATTGTAGGAAAGAAGAGACCATTAAAACTGGCACTGACCACGTTGAGATCTACTAACTACCTAGAAACCAGAGCCTTTGGCACTGGCTGCTGCTACACCAGTGGTGGCACCAACAACCTCATAGGCACCAACAGACTTGGTACTGGAGCCAACAACATCATCAGAGCCGCCACCACCATCCCAACGCAAGGATGAGTCTGAAAGGCAGAGCCCAGAAGGGCCCAAACACAGCTCCAAGCATAGGGAGGAGAAGCAGCATCAACTCTTCAGAGACAGAGTGCTAAATCCTCCATGAAGGCAGGAGCGATGTTCTGCAATCTGGCATCAACACTATCACCAGCGCTGACCATCATGTGAATTACAGGCCTGAGATGTGCCCTCATGGAACCAAACAGGGACATCATTGGTAACTGGACAGCGCCCAGTGCAGGAACCAGGCCTAAGACATTACCACATGGCTCTACTATTTGAAGAGTATTACTCTTCTTCACTACGCCTTCTCCCTGGCATTGAGTAAGGGTGCCTCTACTCTTCCTTTTGAGAGTGACCTTTTATTATTGTTGTTTATTTGTATTACCATAGCTCCTAGGGGCCCTAGTCATAGATCAGAACTCCTTTGTGCTAGGCACTAAATAAACACAACAAAAAGATGATCCCTGCCCCAAGGGTAGAGCTGGTACCAGAAATTCCTCTCACTGGGCACCACCAGAAAAGAGGTGCGAGTGGCAATGGGCTGACCAGACATATAACATGACATATTGGCCCTGCTGGGAACCATTATCTCAAGTGTCTCACAGCAGATCTTCCTCTTGTAGCTCCCGGAAGAGAGATCAGGCTCCGTAGTGGCACTGATGCCAGAGCCCGTTGTCAGCAGCAGGGAGCAACAGAAGAACAATAGCATGCCTAGTTTGCTGAAAGAATTGTCACCATTGCCATCACTAGCCCCTACAGACCTGTGGTGGACTATCCTGCAGATGATTAAGCTTTTTCAGGATCTCCTCACTCACATCACGGAGATTCTAGGTATGGAAATAACAGTTATACGGGAGAAATCCCATAAACTTTGACATTGTAGCCACATCAGCCCTGGCCAGGATCACTCTCCACCAGCGAGGACTTTACTAGAGTTAGCCAAGTGGTTCTGGCAAACCTTGGCCGCTACTCAGCTCGCATCTAAACAGGTGGAAAAGCGTTATCAGGTGCCCACCAAAAGCTTTGAAGGCTTCTACTCCCTCCCAAACTCAGGATTGTTAATAGTTGCAGCAGTGCAGGAAAATCAGTGAACTGCAAAAAGCTGGAGCTTTCAGGCACAAAGCTCCACTTCTGCCTCACTGCAACACCATGTGGCCAATTACCAGGCATTGTTTGCCAAATATAATTTCCTGCCACAGGAAAGCGTGACTCATGTCCTGTTGAAAATGCCACAGGACATTAGGAGTAATTCAGGGATATTATCAGTCCTAGTCCTGGATGTCTCTGACACAGCCATGAGGTTGATGGCCATGTGTATAACCATGAAGCAGGTCTCTGGGTTGTTCCCATCTGGAATACCAAGAAAGGTTTTAGACATTATTCAGGACCTCCTGTTCGAGGTGATGGAGCTGCTCAGTAAAAGAATGGATGAAGTGCTCCACACGTTAAGAGTTGAGGGCCACCCTGACAAAAAATTGCATCAAAAATTTCCAACCAACCAGAAAAACAAAACAAAAACCCATCTCTACAGACAGGCAGACATAATTTTTGATAATATCAACAATTTGGCGGGATGGCCAGCTCTTCAACCAGTCCTACTTCTTAACAATGCCCCGAGCTTTCTCTCCTTCTCCAGTGTACTCACTCAGCTCAACTAGCACAGATTTGCTGGTAAAAAAGGACAAAAATCTTATCTTTCCAACAGTGATGTGTCATGAAATTTGCTTCCAGCGGAACAATCAGTTTTTTAAATCAACACTCGTCTTTCCACCTCATAAAACCATGTTGTCTGCTACCTCATAAAACCATGTTGTCTGCTACTGACACTTTTTACTAATGCTAGTCCCAAACTGAGAACTACTTACCAACATTGGGCTCTGAAGTCATAGAGTTTATTAATTTCCCATTAAAGTCAATGGAAAGATCCCCATTGATACCAATGGGACTAGGATTTGGTTATTCCACCTCATCTGGCCCTCTATCCTGATGACTCCTGCACTATCCTGGTGGTTTAGGGGATGTGGCATACCTCCATCAGCTTCTGAGTCTGCTCCTGGTCTTTGCGGTAAATACTGTTACTTCAGCTAGGAACAGCCTCACTAATCAGAAATCTCCTACTTTGTGCTGTGATCTCATGAGCAAAGGAAGGCCATACTTGGTCAATACTTTAAATGAAAGACCTACAAAGAATATCTAGGGGCTACAAGAAGTTCTGTTCATGGTTCCATTTGCTCTGAGTCAATGCTCTGCACCAGTGCCCCAAAGTTGTGTTAAGGTGCATTGTACCACTGATGATGTCATCTTTTGGATAATATATTAGACTGGTGTCCAAAGCAATTAGGTTAATTAAAGATCCTTGAGCACTTTTTGTAAGAGAAGGAGTGTAAACCCTGGTTTCCTAGCCAAGGTCCAGCTCTGGTAATAGCATTCAGACTTCTTACATGTCTCTAAAGATTCAAATGTCACCGTAGAGGTGATGGTATCAGGATCCAGAAAAATCACAACGCAAGATCAAATGGAAGGTCTGCGGTGTATGTAGAGAGTGATCCAGATTTTCCATACCCAAACTCAAAGCATCATACTGAACTGACACTAGTACTTGAGTCTAAAGATTGGGCCAGATCCTCACGTGATGAAAATCAAAATAGTTCCATTTACAGCTTTATTGCTTTGACTTCAGCTACATCATACCAGCAGGAGATCTTGGATCACACTTACATATTTAGGGTGGAACTAACGTTCTTAACATGATGGAAAGGAAAGCACCATTTCAGCTGTTACTTTGGTTTACGTTTGTGGTTCTATTGCAGTTTAATCTGTAGAGTATGATTTAGTGTAAAGAGAAGAATGTATCCAAAGAATAATCCAGTCTCTGTTTGATCCTCAAGTATCAGAGGGGTAGCCGTGTTAGTCTGGATCTGTAAAAGCAGCAAAGAATCCTGTGACACCTTATAGACTAACAGACATTTTTGAGCATGAGCTTTCGTGGGTGAATACCCACTTCGTCGGATGTTTGATCCTCCAGCAGAGACACTTTATGCTTTGGTTTAATATATGGACATTCCCACAATAACTGGTTTGGTTTATCAGCAACACTTTGTTACAAGGTTACTTTTAGTTGTGGTAAAGGTGAGTCTCATAAAGAGTGTAGGTTTTACATTTCAACAAGGAAACTTGCATTCTTACAAATAAACCAAATACTATTGCTTACAAGTAGAATTCCCGTAAAATTGTTTGTTTTGGGTTTTTTTTATCATGAATACTGGATGCAATTTACTCTGTGACTCCTTTGTTGCTTTGTGATGAATGAGGCTTTACTCAGCCAATGTAATTTATCAGCACTCTCTGCCCCACCAACATCACTATTAGCTATTAAAATAGTCACTTTGGCCCAGATTTTTAGAGGTGTTTAGGTGTCTCACTCCAACTGAAATCAATGGGAATGAGGTTTCTAAATAGCTTTAAATATCTGTCCCTTTATCTTTATAGACAGGCAGATATCCTCAGATGTCTGGAGGTATATACATTTTTCCATACTGATTTGTCCCATTGCTAAGCTTAAAACTAGAGCGGGGTAGGCAACCTATGGCACGTGTGCCAAAGGCGGCAGGCGAGCTGATTTTCAGCAGCACTCTCACTGCCCGGGTCCTGGCTACTGGTCCTGGGGGCTCTGCATTTTAATTTAATTTTAAATGAAGCTTAAACATTTTAAAAACCTTATTTACTTTGCATACAACAATAGTTTAGTTATATATTATAAACTTATAGAAAGAGACCTTCTAAAAATGTTAAAATGTATTACTGGCAAGCAAAACCTTAAATCAGAGTGAATAAATGAAAACTCGGCACACCACTTCTGAAAGCAGGGCTGGCTCCAGGGACCAGCAAAGGATGCAGGTGCTTGGGGCGGTCAATGGAAAGGGGCGGCACGTCCGGGTCTTGGGTGGCAATTCGGCGGCGGGTCCCTCACTCCCTCTCAGAGGGAAGGACCCGCCACTGAATTGCCGCTGAAGAATGAAGCGGCGCGGTAGAGCTGCTACCGAAGTGCAGCCGATCGCGGCTTTATCTTTTTTTTTTTGCTTCACCGCTTGGGGCGGCAAAATAGCTGGAGCTGACCCTATCTGAAAGGTTGCCGATCCCTGAACTAGAAAATGCACAAATTGATAAATGGGGTGCAGAACCTGAATCCTCCCCTACCAAGTCCCTCTCAGTGCCAAGATTCCTGTTCTAGAATGCAAACCACCCTGAACTGATCAAACAAAGTTGTACTGCAGATGACTAAATTCCAGCACTTGTATAAAGATGGTGGAATCTCACAAAGAGGGGAAAATAAGGAGGAGGAGGACTGGGTGATTTTATTTCACATCATGACATGTAAGTGCTAGAATACCAAAGAGCTTGTTACAGCACAGAAAATCCTCTCCCCTCCACTAGTGACTACATTTGCACTCCAGTGCTAGTCTGCTGCAGAGCCTATAAAGCAGATTGCTAACAAAAAGGGTTACTCAGAAGGTTTCTTGAATAAACCCAAAGGTAACAAGCATCAACTGAGCAGATGCCATGAGACTGAGCTACGCTTTGGAAAACTGCTGAGATACTTAAAAATAGTGCTTTCTTATTAACCTAAGTACAATACTAGAAGTCCTTTAAAAGAAACCTTTGCAGATGTCACCTGCCAATAAGCCCACTAGTTCTGGAAATGCTCTTAAGAAACAGCTACAACTGATTGTACTGGCACAAACAAATCAAAAACTAATTTATGTATTCCTGCAGCTGCATCTCTAGCCAAAGCAGAAGCAGGAGTCAGGACCAATTCACAGCTGACTAATGTTACTTCATTCTTTGCAAATTCTGGCATTTAGCCGTAATTAAGATTTATTGTTCACCAACTTGCAGGCGTCACACTATGGATAACTTTTTGTTTATTAGTAAAATGCCTGTTAAGAGGAATCTTCAAACCTTCCAAGCAGAACTTGACAGAAATAAATAACTGGCTCCTCTTCGTTTCAGATCTGACTTCTTCTGTTTTAACAGGCTAGCAAATGGCTCAGCGTAATGAAGTGCTGGACTAGGTAAGGGAGACTAGGAGAGTTAACACATTAGACTTTCGCCTCAAGCCACATATACCATATTTTCCCTAAATATCTTGACTATCTGGACTAGTGTCACTGACATTCAGGTTTGGGGAAAGGATTCTCTAACCCCACTCAGTTCTCAGCTCGCTCTGCCTATTCTTAGATAAATCAAATGGAACACTGATCTGCCCCTGCCGTACGCCAAGCTCGTGCATTGCTGGCTTTCTGCTTGTGGAGGTATGGGTTGTTATCCAGGGCCCCATCATCCATATTCAAAGCTCTTAGACATGTACCTAGGTAGGTGCTGAGCCTGACCCGGTGTGCTTGTCTGGAAGTATGGGTCACATATATATATATACCTCGTGTAGCCATATCCGAACCTCTCCCTCCCTCTTGACTGTGGCCCTGATCTTGGAAAGCACATAAGCAGCTTTCATTATGTTAAATATATCCTTGAAGCCAGGCCTAGTGAGGAAAGAAGAACCCTCTGCATCCTTCTGGTGAGGGTGAAGGAGACATCTGGTCTTGATGCTCTGCCCTTTTCACTCTATTGTGAGGGAACAGAATTGGTGGCCCCCAGGCATTCTCTCCTGGCTCGCATGAGATGAAGTGGACACACCATCAGCTCTATAGTGCCTCTGCAGGAGAGAATGTGACACTGCCCTTTCCTTCACTAGGTGGGGGAGTGAAACAGAAACCTGCTTGCCACAGGGTGGCATGAGAGAGAAGGGATGCTCCCACCACCAGTCTCTGAATGCATGTAAAGGGGAATTGGTTTTTGGAGTCATAAGGCCAGACGGTGTAATACTGAATCTAAATAGCTTGTGAGCCAGATCACCAATCAGTGTAGATCACACCAGCCCATTGAAGTCAATGGAACTGCAGCAATTTACACTAGCTCGTGATCAGGCCTGATTGGGCACGGATCCTGAATCAGAACTGAGACCCATGCATGCCCTTTTTGGAAACTGAGTTGAAGTGTGATTTCAGTTTGTACAAATAATGTGGATTTGATGGTCGCAGTCAGGCTGCAGAGGAGTAGATGTCTAATATACAAAATCACCTCCCATTGTGACACAATAATACTTTGCATTTGCATAGTGCCTTTTACCTGAGGATCTCAAAGCACTTTGGCTCAGACTCTCAAAGTTATTTGGGTGCCTAACTAGGATCTGGGTCTTTGACAAAATGAATGAATTAAGCTTCTTGACACTCCTGAGAGTCAACGGTGTATTATTATCACCATTTTACAGAAGGGTAAACAGAGGCACAGTGAGACACAGCCACGGTGAGGCTTGATTCTCCCATACCTTGCACTTTGTGCGAATCATTTACATTTGTGCAAAATGGTACCATTTGTAGCATTCAATACTGGCGTGCATTGGCATAAGTGAGTGCGAGCTGCAGGGCAGTGAAGAATCTGGTTTGTTCAAGGTCACAGCTGGGAGCAGAAGCCAGTTCTCTTGATTCCCACTCCTCAGCCCTAACCATAACGCTATCGGGCAGAGACACACCATTTCCCTGTACCTTTTGAAGTCATTTACAGCAGTTCAAGTGGGTGGAAACCTCTACCAAAGCAGTCTGGTAGCTTTTCATACAGGATTACAGGGTAATGGTGAGTCAGGCTCCATGTTTTAAGTTCTGTAACCTCCTCCCTTTTTTAATCTCCCCTCCTCCTTCCAAACCTACACACAACAGTCCGATATGCTTAGGAAAGCCCCAAGACAAAAATGGTAAGAAGTTTATGCAGGTTGGGTGCATGAATGCAGTAGTGTCTGGAAGTTTTCTGTCCCAGCATTCCGCACAGACCTAGCTGTCGCACATCCTGGCTCTGACTAATGCTTTCAGTTAGTAACATCTTTAAGGGCTACAACTTCTGGTAATTTCACAAGGTAAAGAAGGGCTGATAGATACCGGGAGCTTTTCTTTCAGCCTTGGTATAGTCCCTTTATAGTGTGTGGTCATTCTGAAACTCAGTCACAAGCTGAGACTACATGTCAAATGTTTTGCTTTACAGAAGGAGAATTTTTTTTTCTAGGATTTGCTTCCAAAAATCTCATCTCAGCTTCAGGATTTTGTGAGATGACAGCTCATTTGATATTTTTAAAGGGGAGGTTGTGTTAAAAAATGTTTCATGGGGATGAGGGCCGTGTGATGTTTTTAACTCAGAAACCCCAATTTTGTTTTAATACAGAGAAATAGAATAACATACATTAATAGCTTGGAAAACAATGGTAATATTTAATTAACCTTTTAGAAATGGCTAATCTGTGAATCTGAACATGTCAACTCATCTTTAGAACAGAGTGACTGTGTGCTGTTGCCAAAATCAACATGCTTGTTCGGTGGATTTCTTCCATGGGGGATTCACAATTTCCAGTTGTTTGACTTTCAACTTTCATAGGATCCAGCTGACCTAGGCTGGGCGAGCCTTTTGTGCTGCAGATCCAAGAACTGCAAGTTCAAGGCTTGTCTCTCAGTCATTGGACCAGACAGTCCGCAGGCCTCATGGGACAGTTAAAAGCTTTGGCTTTGCAATAGGGCGGTTAACTCTTTATCACTGAATTTCTCTGTCTCTTTCAATCCCTTGAAGTTGGCTGCCATCAGAACTTCTATGTCGCCGGCAGTGTACATGCCAAACCCTCTCATTTGTAAGGACTTTAAGTAGAAATATCAACTCCAGGAGGAGCTGGGGGTTCCCTAATGTTTGGCTACTTTCAAGGCCTCTGCTTTCCTCAGCGAACAATCTGTTGCATTCCAGGGGGCTGGTGGGGGGTGTGGGGAACAGCATTCCAACAATCTGTAGCATCTTCCTGAGGGTGTGAGATGCAGGCAGATATCAGAGATTCCCCAAATACAGAAAGTCTCCAAAACACAAGATCCAGGGTACATAAGGGAGGAGTGACAAGTATACCAGAAGGTGAAGAAATGGCTGGAAGCAACACTAATGCCTCTCCATCTGGAAAGCTGAGTGCTGTTTAGTACGTCTGGAAAGCATTATTTCTGCAAATAGCTCAACCTCTTTCAGCTTAGAGGCAGGGATCCCAGCTTGCTGCCAAACTTAGATTTCCCTGATGGCAGCATGGTAGGGGATATGGTGAACAAGTGCTTTAATGGCATAAAGCAGAAAAAAACTGAATCAGCTTAAGGTACATCAGGCATCTGCCCTTCTCCCAGAAGGCAGCTCACAACTTCAAATTGCATTAAGACAGACCTGTGTTTTATATCAACCGGATCTACCAATTTGATGAAAGTTTTATTGGGTGGGTCTGAAGGGGAATTTAGAAATCTCTTACCTGATTGTTCTGAGTGATTTAGCTTTGCAGAGGGAGTTGTGGGTAATGTTCAGCTTTGATCCATATGTGCCCCTGAATTTGTTTTTGATGTGTGGGTCTGAATAAACCCCAAAACTTTAAATGAAAGTCATCTGAAACCACTCAAAGCTCCTAGTTTTATGTTGCTACAAAAGCAGAAATTGATCCAAATTTGCTCTAAACCTGATCCAGATTCAGAAGGTATAGCAAACCCCATCTGAGCTTCAGATCTGTAACAAAAACCCAAATGATGAATTTGTGTGTGGGTTTTTTTTTAATGACTGTTTTGCATAGATCTAGACTTGGGTCTGGGATCTAATAAAATAACTTCATCTAATCACTGTCGTAGACAGTCTGGGAATCTATAATTATAATTATTTGTTTCCCCCATAAAAAGGTGAACTTCAAGAGGAAGCATTTCAAAACTCTTTCTTGTAAGCACATAGTCTGTTTTCTAATGAGATATATATTCACGATCAATGGGTGATGCTGTGTATGATAATGAACAAGTTGCAATGGAGCTAATGTGTGAGAGTTTTGAGTGTATTCTCAAGTTAATTCTTAACCAGTTGTCTGATATTTTCCAAGATTGTATGAGATGGGCCTGGTACAAAACTACTGAATACTTTCCAGAAAATATTGCTTTTTCATTTGGAGCACTAGTGTGCTTCTCAAATTTAGCATTTCCGTGGAATTCAATAAACTGACTATTTTCTAATTTTAAACAATGGGAAAACTGAATTTCAAATTTCAAAGCCACATCTTGCTCGGATTGGGTTCATTTGTACTCAGAAATGCATTTATTTTCCCGGGAAAAGAAGTACATTTTCAGATTTGTAATGAAATGCGCAAAACCCAATTTTCAAATAGTTCCAGGAGTTTCTCCTTTTATTGTGGCTATTTTATACACAGCTACATGTGTCTGTGGCCTTACACACAAAAAATCTAGTTAAGGGGTTACTTACTGTACTGAATATGACCCGGTTCCTAAAATGACATTTGCTTAACTCTGCGCACTGTGAGAAGTCCCACTGAAGTCAGTGGGGTTCCTCACCGTATATAGAGTTAAGCACATGCTGGTATTTGTGGCATCAGGGCCTAAATGTGAGAGTTTTCAGCTTACATAATGAGGTCTGAAATTAGGTTTTAGAGACTTACGGCAATTTCCTACCAATTCTGGTACATTCCCAAATAGTATTTAATAATTTAAACTGGAGATGGCTAAAAACAAGGAAATCATTTTCTGGAAAATTTTAAGTTTCCAGTTTGACCCATTTTTCATGATATTTGTTACCATAATTTTTACTGACATAGTTTCCAAAACATTTTGTTTATTGAAAATTTTGGTTTACAAATAACTGTTCTGGAGACTTTTGAATTAAAATTTCTGTAAACATTTTGGTAAAAATCATCACAGAAAATTTCCAGGGGCAGGGGGTGGTGTGGGGGAGTCAAAACCACTGACAAATTTGCTTGAAGTTTTGCTTTTGAAAAAGTTTTTTTTTTTTCAAGGAAAAATCATGTTGTGCAAAAAATTCCAACTAGCTCTAGTTTAGACATGTAGGATATAATCCTGAATTGCTGTTGAGGCAAAGCTCCCATTGAAGTCAGTGGGCATACTGACTGATGAAAGGTTTCAGGATAGGAGTCAGGGGGAGTTTTGCCTGAGTAAGGACTGTGGAATTAAACTATAAAACCTTCATTGGAAAACAGTGTTCATACAGCACTAATATAGTCTCTGCATTTGTAATCTTCATCTTATTTAAAGGGTACAGATTCCCATTCTTAGTGGGTGAAGGCAGCAGGCATTTTATTTTCTGTAGCCTACTGTCTGCTGCTGCTGCTGTAGCCTACTGTCTGCTGGCTTGACGCTGTCCCCATTTTCTTTAGCGCACCCTCTTTCCTTCTCACTGTAGAGAATGCCCCACCCATGTCAGCAAAGAGGACAAACTACCTTTTTTAATGCAGTGCCAATCCAAGATTGCCTCTCCCCTCCCCTTCCCCCCCAGACAAGCCCATTTCCCCCATCTACGCTGAGTTAGTCATGTCTGACTTCCTCTATTCACATTATGGCTACCCTTGTTGCTTTTTGGTTTTTGTTTTGCTTCCTTACTGTTGTTGTTTTTCAGCCAAAGCTGTCATTTATCATGAGAACAAGAGCAGCCATGTGTTGATTTTTCTGGATTTCTTTTGGACAGTATCCCAGTGCTAATGAAGGCCCTTCCAAAGTGCTAAAGAGCTGGTGCCAAAATCAGTTACAGTGAAAACAATAGGGGAGTGGTACACAGACAGCAGATCTAGTGTGTATGTGCGTGCATGCATGCGTGTGTGTGTGTGTGGAGGGAGCACTTAGAAATGTGATTTTTGTCCCCCTCCTTTAAGGGTAATAAATATCTACTTAACTAATAGACACAAATTCACATTTGCTCATAGTCTGAAGGCACATTAGAAATAAAACTGGGAGAAAAATAAATATACACATTCATACATTAAGTTCTATATAGTTTTGATATTAAAAATCAATTGTATGCATAAACTATAGCAAAGGTATTATGATGATTCTTCAGGAGTCATTCAACCCACAAAGGCAATGCTTTATACTGTTAATGTCTTTAATGGTGATTTCTTTCCTTAAAAAGTTGTTTTTCTACAATTCTTCTGAATGGGCCTTAGTGCATCGGTAAACTAGCGGTTCCTTAGCGATTCCTACTTCTCATGCTCAATAGGTAGGATAGCTCTTACAATGTCTACATTATTTTACTGTTTATTTGTTTACACAGAGGATGGGGATGGGAACAGACTTCTCTGAGGCCCAGGCAGCTGACCAAAATTCACACTCAGCAGAAACATTTAGAAGCTATACAATCTAAATAAGCCATCTCCATGATCATATAGAACAATCATGCAAATGTGAATAAATAAATCACACTAAATAAATATTTGCCTGAACATCTTGGATTCTAGGCCTTTACAAAATTTATTCCTATGGGGCAAAAGCAGTCATTTCATTTTCCTATTATTATTCATCTTGTAGGATTTATGCTTTTTATGAATCAAAATACTCGGCTATTATGCAGCACAATGATTGTGGTTCCACCTAGCTGAGTTTGTAGCCTTGTGCCCCACCTACTGGCTGAGTTTGGAACACCAGTGTCTCAGTAAGGACCTAACACAGTAGCACTTTCATTATTTTTCTGGGCCAAATGGTTTTGGATCATGGTAGTTAGAGATGGAAAAGTCCCATTATATCAATGAGTCCATCCTGCTGCTTCAGTACAGTATAGTTCCCTGACCCAGGATGTATCAGCTACTGCTACATAGGATCTAAATGAACCGAGCTGTACAGCCATGCAAAATCTTTCACAAGAATGTTATCTGTATCTTTCACATTTATGTGAAGTTGTAATTGTCTTTAAATCAAGTTCTAAATATTCTGTGAAGCTTCTTTTTACATCCTTGGTGTGCTCAAAAACATTGAGACAGCCAGGAAAAAAAATCACAAAATAGGATATATATACTTTGCTCCTGACACAGATCCAACCAATTTTGTTGTGTATTTGCTGCATCCATTCTTCTTTATTAAACCCCAAATGATTTAATCAAAATGATGTTTACCCAACATATCCGGGAAGCAATACTTTCATTACCAGATGCCAATCTTTCTCATGTGCATTTCAGTTTTGAGGAAGCCAGTTTATGTTTACAGGCAGATGCCGGTGGTTTGAAAAGGTCCCTCTGTGATAAGGACCAGATTAATGTTACTATTTACTTGGGGTTTTGTTCTAAAATATTAGGGGTTTTTTTCATTTCAAATGAAATGTCTTTATATTTTAAATATCAACATGGATTCAAACTCTGTTTCAGTGAGAGATTGAAAGTAAGAGCAGTTTAATTTATATACATTCTATTTATGTTTTAATAAATTAAAAAACAGTTTTTGAAGAATTAGATTTACAATGGGTTAGGTTAAAAATCCCTATTTAAAATACATTAGCATTATAATTTTACACTTAGTTTTCACATTCCTTGTCTGAATAAGCTCTGTTTTATGTAAGATTTAATAGAGTCCATAGATTTTTTTAAGGCCAGAAAGGACAATTATGATCATCTATTCTGACCTCCTGCATAATGCAGACCATAGAATTTCACACAGTGATTTCTACATCTAGCCCAACAATTCATGGCTGAGCTAGACTGTATCCTCTGGAAAGATAGCCAAGATATATATGGGGCCCATGTAACTCTGTCATTCTGGAGGCTGGGTTTCCTCATGAAAGACTACATCTGACTAAAACTTTCCACCCCCCAAGAATATCAGAAGAGTTTCACGTTCCCCCGGTGTCACATTGAACAATTTCAGCCGCAATATTTATGCATATAAATGTTTCAGGAGAGCTCTAATTTATCAGCCATCTCCTCCTCTTTCACTCTCTCATTCAAACATTTCAACAGAGCAACAGATGGTCATTTCGGGCCATTTGCTGTGATTGGAATTGTAGTGCTACAGAGAAGGGCTCCTTTCTTATTACTGAAAAAGAGTGTAACTTTCCCTCCACAAGTAAGATTTCCAAACGCTGCATCAACACTGCTGGCTAAAAAGGAAAACATATCTCCAAGGCAAAAACCCCACCTGTCTGATGGCATGAATTGCATACTTTAAAAATCACTTATTGCCATATGGGCTATCACATCCTATTAAATCAGAGGGAATGTGGCTTTTGCAGAGGCAGGATAGACACTCCTATATTATTTCCTCTGTTTCGTTGGGTCTTTCGTTGGGTCTTCCTGACCTTGGAATGACCATCAAATTAACTCCTTTTCAAAGGGTCTCAAGTTCCCATTTTTACTAAAACCATTGGCACATTTTATTCATTTGGTTTCAATTTTATAATTTACTGAGGCATCTAAGTTGCTCAGAAACCATAAAAACAAAAGGGTATATGTTATGGATAAGTCCTGTAGAACAGAATAGAAGTTTTCTCTATGGGGTTTTGCTTTAACTATCCTATGGAATTTGACAGACAGTTCCTTCCCTCTGATAGAATTCTATAGCATGGTTCTAAAAATCTTAGAGAAAGATTTTAGTTTTGTATTCAATTCTCTGGACTAGATCTTCAGCTTGTGCAACTCATCACAGCTCTCTTGACTTCAGTGGAGCTGTGCCAATTTACACTGAGAATCTGATCCTACAGTTTCTATAAAGAAATTTCTATGGAACATTGTTGTATTTCTATAGGCCTTATTGGTTTCACCCAGTCTTTTCCAGAACAGTAGGAAAAGTAGGTTCTAGGCTGGAGACAAGCTGTTTGAGAGGTTAAAAATGGTACCTGCTTTTGCAAGCTTGGATGGTATTTTCTAGTGCACCATTACATTACATTACACTACTAGTTCAAATTGAATTAGACAAAATGAAGAACTGGTTGTTAAAAATCTATGGGCAAGTCTAAAATAGGTGTGTTACAAAGGCCTATATTGTCTGGGTCCTGGGTGCCCGAGCAAGTGACGTTCTCCCAGTGAATACTCTTGACTAGTGAGATCAGACAAACTGCTTTTATTTATAGTCTCTAGAATTCAGATTCTGGGGGCAAAGGGATTTTCATGGATGGTCCCTGTCTCTAGAACTCACATCCTTGGTCAGTTTGTCATCTCTTGTTGACATTCAGTGCACAGTATGTATAGCTGATCAGTTCGACTGGGCCTTAGTGCAAGGGCGGGTGGGGGACATGAAGGGTCCTTTGCTGAATCATTGGGCAAGTGGTGGGGATATTGTTGGAGAGCTGGTGCTCTTTATTGTGGCAATTAAAACATTATTTGCAAATTACATTGGTTTACATGTAGTTAATGTTGATACTAATTATGTCTTTACTAATGTATCCATGCCCAGAAGCCCAGCAAAAGGTGCTTGTTTTTATAAATACAATAGAAACAAATGTTTAAATTGAACTCAGCCTCGCTTTGGTTTTGATAGTGCTTTGGTATGCTGGTGATGGGCAGTGTAGAAATGCTTTAGAGAGATGGATAGGCAGGTTTGGGACTTTCTGTTCTGAAATATTTTTTATCATTCCATGTTAAGCCAGTTTTTGATATTAAACAGAGTTTTGTCTCATTTCATTCCAGAAAGGACAAGGAACATGGTAGCACAAACGTGACCGTGCTGAGGATGTCTTGTAATCTGAAATGATTTAGGCCAATATCTGCCTAGGTGTCTCAGTGGAAATCATGTGTGCATGCCTGAAGAAAGAAATTGGTTCTAAGAAGGCCTAATCATTCAGTCCTTAATACCACTATAATAAAGATAGTTAATAACACTTAATTTCTGAGCAACTTCCAACTTCAAAGTACTTTATAATCATCAATGAATTTAGCCTCACAACCCTGTATGTGGTATGTATCACTATCTCCATTCTACAGATGGTGAAACTGAGGCACAGAGTGCTGACAGGGCCACGCAGGAACAGAGTCTCAGGTCTGTGTTTTAACCACAAGCCCTTAGCTCCTTCAGTGTGAGTATTGACTGTGTAAGGACTGTAGGATCAGGCCCATCATCTGCAGATTAAGTTTTTATTTCTGTCTTCATTCCTTAAATGCATATAGAAGCTTGGCTAAACAAGGATCATTCAGTGGGTCGGACGCGAGACTAGAGGGCATAAGTGAGGGCTGTGTACAAGCATCGGAATGGTGCAAACAAAAGGCAGGAGAGAGAACTATTGAATTTTTTCCTGGGTCATGTTACTAGAAACTGAAATAAATGGAGATGGTAGGATGAATAGCAGGAAGAATTCCTAGTAGACTTGCTAGGCAGTAGAATAGAAGTGATGAGACCTGCAATGCTTGAGCCATTTAAAGCTGGATAGGATAAAATGACTGTGAATATATGCTGTGGGAAAAGAAGGAATTAGTGTTATATGACCCAATAAGTCTAGTCCTGCCACCCATCTCTCATTTCTGTGATGATGTATTTAAATCCAGCCTGGTTTTGAGATCACAGACAACGGGCCAGGTTCTGGTCTTTGATTTAGCCTCTTAAACAGCCATTGGGGTAGGGGGTAAGGAAAGGGGCATGGCTCTGGACTGGACTCTTAAAGGTAGTGTCATGCTACCTCTTTCATGCCTCACTGGGTCCTGTGCAGAGCTCAGATCAGCCAGACCAGAGGATCAAGCCCAAAAAGATTCAGATATTTTGGCTGGGAGAAGAGGGGTTGGAGGACGGGGGCTAATGAAGAAATGAGGGTGATTTAGCCACCACACAGGAGAAGCATATGCAGCTAACTAATGTATTTTGTATTTATAATTTTAAAACTGTATGTTGCTTTGTATTCAAAATGATTTACTAGCTACATGAAATCACTGAGACCAAATACTTTAAAAAGCACGATGTTATCTGTCTGCTTTCCCTTCTTTCGATCCACTTTACATGTGTGATGATACGGGAGGGTTTAAACTTTTTTTCAGGCAAGATCACTGTTAGGATTGCCAATTTTGGCTGGATGTATTCCTGGAGATTTCATCACATGCCATAATCTTTAATTCTTGGGGACTCCAGGCCAGTCCTGGAGGTTTGGCAACCCTAATCACTGTAGAACAAGGAAGGTTGATGGGGAGAGTGAGACAGAGATATAATTTATAAAAGGCTCTTAGAAGCAACAGCCCTAGCTCTCTGCTATCAGGGAGTATGGCTGAAAATAGCAGGTAATGGGACCAGTGTCCCTTTAAGAATTCTTGAGGTTACTAATGGATATAGGTCATGGTGACAGCCTTAAATAAACCTTCGGTAATAAACAAATCATTCTGAGTTTTCATAAGATTACCATCACTCTGAGGCTGCTCTAGTAGCGCTAAGAATGTGTGAAGGAAATGAGCATGATAGATCATATACATCATACTGTCATACCCCAAGAAGAGGACAAAAAGAAATCTTTCAAGGAGGCTCACACTGTATTCCTGATAAAAGCCACTAAGAATGTGCATTAATATTAATCCTGTATTTTACAATAAGCTATTCACTGGCCCGGTACAAAATGTTACGTTGCGTCGGGGGGGTGCGGTGGGGAAACTTTGAATAAAAAGATCTCAGCAGGCATCAGATGTCTGTTCCCAGGATTTGGAAATCAAGTATCAAGAGAGCTGCAAAGGGTAATCATGTATCCAAAATCACTGCAAGAATAATATGAAGGGCTATCTCTCATTGTTCTCTGGCTCCACAGTAAATTCAGTTTTACTGAAGCTTAACTTTAGTTTCTCTTATTTACATTTAATTTAAATAGAGTTCATAGTTCTTATCAGCTCTAAAAGTGGCTCCATTTTTATTGCCTTGGAGTTTTCATAAGGTGAAGGATAGGGTGCATTTAAACAGCAATAACGCCTGTTCTTATTTGATGCTCATGTATATCTTACTGCAATAAATGACTGCATTCTTATTACAGTACTGAGAAAACTAAATTGTAGTACAACTAAATCAAGATCTGATTAAAGTAAGACTTCTTTTTACCAATAAAGCCTTTTGTAAATCAAGTGTCATTTTATTATTTGCATAAAACCCCATTCTTGGATGCAAATTCCTTGAGGATTGTCTTTTAAACCTTGACCACCTGCTTTTCATTTCCTCTGACTCTGCAATGAAGAAAGAAGAGTGGAAAGTCTTGGAGGCAAATTTGGTGTAAAAATAATATACGGTAGGTTTTGTCAATAAAGAAAAGAACCAGCTGCGATATCTTTATGTATAGTGACTTACCAATGACTGTAAATACAAGATGACATCTTTAGAGATAAGGACATTGGTGTATTGATTAGACAAATCAGTTTGGCAAGACCCTGGGGATATATGGATGTCTAGGACTAAAGTACTGTGCTGTACGTATGGAAAGCATAGATAATTGCATATATGGTAATAGTCTACTTCCTCCAGTCTGTAAATAATAATAATCATAATAAAAGTGCTGCCAACAATTTAAGTATCCTAATAATGTGAACTGATTGTTAACATTTTGCTTTAAAGATAGATGAATTAATGCTGAATCATACAGAAATTCTTATAGAAATATTGTCTATATGACATCTAAATTAATACCAAATGAAATCATTACAAGCAGAGTAATTACCGTAAATATCTAGTGAATTATTAATGACAAGGCATTTACAATTCCTTGCATACCTATACTGAGAATAACTGATTAGCTGCTTATTTACAGTGATGTCATGCCACATCATGCATATTCTATACAGTAGGGTCTCTATTGTTTTTCCAAACATAGGGTATTTCTGCATTGCAGTTAGGAGGTGTGATTCCCAGTGCAGGTGGACAGACTTGCATTAGCTCTGCTTGGGCTGGTGCACTAAAAATTGCAATGTGGACATTGCTGCTACTATGACAGAAAACCACAGAGCCATTTACTAAGGGCTGGTCCACACTAAGAAGCGGGGTCGAACTAGGGTACGCAAATTCAGCTACGTGAATAGCGTAGCTGAATTCGAAGTACCCTAGTTCGAACTACTTACCCGTCCAGACGCCGCGGAATCGAAGTCCGCGGCTCCAAGGTCGACTCCGTCACCGCCGTTTGCAGTGGTGGAGTACCGGAGTCGACCGCGGCGCTTCCAGAGTTCGAACTATCGCGTCCAGATTAGACGCGATAGTTCAAACTCCGAGAAGTTGAACTCACCGCGTCGACCCGGCTGGTAAATGTAGACTAGCCCTAAGTGACTCCAAATTTCAAAACAGGACAAGGCCAATAAAAAGCAATGCTTACAACTGAGGTAGAACATTTCAAACAAGCCCTCAACAGACCTCGCCTACCAGATTTTAATGAAACCTATAAACCTGATCAACTTAACATTAACATGGGCCCAGCAAAAATGTCAGAAGTACAGGCTGCAATCAAAAAGCTGAAAAATAACAAAGCGTTGGGAGATGATCACATTATAGAAGACAAGCTAAAAGTACCGGATGCCTCTGTCCTAAAGAAATTGACAGAGCTGTTCAGTGACGTTTGGATAAAAGAGACTCTGCCTGACCAGTGCAAACATGGAATATTATCAGAACACCCCAAAAGTGTGAATTTACTGAGTGTAACAACTGGAGAGGAGCTTTATTACTCTCTGTTTTAGGGAAGCCTTCTGCAGTGTAATACTACCCAGGACAAAAGAGGCAATGGGTGCAAAGCTTAGAGGAAACTAGGCTGTATTCAGACCCAAGAGATCCTGTGTCCATCACGGAAGAATGTATAGAATGACAAACCCCCCCTCTTCATCAATTTCATTGATTTTCAAAAGGCATTTGACAGCCTGCACAGACATACATTACAGAATATTCTTCGGTCCTATGGAATCCAAGCTAGTCGTCAACATCATCATGACCATATATAGAGATGTAAAGTGCTTTATAAGGGTGAACAACCAGACAAGAGACTGGTTCAGTGTGGACACTGGTCTGAAACATGGCTACATTTTATCTCGTTGTTTGGCATTGTCATAGACTGGACAGTGAAGAAGCATTTAGCAACACAAACACAGTTATAGCTTGAGTAGATGCAAACTGCCCAGAAGACCTATACTTTGCTGATGATATTGCTCTGTTGAGCAACCCCTCTGAAAAATTACAAAGACAGATAACTTGGCAAAAATAGCAGACCAAGCAGGGATCAAAATTAGTTATGCTAAAACAAATGTTCTTAAAACCCAGATGTCAAGCAGTAGCATCACATTTGAAGGCAAAAATATCAAGAAAGTAGAACAGTTCATATTAGCCAATGGAGACCTCAAGAATGACATGACATCAAAGACAGGAAATGCAATCACAGCATTTACTAAACTCAACAACATATGGAAATCAAAAATATAACAGCACCTGAACAAAACTGAGAATTTTCAATTCAAACATAATCTTGGTGCTAGCATACAGCTGTGAGACCAAGAGATTTACTAAAACATTACACAGAAAACTAATTGCCTTTCAAAATAAGTGCCTGTGAAAGATTCTGGGTATTGGTTAGAAAGACTTCATCACCAGCAAAGAGATCCAGGAAGTTATCAACTAGCAGCTTTTTTTGCACCAGAGTCAGAAGGAAGCTCTGGACATATTTGGTGCATGTATTCTGGATGCCAAGAGACTCTCACATGAAGCTGTACAGTGGAAACCAACTGGTGTGAGGAGATGAGGGCTCCCAAGAGAAAGAAGAACCCTTAAGGGCAGTCCTTAGCAGGGAGGGCAGAATGAGAATCTCAGCACCACAGAGCAAATGGAAGCAGCAGCAAATGACAGAGAGGAATAGAAGAGACTGGTTTCCGTCTTGTGCACGAACATTGTTATGGGCAGGATGTACAGGATGTTGCTGCACAGATGGCAGGTTGGACTAGTCACCTGAGTCCAAACTTGGATGGATAGTGTGGATCCCAAATGTTTAGAAGAGGAATTATGGAAGCCAGATGCCTGCGAGGCACTTGTGCTGCAATGTAGAATGTATGATGTCTCCAGTTCTTTATGTCCAGTTTTTCCACTGAGAACAGTCTAGAACCCCCTCTTTGGAACCCCCTTTCAGGTAGTTGAAAGCAGCTATCAAATCCCCCCTCATTCTTCTCTTCTGCAGATTAAACAATCCCAGTTCCTTCAGCCTCTCCTCATAAATCATGTGCTCCAGCCCCCTAATCATTTTTGTTGCCCTCTGCTGGACTCTTTTTCCAATTTTTTCACATCCCTCTTGTATTGTGGGGCCCAAAACTGGACACGGTACTCCAGATGAGGCCTCACCAGTGCTGAATAGAGGGGAATGATCATGTCCCTCAATCTGCTGGCAATGCCCCTACTTATACAGCCCAAAATGCCATTAGCCTTCTTGGCAACAAGGGCACACTGTTGACTCATATCCAGCTTCTCGTCCACTGTAACCCCTAGGTCCTTTTCTGCAGAACTGCTGCCTAACCACTCGGTCTCTAGTCTGTAGCAGTGCATGGGATTCTTCCTTCCTAAGTGCAGGACTCTGCACTTGTCCTTGTTGAACCTCATCAGATTTCTTTTGGCCCAATCATCTAATTTGTCTAGGTCCCTCTATATCCTATCTCTACCCTCCAGTGTATATACCACTCCTCCCAGTTTAGTGTCATCTGCAAACTTGCTGAGGGTGCAGTCCACGCCATCCTCCAGATCATTAATGAAGATACTGAACAAAACCAGCCCCAGGACCGACCTTTGGGGCACTCTGCTTGATACTGGCTGCCAACTAGACATGGAGCCATTGATCACTACCCATTGAGTCCTCTGCCTGCTGGCTACCAGGCTAAGCAGCTGCTCAAACAGTTTCATCTGCTGCTCTTGGTCCTGCTCCCTCATTGTCCTTTCATAGTCACAGTATTCCACCACCAGTCTGTCCTCCCTCTCCCTGTCCGTCACCTCCCTGTCCATCTCCCTCTCCCATTCCTGTTCCAGCAGCTGGCTCTAGAATTCTAGTTGCTAGTCCGACCTGCAGCCAAAGTCTTTCTATATGTCCTGCAGTAGGTCATCCCTGATCCTTTTCCTTTTCCTGTGCTGATTCAAGGTTCTTGCCCAAGAGGCCTGAGTGGCTGCCTGGGCTCAGCAAAGGTGGAAAGTGCTGCAAAGGCAATGCTTTTGTTCAAAGAAAGAGAGAAAAGTTTCCCTCCTTTAACATTCTGGGTAACAGCAAGACCTCAAGTTGATATGTGACCCTCTCCATTTTTGCCAGTTCAGAAGCAGTTCATCTCAAATCATCAGCCCAGCCCCGCCAGCCAATGGGAAATATTTTATTAAAACAATTCAGTAAATGTTTTTGGCTTGGGTGAGGGTCTTAGGTTCCATAGACCAGGGACTTTTTACCAGTGATGGTTTGAACACTGTTTCAGGCAGTGGTGGCACTGGAAGATGTTAATTTGTTGGAGATTCCAGGTTGGAAAAGGGAACAACTTCTCCAGGTCTCTGGTAGAAGACCATTTATGTGAAGGAGATATTTTGTCACCTAGTGACTGATTAGCAAACCCAGTGGACCAGCAATAACAAGAGACTTTCCCACTTAATACAGCCCTAGGTCATACAGTGGATTTATAATCCAGGTTCTTGGACAGTGCTTTAATGTTAGTGCCAGTGTGAGAAAACACAGTGCAGTATCAATACGGATATGCATGTGTGCTTGTGCCGTACATACCCCTGTGTCTGCAGGCATTGCTCACTTTGTAATTCCAGTTCTGAATAAATCAGTTAAATCCCAGCTAGAATAAATAATTAGTTGCATGTTTAACATTTTTTTCCCACTTGTTCTTGCATTGCATGTTGTCAGGGGGAAAAGGGAGGCAGAAAAATGGCTCTCAGCTGAATCAAAAGCTGCCCCACGGTATGTAATATCCTCCATAACAATAACTGAATTGATCATAAACCAGTAATACCCTCCCTTTATTCTGTAATTTCCTCCCTAACAATAACAACGATAGCATCAGCCTATTACCTGACTTTGGCTATGGTTCCTGATGCTTCCATTCTGCTCCATTCCCCAACCACTTTCCCTTTCCCTGAACAGGTCCACAGACTCTGGGCTGAGGACATCTCCAGTCCCTCTGCTCCAGTTCCAGGATCTGCTTCTGCTCCTCCAGGCCCTCTGCTGTGGAGGTCTTCTCTGGCTCTGCTGAGCAAAAATAAGCCCTTTTGGTCTCAAAAGCCTGGCCAGCATGACACTAGACTCTGCTCAGGGCAGTGCCAAGTGCCCAGTCAAACTCCTCAGGGTAGGGGCAAGTTACAATTAGTTTCTAGACTTGCTGTTGGTATCTTTTGCTTTGTGGGATGCCTTCTTCAGGTTTTTTTCTTCCCTCTCTGCTCTGAATTGCCATCCGCTTAAGCTTCTTCTCTGCCAACCTCTTGGAGATGTTGTCATAGAGGTGCTGAGTAAGAAGTCTTGGTTCAAAGCACATATAAACCTGGGTGAAAAGTTTTTATGTGTGAACAGTGGTGGTGGGTACTAAAACCTAAGTAAGAGCCCGGTCTAACTGTGCAGTGAAGAGAGATCCTGAGTGGCCAGGGGAAGAGGGGGGAGAGAGAGAATGTGTGAATTGGGAAGTGCCAACAGGGAGGCTGGGAGAAGAAGATTAACTGCAGCAGCAGCAGCACACTGAAAACAAAAGATTTGACTTCACTTGATAGTTTTATGAGGTGGACTCATGAAAGGAATAAAAAGCAGATTGCCAAATGCTGTGTAAATCTGGAGTAACTCAGTTGACTTCACTGCAGTTTCTCCAGATTTACACCAGAGGAGGAGAATTTAGCCCAACTACATAATACTCCTAGTGCCAATTTCTCAGTGTAAACTGGCACATCTCCTTTGACATCAGTGGAGATATGTTTATTTACATCAGCTGAATATGTCCTTCTGCAATGTATTAAATACTTCTAGTGGTGAGTTTGAATTTTTTGGTAGAAAATTGGTCTTTCAGAAAATTGTGATTCATCTCCATATGTATAGGAGTTTGATGTAAACAGTCATTAGCAATGTTATTTATTTGGTAACAGCTGAAAACAGAAGATTCTCTGTTTATCTTTTTTATGAATCCCTTACTCTTCAAAGTGCTGTATTTGTTTTCAGCCTGTTCAAAGAAGGACGATTTCACTGTACTGCTGAACGGTCCCTCACCACTAAATACTTCACTGTAATTCCCCATGCACATGTTCCCAGAATATATGAATGGAAATGCAGAGGCATTTGTAATCCCTGAACAAACATGGCTATAGAGGAGTGACAAACACCAAGAGAATTTCATGAAGAATGAAAAAGAGAGAGTTCAGCGTGTGTCCCTTTCAAACTAGTTTACTGTAGTGTCCAATATATACCTGTTATGCCATCACTCTGCAAGTGTGTGTGTGCGTACACACACACACACTCTGTCATAGTAGCCATCTTGAATTCACTTGGCTAAGGAGTAATTCTCCTGTATCTGTTAGTTTGAAGGTTGAAGGATTTCATTTTCCACTAAATGCTTCCTTCAGCTCAGAAAAATCCTTGCTGTCTATGGGAGAAATTCATCCCTGTGGCAGTGCTGACTCTGGTGCAGGGACTGAATGCGGGCAGCTTATGCTTCCCCTATTTTGGGTCACCAGGGGCTGGTTTGATCATCAGTGCAGGTTAAGGCAGCTCTGAAAGATGCCCTAACTTGCACCCAGCTGCAACAGAGTTCACTTCTGTGCTAGGGGCGCCCCTAGAATGGAGGTGGGCAGGAAGCCAGTTAGGTTGGGTCTGTGCCTCCTGAAGTGGCCTCCCATACTGGGAGTATGGTGTGTGGAGGACTGATAGTTACTTATTCCAGTTCCTCTATGTAAAATGGTCACCACATGCCCATGAACTCCCAACAATGCCTCTAAATAGATGGAGTTTTTTAAAGGGAACTGAATATTTGACCACAAAGACTTTTTGTTATCAACTATTCTACCTTCAGAGGCTGATTATTCAAATCCCATTGCATAAGGGATTGGTGCATAAGACAGCACAAGGCTTATGGACCACTTAACTCCTCCTAGGGCTTATGATTTACACAGGCCTTGTATTGGACCTCTGCACAGGACTAAATTTCACCTAAAAGTGCATAGGGCCAATTGAAGTCAAGGGGCCAAATTCTGTTCTCAGTCATACCCATGCAATCCCATAGACTTCAGTGGGAGTTTTGAGTGAGCGCAGAGTTTTGCCCAGGGAACTGTTGAGTACTGAGTGACTGCAAGATTAGACCTTTTCTCTTAGTGCTCGGGACTTGAGGATTTATTTATTTAAAACCTTGGGTTATTATTATTTGTATTACAAGAGTGTGCAGAGGCTCTAGTCTGGATCAGAGCCCCATTATTGCAGGAGCTATACAAACACATATGTATATAGCAGCCTTGCCCAAAAGATGTTTGGTCCCTCTTATCGCTTGGTGTATTTATATTATACCTCTCTGTTCTGTTATAAGAAGAATTTAAATTCAGAGGCCATTCACATGTGCTAACCTAGATGTGAGCCAGTTTCTCTCTTCATGAACATCCTGCCTATGGGCACTTTTATAAATTGCCATAATAAGATAAGTGGAAATCAATGTTATCGTCTTGCAACAGGGAATAAACATCCTGTTGAGGGAAGAGCATTAGAATTATGTGCATTTCCTGTTTTGTAATTTACTATAGCCTTGTGGCCTGTGTTATACAGGGAAGACCTTCGGAGCATTAAAACAAAGATGATCAACCACAAATCAGCCCTTATGAGATAAACTATTGAATTTCCCCATTGAATAGTATTTCAATAACTCTTGTTCACTTTCACCATTCTGATTCCTAGGGTATGAGCATGTTCCAAGATTGAAGAGGGATTGGTGAGATAAGATATTTAAAACAATGTGAGACTTTCTGGATCTGCACTTTGTAGATTTTGAAATAAGGACATAAGTCCTACTTTCTCTTAGGAAGGACAGTTCTTTTGCTTTGTGTTTGGATGGCTGTTCCTTATATTGCCAGAGTGGGGTGCCTGCAGAAGATACCTGGAGTGGCATCTAATGAGGAGAGGACAGAGGTCTGATTCATGGGAGAGACTTCCAAAAAGTTTGGTGATTGAGTGAGGTATGTATTCAGTTTCATCTGTCCATCTTTGATTTCTTATTATACGAGTGCTATAGGATTAGGGTTTATTCTTCCTGTTGTTCCTATTCTTTTATTTATTTTTTTCTATTCTGCTTTACGGATATATCCTTTTCCCTTTCGGAACCTTGTCTCTTTATTATCTATCCAATTTGCACATATTAACATTGGATTCTCCTGGAGGCTTTATGAGTATTCCATCTCCTATGTTAGGGGGCATCCATGAGAATTTTAAATAATTGATTTTCTTTTTCATGATTCTAGTCATTGAGCAACCTAGTAGTTTAAAAAAAAATCCAGCCATGCCACTATAATTTATGAAAAGAGTTTCAGCTATGATTTGTAATATTAGTATGTTACTGTTGAACTGTGTTGTGTAATATTAGACACTGTACTATTAACCACGATATGTTCTGTGCAAAACACTGGTGTGAATACAGAGTATAATATTTGTTCTGTGAGTGATAACATACTATTGTTAATGAGTTTGGTGCTCTGTGATGTAACAATTATAATATCAGGAGCAAAATAAGTCCAGTTTCAGTATCCATTTGTAAAGACTGATTGCTTTAGGAGTGATTTTTTATAACTCTTTCTCTACATAAGTGTTTCAATTTGTCTTGTCTTTAACTTTTTGTGATGCATGATAGAAATGAATCATAGTCTTACCAGGAATGGGGCCCAGAGTTTATATGACGGTGCCAATTCACTTTGTTGACATTTGGACCTAGAGAAGTGATTGGCTTGCCGGAATGAAGAGTCTGTGACTGGACTTTGATGCTGGAAGCCAAACCAGAAGGCGGCTATTTGAACTTGAAGAAAAGGATTGGAACTTGTAACTCCCTGGCAAAGTCTGTTTTCACTTAAACATTTAACAAAATCTTCAAAAAAAAATCTTGTGTTGTCTTGTCTCCTTTCCGCCAGTCTAAGAATAAATATTGTTTAAGTGTTTTACCTTGGTATAGTCCTCTTTGGGAAGTAGTGTGGCTAGTGGTTACACTATAGGACTGAGAGTAAAAAATGCAAGGATCTAACCCTAGCTCTGCTTTTGACAGACTCTGTGATTTTATGCAGTGTAGTTGTAGCTGCGTAGGTCCCAGGATATTAGAGAGACAAGGTGGGTGAGGTTATAGCTTCCATTGGACCAACATCTGTTGGTGAGAAAGACAAGCTTTTGAGCCACACAAGATATTTACCTCACTTACCTTGTCTCTGTGACCTAGTCACTTACCCTTTCCTTAGGTTTTCCATTTGTTAAACAGGCACTGTGGTGTGTGTAGCTATGACATTGCAATTATTGGTATTTATTTTTAATAGACACTTAAATTTATTATTCTTTAGTTTGCAGTAGTGCCCACAAGGTGATAGCCAGTTTACAAACATTAAGGAAGGCACTGTTCCTGACCCGAAGAGTTCACAGTCTAAGGCGCCTATGATTGGGCAGGGTCTTAGGCCTCTACAGAGTCCCACTGAAGCCAATGCTATTCCATGAAGACCCATGTGTATCAGATTTCAGAATCTGGGCCTAAATGAGCTAGGATGACCATATTTTCCTAGAGGGAAAACAGGACACCCCATGACCCAGCCTAAGCGCCCCCAGCCGGGCAACACCCCCCTGCAGCCTGCCTGAATGTAGGGCTGGCTGACCCAAGCTGCTCTCCCTAGGCCTCCCTCCAGTGTGGGGCTGGCGTTGGCGTTGCTGCTTGCCCTCCACCCCACATTCCTCCGTGCCCCGCTAGGGGTCCCACCCCACTTCTTTGGCAAAACTGGGCATTTATCCTGTTTGCTTTTGCCAACTGATCAGTTGGTTAGAGCAAACGGGACAAATGTCCAGTTTTGCCAAAAAAGTTGGGATGGCTAGGACAGGACCTAAAAAAAGGGACTGTCCCAGCCAAAATGGGACGTATGGTTACCCTAAAAAGAGTTTACTTTGTTTTCCATGTACTTCACATTTAGGGCTAGATTTTCCAAAGAGCTTAGCATCCAGCAGATTCCACCAAAAAAGACACGTGGTGCTGGGTGTGCCTGTAGGTAGAACCAGCAGCCATTTTGATCAGAGTTGTACAGAATTTCTGGGGACTCCTTCTTACAGAGGAGACAGATTCACAGTGCTCTCTCTTGGAGACTTTTGTTCTTTCTTGTTTCGTTTGCCTTCATTTAAAATAAGACATTTTAGGCTGAAGTTTATTTTTCTCTTTCTGAATTGGAACATAGCTTATAAAGGCAAAATACCCATTGACTTCAATGAGGCCAGAATTTCACCCATAATACTTATTGACCTCAAAGGAGGTTCTGAAGCTTAGTTAATATTTGCAATATGCTTTAGACTGTCAGATGAAATCCATGTTAGAAATGCAATTTATTATTATTTTAGTGACTTATAAAGGGCCGTTGGCTGACATATTTGTTTGTTGCTACTATTTAAACAGAAGTCATTTTCATCTACACAATCAGCTCGTGAATAGGCTTTGCAACAGATATGAAATGAGAAATCATCCATTGTTTGGAAAGCCCTGCAATATCTAGACATGATTTGGAAGGGAAAGGGTGCGTTTATGCCCTTATTCTGAATTTCCTAGCTTTTCTCACTTTAATATTACTTTGTTTTCACTTCTTGATCATTTTGCAGTTTTCTAGTCTAGTAATTTTTAAAATCTCACCCTCACGGCTAATGGGATGTGTTCCCAGCTACTCCATTTAAGCTTTGGCATTGTACTAATAATGCTGAGAAAGAGATGACACCCTCCACCCACAGTATCACTAGAAGGAGAAAGTGTGAGTTTCTTTTTTTGGAAGTACGTTGCAATGGCACTCATTTATAGAAGAGGTTATGCAGAGACTCAATCTCTCATCTTGAAAAGAGGTAGAGCCACATCCCCAGTTGATGTAAATTAGGCCTCGTCTACACTATGGGTGGGGTTGATGTAAGTTACACAACTTCAGCTACGGGAATAGCGTAGCTGAAGTTGACGTATCTTATTTTGACTCACCTCCTGTCCTCACGGCGCGGGATGGACGGCCGCGGCTCCCCCGTCGACTCCGCTTTTGCCGCTCGCCCTGGTGGAGTTCCGGAGTTGATGGGAGTGCATTCGGGGATTGATATATCACGTCTAGGCGAGATATGATAGATAGATCGCTACCCGCCGAT
Source organism: Mauremys mutica (assembly GCF_020497125.1). NCBI lineage: Eukaryota > Metazoa > Chordata > Testudines > Geoemydidae > Mauremys > Mauremys mutica. The sequence continues at coordinate 66,836,582 of NC_059073.1, read as the reverse complement.
CCGGCGGGTAGTCTGGACATACCCTTAGTGTAGCAAGTCTGACTGTAATGAAGCTATGCCAATTGATACCAGCTGATCTGGCTCTATGTACATTTAAACAGAGATTAAAGTTAAACCTAGGAATGGGGGTAGAGGTTTCCACAAAGATCAATATAAGATCCATTGAATTCCTCCGAAGAATCTCCTCTTTCTCTATGATCTTTTTTTTCCCACTCTTACACCCGTTTCCAATGATCCGTCTGTCTCAAATACAGGATTAAGATATCAGAAAATGTCACTGTACCTTACCCTTTTCAATGCCTTCTTGTAAAGCATTTTAAAGAGCTGGTTAGTATATGTGAGTGTAACCCTTCTGCCAGGTGGAGCCGGCAGCAACCAGGGCCAGGTTCAATGTCAGTGGTTCCTGTTCAATAATACAACACAGAACCCGCTCAAGCCCCAACCCAGTAACCTGGGAAAATTACACACTACCCCTGGATGCCTCTGAGAGTGTAAGTGTAGGACAGAAACTTCTAATGAAAGGAGGGAAGTCATCCAACATTAATGAGGGAAAATGCCACAAACAGGATTCATAATAATACAACTGTGAGCCGGACACTGACCCCAGAGTGCGCGGGGCAGTGCCTTCTGCCTCATGTTCTTGAGTTCTACAATCAAAAGTTCCTTTTCTGGGCCCCTCTCGGCTTCCACACCATACCCCACTCACAGTGGTTGTCCTTGGTCAATGAGGATCCAGGGTTCAGAGGTGCATCTGTGTGAGTTCACCTCCCACCCAGGGAAAAAGGCACCTTGCTTGCTCCACCATCTGAGCATATGCTTTGGCTAGCCATCCCACTGCCGCAGTTCCTCTCCACTGGCTGTGCCACCAGCCGCGGTTCCTTGCTGCCTCACAGCCACTCATTTGCCAGCTGATCGTCAGTCACCTTCTGCTGACACTGCCTCTCTTCTGTGACCTCTGCACATCAGTCTCTCAGTAATTTTCAGCTCTTTGCAGACTGGGCAGAAACACAGTCCTACCACAACTGATTTTAGCTCTGATTGAGCATTTAAAACAGGGGTGGCCAACCTGTGGCTCCGGCTCTCCAATGTGCCAGGGGGTGCTCACTGCTCACCACAGGCCCTGCCCCCACTCCGTCCCTTCCTGCCCCCTCCCCTGAGCTTGCCATGCCCTCGCTCCTCCTCCCCTTCCCAGAGCCTCCTGCACACCACAAAACAGCTGATCAGGAGGTGTGGGGCGGGAGCAGAAGGCGCTGATCAGTTGGGCTGCCGGTGAACAGGAGGCACTGGGAGCCAGGGAGGAGCTAATGGGGGGCTGCTGACATATTACTGTGACTCTTTGGCAATGTACATTGGTAAATTCTGGCTCCTTCTCAGGCTCAGGTTGGCCACCTCTGATTTAAAATAAAAAAGAGGCTCCTAATGAAGCCTATTTAGCTCTTTCTTTGAACAATGGGGAGGAATAGGTTAAACTAGACCTGGGCCCCTGGGGGAGAGTCCTGGCTGGGACACCTGTCCCCACCCCTCTTACTTTCATAGGACTTTGGCATTTGAGCCCTTGGCTTAAAGAGGTCCTTTCAGCTGTGGGTGACCCCCTCATTCAAGGCAGGTTAAGCACAGTTTCTCTCCCCTTTATTCATACAATAATGACAACAATATTGGTAACAGTATTTCACTACCCCTGCATTCAGTACTAAAGTGAGTTATAACCCAACATCAGCCAAAGTTGATTACTTTGAGCAACGTTGCTGGATATCTTAGCAGAGATGTGTTCATGTAAATACAGTTTGCTCCTGAAGTCTCCCCCACCCCAGAGCTAGCTTTTGGGAGAATTCATTCAGATCCTGATTACTTGAGCATCAGTGCTCTCTATTGCATGAGATCCAAGCTGCTCATCTGTAAGCCATAAAGCCTATTGCAATAACAGCTAATAGAGATCCTCTAGCTCAAATAATAGTGGGAACCTGCAGTTCTGTAGTAGGAGGCTATGATTCTGATTTGTGCTATTGCAAACTTGAAGGTCCATGGGGCCATAATGTACATCAGAACTCAACTGTGAAGTGCTAGGTGGATGTTTTTATTTGTGTGGCAATAGTAACTAGGGCCCTACTCAGGGATGGAAACCCCATTGTACCAAACACCATACACACAGAGACTGGCTGTGCCCCAATGATCTTCAACCAAGAACCAGGCACTAGAGGCTAGATTTTAAAGTTGTATAATTTCTCTCTCTCTCTCTCTCTGCTTTAAAATGGCCAATTTTACAAAGCTGAAAACAATTCTGAGCCAGTTCAGCTGGGAGAAAGAATTTAAACAGAAAAATGTGAATGATAATTGGAATCTGTTTAAGAACATTTTACCTGATGCCCCACAACCCCCTTCCACAATCATTAAAAAAACAGTCTGGCTTGGAGGGGCTGAGAAAGCAGCAATAGTTTTTTTTTAAAAAACTATGACCAATGGACAAAAAGGGAAATTGTTAGCAGAGAATATAAATTAGAGGCTAGAAATTGTAGAAAATTGCTATGGGAAGCAAAAGAACACAAGGAGAACCCTATGGCCAACAAAGTTAAGGAAAATAATATGATATTTTAAAAGAATATCAGGAGCAAAAAGAATGCTAACAATGGTATTTGTCCCTTACTAGATGGAAATGGTAGACTTGTCAATAATAATGCAAAAAAGCAGAAGTATCGAAAAATATTTCTATTCTGTATTTTGGAAAAACCCCCAATGTATTCATATCATACAATGATGAAATACTTTCCATTCCAATAGTAACTAAGGAGGACGTTAAATAGCAATGACTAAAGTCAGACATTTTTTAAATTGCTAGGTCCGTATAACTTGCATCAAAGAGTTTTAAAAGAGCTGGATAAAGAGGCACTCTGGATTGTTAACACAGGTTTTTAATAAATCTAGTAACACTGGGAAAGATCTAGAGGACTGGAAGAAAGATAGTGCAATATTTAGAAAAGGTAAATGGCATGACCAAAGTAAATATAGGCCTGTAAATCTGACATGGATCCTCAACAAAATAATGGATCGGCCAATATGGGATTTGATTAATAAAGAATTAAAAGAGAGCTATATAATTAATAGCAATCAGCATGGGTTTATGGAAAATAGATCTCACCAAACTAACTTCATATAATTTTGCATGAGATTATAAGTTTGGTTGATAAAGGGCATCTGAAGAAATGGGTTTTTTACGCACAAAAGCTTATGCCCAAATAAATCTGTTAGTCTTTAAGGTGCCACCAGACTCCTTGTTGTATTTGTGGATACAGACTAACACAGCTACCCCCGATAAAAGGTACTAGTGTTGATGTAATATACCTAGATTGCTGAAAGGCATTTGACTTAGTATCACATGATATTTTGATTAAGAAACTAGAATGATACAAAATCAGCATGGCACATATTAAATGGATTAAAAACTGGCTAGTCACAAAATATAATTGTCAATGGGGAATCATCACCAAACGCATGTGTTTTTAGTTGGGGCACCCAGCTACTGGGTCTTGAGCATACACTAATTAATACTTTTTATCAATGCCCTGGATGAAAACATAAAGTCATTACTGATAAAATTTGCAGAGGACACAAAGATTGGGGGAGTGGTAAATAATGAAGTGGACAGGACACTACTACATAGCAATCTGGATCACTCGATAAGCTGTGTGCAAGCAAATTCTACATATTTCAATATGGTCAAATGTAAGGTCATACTTCATGGAATAAAGAATGCAGACTATACTGACATGATAGGGGACTCTGTCATGGTAAAGTCATCATCATCATCATGTTCCCATTACACCTCTGGCATTAAGAGCAGTGACGAAGCTCCTACACTCCTGTCTGTTTCTGGCAAGTCTTTCTATGTTTCCCCAGCTGTGCCCCAGGTTTTTCAGCACAGCTTCCACAGCTCTTCGCGATGTTGTTTTTGGGTGGCCTTGTTTTCGCTTGCCTTCAGGTGTCCATCTTAGTGCTACTCTGGTGATGGAATCAGTTTCCATCTGAAGCACGTGGTCAATCCATCTCCAATGCCACCTAGTAATGATGGTGCTCATATCCTCTTGGCTGCACTGTGTCAATAGATCTTGGTTTGAGATTGTTTTGAGCCTAAAGATATGGAGGATTTTTCTGAGGCAGGTTCTATGGAATTAAGACAGTTTGGACATGTCATATGTTCTCATTCCCCAGCATTCTGCATGATGAAAGTATGCTGCTCTGATATATCTTGAGTTTGGTTTTGGTGTTGTTTTTTTATTATTTCCAGACTCTATTTAAGCTCCTGAAGGTGTTCCTGGCTTTATTCATTTTGTTTCGGATGTCCTGGCTTGTTCTACCATCCTGGCTGGTGGTGCTTCCCAAGTATGTGAATGTTTCTACATTGGTGAGAACATAATCCTCTATCCGTACTGGTGATAGTGAGGCGTGGTGGAATAGTGACTCCGAAAAAGACTTTTGGTGGATAATCAGCTGAACATGAGCTCCCAGTGCTATGGCCACAAAGATTAATGCAATAAATCCTTGCAAAGGAATATCAGATAGGAGTAGAGAGGTTATATTAGCTCTGTATTTGACACTGCAACCACTGCTAGAACAGTGTGTCCAGTTCTGGTGTCCACACTTCAAGAAGGATGTTGAAAAATTGGAAAGTTTCAGAGAAGAGCCATTACAGAGCTCAATCTGTTTAGCTTAACAGAGTAAAGGTTAAGAGGTGATTTGAACACAGTCTTGAAATACCTACCTGGAGAACAGAACTTTGATAACAGAGGACTCTTCAGTCTTGCAGACAAAGGCATAACATATATGCCCTATTTCAGCCACAGCTATTGGATTTGAAGTAGGAATTAATTCAGGGAAGGTCTATGGCCTGTGTTATGCAGGAGGTCAGACTGGATGATCACAATGGTGTTTTCTGGGCATAAAGTCTATGAATCTATGAAAAAAAATCACATATTAAGTTTTCTGTTCCCCCAAAAGCTTAAAATCTAAATAGACAAAACAGACTGGGAGTGAAAGAAAGGAAGTGTTAGCATCTCCATTTTACAGATAGGAAAGAGAGGCATAGATGAACTAAGGGACTTGCCCAAAGTCACAGAAAGTTTGTGTCAGAGCCAGGAACAGAACTCCTGAATCCCTCTCCACTACCTTAACTACAAGACCATACAGTAACCTTAAAAAGAGAGGGATTGTTTCTAGATTATCCACAATATACTATATTTACTTATTGAATAATCTGATCAATGATGGAAATCCATTACAAATTGCTACCTCAGGTCTCCTCTTATGCCTCTTAAATATACCTACCACTCTGTTCTTCTTTCTTCTTTCCTTTCACCATTCTCTCTTCTTATATTTTCAATATTTGTTTCTCATATTTTGCAGAGGAACCAAAGTCAATCACAATAATAAAGGCAAAGCAATAACATCTTGCTGTAATAGCTGAGTAATGACATACCGGTACTCAGACAGAACAAACAACTTTCTTCTTGATGTTCCTGTTAGTCTTTACATGTCAGATTCCTTCTAACATGCTTTTCAGATCTTCTGAAATTCCTTTTCCTCTTTCCTTTCTCGTCTCCTTTTTTCCCATACTTTTAAAAGTTCAAGTGCCTACCACAAAGCTAGACACCCTTGGATACACATTTTCTAAGCTTTAGGATTCGGGTACAAACAGAAGAAAATAACAAAGCAGGAATATTATATGCCACTGGTACTCTGACCAAATATACATGCATTTTAGAGGGAGTGAAAAATCACTCCAACAGGATCTGCTCAACTGAGTCTACTAAATTCAATTATCTCTAAATCCTTAAAGCCCCTCCTTCCTAAATCTGCTTTTTTCATATTTAGTTCTGGCATCCCATTTTAAGCCACTCAGCATAAAACCACTGCGTTTTCAATACTGAAGGGCAGGGTATCAAAAAGGGACAGCATTCTGGGATAAAACAGTAAACACCTAGTCTGTTTCTATGGCAATACTGAAGAGCTGCAGAGGAAATTGATTGAAGTGGCCTCCCCAGCCTATACAATTCCTAGAATAGGGCTGTCCCTATACGCCAAGAATTTGTGCAAGGTGGCAGGAGTTGGGGAGGTCTGTATATTATAATGTTTTCCATACACAGAGAGAGGGATACCAAAATACTTTCACACATACGAAGTGGTATCACCTTCACTTGCCACTGAAATGCAGCCACCTCTGGGGAGTGAAAGCTAGCAGTCAGCTTGTGCCAACATGCTGCTCAGCAGTTTATTTAAAGATGGCAGGCAAAAGATAATTTATCCAAATGAAACTACATTGAAAATTCTGATGGACCAGAATATAAATAGAATCCCCCTCTTAAATGCCCATTGTGTTTTCTATGGATAAGATAAAACTGACCCTGATAACAGGATAAGATTTGGTTTCTGCTGTTCAACACAAAGTTTTGCAAAGGCTCAGAATTCAGAGACCCTGAACTCCTCCTTCCATTTAAGGAACATTCTGATGATAGGTTCCTGGCTTCCTCATTAATCTGTATTAAGAAAGGGATAAAGGCTAACCCTGAAAGCTTTATAATGTCATTCTGTGAATGGATCAATGGTATGTCCTCACCTGGAATACACCATTCAGTTTTAGTCAGTTTCACCTGAAAAAGGTTACCTGGCAGAGATTATTTTTAAGTGTAGAGAAGAGCAGCAAAAGGTATGATCAGAGGTGTGGAAAGACTGAGATGAAGATGAGGTTGTTTGAGTTTAGAAAAATGGCAAGTAAGAGAGGTACATAAAATAGTGGCATGTACAGAGAGATCAGTTGAATGCTGCTGTTAACCTCTCTCCTAATAAAAGAACAAAGGGGCACTCAATGACTTGAAAGCAACAAGTTTAAATCTGTAAAAGCAGCAAAGAATCCTGTGGCACCTTATAGACTAACAGACGTTTTGGAGCATGAGCTTTCGTGGGTGAATACCCACTTCGTCGGATGCATCCGACGAAGTGGGTATTCACCCACGAAAGCTCATGCTCCAAAACGTCTGTTAGTCTATAAGGTGCCACAGGATTTTTTGCTGCTTTTATAGATCCAGACTAACACGGGTACCCCTCTGAAGTTTAAATCTGAAACCCTAAATACTTAACACATGACTGCCACAAGATATTACTGAGAAAAAAGCTTAGCTGGATTAATAAATATTAGACATGACTATGGATATTAAGTATATCCACAGTTAAACTACTGGGGATGATAAAAACAAATGCGTACAAAATCAAACCTCATGCTTCAGGGCATGAGACATTCACTAACTCCTGGCTTAGTTTACAATGAAAGCTCACTCATGGGCATGTTATTGAATGATCATTGTCTGTGGAGGAGCAGTGCTACTCCTGCTTCTGAAGCATTTGTTACTGGCCAGACTAGGAGACAGGATTCCTGACTTGATGAGGCCACTGATTTGATCTAGTGTGGCATTTCATACATTCTTTCAGGCTGTGCTCAGGGAACTGGCTCTCAGACATGGGCTCTGTTTGCCTAACTGCTCAGAAGTGGCTGGCCTCATTTTTTTTGCCTTTTCCTGGGGCTGGGCTCCGAGAATGTTCTCTTTGTTTCGCTGTGGCTTTGCCTTCATGACACTGCTGCCTGCCAAACTTGAACTTGCAAAATTTGGGTTCAGTTTGGCAGACGTGACTGCTGCATGTTCAGACACCTTTGAGTTTTCATCCAAATTGCCTGCCCAACCCTCGAAAACACCACCTGTCTGCACAGTGCAAAACTAGCTTTAGGCAGGAAATGGAAGAACAAATTAGGCCTAATTCAATTAAAAAGAAAGCCACACACTTAAAACAAACTGTGCATTGTCTTTTCCGCACACCATCTGCATAGGAGCTGGGGGTGGGGCACGGAGTTGTGCTTGATTCATACTGTGACTCAAATGGAAGCAAAAGTAAATTGAAGGCTGATAGAGATCAGCGCTGAGGGCAAGATTTAGACAAGTGAGCAGTTGTTCCTATGCAAAACCAGATATTGTTGTCAAGTTTACTCCCTAACCAAGGATTCAGTCAAACACACACCAGACTCCTGCTAAACCTCCACAACCTTTATTGCTTCCTGTACACTCATATCTTGCCTAACCTCTTCCTGTCCCGCTGCTGGCTTCCCTTTTCCTCCCTCGGGTGGGGTTCATGTCTGCCCACTAAACCGTGTCAGCAGGTGGAATTTATAGATGGGCTATGGCATGCTATTTATCATCATTTTGGTAATTTCTTTCCCCTCCCCCCATTATATGCAATAACCTCTTGAGGACCTTAATATGAAAGCTGTTTCCTTATCTAAAACATGATTTCCTCCTGTATTGTCTGCACACTCTGATTTGCTGTGAGAAGGCAGAGCATCAGGCACTGAAAGATGGTCTGAAACCTCTCTCTTTTTCACACCCCTCCCCCTGCCCCATAAATACAGGCTTTTACAGATTTTGCAAAATAGAACCAGGTTTGGGGTTCAGCTACCTTAACAGACCTTTTTATTCAGCAGAGTAGCAATAATCTGAAGACAAATGGTAACAAATGGCTAGGTTTTCTCTTAGCATTTGTAAATCATGAAAACCCCAAGCACCCATCATCTAGGGTGCATCTAGAGGAGGTGACGATACACTGCAGTTCTACCTTGCACTTAGTACCCAAATGCCACTATTTCTCTTCCCTTCCAAGTAAACTACAAAAATAGAAACCTAGGGAAAAGGCTTTGAAACGGCTTTGAAACCTAGGGAAATAAATGAACATTTAATAAACAGCTCTCCTATACTCACGCTGCACCCTGACAAGTGTAGCAAAGTCATATTTCCCCATGTGAACTGCAGCATGATTTTCACTGCGAAGATGCTTGGACGGGTCTTGCAAGAAATACCTGTATTTAAGGGGTCTGGGTTCAACATTATTACTCCTTTTGAGCTGAATGGCAGAGTCAAACCCGTAAGAATTGTGGCTTGGACAGTCCACTCTAGCTGGATGCCCCCAATCTAACTGCACCCTTTAATGGCTGCTCACTCCTAGGCTGAGTAATTGTAAGCTTGTACCTTAGGTAGGAGGGGAAGATTATGTAGATCAGCAATTACTCAGAAACAAGATGTTCTTTTAAAAAAAAATTCTTTCTGAGAATACTGGGATAAACTTGCCTCGGATATCACTCTTGTGGAGTTTCACTCGAGATGAATTTGGCCCAGAATGTAGAAACATTGCACATATGAGGCATTTACTTTTTTGTGATAAGCCTCTTGGATTTTAACATCGAGGCACCAAGAAATGGGGAATACCTTCAGTGCTAACATGTTAGAAAAGATGGTTACAGAATTCACCTTCTGCTACATCAGCAAGGCAGAAATACAGGAAAGGGCTGCCGGAATTGTGAAAGAGATAACTAGGTTGGGTGATTTTTACTTCAAAGGAAACTGTCAGAGTAACAATGATTATCTAATATAAATAGTCTGTGAATGGAAAAAAAGCATAAATGTATCCATATAAACGTATGACAGGTATGTATTAAAAGTGAAGCAATACTTGTTGTATTGTTGTATTGCCAAGACACTAGAAAAGTAAAGGAACATCACTTTGCTTCTTCAAGGTATGTATGTCGTTATCTCTAGGACTCTTGCTCTTCTCTTCTTCCCTGTCAAACTTAGAGTTAGTATAGTTTAAACCTTTAAAATCCACTTGTGTCCTCAGATACAGTACATGCCCTGTGTCACAGTGCATCTGGAGATTTTCCATGATCTTAGCAAGAAAACATTTCAGCCTGCTCTCTCCCTTTAAGCCCAGGCAGGGTCCTGGCAACCGGTGCTGGATTGAGAGGAAGAGGCTGTCTGGAAGGGAAAAAGGGATAGAGATTGCAGAGCAGAACTTGCCCAGTTGTGTTCTGCCCTCCAAACATGCAAGATGAAAGGCCATAAAAACGAACAGACTCTTGGTTTTAACCTTGACAACTTTAAATTCGCTTCTTCATGTCAGTCACTGTGAATCTCTCCATCCCTTTGGCCTTAAAGTCAATGAGTGCTGGAATGTAAAGGGTACATTTAGCCCCTCGGCAACTGCTTAAATCTGGTTTCTAATCCTCTAAACTCCTTGTTCAGGGTAGTTTAAATTGTTATAAATATCTTTTGGGGGGTTATAATTTTAAATTATTCAATATTACATATAGGTGGATATGTAATGTAATAATGCACACACATACACTGAATAAAAACTATGCTGGCAAAGAAAACATTTAATAATAATTTAAATGACTCGTGACCTGGGAAAGCATATTAAAGGAATTATAAATGAAAACTGAAGTGGACAAGGGTGAAGGCAAAGATTCCAATGGACAACACTATAATAATACTTCCTCTTCCTACACACGCACACACACATCGTTCTCTCCTTATGCATGCTGTGTTCCTTCTATCAGAGCACAGGATAATGACTGTCACTTGTATTCAAGTATGACTACAACTGGAAATCAGTTTTCATATGTAGGGTTCATGAAATGTGCTGAGGCAAGTTGATGTCAGCGTTCCCGCCTACTGTCGGCCAAGGTGGCGTGATGATATTCTATTGCACATTCTGTTTCATTTGTAGTGGAGTGCCAAGTTCACCCATCATGGGCTGTATCCTCCCAGATCATTAAGCCCAGCCTGGCAGACTGTATGTGCTGTGTGATGCAATCCTTGTAGCAGGGTTTGGGATGGCCAACCTTCCTATGGTCTTTTTCAAATTCAGTATACAGAACTCTCTTAGGCAGTTGATTGTTATCCATACATATGATGTGGCTGATCCAAGTCATTTGCCTCTATGCTATCATGGTTTCCACAGTTAGCATGGCTGCCAGCTGTAGTACTTCATTGTTGGTGATTTTGTCAGGCCATATGATTCCCTTTATGTTGTGCACATGGCGTTGTTGCAGGCAGTTAAGTTTTTGGATATGGCAATGATAAAGGGGACAGGTCTCTAACGAATATAGAAGATCAGAGAGTACAGCTCTCTAAACCTGGCATTTGTGGACACTTTAACCCCCCCGATCTTGTCCAAAGTCCTTTTTTGTAGATGACTAAAAGCTGAGGCAGATGATTTTAAGTGTGCTGAAAGTTCTTTATCAATGCTGGTGTTGTCGGTAACTATGCTACCTAGGTAGCAGAAGGACTTGACATTGTTTAATTGGCAGCCATTCAATTTTATTTCTGGTGGTGATGAAAATGATGGGTTTCTGCCTGGAGATGGTAGGTACAGGATTTCTGGTTTTTTTTACATTAATACAAAGGACAAAAATGGATATAGCATGTGCAAAGGAATTCAACAAATGTTGCAGGTCATTCTCAGAAAGGGTGACAAATGTGGAGTTGTTGGCATACAGTAGATCCTTTACTTTGCTGGGATTTGCTTTTGGTCTTGAATCACCAGAGGTTTACAAGTCAGCCATTGAATCGTGTTGTTAAAGTGACACCAGTAGTGGTGGTACGTGCGACAACTTCTAGCACTCCTGCCAAGAACAAAGTAAATAATGGAGGGGCAAGCACACAGCCCTGTTTAACCCCATGGGCTACAGGAAGCAGTGTATAAGGGTGATTTTTCTATTATTATACTGTGCTTAGTTGGGAGGGTGGTGCCATCTGTGGGCAGGATTGGACAGTTATTGGCTTTTCATGGTCCGTAAATAGACTTTAGCTCCTGAAAAAAACCCTCAATTGTTGTTAGTATCAGCAAGAGCTTGTAGTTCTGTTGCTTTATTTCTCCACCAAGTGTCCTCCGTCTCCTGCAGCTTTTTCTGCACTTCAGATTTTGATTTCCAGAAGGCTTCTGCAGTCGTGAGGGAAGAGGGGGTTGTTCAGTTTAACTTGGGGCATGGCTTGGTGGGCCACAAGGAGTGCTTGAATATTGTCATTTGTATCAAACCAGCCCACATTTCATAGAGTTGGGACACCAAGGATGTCTTCAGCTGATACTGTACACAAAATTAACCCTATTAAGTGTAAAAGTGTATTTGTTAAGTGACACAAGCTCTCAGTTGCTGCTGTCCAGTGGAGATGGGAGACAGGGAGTCTGGTGTTAGACACTGCTTGAAGAAGACGTGGGTGGCTACTGTACAGCGTCCCAGGTTAAGGGATGATAAATCTTAAAGCTGGAAATCCAGTTGTCCTAACTAACCCAGGGACATAAGAGACTGAGGGGTATGTCTACACTACAGGCACTATCTGCTGCAGCTACATTGTTGTAGTGCAGACACTACAGTGATGGAAGGAGGTTTTCTGTCACTGTAGTAAATCCACCCCCTTGAAATGCGGTACATAGGTCGAAGGTAGAATTCTTCCATTAACCTATTTGCATCTACAGGGAAGATTAGAGGGTAGGGGCATATGATTTATGGGGAGAGGCTGAGGGAACTGGGCTTATTTAGTCTGCAGAAAAAAGGAGTGAGGGGGGATTTTATAGCAGCCTTCAACTACCTGAAGGGCGGTTCCAAAGAGGATGGAGCTAGGCTGTTCTCCGTGGTGGCAGATAACAGAACAAGGAATGGTCTCAAGTTGTAGTGGGGGAGGTCTATGTTGGATATTAGGAAACACTATTTCACTAGGAAGGTGGTGAAGCACTGGAATGGGTTACCTATGAAGGTGGTGGAATCTCCATCCTTAGAGGTTTTTAAGGCCCGGCTTGAGAAAGCCCTGGCTGGGATGATTTAGTTGGAGTCAGTCCTGCTTTGAGCAGGGGGTTGGACTCCTGAGGTCTCTTCCAATTCTAATCTTCTATGATTCTATGATAAATATATTGCACAGGACATGACATTTTTCATAGCCCTGGGGAATGTACCTAGATCAACCTAAGTTTCAGGGGTGAACCATGCCTAAGGCCCTGAGGCTACAAAACTGAAAAACTTAAGCACTAGTGTAATTTCCTGAAGAAGAGTGGTCCCAATGAGCTCCACATTACTACTCATACACATAAGTGCTTGCAAAATTGGGGCCTAAGGTTGCATGACTTTGTGTTGGTAGAATACAACTAAATACATGCTCCTAAAGAAAGAGGCTGTGGTATGAATCTCTCTTGAGTTTAGTATTAGAAATTAGTGGTTTTTTTACTATTAATAAGACTATTTAAATATTCTTAATATGCTATATTATGATAACTTCTCTTGAAAGCTTGGTTCATCTGTACGTATTTATCAGTATAAATAGCTAGGGCAGATCTTCATCCCCTGTTCTGGCTGCTTTGCACTACTCAAGCAGCACAAAGGGACTTAAAACATCCCTTTGGGAACCACCATGGTTCCCCTAGCATAAAAGAATCATCTGTGTGGTGCAAAGTTGGCATAGTACCTGTGAAACCACTTCTGCCTGGGAGGATGCCAGGGTTAGGGAGAGGAATATTAGGGTGCGCTGGGAGCACAACTAGACTGCACAACATGCTGATCAATCCACAGTGGGTGGAGTGGAGTCTACAGGAACCATGGCAGATACCAAAATTTAGATCAGCTCCAGAATTGGGAGAGAAAAGGGTGGCTTACAGCCACTTCCCTGCACTTCAGGAAAGTGAAGGATTCAGCCCTTCTGGCAAAATTTTGTCAGATTTGTAAATATTGCTGGGTTTTTGTTTCTTTATTTTATGGATACAGTGTTTAGTCAGCAAAACATCCTGATTTAGCAAAGCGTGCTTAAGAGACAATTGACAACTTGGACCCTGAAGATGCGGAGGTAGAGGGTGATCTAAACCCAGTGACCTAATGTGATTGCCTTGAAAAAATCTTAGAGGAAATTCCAAGTTTAAGGAAACCTTAACTACAAGATATATGCAACAAAAATAAGGGATAATTTAGTGGTGACAACTCTAGTTTATATTAAACTTTGTAAAAGAAAATTCACCAAATCCCATTTTTCAATGGAAATCAGGACACACATCAGCTGCAGATCTCAAAGCATTTTGTTGCAAGCAGCTGCTAAAATATTGTGTAAATGTAGCCTACTGGTGAGTGTGTTTTATAAGTCCTCAGCTGTGCTGCTACACAGAAGATATGAGTTGTTGAAGACCTCCACTACAGAGCCTTTGCTCCTCAACTCAGTTGCAGCAGCTTGTACTTTTAGCTCTGGAAGTCTCTAGTTCAATCTCCAGTGTGTCAGCCAAGGGGACAGCCATCACATGACACACATAAGTTTTAAATAACAACCAGGCTGTGGGAAAAGGAACCAAATGGATTCTTAGTAGCTTATTAGGAAAGGGGAGAAGAAGAAATGTGTGGTACAGGAACTAGGCCTCTTCCCCTGCCATTTAGTAGTACATTATAATCACACAATGGAAGTGATTTGAATCCTTCAGATGTATTATCTGGGGGGGGGGGGGAAGGGGAGGAATGGCTCCTCTGCTTCTTTCAGCCTCCAGCCCCTGACTCTGCGCACAAAACACTTGCTAGAGGGGCAACCGCAATTCAGCTCATTAAGGCTTAAGGGCCTGATCCAACATACATTCCAATTCCATTACTCCTCCTTCCCCTCTCATCTGTAGATCTCAAAGCACTTTAGCAAAGGAGGCCAGCATCATTAACCTCATTTTACAGTTGGGAAAACTGAGACACAGAGTGGGAAATTGACTTGACCAAGGTCACCCAGCAGCAGAGCTGAAAATAGAACCCACATCTCCTGAGTCCTAGTCCAGGTATCCTATCCTCTAAGTCAGTGGTTCTCAAAGCCAGTCCGCTGCTTGTGCAGGGAAAGCCTCTGGTGGGCCGGGCCAGTTTGTTTACCTGCCGCATCTGCAGGTTCGACTGATCGCAGCTCCCACTGGCCGCGGTTCACCGCTCCAGGCCAATGGGGGCTGTGGGAAGGGTGGCCAGCACCTCCCTTGGCCTGTGCCGCTTCCTGCAGCCCCCATTGGCCTGGAGCAGCGAACCGCGGCCAGTGGGAGCCGGGATCGGCTGAACCTGCGGATGCGGCAGGTAAACAAACTGGCCCGGCCCGCCAGGGGCTTTCCCTGCAAAAGCGGTGGACCGGCTTTGAGAGCCACAGCTCTAGGTTGCACTGCCTCACATTGATTTCAGTGGTTGTTGGATCAGGTGCCAGGTTTAGCAAACCTTGACTCTGGGTAGATTTCCCCAATGTCGGCCCCTGTGCACAAACCTCAGCACTGCTGGTGGCCCCAATTAACCATCCTATTATTTTATTTTTTAAAAATTAGTTACATTTGAGTTTGAAGGAGGAAAAGGACCATCTCACCAGCCTTCACCAGAGTCCTAAGTGTTACAATACATAGCTTCCCAACAGGGAACACTACTGTATGATTATGTATAAGAATGCAGAGAACTTTACTTTCTGGAATTGCTGGTTGAGACAGCACAGCATATGGTGTCACATTCAATACTTGTGACAAGAGAAATAACTATGCCAAAGCTTGCAGACAGGAAAAACAAACAAAAAAATGCACTGCATCAAGGAAGCAAACAGTGACTCAGAGCGTGAGATTTGGCACATTAGTGCAGTACAAAACAGCAACAATAAATGGTTTGTTAAACTCTGATTAGCTTCAGATATAAAGACAGGGCGACAGTGCACAAACAAATAGAAAATTGAATGCCAAATGGACAGTAGGGAATCAGTGAATGTGCTAGGCTAGAAAGACTTCCTCAGAATTATGTGAGCGAAGGAAGAAAGATGCCACCTAACAAAGCCAAGCTAAAATTGTATGATGGCATGTTCATAATACCACTAGGCTAGTGCTCTTTACAAGCAGAATGCCAAGGGAAAAATACAGGCTGAAATTTCAGGTAATGCAGACAACACAGAAACCACTGCTTTTAACTAAAACACAGAAACCACTGCTTTTAACTAAAACAAGTGAATCAATTAACTTAGCCCTGGTCTACACTACGAGTTTAGGGTGAATTTAGCAGCATTAGATCGATTTAACCCTGCAACCATCCACACAACGAAGCTGTTATTTTCGACTTAAAGGGCTGTTAAAATCAATTTCTGTACTCTTTCCCAGATGAGGGGATTAGTGCGGAAATCGACCTTGCCGGGTCGAATTTGGGGTAGTGTGGTCGCAATTCGACGGTATTGGCCTCCGAGAGCTATCCCAGAGTGCTCCATTGTGACTGCTCTGGACAGCGTTCTCAGCTCCGATGCACTGGCCAGGTAGACAGAAAAAGGCCCATGAACTTTTGAATCTCATTTCCTGTTTGGCCAGCATGGTGATCTGCAGGTGAGTGCAGCTCTCATCAGCAGAAGTGACCATGATGGAGTCCCAGAATCGCGAAGGAGCCCCAGCATGGACTGAACGGGAGGTATGGGATCTGATTGCTATATGGGGAGACAAATCCGTGCTATCAGAACTCCGTTCCAAAAGACGAAATGCCCAAACATTTGAAAAAATCTCAAAGGGCATAAAGGACAGAGGCTATAACAGGGACCCGCAGCAGTGCTGCATGAAACTTAAGGAGCTGAGGCAAGCCTACCAAAAAACAAGAGAGGCAAATGGCCGTTCTGGGTCAGAGCCCCAGACATACCGCTTCTATGATGAGCCGCATGCCATTCTAGGTGGTGCAGCCACCACTACCCCACCCCTATGCTTTGACTCCATCAATGGAATAGCACGAAACAGGGATGCGGGTTTTGGGGACGAGGAAGATGATGAGGAGGAGGTTGAAGATAGCTCACAGCAAGGAAGCGGAGAAACCATTTTCCCCAACAGCCAGGAACTGTTTCTCACCCTGTACCTGGAGTCAGTACCCCCTGAACCCACCCAAGGCTGCCTCCCGGACCCGCCAGGCTGAGAAGGGACCTCTGGTGGGTGTACTTTTGTAAATATTATACATGGTTTAAAAGCAAGCATGTTTAATGATTAATTTGCCCTGGCATTCGCAGCCAGTACAGCTACTGGAAAAGTCTGTTAATCTGTCTGGTGATGGAGCAGAAATCCTCCAGGGACATCTTTATAAATAAGCCCAGTTCCCTCAGCCTCTCCTCATAAGTCATGTGCCCCAGCCCCCTGATAATTTTCATTGCCCTCTGCTGGGTTCTCTCCAATTTGTCCACGTCCTTTCTGTAGTGGAGGGCTGCACAGGGGATCTTTCTGACTTCCCAAGGGCTACAACCTGATCCTGAAAAAGTAAAAGCAATATAGCAGACGCCCACACCTAAACATATTAAATTATGTCAGAGACCATTAGGATTTGCAAACTAGGTGACAAAATTTCTTCCAAGCCATATGTGAAGCCCTGAGGTGTCTATGGGACAAGGATGCAGCATGGACATGCTTATCTCAACATGATGCAGCCATACACATGTCAAAGAGCTGGTGACCAACTATATCATCCTGAAATACTGTGATGTGAATGAAGAAGCAACGAACAATGTGATGTCAATAAAACAGGGCTTGGGACATCACATCTACAAAAGGGACAGCTGGTAGCTTTCACATCAAGGTCATTGTCGCAAATGGGAAAAAAAAGAGACACTCAAACTGAAAGGGGGTGTTTTGCAACAGTGTTTGCACATGAAAAGTTCAAGGACGGGAAACCATTTGTGTAGAACATAACCATAAACCACAAGAGAGCATTTTTAAAAAGCTCATGTTGGCAGCCCCCAAATGCCTTTAGTGTATGCCACTAAAGCAGCAATGCTATAACTCAGATGTACACTGCAAGAAAGGGACTAAGATGTATATAGCTGACTTTTTATCTGGAGCAACCTTTCAGCACAAAAATATGGCTGTTGAACAAGAATATGAGAGTCTCAGAAATACAGAAAACACAGAAATACATATAAATCATCAACCAAGCCAGCTATGTGTCAGTTTCAAGGCAGGGGCTAGAAAGAGTCTGAGAACAGACTATACAAGCCAAAGATTTACCAGTGCTTACCTCCATCATTCTGGCAGAATGGCCAGACACCACAGGAGAAGCCCCACCTGCCTCACAAGAATATTGGAACTACCAAGACAAGCTGATTGTCCATGTTGGTATAATATATAAAGGCAGTCAAATCATAATACCCAGGTCACTGAGAACAGAAATTCTCTCAGTAATACATCAGAACGATTCTGAAATAGAAGAATCACTTTGGAAAGCCAGAGATGCCACATACTGGCCAAGTATGACCAAGGAATCAGGGAGATGGTGAGCAGGTGTGATGCATGTGGAGAAATGTAGACCAAGTAGCAAAAAGAAACAATGAAAACACACAGCATCCCCAGCATATTTGGAGCAAAATACGAACGGACTTTTTCACCACAAACAACACAAACTACCTCATTATTGTAGACTACTATTTAGACTTCTGGTAACTGGATGAACTGTCAGATGCTACCTCAATGACCACCATAGACAAAGCAATGGAGATTTCAGCAAAGATGGCATACCAAACTGTGTAGTTTCAGACAACAAACCCCACTTTGCTTGCAGTGAATTTATGCAATTTACCAGGGAATGGGAATTCATTTATATCACATCATCATTATACCATAGCCAGTCAAATGGCAAAGCTGAATCAACAGTTACAATTGCCAAGACGCTATTAAAGAAAGCTGCAGAAAGCAAAGAAAATATATGGCAAGCCATCCTTGAATGAAGAAACACTTCCTCTGAAGGCCTTGATAGCATCCCGATTCAATACTTGATGACAAGTCACATGCATGGCCTGGTGCTTATGGACCCAAAATTACTACAGCCGTCAGTGATGTATGTAGTAACTGACAAAAGAAAGGGAGGCATTCAAAGGCCAAAGACTACTACATAGACAAGTTAAAGACGTCCTAGAACTACAACAGGGGGACCTTGTCAGGATCAAACTATTTCTTCAGGACAAATCATGCACTTCGAAGCAAGCTATATGTATTGAACAAATAAATCCCCTATGATACAATGTAGTTGTGGGTAAGTATTTCACTTAAACCACAATACATTTGCCCGCTATGAGTCCAAGACAAAAACACAGACGTGAAGGATGGAAATCTGTGCTGCTCTGAGACTCAATCAGCAAGACGCAGAAGGAACACAGGCCATGAACAATGATGGATGTCAGAACTGGCTCTCAAAACACCACATTATCAGAAGGACTCAGGGGCAAGGCAGTCTCCTGTCATCACAAAAAAGACTTGCATTCCAACATCAAACCACCTGCAAGTTATACACAAGACTTTATACAACACTAAGGAATGAAAGAAGGTCCCTCCCAAACTCAGAGGAAAATACCTTAGTTACTAAGCAAGTTAAGTTTGTTAATTAAAACAAAAAGAGTTGATGTTAAGTTAATCTATGATGATATAGACTTTATGTGGGTATAACAGAATGTTATGTACACAGCTAATGGTAGTCATATATAATTTTGCTATCTCAAATAAATACGACAACAGGAATCTTACGATGAATAGATCCCAATAGTGGGAGCTAAAAGTATGATTATGTCTAAGAACTTAGAGAACGCTACTTTTAGGTGGTGATTGATGAGAAAGAACAGCATGTGTGAAGGAAGGAATAAAGGCTGAATGTTGCACTGTCATGGCTGTCACACATTTTATGCTCGAACATGGAACATGAAGGTTGGCCCTGATTTTAACAAACACAAAGTGCAGTCCCTAATCTCTTTCCATCTGGACTTTCATTTCCTGGTTATCTAACATAATGCTGTGTGCTTTTCTGCAGTGCTGGCAGGATCAGAAGTCATGCAAAGACAATTCCAATTCCATTTCTATTATAAAATAATTGTCTTATCTGTATGATAAAGCTCATGCATCCATGTTACATTATCTGCATTTTAGTTATTTCTTTATGATGGAAAGGAGAAAAATGTGCCAACTGCTTACATGACACGATCACAAAGACCATATATACAGCAAAGCCTCATGCCAGCCAGCTGGATAGCTACCATCACAGGAGAATGAGTCACTGTAGGAGTCACTGCTGCTCCACCCTTGATATTAGTTTCTAATACCTTTCACTGGAAGGAGGCCAAAAACCCAACATAAGGACTTTGGTCCAAGTTTCTACTCCTGTCCCTTCATTTTATGGCTATAGTGTATTTCCTGTGCTACCCTCCCTTTCCTCCCCTACCCTCTACAGACAGTGCCATTATGTAGCTCTGACAAAGCAATACTTAGCATCACGCAGAGTTCTACAGCCCGTTAGGTTTGTTTACTGACTTGCACTTTCAATTTAATACAAAATGCAAGAGTTTTGTACATGCCATATTTCAGATGTCAGAATTTCTAAATTGTATCCATTCACTCTCGCTATTATGGATAGATTCAGTATTTGTGCTTATCGTTTGTATTTCCATGACGGCAGTAAATGATTGATCAACACATAAAACCAAACATGCTCTTCTATTACTGCATTTTCACAACCTTAATTTATGAGTGTGAGTCAGTCAATTTCCCTGGAGGTGTTCCTGCTGCCTCACTGCCTGGCTGAATCCATGTTCTGACCCAAACAGTGAAGTGATGTTACTGAGGTGTGTAGCTCTTTGTCATGCATTGAGCATATTCGCTATTCTTCCTCCCCCACCACACATACCTTCTGCTCTGTTTTAGCGCCACAAGCTGTGCTCTATATTGCAAGGAACAGGGCAGGAATGGGCTGGTTTGAGTCTTACTATATGCTCTGGTACGTGCAGTTCATGTACCCCAGGGTAGGGATGTCACTGTGCCCTGCATTTGGCCAGCCCCCGGCCCTTTCCATTTGCTCTGTGGGAACAGTGTGTGATGATAGCAGTGGTTCAGTTGATGCATTAAAGAAGCAAATAGGAGTAAGTGCCTTTGGGCTGCTGTTTCATTATCACTGCTCAGAAAGCTTTTTGAAAAGTGTGAAAGTTTCCTGTTCTTATTCACTCTCTTAATTCTTACTCATTCCTACTCATTCTCTTAATTCTTACCACATCACTCAGTCACCCTGTACTTCCTGCCTTTCAAAAACCCCACGGCACTAGCTGGATTGCTGCCAGTGGTGCCGGCATAGGGGAGGTCAGGGGGTCATGGCCCTCCCACTTCTTGAAAGTGGATAGGCCTGGCCCGCCCACTTTTCTGCCATGGCTCGGCTGCAGCCCCCACCCCTCCTCTTCCCCGTGAAACCCCTGCCCCAACAGTCTGGCAGCTGGAGCCCAGCTGGGAAGCCTGGGCAGCTGTGGGGTGCTGTGCCACAGACCCTCCACCTTTCCAGGGTGGGGCCCCCGAGAACAGATCCTGGCCTGTATCCATGGGCCCCCCCACTCAGGGCAGATGGAGGGTCCATGGCTCCTGCGTGGCTCATACCATGGCTGGGCTGCCTCTCTGACGCCCCGTCCCCCCAGCTGGAGCCAGGTCAGGGTAAGAGCTGCGTGGGCAGTTGTGGGAAGCTCCGACTCTCCTACTTCGGGGAGGGGGAGGGGGGGCTGTGCAGGTGGGGATATGTGCTGAGGGCTGCTCTTGGCCTTCCCACCCCAGGCAGGTGGAAGGTCCACAGCTCCCAGCATGCTCCAGCTTCTGGCTTGGTCGATGGAGAAGCCTTGGGGAAAAGAGGAGGGGCAGGGGTGAGGCCATGGTGCTGCCCCCCCCTCCACCCTATTGCATGGCCCCAAATCCCCTCTATCCTGCCAACCCTTGCCCCACACCAATCCTTTGCAAAATATACCTACGATTTATAGAGTCCAAGGTTAGAAATTTAGCAAAGATTGCATTTCTTTAAAGTAAAAATTTGTGGGGAAGAACATTTATATATTAGAAAAGCATACAGGAACTTTCATTCCCATTTACAGGGAAATGACCAGAGAAAATAAATAAGAGAGAGACATTGGGACAACTGTCTCTTTTTAAAAAACCTGCAAATAATGTTACACCTCTACCTAATATAACACGAATTCTGATATAACGCGGTAAAGCAGCGCTCCGGGGAGATGGGGCTGCGCACTCCAATGGATCAAAGCAAGTTCAATATAACGCAGTTTCACCTATAATGCGGTAAGATTTTTTGGCTCCCGAGGACAGCGTTATATCGGGGTAGAGGTGTACTTGCAACAGCTGGTTTAGCTAATAAAGTTGCAGTAGTATAATGAGAGGTCTCTGAGACATTTATTTTTACACTTCTGAGTTCAAGTAATTTGTTTGTCCTTGCTTAACTTCTCCTGTGCCATGCCCCGTTTGACACTTGGAGCTATATTTTATCTTCGAGTTCCTATTATTTCTTATGGGTTAGCAGGATATATGACCTGTGACACTGTAGCAGTAAAGTAAGTAGGCACATGCAATTTTTCTCTTTAGTTTTCATATCTCAATTCTCTGGCCAGTCAATTTAGTTCCTCAGGTGCTGACAGCTGGTAAAGCTCTTAACTGCGCTCTGCTTTTGATAAGTTATGGATATTTCCTAACATGTTTAATTGTATAACTTTACTTCACATGAAATGCCAAAGCTCTGGGGTGACCCATTCCTCCTCCAGGTTTATGATAGGACTGAAGATAATACTGTTTGGGGATGGTGAACCTAAACCACTGCTGAGTGTCTTCTAAGACAAACTGACATTTATTGCATTCCTTATTACAACACTTCTGATCTGGTCACTGGCAAGAGTGAAGTGGGGAATTTTAAAATATGTTCTTAGTGTATGTAAAAGCAATCGGAAAAATAAGTGTTTGAGTTGCTTCTGAAGAAAAGATGTTACAAGCAAGAGATTGAAAACCATAGGTTTGTTTTATTCACAACCAAAGTAGAAATAGAGGGAGTGCCCAGCTCAGCAGACTGGAATTGGGATATGGAGCTATTTACCTCTAAAGCCACTAGGCTGAATTCAGTACAAGTTGAGAGAAAGGCTTGTCCAGTGGTTAGGGTGCTAGCTGGAGATCTGGTTTAAGTTCCCTGCTCTGCCATAGTCTTCCTGTGCGACCCTGGGCAAGTCACTTGCAGTATGTCTACACTGCAATTAGATATCTGCAGCTGGCCTGTGCCAGTTGACTTGGACTCATGGGGCTCAGGCTGCAGGGCTGTTTAATTGCAGTAGCAGGATATATACACAGTACATGAAAATATGGGAGCTGCCTTACCAAGTGGGGGGTCAGTGCTAGCGAGACAATTCAATTAAAGTGGAAGTAGACTATTTGCAACAGTAGAATCTTTTCATGTACTGTTGATGCTGTATTTTCCACTCCATGCATCTGATGAAGTGGGTTTTAGCCCACGAAAGCTTATGCCCAAATAAATTTGTTAGTCTCTAAGGTGCCATAAGGACTCCTCGTTTTTTTTTTGTTGGTTTTTTTTGAGTAATTAAGGTCAAAACTAAGAGGCAGGCTAAGGCAACCTGAAGAGTAGTGCCTCGACAGCTGAAGATAAATGGCAAAAAAAGGGAGTTTTGCAGGACAAAAACAGAGAATCAAAGCTCAGTTGCCATGACAAATAGATTACAACTGTCAGTAAAAGATTGGTTAACACATAATCCCTACATTAAAGAGATGCCTTTTACTTACAGCACCCAAACCAGGAGACTTTCCTCTGCTGAACCTCCATTGCTCTACTAGCCTTGTGAACCTTTTTTTTACTTTACTTACATTGCATTTACACTATTGGGCCTTCATTGACTGAAGTGCAGTTACTCCTGATTTATACCACTGTAAATGGAATCTGACTCAGGTCCTATCCATCCAGACCAAATATTCTGAGAAGCTCTTCAGGGGACTGCATGATGTTAATGTTTGTTGCTGTCTACCTTGTTTATTTCAGGACTTCTTGATGAAGAGTATGGTTTAAATTAGATGACGCATGTGTCAGTATCTAATGGGTAGTGTCATATTTACAGCTTGAAGTGCCTAGAGTCCTGTAATGTATATCTTAGTAACATTGTATTTAGGACTGCTTTGAGGGGCAGTAGGGTTAAGCAGGGTAAGGTTAGCAATGGCCACTGATGCTCTGGGGGAAGAACAACAGTAAACATTAAACCATCAGAACCCATAGATCATCTTGGGTATATTGGAACATGCCATTTTCTAAACCAATGGCCCCCACAGAATCTAGGCAGAAGGAGGTAAATTAAAGGCACAGGGTCAGTTTTGACATTCCTTGCTTTTGTGGACTTGTCTCATACTGCTAGAGTCACTGTGCAACAGTACCCAATGGAGTCAATGGTACTGACTCTGCCATGAGACAGGGATGCTACCATTTGTAACCCTGACCCCAGGTTACTGACGCTGAGCCCTGAGCTGTCACATGACAGAGTCCAGGCAATAAAGACCAGGCTTTTACTAATGTTCTACGTCATACGATTATGATTCACTCAAGCTGGCACAGAGAGGGATCATTTATTGCTTCCTGCATCAGCACAAACCCCTGTGCCACTGTAAGATCTCTTGTGTAGTTGTTCTATGCCGATGGGAGAGAGCTCTCCTGTCGACATAATTAGCCCACCCTCAATGAGTGGCGGTAGCTATGTTGGCAGGAGACGCTCTCTCACCAACATAGCGCTGTGCATACTGGAGCTTCTGTCGGTGTAACTTGTGTCGCTTGGGGAATGGTTTATTCAGACCCCTGAGCGACAGAAGCTATACCAACATATGTGGTGGTGTAGACATGGCCTAAGTGGAAATGTAGTCCCCAGGGATGCCTGGAAACAGACTTGATATAGATAAAATACCCCATCACATTTTGACATTCAGATCTAATCCTGTATTAAATTTAGGCTTTTGTTGTAATGAAAAAAAGACGTTTCTCTGTGTAATAGAATCAATTGGGCCACAGTGGTTTTGATTCTCATTTAAGTTAAGAGCTGATCTATATAGAAATTGCATGAATGTAACTAAATTGATATAGAAATCAGTTGCAACTCCTTTGTGAGGATATTCTTAAACTTATATGAGAGTGGGTAACTCTTCAATCAGTTTAAGAGTGAGTAATATTAATGTTTCTTAATTTGGTGTAAAGAGGCCTTCGGGTAAATGAGAATCAGGCCAGAAATAAAAACAAACTTAAAAAAAATCTACTTCTTGTTAGTGCAATATTCTGAAATCTGAGCTATGGTTTGAGTTTTTAAAGTGCTTAGCAACTCCTGCAAAGTGCTGCATGCCCTTAACAATTGTCAATGAGATCTGATGGAGTTCAGTGCTCAGAAGTGCTCAGCACTTCTCAAGATCAGGCCCTGTATTGTCTCCCCTTGTATATTTCATCATATATAATTACCTCCATGCCAGCCAAACAGCAGCCTAGGTTCTGAAGCACACTTGTTTCTCTGAGAGTGTTGGCTAAGTGCAGCCCTTAGAATACTGTGAAAACCTGACTGATTGGGAAGGAGTTTTCCTCCTCTTGGAACATTCCATTGTCACAAGGGAATCTTTTCTCTCTGAAAAGAGAGAGAGGGGAGGGAGAGAGAGAGAATTTTCTTTCTCTGAAAAGAATGTTCCCTGGGTTGAAAAATGAAATGATTTACATTACAATTGATACCTGTCATTGGGAGATGCCTTGTGGACATTTAGGACTCAATCCTGCCTTTGTCAGATATTGCTGTGTCTTGAAGGCAGTGTATTCTGTAGTGCACCTTTCCATTGCACCTAAAAAAAAAAGCACTGTGTGTCCTTCTCACTCCTAGTATCGACTGCGTATTTCAGGGGGATAAGAAAACAGGCTATGCCTTCAAATGGATAGACTATACTGCCCTTGGGTACAGGTGGGTATGTTAGCTGGGCCCCCACCTAGCTAGGATGGAATCCTTCACAACTATTGCATCAGTGCATTAGATGAGAAGAAGCCTTCTAATCTACCTGCACATTACATGGCAGGATCTAGCCCTGTGCAAAGTATAAGTGGATAAAAATAATTGATTTTAGTTTTTTAAAAATGTGTTTTTAAAAAATGGATTTGCCTCTGAGACTTTGTAGGTCAAATTAAGCATTGAGCATAAACCTTTGAAAAAAAGTAATGATGCTGATATGACCTTAACCATCATGCATTACTATGGGTTTTTAAAAATCTTAATCTAAATCCTTGCAGGAAATAAGCCAGCATCTGCATTTGGAAGACTCCTAACCTCTTGCCATCAACAAAGTCTTTAGATAGGTTTGACATGGAGTGACATAGTGGAAAAGAGACGCTGTAGACTTCAGGGGAGAGCGCAGAAATCTTTAACATTGTGGTGACTTTTCCAGGAATGACCTGAAGGTTTGATTGACCAGAAACCTCTCTGAGTAGGTCTGAAGAAGTCATTTCTTCCTTCTTTGATGGCTCAAAGTTACTCAGAATTAATAAGAAAAATGCAGTACTCCAGCCCTTTGTGAAAGTTTATGGCCTGGAAAGTATTTCCAAGTCTTACTCTGCTGGGTGTGCTAAAGCAGTGTGGAAACAGTTATCCCTTGAGTTTTCTTTTTTGTGGTTATTTTATTCTGATCATAGTACATTTATTACCTTGTATCAACTTCTCTCTGTTTTGCTTTTTAAAATTAAAAGCATATTATCTTGGAGTAAAAAAGAACCTACATAAACTATGGAATTATATTGTCAATATTTCTACAACTCCAGAGAGAATATAGTATTTTACAGATAAATCTCTCTCTTTCTAGCTAGCTAGTCATCCTTTAGCACTGGGTTGGTCAAAGAATGTTGAAAATATTTTGCAAATTTTTTCCTCAAAATTTCAAATCTTTGAAAATTTGTGATCAGTTCGACTCACCACCATAGCAGCTGAGCTCCTGTAAAAGATCCCAGACTTGGCAGTGGATACAGAGAACATTGGCAGGCATATGACAGATATGTTCAGAACATAACTCATAATCAAAACAAGTATTGACTTCAGTTTGTATGCAATATTATTACTCATATTGTTTGCACATTTGGATTTTTTTTAAAGGGACTTTAACACCTACCAACAGCGTCCGTATATCCCGTTCCCAAACAATCATTACTAAAAGCCCTATACAGGAACTATGTAATCCTGGGCATAGTGCTTACAACTTTGAGTAGTCCTGTTGATTCTGGTATAAAATGTTTGCAGGCATTGTCAAATAAATAACATTATTTCATGAAAGAGTCTATATTTTCATAGTAAAGGCACATTCCGGTGCTCCAATGGCTCTGAATCCCATTCAGTATTTTCTTGAGCGGTAGTGAAAATGTTCCTCATTATAAGCTGCTCACTAATAAAAAAAATCATCATTTTTCTGTCATTCAGCAGAAATGTACAGTAAATGGGATTTAAAGGATTAATGCATGAAGGAAATGTCAATGTTAAATCTATAGACAGTACTGCATGTACTGCATGTCATAAATTCAAAGCAAGAGACTTGTTGGAGAAGGAAAAAGTGATGGATTAAACAAATCATAACGCAGTCTCTCTTTCTGTGCCTTGAGTTCATACATATTTTGGTCCTTTCTTCAGTATTTTTATTTTAAAATCATATATCTTTGGTGAAAGGGGGAAAGCACAAACTTTTGTCCATAAAGTTTGGGTTTTCTTATATTTCTGCTACCATAGTAAGACTGTCCAGCTGCTGTGGTCCAAAGCAGTGCTAGTGTCCTTTATTGCTAACACTGAGCTATTTAGGTTATTCACAGTTGTGCTTTCTGTGGGAATATAGGAAGAGACAGGCTGGGCTTTGTCTACCATCTGACAGGGAAAGTCTGTATTAACTCAATCCAAGGCAGCCAGGCTATAAAGTTGCACTTTCATGATTATTCGTTTTCAAATAAATATTAAATCTATTCTGCTTTACAATACCCAAACTCAATTGGCAAGGTAATCATGAAACTCTGATTAAACATGAAGATACCTTCAACCTGATTTTCCAAACTAAGGACCTGAACCTGCAATCAGATCCACAAGAGAAGAAATCTCTGCTCATTTGTTTAAATTGGACGCCACACAGGCACAAGATTCTATTTGTGTGGTTCTTATGACAGGACCCGAACCTTAGTGTGTAAAGCGCATGTGCAGTTGTTGACAAAATTGCCACGGGTGCTAACACAACTCAGACACATTGCACATGCTACGGTCAGTTACGTACCTAACGTGACATTTGCACACAAAATAAACCAGTGAGCACGTGCAATTGTGGTAATTAGACATATGAAATAGGCAAACTAAGAGAGAGCTTGTCTTCGGCTTTGAGCCTTGTGTAAGCTCAAACACTTGCCTCTCTCACCTACAGAAGTTGATCCAATAAAAGATATTACCTCACCCACCTTGTCTCTGTAATATCCTGGGACTGACATGGCTACAACAACACTGCATAGTCACATTAATGCATTTATCCATGCAGATGGTTTGGAGAATCATGGCCAGAATTATCACCAGAAATAATATAATTTATTTTACTTTATGTGAAAAACATCCATATTTACCTGTTATCTTGTCTCTTGTGTAGCCATGGTCATGAAGGGGGACAGGGGCGGCTCTAGCCATTTTGCTGCCCCAAGCACGGTGGCACGCCGTGGGGGGGCGCTCTGCCGGTCGCCGGTCCCGCGGCTCCGGTGGACCTCCCGCAGACTTGCTTGCGGAGGGTCTGCTGGTCCCACGGCTCTGGTGGACCTCCCGCAGGCGTGCCTGCGGATGCTTCACCGGAGCTGTGGGACCAGCGGACCCTCTGCAGGCATGCCTGCGGGAGGTCCACTGGAGCCGCCTGCTGCCCTCCCGGTGACCGGCAGAGCGCCCCCGCGGCGTGCCGCCCCAAGCATCCGCTTGGCATGCTGGGGCCTGGAGCCGCCCCTGAAGGAGGAGCAATATGAGCTCTCTGGCTTGTGAATGAGGGAATATGTGCTTGGGTTGGGAGGGGGTGTCCCCCAAAAGACTAAAAATGAGATGGCAGCATCTACCCCTTATCTTTCTCTTGCTCTTAACAACATAATGAAACATGTACTGACCATTTGATTGTGCATATATATTGTTAGTGTCCGTAGGCCATCCTCAGTGCTATGCAATCTACATGCTGATCAATGTAAATTGTCATAAAGAGAGTAGAACCTTACTTTTAACATATTTTTGCTACATTGCAGAATAAAATATAATATAAATTCTACATTTGTGGCTTTTAAAGTCATAATAAATAAAGAGGTCGATTTGTGGGGTCTTTGCACAATCCTAGGTGGGTAGTGTTACATGACACATATTTCCAAAAGAAAGGATCTCATCAGTAGTCTTGCTGCTTTCAGTGGCACTATTGAGAAAGTACTTCTCAGTGTGAATAATGGTGTCAGAATTTGGTCTTGCCAATTTAAAGCATTGTCTCTTTAATGAGCTACCGTTAACAAGCACAGAGGTACACAGGTGGTCAGAGATAAACAGGTGAAGGAGTACATTTCTATAATGAAAAACTCTTGGTGGGAATTTTTTTTCTCCATTAAGGTGGTTTCAAACTAACTGTGAAATCAAGGACTCAGTAGCTGATCAAGGCAAACAAAAATAATCCAGGTGGCAAGTCTGATATGACCTTGTTCAAAATCAATAGACTGTTCCTCCTTCCACCAAGCACAACTGACTCTTGAACTTCAGCACAATATTAACATTTTAATTGCTTGTGCCAGATTTTCTGGAAAATTAAACCAGCAATATTTGAACACACACAATGTAAGCGCCTCTGCAGGTGTGAAACCTCTGCCTGTGATTTGAGAGCTGTAAATACATGCTGCCACCTTAAGGAAAGAAGAGGAATTTTCACAAAAATGAATTTGCAAAATGCTCCTTCCCTCTGCTCAGCTCGTTGTCCATTTTAAAATTTATTTTTAATTATTATTTATAGCCTTTTCTCTGAGTCCTCTGCCTCTCTCACTCAAAAAGCAGGAAAACTCAAATTAGCACCAGACATTTTATTTATCAAAACTAACTGCTGTGTGAGGCTTTGGGCCTGATCCAAAGCCTGTGGAACTCAAAGAGAGAGTTTCCACTGACTTCAACAGGCTTTGGGTCAGATCATAAATTAAAAAAACACACCCTCTTTTAGAGACACAGATCTGCAATGTTGAGATGAGTAATTGTATGCTCCATAGCTGTGGATAATGAGCGTAGTCAAGCGGTGTCCAAATAGATCCTTTGCCAAATCACAAACAATAAAAAGGGCAATTCTGTTAGAACATTAAGCATTTGGTAGTGTCAGTTGAATGCCCAGTGGATAGGTGTCAATATTGCAAAGCTAACACTGCAAATGTCAGTAATTGGCATGTTTACTGAGAGAATCAGCCAAGAGAGCAAGGACTCTGAATAGGCCTGGAGACTGAACTAGGCTCTTACTCTGAAAGACAGTCCATCTGGGTCAGGGTTGAGGTGCCTTGGTGAGGCAGCGTGAGAAAGCTTGTGCTCGCACAACAGTTGTGGCACTTTTTCTGTTGGTAAATAGAAAACTTCATTTTCCAGGGCACTTTTCAGAAGCACAAAAAACTTCTCATGCACATACTCACATGCAGACTTATACAAATGTGGCATCTACTGTAGAGGTACTACCTTTGCAGTCTGTCAGCTGTCCTACTACTAATGATCTTCTCATGCACATGCACTCAAACTTTCGCTGCTACCATTTCTGCCATAGTGTGATACACCTGATGGACAGAAAAGGAAAATATTTACAGAAAGCACATCTCTGCTCTGCTGAGTATACCTAACCAGTGCAGAACTTGTATTCAAAATTCATGAGAAAAGGAAAACATTTTTTTATTTGCCAGGACATGAAAACAAATGTTCCACTCTGCTGTGAGACTATTACCAGTACAAGGCTCCAATGAAGATGCAAGGTGGTCGGCATCCAGAATGCATTTATTTTTCTCTTATTCCAATTTTAGCTTATTTAAAAACTCAGTTCATAAGCTGAGTAGCTTTATCTGATATATCCATGAAACATGCTGCTTGAATGTGTTTCACTGTACATGCTACTGTACATGTTGATAGTCTTGGATGCACTATTAAATATGCTTGTTGAGACATGTACATTGAAGTGGTAAGAAAGTTAATTAACTCTTATCAGCTTTCTCCATATAAGACTTTCATTTTGATTTAGTATTTATTTTACCTTCATTTTGTTTAAGTGCGGTGTTCTTTTTGGATAATCTTGCTTTGAATGTTGTAAGTTAAAGAAATTTTTGCCTTTTCATGTCTGGATCTGGTTCAGTCTATAAATAAACAAACACCTACATTTAGGTAGCCAATCCAATTCCATGCTGCATCTGTTTTTCAAGTGCTAGACACAGATTCACACTTACAAGTATTTAAAATTGTATTATGGGCAGGAGCTAAATGGGGCGCCATAGGAAAAAAAAATGGATTAGCAAATTTATTGGTGTCCCTTCAGCTACTATTTGGGGACTGGGCTGGCCCAAAATAAAGCCTGAGTTTTACTCACTGCTAATTAAAACAATAGTTATATGGACATAGTCCCAATAACCTAGTGGGGAAAGCAAGAACGGCTTTATGCTGATGCCCCCGATTCCCTGGAATCGGGCCCTGCGCCCACGCCTAAGGGGGCCCCGCTCCGGGGGGTCTTCAGCGGCATTTCGGCGGCGGCAGGGTCCTTCGGTGCCACCAAGTATTCCAATCGGGCCCCATGGGTCATAAAGCCGGCCCTGGGGGAAAGCATTGCACAGTGGAGAGAGCAATGGACTGGGACTTAGGAGCCCTGCATTTTATCCCTGACTCTGCCACTAATTACTTATGCAGCCTTGAGACAGTCACTTCATTTCTCCTACATTTACACATCTGAAAATGGGCTTAATGATTAGAGCTGGTCATGATATTTTAAATGGAAGAGTTTTCCATCAGAAAATGGAGTTTCATCAAAATTGAAATGTTACGTGGGAATGTGGCAATTTAAACAATATTTCTAATGAGAGAAAAAGCTAACCAGATCATTTTGACTTTCTCATTCCATCTTGATAATGTTGAAAGATTTTGTTTTGACAAGATGAAAACATTGTGTTTTGGCTTTACCTTTTCATTTAATTTTGTTTGGACTTTACATTATATTACAATTGTAATTTAAACACTGCAGTATATTTATGTATAATATATTTAATATTATATGCAATAGTTAAGATTTTACATTATATGATAATGTTTCCACATTTTTGAAACTAACTGTTTTTGCCCCATCAAAATGAAACATTTCGTCATTATCAAACCAAAATGATTCATCATTTAAGGGAAATATTTTGATGTTTCCAAATTGAGGGTGTTTTTTTTGAATTTCCATTCTGCAGTAAATTTTGGATTTTTGTTTCAATTTGGAACAATAACAAATTTAGAACTTTAGACTTTCCCACAGAACATAGTGTAGATGAATGAGCGTTAGGCTGTGTGTCCAGAACTCCTGAATGCTAATCCAAGTTTTGCTACTCCAAGCTCATTGATTGTGGCTGAGTCCAGTACAAGACTCCAGGCTCTCCTCCAACATGAGGCAGGCTTATGTCTGGGTCTGAATATTTATAAAGTGCTTTGAAAATCCACACTGCTACATAAATACTAAGTGTTATTAATTAATTGATTAATTATTATTATTTATAGTCCAATTTGAGTATTATAATCCTATTCCTCCACTTAGCTCTTTAGATTTCCTTTAAAATTTCACAGTGAATTTAGTGATTGTAAAAGGAGCCAGATGGATACTGCAGATAGCTGAAGCCTTTTTGTCCACATGACAGGTGCAGCAAGGGCAATAAGGGCAGGGAACACAGGCACCATGTTATAGTGCTAGTGTCAGAGCCAGAGGCCACAACAGGAGTTCACATGAAGAAGCAGCCAAGAAGAAAGTCTTCACCTTTCCCTTTGTGCCAGCTAAGAGGTCTGGCCTTGTGGGAGGAATACATTAAAAGGTGATGGAGCTGCCAGCGTGAACTCCTCTAGAGGAGCTGAAGAACATAATTTGAGGGATTCTGGCTGATCTGTGGCCCTTCCTCACTTGCCTATAATGTAGATAGGGGCCTAAAGCCAGTCTGGCTTTTTATCTGTTTAATCCTTGACCTCTCTGTGGAGACTGGCATAAAGGGTGTCTATTGGTGCTGTCTGCAGTGGTAATAGCCTGTGACTGCTATTGCATTTACTCCGGCCACCATATAACTGCCCTCAAATAACAACTTTCCATCAATTCTGGCCTGCAACAAATTTTACAAGGTAATGTATAGATGAAGGGCCTGATATTCCTCTCACTTACACCACGTATGCCTTTGACTTTTATGCAGTTATTCCTGATTTACCCCAGTGGGAGAGGAGAATCAGGTTCAAAACACCTGTGTTTTCTTTCTAGCTTTCTTTAAAGCCACTGGTTCAAAATTATGGATAGGTGGGACTGGGCTGGTGCGCTATTTGAGAATAGCACATATACCTTTATGGAAAAGTGGTCTTTGAAGAACAGTAAAAGTAGCCTCAAGAGAATCTAAGTCTGTGATTAATTTGTTCAGCCACTGGGTGCCAATGTTGGCTCATCTGTAATAAAATGAGGCATCTTTCTATGGGAGCAGAATTTTTTAAATGTAAAAGAAGATGTTTCAATTTTCAAAGGCTTTTGGGGCTCAGAAAAATATTGCCAGGGAATGTGACTTTTTATTTAAACTAATCGGGAAATAGAATGTCAGGAAGGTGATTAGCAAAGGGCTGTGAAATATGTGGAGCTTCTGGGTTAACAAAAGAAAGACTGGGCTCCTTAATGAAATGGGCTTGCTTAGAATTATGAATCCGTGAGCCTATTCCTTATAGTGATTAATGGTGAACCACTGTTTTAACTTTGGATCAAATAATGGGTTGCATCTGAAAGGCTTCATTAATCATCATAAGAAATAGGCTTGCCAATTCATTACTTTAAGGTAGATATGCTGAACCGTTCAGCAGATTTCAGGATGGGAGTGAACTTTAGGCAGGGGCTGGCTTAAAAGAATGCAAATGTTAGGGGTCTATTATCTATTTCGATGTGTTGGGATTTATGAGCCAAGAATACCCTCCTCATTTGATAGCTTCCCCTTCGATTCCCTCCCTCTCCTCTCACTCACAAAATCTTTTTGCTAACAGCACTCATGGTACAATAAACAACAAATGCACATACTCCAATCCTACATTTTTTGTGCCAAAGTCTTCTGTCAGTTACAGGGGTGTAACTCCCAATAAAGTCAATAGGAATCAGACCTGTGTGTCTGACAGCAGATTTTTTTTCATTTTTAAATAGTTATTATTCACTTTGCATACTTTGTTAATCCAACAATTGAGCATTAATCTTCTTTCATCTTCAGATAAATTTCAATGGAAGGGAAAATTTGCAACAAGAACTTTTGCCCCCTTCTTAATAAACTACTCCTAAAAGCAAGAACCTCTTACTTTTATCTTCACACAAAAGCTTATGTTCTTAAGCCACTAGGGTTCTTTCCTAGCTGATCCTTCTGGGTGGACAAGTAGCTTCCCCTAGTTGTGACCTTGCATAGGAGGTGGCCAGTATCTTTTTGGGGAGCATAGGCCATACTCACTTGTAACACCCACATGGGTATTTATACTGAAATGGGGACAGGAAGGTGCCACCCCTCCACTCTCTTTGTTTACCTCTAATGGTGGGGTGGGGTGGGGAATGGAAAGTGTGAACTGTTGAGTGAAACCCCTGGAGGAGGGGGATGGAGATTGGAACTTGCAAGCCATGGGGATTGGGGAGAGGCTGGAGAAGGTATGGGGTGGAGAGGGGAGCCAGGGGAAAGGACAGAAGCTATGAACTAGTGAAGAAAATGGGGTAGAAGTAGGGAATGTAAAGTTTGACAAAGAGTAATGTGGGGAGGAACTGTAGAGGGTGGCCTAGACAGGGTAAACTAGATGTGGTGATGGAAAGTGAGAGGTGGAGACTGAGATGAAGCAAGAGAAGAACCATAAAGGTATGGAAATAGAATAAAATATAAGGCACAGAGCTATATGCTGAAGGAGAATATATTGGGATGGAAAAGGAATAAGTTCAGGGAAGTGATAATCAGAGGAGAAAAAAATCTGTAATAGGAAACAGATGAGTGGGGGAGACCGAGAGAAATATATAGCTATCAAAAAAATCCACAAAAAAATATAGAAGCAATGGAAAAAAGAGAATCCAGGAAAGTGACAGCACAATTTTTAAAGTTTTATTTAAACTGATTTTTAGAGTTGGGCAAAAGAAAAAAGGGACATTGTTTGGGAAACACTTGCCTTTTGTTTTGGAAAAGTATTTTAAGTTTCCACATCACTTGACCAGCTCTAGCAATAATATAATGCAACAATAAACACATTGGCACAAAAGCACCACAGTGTCAAGATCCTAATGTGTTTGTCATTGAACGTGAATGTTGGAGCCCGATCAACAGCTGGAAATAACACATCAGCACCTGGGTGCTGTGTTAATTTGGTACATCAGCACTTTTGCCAGTTCATTACTTCCAGATGGTCGATGAACTCTGAATTGGTAGAGGGACTTTCAGAAGCATTTTAATGCTGGTCTGACCCTACTCCCATTGAAGTCAAGTTTCAATGGGGGCAGATTTGGGCCAATCTTGAACACTTTTGAAAATCCCACCCTTAGAACACAACATAAGACCAAAAGAATGGCTATACTGGGTCAGACCAATAGTCCATCTAGCCCAGTATCCTGTCTTTCAACATTGGCCAGTGCCAGTTGCTTCAGAGGGAATGAACAAAACAGGGCAATTATCAAGAGATCCATCCCCAGCCATCCAGACACAGCTTCTAGCAGTCAGAGGTTTAGGGACTCCCACAGCATAAGGTTGCATCCCTGACCCCCTTGGCAAATAGCAATTGATGGACCTATCCTCCATAAATTTATCTAATTCTTTTTTGAACCCAGTTATACTTGTTTATCCTTCACAACATCTCCTGGCATGAGTTCCACGGGTTACATGTGTGTTGTATGAAGAACATATTTCTTATGTTAGTTTTAAACCTGCTCCCTTTTAATTTCATTGGCTGACTCCCGGTTCTTGTTACATGATTACATAAAAAACCCTTATTCACTTTCTCAACACCACTCATGATTTTGTACACCTTTATCATACCTTCCGTGGTCTTCTCTATTCTAAGATGAACAGGTAATCCTCAGATGGAAGCTATTCCATATGCCTAATCATTTTTGTTGTCCTTCTGTGTACCTTTTCCAGTTCTAATATATCTTTTTTGAGATGGGGGCAACAGTATTAATGGTGTGGGAGTACCATGGATTTATATAGTGGCATGATGATATTTTCTGTCTTATCTATCCATTTTCTAATGATTCCTAAAATTCTGTTAATTTTTTTTTTTTTTACTGCTGCTGCACATTGAGTGGCTGTTTTCAGAGAACTATCCACAATGACTCCAAGATCTCTTTCTTGAGAGGTAACAATTAATTTAGACCCCATTATTGTATATGTATACTTGGGATTATGTTTTCCAATGTGCGTTACTTTGCACTTATCAACATTGAATTTCATTTGCCTTTTTGTTGCCCAGTCACTAGTTTTGTGAGATCCCTTTGTAACTCTTTGCAATCAGTGTCGGTCTTAACTATCTTGAGTACTTTTCTATTGTCTACACATTTTGCCAGCTCCCTGTTTACCCTTTTTCCAGATCAGTTATGAATATGTTGAACAGCACTGGCCCCAGTACAGATCCTTGGGTGGCCCTGTTGTTTATCTCTCTCCATTGTGAAAATTGACCACTTATTCCTACCCTTTGTTTACTACTTTTAACCAGTTACTGATCCATGAGAGGACCATGACTCTTATCCCATGATTGCTTACTTTGCTTATGAGCCTTTCAGGTGGGATCTTCTCAAAGACTTTCTGAAAATCCAAGTACATTATATCAACTGGATCACCTTTGTCTATGTGCTTGTTGATGCCCTCAAATAATTCAAATAGATTGGTGATGCATGATTTCCGTTTACAAAAAACATGTTGACTCTTCCCCAACATATTTTGTTCATCTACGTGTCTGTTCTTTACTATAGTTTCAACCAATTTGCCTGGTACTGAAGTTATACTTACCAGCCTGTAATAGCCAGGATTGCCTCTGGGGCCTTTTATAGAAATCGGCATTATATTAGCTATACCCCAGTTATCTGGTATAGAGATGATTTAAGCAATAGCTTACATGCCACAGTTAGTAGTTCTGCAATTTCATATTTGAGTTCCTTCAGAACTCTTGGGTGAATACCATCTGGTCCTGGTGACTTATTATTTTTAATTTACCAATTTGTTCCAAAATCTCCTGTATTGACACCTCTACCTGGGACAGTTTCTCAGATTTGTCATCTAAAAAGAATTACTCTGCTGCAGGACTGTCCCTCACATCCTCTGCTGTGAAGACTGATGCAAAAAATTCATTTAGCTTCTCTCTAACAGCCTTGTCTTCCGGGAGTGCTCCTTTAGCACCTCGATCATCCAATGGCCACATTGATTGTTTTTCAAACTTCCTGCTTCTGATGTAGTTAAAAAAATTTTGCTGTTAGTTTTTGTCTGTTACTACTTGTCTTTCAAATTTTTTTATGGCCTGCCTAATTATACTTTTACACAGTACTATATTCTCCTCAGTAGGATTTGATTTCTAATTTTTAAAGGATGCCTTTTTGCCTGTAATCACCTCTTTTACTCTGTTGGTTAGTTGGTGTCATTTTTTTTTGGTCCTCTTACTGTTTTTTTTATTTTGGGGTATACACTTAATTTGAGCTTCTATTAAGGTGTTTTAAAATAGTTTTCATACAGCTCACAGGCATTTCACTCTTGTGACAGTTCCTTTTAATTTCTGTCTATTTGGCTTCCTCATTTTTGTATGGTTCCTCTTTTAGAAGTTAAATGCTACCATGGTGGGTTTCTTTGGTATTTTCCCCCCTACAAGGATGCTAAATTAAATGATTTTATGTTTGCTAGTTCTGAGCAGTTCACCTCTTGGACCAGATCCTGCATTTTGCTTAGGGCTAAATCCAGAATTGCTTCTCCCCTTGTGGGTTCCAGGACTAGCTGCTCCAAGAAGCAGTCATTCATGATACCTAAAAATTATATCTCTGCATCCTGCCATGTTCCCGATCAGTATGGGATAGTTGAAAATCCCCCATTATTGCTTGGTTTTCTGGTTTTGTAGCCTCTCTAATCTCCCTTAGCATTTCACAACCACCATCACTATCCTGGTCAGGTGGCTGGTAGAACATTTCTATTGTTCTGATCTTATTATTCAAGCATGAAATTTCTATCTATTAAGATTCTATGGTATAGACTGATTCATTTTTTTTACTATATTTGGCTCTATGCTTTTTTTCACATATAGTGCTATACCCATCAGCATAACTTACTCTGTCATTCCTATATATTTTGTACCCTGCATTTCCCATTGCTTATCATCATTCCACCAAGTTTCTGTGATGCCTGTTATGTCAACATCCTCATAATACCAGGCCCTCAAGTTCACTCAGCTTAGTATAATCCTTCTGCTAGGTGAAGCCAGCAGCAACCATGGCCGGGTTAAATATCTAAGGGTTCATTTCCATCAATACAACACAGAACTGGCTTAAGCCCCCACCCAGTAACCTGGGAAAATTACACACCACTCTTGGGTGCCTCTGAGAGGCAATACTTCCCCCCTACAAGCACAGAGTCTGAGTGTAGAAAATAAACTTTTAATAAAAGGAGGGACGTAACTCAGTGTTAAGTTGGGAAAACACCGCAAACAGGGTTCATAAACATAAACCTTGAGCAAAAGACCCAACCCTAAGTAAGTTGGGGAGTGTCTTTTTCCCCTCAGGTTCTTAAGTCCAGCAACCCAAAAGTTCCTTTCACATGCCTGATCCTTCTCTGCACCCCATTCACAGTTGCTGTACTTGGTCAGTGCAGACTCAGTTCGAGGTGCATCTGCAGAGTTCACCTCCCACCCTGGGTGGAGGGGGTGTAAAGAGGCACCTTACTCACTCTGCTGCTCGGGCACTCGCTTGCCACCCCTCTCCGCCAGCTGCCCTGCTGGCTAATTGCCGGCCGTTCCCACTGGCCGCCTACTCACCACTCTCGCTGCCCCTCTACTCCTGCCAGCTGCTGGCCACCAGCCAGTTACCTTCTGCTGTCATCTGCGTCTCTGCAGTGACCTCTGCTCATCAATCTCTTAGTGATTTTTAGCTCTTAGGCAGGGCAGAAACACAGCCCCACCGCAACTGATTTCAGCTCTGATTGAGCATTTAAAATAACAAAGAGACTCCTAATGAAGACTATTTAGCTCTTTCTTTGAACAGTGGGTGGGTGGGGGAAACAGGTTAAAACAATCCAGGGAGAACCCTTGGGGAAGGGTCTATACCTCCTGGCTGGGACACCTGTCCCCACCCCTCTTACTTTCATAGGGCTCTGGCATTCGAGCCCCTGGCTTAATGAGGTCCTTTCAGCTGTGGGTGACCCCCCTCATTCGGGGCAGGTTAAGCACAGTTCTGCTCCCCTTTATTCATGCAATAATTACAGCATTGGTAACAGCATTTCACTACCCCTGCATTCAGTACTAAAGTGATTTGTAACCCAACACCAGCCAAAGTTGATTACTTTGAGCAAAACACCACTCTATCTGCTGGATATCTAAGCAGAGCAGGAACAAATTGTATTTACATGAACACACCTAAAGTTTCTACCCCTTCCAGCTAGATGTCAAGGAAGAATTCATTCAGACCCTGCTTACATTTAGACATCTAGCATTTATATACAAGCCCTTATCAAATTTGTCAATATTTAGTTGTCTGCTTTCATGTGATATAATTGTATGGGACTCTTTGATGACTAAAGACCTCAACATTGGTGACAAAGCCTCACAGCACTTGAGGTACTGACGTGTTTGCTTGTGTGATTGCTGACATTTATACCCATGACATTCAGACATCAGTTAATGAAAAGTTTTTATAGCAACACTGCAAGATACGTGGTATGGGGAAGGGAGGAAAACTGGGTCATCACTGCAGCCCTGTGAGGTAGGGAAGTGCTATTATCCCTTTTTTACAGAATTGAGGCAGAGAGAGATTAAGTGGTCAAGGTCACACAGGAAGTCTGCAGTGGAGCAGGGAACTGAACTGAGGTCTCTGAAATCCCATGTAGGTGTTCAAATGACTGGATGAGTCTTTCTTGCTTCCATTCTGTCCCCTGCCCTGATCAGGCTTTAAATATGTTTTTTAATCAACACCTTTAGATTTAAACATTTAAATTTTAAATTTGTAAAAGGTGAATAGGACAAAGGAAAGCTAGGGCACAAATCAGGGGAGAGCAGAAGACTGAGTGGCAATAGGGGCAGAGAGGAGACTCCAGGTTGTGGGGCTATGGGTGGACAAGTGGCTGTCCCTAAAAAAATATTGTAAATGGGAGATATGATCAATATAAATATCAAAGGGCCCTGTTGAAATCAATGGGAATTTGCCATTGACTTCAGTGAGAGAACAGAGAGAGGATCCCTCCAGCAAACTGGTGAGAAGCTGCCTGAGAAGCCGACACTCCAAGGAAGAAGTGGCAGAGGAGGTGGCTGGGGAAGCTTACAGAAGAGGAGAGGTAGCTCAGGGAGCAGCAAGGGACTGAGAAGGATTGGTTCTGGCTATTCCAAACATGGGCACTGAGCTGGAGCTGACCAGAGTGGGCGGGCCTGGGTTCCCCTGCCTACTCCATCCAAAGACTTTGGAGACGGCTCTAAACCCAGGAGACCTAACGCTGTCTGGCCACACTACAGGCATGGAACTTCTACTCCCCATTATCCTGAAGGGGACAGAGACTACTGGCCAAAGGACTGGGTCATAACGAGGACTTGATGAACACAGAATAGCGTGTGGTGACAGAAGGGGGGACGGAGTCAGGTGGTGTAGCTCCCCATCCAACCACAAGGGAGCACCAACAGATAAAGGACCCATATTACACATGGTACGAAAAGTGGGATGAGAGAGCCCCTCCCATAAAGGATGACGATACAGAGCAATGCTTACATCCATCTCGAGCACTAAATATTGGATATCCCAGATCTTCAGATAGAGCAGCAGCAATGACTCCAGGAGCACCTGTCCTGGGAATGGCAGGGAGGCCAGTAGCCACCACAGCATCCAAATAGGTCCAGCCATTGCAGACACTGGAGGGAAAGGAGTCGGACAGTCCTTATATGTTGGTGCATGTACTGTGGGTAAGAGGAGCATGAAAGTTGGGCTTGTCCCTAGAATGGCAGAGTCAAAGGGGTCGCTGGATGATGCCAAGCACTGACACACCTGGGGAGGTCCAGGTTATGCAGAACATTGTGTCTCAAATGCCAGAGACTCTGATGGATTATAAAGCCGAACAAAACATCTGATGAATCACAGTTTGGTACTGACAAGAGTGAAGTCCCAGGGATAATACGTGTCAAGTGTGGGGAGCTGGGGGACATAAAGAGACATTGTCTAGAAAGAGCTCTAAACCACAGATGGGACAGCACTACAGTGGTATCAGAGCCTTATGTCTGGGCAGACCCAGGGTATAGAGACCAGGGCAAGAACTCGACAATGGGGTTTATGCTTTGCCCTGTTTATTGTGGATATGGTGATGCTTTCCTCAGCCTCAGGGCACAAGAGTTTGGGAAGTTTGAAGGGCATAATACAGGAACTGGAAAAAATCAGTTAGAAGAGGGGGAAGGTCAGTCTAGGTCCCAAACTCCTCGGCATCTCAGGGAACAGGTGGGCAAGATTACTAATGAGATGGTGGAGCATTTATTCAGTTTGTAGATGCAAATATGGGCTTTCCTAGTAAAATTATTCAAAAAAGGGAAGCAAATCCAGTGGCTACCAGACAGGTGGATTGGGTTAATAGCAGATAAGTTACCTAGTTGAGTCTAAGATACAGGGGCTGATTAAGGCATTGCATAGGGAATGTGGCCTTCTACAAGAGAAAGCCTGGGTTAACAGCCAAGAATCTCAGCAGCTGAGGGTGCAGCTCCATTAGGCGATGTCTAAAGTAGTCCCCACACTGGAGGAGTGTACGCATGAACAAGATATCAAAGGCCAGATGGAACGTGGCTGGGAGGGACCAGTTGTGGCAGTGGCTAATACGTATGACAGGGCTGCCCAGAGGATTCAGGGGGCCTGGGGCAAAGCAATTTCAGGGGCCCCTTCCATAAAAAAAAGTTGCAATACCATAGAATACTATATTCTCATGGGGGCCCCTGCAGGGCCTGGGGCCTGGAGCAAATTGCCCCACTTGCCCCCCCCTCTGGGCAGCCCTGACGCAAGACCAGGGAACCCTGACTTTAGAAGGGAAGCAGGGCTCAGAGTCCTGTATAGTTCAAACTGAGGAGTGCCACAGCAAAAGCATAACAAGGGACAATCAGTTTAGGAAAGCAAATACAGACTTATATAGACTATAGAGATGATAGGAGATATGATGGTGTCCAAGACCACATCTTCCCTCATTGCTTTGGAAGGGTAACCTGGCAAAAACAGCAGTAGGACTCAGAGTCCAGGAAGCACCAGGCTCATGGCCACCAGGCAAACAAGGGGAAGAAGGGACTGCTAACAGGACAAGTTCCCAGGAGACAAAATGGAAAGGCCTGGACAAGCCTTTTGGCCCCACTAGAGATGCTGCAGAAAGGATGGCCAGACATTGGCCAGCACCAAGTTGAAAGGATTTGAAGTAACAGCCATATCTCAAGATGAGAAGATGACTAAGAGGAACTCCAGCGCATGCAGGGGCAGCAGCTGGAACTCCAGACTCACAACCGTCAGCTGTCAGATGAGCTGCAGAAGAACAGCGCAGAGCTGACCAATGGACTTGGACTCTAAATACATTATATGGGTGGCATACCCAAGATCACTTATTCACTGATGTTTTAAAAACTCCCGCACCCCAATCTGGGTCTATGCTGGTTATGTAACATGTATATATTTTGTGAACCTTGTAACCGATATTTGTCACCTATCATAACTCAAGCCTGACCCCAGATGTACAATTCCTTCCCTCTTGTGTACATTTGATTTTAAACATTAGCTTTAATTTTTTTAATACACAAGGAATTTATTTTTTTATTTTTTTATTTTTTTATTTTTTTTTATGGACGAGGAATCTGACATGGCTAAGAAGGCTCTGAGTAGAAGTGAAAAGACTTGGGAAGTTGAGGAGCTGCTCCATGACAATCAGATGCCCCAGAACAAGCTACATAGCCAGGAGGATGACTTTCACCTCCAGAACAGCATGC
Organism: Mauremys mutica; assembly: GCF_020497125.1. Taxonomy (NCBI): domain Eukaryota; kingdom Metazoa; phylum Chordata; order Testudines; family Geoemydidae; genus Mauremys; species Mauremys mutica. Next base: position 66,793,533 of record NC_059073.1, on the reverse strand, counting down.
TCATGCAGAAGCCCTCTAAGCAGTGTTCTCAGACTGAATGGCTGAAAGAAGACAAAAGGATGTGATACAGAGTCCCAGTGCTTCACAGTCCCCTGGCCCTATAGATGGAGACCAACTGAAGCTACAGGCTGAGAACACAGCACTGCAGAAGAATGTGGCACCCCTGCAGGAGCAATACAAAAGGAAGTACTCCATCAAGCTGAGAACAGGGGTAGAGGGTAGCCCCCAGGATTCCCAAGGCAAGAGGCAGAGGCTGTAGACAGGCAGACACCAGACAGCAGCCCCTCCCAGACAGAGCAGTTGCTGATGGAGAAAGAAAAGCAGAGGCTTCTGAAGGAACAATTGCAGAGTGTGTAGATTGTGAAATAAACAGAGATCTCCAGGCTTCAGGATGAGTTGGATAAGCGCATTAAAAATTGAAGAGAGTTTCCTACAGATACTGGTAGAGAAGAAAACTCCTTTTAGCCATAGCAAGACCAAAATCGAGGAGATCCCAGGGCAGGAAGGACAAGAAGCTGAAATCAATGACGCTTCAAACCATAAACTGCAACAGGGTCTGCAGACATCTACGCAGAGTGTCTTCAAGGCATGGACCAACTACACAGCCAGCAGAAGGAACATGAGGTGGCTCTACAAGCCTGCCAGGACCAGATCCAGATGCTCAAGATCCAGCAGATGAGTCTGAGAGACCAGAGCATAATGCTTAGCCTGGAGCTGCAGCAGCAACAGAGTGAGAAAGAGATGCTCTTGGGCAATGGGACAACTTCTACACCGAGCTACAAGAATCCTTCTGAGCCAACAACCACCCCTTGGAGCAAACTAAGAACTGAGAGAACTGAAGGTGACAGTCCAGGAGAAGGCACAGAGGTGCAATAAGTACATAAGCATGAACTTTGAAATAGAAAGCATGTGACAGTTAATAGGGAAACTTGCATCTCCAGAGAAGAATAGGGTAATTATTCAAGCACCCTGCACAAAGTTGTAAGGGGATGGATTCACCACCCAGTGAAGGACTTAGCATCAACAGCCATCCGTCCATAGCCTGTGTCAACTAGAGAAGCTGCAGTAAGATCTCCAGCTACCCAACAAACACAATCCCCATTGGACTGGAGAAAGGTAGAAAATAAGGTTGCTGTGCTAATAGGGTCAAAGAGGAAGTCATGGCACAACACAGCACCCCAGAGGGTCAAAAGGCAGTAGCCTTGCAGGAGCTAAAGGAAATACACTCTTCATTGGCTTGGATTCTGGCTGTAGCCATAAAACAGGAGCAAGAGTTAGCCAGTATGAGCATAAAAAAGGAGGACAATGATGACAGAAGGAGTTGAGGGTGCTTTGTGAAAAAGCCATTCAAGAGTCCCAAGTTATCAAGACACAGGATAAGAAAACTGAATCACTAGAGGGTGAAAATGTAGCCCTCAAGAAGGAACTGAACCCCAGGGAAGTCAGGCCCAAGACAGACAGGGTGAGGCCATGCCTGACAGGGAAAGCCTCCAAGCTGGTGAGGAAAAAAAGGCATGTCCAAGAAGTAGCTGAAGTACAAGAAGAGGGGATAATGGTCCTCTCTGAGACCTGAGATTTGGAAACGGCAATGCAAGGCCCTAGTGAACATGGAGCTGTTGTACAGGTGAAGGAGAACCTCTTGGGGAGAACAAAAAAAAAGTGATTCTCCAACAAATAGCTTTACACACAATATGTTGTGGGTCCAAGAGGCTCAGACATGAGTTCCTATAAACTCTTTACTGATGGCCATAGGAAAGAATAGGCCATAATAATTAGAAACCCCAACGGGGAGTTAGTTTGGATGAAAAACAACATTATCTCTGAAGGCTGTTTGTGAGGGGATCCGGAAAGGCTGTGACCAAAGAGACAGAGACAGCTTTGCACAGATTTACCAATGGCGAGAGCATAGCGCTGTTGAATACCTCCAAAGAAGTAAGAGGACTAGACTGACAAGGTGAGCAACTCATTTTGAATGATAACATTGCCAAGGACTATGGAGGGGTTCATTTGTCACATGACTGGCATAGGGCTTCAGGGAACAGAGCTTACAGTAATGTCATACTTCACTGACAACCATAGAAAAATGATGAAAGGGCTTGCATGCTTCCTTGAGGCAGCCTTGGCTGGAAGAAAGGATTAAGGGAGGTGAATAGGCCAGTAGACCTAGAGAAGGTGACTAAAGAGGTGACCCTGCTTGAACCCATATAGACATGGGCAGATACTGAATTACGTCCTGGAAAGACAAGATTCATGGGGGTGGGTGGATAAGGGGCAGCATAAAGGGGATGCAGTCAGGTGGTGTAGCTCCCCATTCTGCCACAAAGGGGTGCTAACAGATAAAGGCCCTGCCCCATTTTATATTTGTAGAAAAGCAAAAGTAAAAAATTAAAACCAAGGGCCTGATTTTCCTTTCACTTACACTGGTTTTACACTAATGTAAATCCATTGGATGAAATCCTGGAGTCATGGAAGTCAATAGGAGTTTTGCCATTGCCTTGAATGGATCTAGGATTTTGCCCATTTACTTTAGTGGAGTTATTCCTGCTTTGCCCTGATATAAGTGAATGGAGAAGCGAGATCTTAGGCCCATATTTCTAAGATATCTAGCCATTTCAATGCTGAGCACAGCAATGCCTAACTGATTTAGGAGCTTAGGTCTCATTTTCAAAAGGGAGTTAGGCATTTTAGAACCTTGACTGTCAATGGAATATTGGCTCCTAAGTGCTTAAATCCTTTTGAAAGTGAGATTTAGGTCCTGTCTAAATGAAGACTTAGTTTGTGGCAAACTGGAGTGTAAACATACCCTACAGTAGCCTGCCATGCACTAAGTGTTGTTTGCTGCCATGCACTAAATGCCCCCTATTGCTCTTTGAGCTATCCTGCTTTGAAACAGGAGCAGATTAAAGTGCATTATGGAACTTTTAATATATGGCAGCAGGGTTCACATGGACCCTTAGTGAACAGCAGACTAGTGTGGGGTAGATTTATACCCCAGCTTTCAAAAACTAAGTGTTTTTATATAGACAAGCACTGAGGCTCTTAATTCAGTTACCACTGCAATACTGAGCACCACAAACACCTAAATACACCTGTACCCCGATATAACGTGACCCGATATAACATGAATTCGGATATAACGCGATAAAGCAGCGCTCCGGGGGGGTGGGGAGACAGTGCACTCCATCAGATCAAAGCAAGTTCAATATAACGTGGTTTCACCTATAATGTGGTAAGATTTTTTGGCTCCCGAGGACTGTGTTATATGGGGGTACAGGTGTACCTTTAATAATCTGAGCCTTAGTCTTTGATGTGTAATTAAAAGTGAATCACTGAAAAGGCTGGAACACTAATGCTAGTGAGAAAATATACTTTCATGAATGTCTCAGTTTTCAAATATATTATATATCTCTGGGAAATTAAAATAAAAGATTAGGCGGTAAAGGGAAAAAATAATTATAGTTACAATTTAGGAATAAATCATTAACTCAGTGGCGAGTTAGCTTGTTATCAGTGTTTTGGCTGTTGTACATTTTGAGTTGCATCGTTAAAATGGACTTGAATGAAACACTTTCAGGCCTTGCCTTCACTGACTAACACATTAAAATAACTATTAAATCCTAGTGAAGACAAGGCCTAAAGAGACTAGCCAAAAATAAAACTGAAGCCTCCAAAAGTGAAATCAAAGGGCAGTATTATTAATACGAGGTCAGTCTTTTGAAGTCCTTACACAATCCTTAAATTGACAAAATCCCCATTGGAGCTTCAAGACTTGTCCTAAAGACAGAAAAGTAGTTCATTATCTATTATAGGAAAAGATATGGAAATAATGCACACTGAAAATTAACATTAGAAAAAGACACATTGACGATCTGTTCTGAACTTGGGAAACTTTCTACTGGGAAAGAATCGTTGGCAAGAGATGATTCATATTCATTTGATTCAAAATATTTTGTATATGAAAAGGCCAAGTTAGATAGACAGAGAGTTCAGCCGTAGAAAGATGTTCTCATATTATCAACAGAGTTAAACTAGAATAACTAGTAGAGTCAATGTACCAAGTGTGACGAAGTGGGGGATTTTCTTGGGGTTTTCTGTGTTTTCCAGTGGTTTGCACGCACAGAGGGTGGGACTCAGTGTCCCCGGGTGTTACTGGTTTAACGAGGTGAGGGGAGAGGGAGTTTGTTGTTACAGAGGACTGGAGAGGGACTTGGGACCCTGGCCGATGGCCTGGAGGATGGAGACCCCAGCGACTGGTGACCTGGTGACCCAGAGACCCGGCTCAGGAGACACAGCCGGTTCTGGCCAGTGGGAGGACAATGGGCTGCGGAGAGAGGACCCCGGTGACCTGACCAGCTGGTTCCAGTCAGAGGAGCCAGAGGAGGGCTGAGAGGAGAGGAGACCCAGGCCTTCCTGTTTATGACCCTGTTTACCTGGAGAGAAGACAATGGACAGAGGCGGGGCTTGGGGCTGGGGATATCGGAGGCCCAGCTGGGAAGCAGCTGGGCTTTGGGCTGGAGAGGGGGAGCAGGCAGAGCCCACCTGGATGCAGGGGGACTGGGATATGCTGTGCGGAGAGAGGCCAGGCCTGAGGCCCTGAGAGTTTCCTGTGCGGTGTTCAACTCTCAATAAATCCTCCTGTTTTATGCCTGCTGAGAGTCGCTCCACTCTAGAGAGCAGGGTTGCATCAACCCCTTTGGGGGTGAGGAGGCCCGGGGGGTCCAGAGCGCGTGGACTCCCTGAGGCGGCCCACGGCGAGAAACAGGTGTGCTAAGGCTCAGAGAGGTGCGGCTCCAGGAGGTTGAGGGGCCTGACCCCGAGAGAGAGTGGACCCCCGAGAAGGGCTGTCTCACTGAAAGGGGCACCCCCCACAGACCGCACGGGGCAAAGAGTGGGCCTGATCTGTGAGTCCGTGACACTGAGATAATAGTGCACAGATATGAACAATATCAGTTGCCATATTAAAACCAACCTTTATAAGCTAATCATAATACTCACAAATAATAAAAGAAAAACTCACTGGTGTTGGACAGGGAAAACAAAAAGGCAGAATGTGGCCCTTCAAGCGTTAACGCTGAGCAAAGTGTGCACCAAATACATGTTTGGAAATTGACATTTACCTTTTCTAATTAAATGCATATGAATATGCAAATACCTGAATAATTAGATGGATTAGTTATTATAAAGAAAAAATGTTTTGGTGTTATTGTGGCTCAGAATCAAGAAATTTTAAGAATTAAGAAATTCATACTCAGTTATGAACCACCAGAGGTCAGTATATCCAGTAAAATGAATTGGACAGCTCCTTTGCACAGATAACTACAACCCACTATTAGCTCTAAGGGTGTGGGGATTTTTTTAAAAATAAATATTGCTAAGTCAAGTTCATCATAAGAGACAGGTAAATATACTAATAAATTATAAAACCATGTATTATCTTGTATTAAGAGATATGCCTGTCCAAAATATATTTGGTATCTCTTCAGATTCATACTTCTAGCCTAATACATTGTCTTTAAATACAGAAAATTCAACATAAAACACCACTTTCTATGAGAAAGCACAGACTGTTGTATTCCTTTGCTGCAGGAAAACGGACCCTGCGAATCGTATAATAAAAGAGAAACTAAATCTCATTTATCACACTCTGAAGGAAGCCTATTCTTATGTATCTTTTCCCATTCTTGCTACCTGGTCTTGCACATCATATTAGATATAGGAAGCACAATATCATTTATCAGATTTAATCACTAAAATCTTCCCTCCTGAATTATTTATGCCAGGGAAACCCGGTTTCATTAATCATTTTGGATCTGGAATCCCCTGTTTTAAAATGCTACATGAGGCTGTTTATTCCACTAATGTAAAGTGATGCGCGATGCTTGTCTTTTCTCAAAGTGATGCTGAATGTTGGGTTTTGTTGGTATGCAGTGATGGGCAAAGGCAGCTCCTTTATATAAAATGATGTTTGATGCTGAAACTTCGTATGTAAAGTCATAGGTAAGACAGTGATGTAAAATAACACACATGGCTAATCTGCTCTGTTTCTGGTGTAGGAGAAAGAGCCCTTGTGTGGTGAAGTGATGAATGAGGTTGAGGTTTTCCTACTGTAAAGGCATGGCTGACACTAATTATTCACAATTCAAGATGATGAATAACGTTGGGATTCCCAGATGTTCAGTGATGAGTGAGCAGGGATTTCCTTGATATAAAGTGATGTCTGGGGGTTAGTATCTTGATTAACCAGGATGTGTAGGCCTCAAATTCCTTTTACAGATACAAAGAGTAATATGAGGTCGGGTTTCCTTGAGGTCAGATAAAAGGCAGATGTAAACTGATGTGTAAACTGGAGGATTTTTGATGCTCCATGATCCATGGTGCTGTGCTTCTCCAATGTCATGTGAAATGTGTACCTGTTTTTCCATAATATAAACGGCCTGATGAACAGGTGTAACAGACAGAGGACCATCCAGGTGTGATCATATTTTATGTAAATTACACAAATTAAAGAAATATAGTAACTTTACACACACAAATAAAAGAATCCTCCCTCGTTAGTCAGTCAGAGACAGCAAGTCACCCTATGAGGAGGAAGGGCTATCAACATGCAGCTAGACTTTGGTCTAAACAGGACAAACTGCAATAGGTGTCAAGTTGAGCTGCGTGCAAGTAGGACATGAGTAACTACCCTACACACAGACATGAATTCAAAGGTAATACAAAAGGAAAAAGAATATAAGTTTCTGTTTAATTTGGTTCATTTAAAAATTGGGCAAACTGAAAAACATAGTGGAGAACTGTATAGTGGTGGAAATGTACTTATATGGATGAAGTCTAATCCCAGTGTTCATTTTACAAAGAGGTTTGTGCGGAAGTCAAATGATTGAGAAGGATCAACAGCTCAGTAATAAAAGACTTGAGACATAATATAAACAGGCCAGCAAGAGCTTCCCTGTCAGAAAATGGTGTGACTCTCACTATAAAGTGGGTGCAAAAGTGCCTGGAAGACAGTACTCAAAGAATAGTTATCAATGGTTCACCGTCAAACTGGGAGGACATATCTTGTGGAGGCCCGCAGGGGACTGTCCTGGGTTTGGTACGATTCAATATTTTCATTAATGACTTGGGTGATGGAGTGGAGAGTATGTTTATAAAATTGTGGGTGACACCAAGCTGGGAGTGGCTGGAAGCACTTTGGAACACAGGATCAGAATTCAATATGACCTTGACAAATTGGAAAATTGGTCTGAAATCAATAAGATTAAATTCAATAAAGACAAGTGCAAAATATAGTACTGAGGAATGAAAAATCAAATGTACAAATACAAAATGGGGAATAAATGGCTAGTGATAATACTGCTGAAAAGAATCTGGGAGTTACAGTGGATCGCAAATTCAATATGAGCCAACAATGTGATACGGTTGCAAAACAGGCTAATGTCATTGAGTGATGTATTAACAGAAATGTCATATATAAAACCCAGGAGGTAATTGTCCCACTCCCTTTGGCACAGATGAGGCATAAGCTGGAGTATTGTGTCCAGTTTTGGGTACCACACTTCAGGAAAGAGACGGACAAATTGGAGAGAGTCCAGAGGAGAGCATCAAAAATGATAAAAGGTTTAGAAAACCTGAACTATCAGGAAAGGCTTAAAAACCTGGATATGCTAAGTCTTGAGAAAAGAAGACTGAAGGTGGATCTGTTAGCAGTGTTTAACTATGTTAAGAGCTATTATAAAGAGGACAGTGATCAATTGTTCTCCACATCCCCTGAAGGCAGGATAAGAAATAATGGACTTAATCTGCAACAAGGGAGATTTAGGCTAGAATTAGGAAAAACTTTCTAACTATAAGTATAGTTAAGCACTAGAATTGGCTTCCAAGGGAGGTTGTGGAATCCCATCAGTGGAGCTTTTAAAGAACAGGTTAGACAAACTTCTGCCAGGGACAGCCTAGGTATACTTAGTCCTGCCTCAGCAGTGAGTGCTGGACTAGATGTCCTCTTAAGGTTAATTCTAGGCCTGGGTTTCTAAGGGCATGTCTACACTTACCTCCGGAGTGATCGCTCCAGCAGGGGTCAATTTATCGCGTCTAGTGAAGACATGATAAATCGACCGCCAAGCGCTCTCCCATCGACTCCAGTACTCCACCGGAGTGAGAGGCACAGGCAGAGTTGAAGGGGGAGCATCAGTAGTCGACTTACTGCAGTGAGGAGCTAAGTATGTCGACTTCAGCTACGTTATTCACGTAGCTGAAGTTGCATAACTTAGATTGATTCCCCCCAACCAGTGTAGACCAGGCCTAAGATTCTACGACACAGACTCTGAGATGCTGAAAAAGAGAGAAAAGTCAACCAGAGTTGTGCACGGACACAATAATTGGTCCTAAGACTTTTACTCTAGATTAAATCCATAAATACAAAAAGTTAGATATCTAGCTAGGCTGTTACCCAGACCTTAGATTATAAATGGTTTTATATGGTTTAACTTTGATTCACTTTGATTTTCTCTCAGTCTTCTTATAAAGGTTTCTTTATTTAAGATAAATGTGACAGACCTCTGGACTGAAGGTCACAAGAGTTGATAATTAAGCTGCAATTCCCTGATAATAATTAATACTTCAGGATGTGTTTCCTTTCCCTTAATGCACAAAGAAATACATGACACTGGATTTCTCTGATGCCCCATAAAAGTTGAGGCCTGGATTCGCTATTGGAAAGTAAATGAAGAGATTCTGTTTCCAAGGAGTAAATGTATGAGGCTGGGTTACTCTTCCTCAGACTTAAAGAGATACATCAGATTCTTTTTATTTGTTTGCTTGTTCCTGAAGTACAGTATTGCACAACACTTGGTTTCTATGTGATGTGTGAGACGGGGTTTTCAGAATATAAAATCCTGAGTGAGGCTGAGATTTCCAGATGTAAAATGATGTATCCAAAAATAAAAAACAAACAAACCCAACCCAGATAAACTACGTTTATTTCATGTAAAGTGATTCATAATGTAGCCATCTTTTCTGTCTAGGCATCCATGAGACGCGGGCTGTATGATAAAAAATGATGCCTGAGATCTGTTGTCAATGATGTAAATGATGGAAGAAGCTCAGTTCTTCTTCGAGTGATTGCTCGTATGCATTCCAGTTAGGTGTGCGCGCCGCGTGCACGTTCGTCGGAAGATTTTTACCCTAGCAACACTTGGTGGGTCGGCTGGGTGCCCCCTGGAGTGGCGCCGCTATGGCGCAGGATATATACCCCTGCCGACCCATCCGCCCCTCAGTTCCTTCTTACCGCCCGTGTCGGTCGTTGGAACAGTGGAGCGCGGCTTAGCTGACCTCCACTTCCCTAGCTACTCGTAGTTTCTCTCGTTAAGTATATAGTTCAGATGTTTATAGTTGTAGTTAACTTTATTTGTTTGTAGTATAGTATGGTGTATTTATTTCACAGGGGTTCGGGGTTTATCCCCTTCCCCTCACCCGGTGCCGGGTCCGATGCCCGGTCCACAGGGTTTTATAATGCTCGGACGGCCACAAGCCGATGCCGACAAGAGATCCTCTCCTAAGTGCCTCGAGGGATCTCACCTCACAGATAAGTGCCACATTTGTGAGGCCTTTAATCCGAGAACAAAGGGGAGCGGGACTTTCGTCCCAAAAAGCTCCTGAGGGAGGCAGCTCTTGCTCCTCCGCTCTCGGCGCCGAGCGCTGGTTAATCTTCAAGGAGCGCTCCCTCGGCACCGGATCGCCGGTACCGCCAAGGCCTCTCGGCACCGTCCGTCGCTGGCTCCAACGTCCACTCGGCATGGATCCCTCTCCTGGAGGATGAAGAGGCACAATATCCTTGCTGCGTCCGAGCCGCCTGCTCTGCAGCCGAGCGCTATGCTCAGTCAGATCGCCCGGCACCGATGTCTGCCGCGGCACCGACAATATCCGCACCGTTAACTCCGGCCAGGCAAGAGCCGTCGAGCCCGGTGCTGGAAAGCTCCCCAGTAAGAACCGTGGTCGAGCTCGCTATGAAGCGCTTTCCGAGCCGCCTGCTCCGCAGCCGAGCGCTATGCTCAGTCGGATCACCCGGCACCGATGTCTGCCGTGGCACCGACAATATCCGCACCGTTAACTCCGGCCAGGCAAGAGCCGTCGAGCCCGGTGCTGGAAAGCTCCCCGGTACGAACCGTGGTCGAGCTCGCTATTAAGCTGCATCCGAGCCGCCTGCTCTGCAGCCTGAGTGCTCTACTACGTCGCACTGCCCGGCACCTGTACCTGCTGCGGCACCGACAGTATCAGCACCGTAGACTCCGGCCACGCAAGAGCCGTCGAGTCCAGCACCTGAACGCTCCCCGGTGCGAGCTGTGGTCGAGCTCACTATTCCCTCCACGCCGGAAACATTTCCACAGCGAGGGAGTTGATGGCAAGGGCACAGCCTGCACTGCTTTAACCCCCGGCACCGCCGGTGCGGGTTATATTGTCTGTTGGCGAGCCTGTCTTGCCCACGCCACCCGGCGTCGGCACCGCAGAGCGGCACCGTTCATGATCACGGTCCTGCAGACGTTCTCGGTCCCGTCACCGATCGAGGTCCCGACGCCGCTCACAGTCTCGGCACTGTTCTCCGTTTCGGTACCAGTAGTACTCGTGGCACCGGTCAGCGTCCCGTTTGCCGGCCCGGTACACTCAGCACCGATCCAGCTCCCGGCACCGCCCCAGGCACCGGGACTCCCGTAGCCACTCCTGAACATCGAGCCTCGCGCTCTCGGTCGACTGGCCGGCACAGCTCCGGTGGCAGGTCCCGTTCTCGGTACCGGTATGTCTCCCGGTACCGATCCCCGGTGCCGCGTCGAGCGACGTCAGTTAGAGAGGGAGATTCTACCAAGGGCTTTTCAGCTCCTCCAGGGCCATCCAGCCACGCATCAGTGTTGTCCCGTGCAGACACTTCATATGCGCAGTACTCTGTTTTCCGATGTGCCCTCCAGAGTCTTCCAGGAGACCTATCAGTGGTCATTCTGGACACCTTGGGCGTACTACCACGCCAGAGGCGTACCGGTGGTCCCATCTCGCTCCGTTCCGTCGGAGCGCTGGGTGCTAGAGCCGACAATTAGCCGTCCCCCTCCGACAGGTACAGAGCAAGCCCCGGTTCAGCCACCGGGCTCCCAGATCCCACCGATCAGGAGGTCGTCCAGGAGTGCGAGCCCACACAGGACCCGCTTGTACCTGGCCTTTCTTCTTCCTCCTCCCCAGATGAGGCGGGGGCAGGAACATACTCCTCGGGCCCTCCTCTAATCGAAACGCAAGTACGTGGTATCCTCCAGGGGGTACGAGTACCTATATGTACATCTCCCCCCCCCCCCGCTCCCTTGTTGCCCAGTCCCTCAATGGGACGGAACGCCATGGCCAGCAGGCACCAGCCCCTAAATCCGAGGAGGCTAGGTGAATGGTCTTACTGGGCCGTAAGATGTACTCGGCGGGAGCCCTGCAACTTTGTGTAGCAAACTAGCAAGCCCTGCTTAGCTGCTACTATGGGTGGCGGTGGGCAAATTTACAGAGTCGGTTCTTCAGAACTCCCGTCAAGAGTTCGATGCCCTCCTGGAACAAAGGAAGCGAGAGCTTCCCTCCAGGCCTCGTTGGATGCAGCTGACTCCGCTGCCACGACTCTGGCCTCGGGTGTTGCCACGTGGCGCATTTCATGGCTCCAGTTATCGAGCCTTCCCTCGCAGCTGCTGCGCACTATACAGGACTTGCCCTTCAATGGCAAAGGCCTGTTCTCTGAAAAAACTGGCACTAGGCTGCACAGCCTAAAGGGCAGCAGGGTCACTTTGCGCTCTCTCTCGGCATGCACACGCCGGTGCTTCAGCGCCGACCTTTCCGTCCCCAGCCTCACCGCTCTTACCCTGCACCTAGACAAAGACAGGACTTTGCCAGCAGGCGTTGCTTACGCGGTCGTAGGCATCAATCAGGACCCCAAAGGAGCCAAAATTAGGGTCCTTCTAACCACCAATGGGGCTAAAGCCTACCCATCCTCGTCCCTCTTAGGGACCCCTCTCACGAGTGATTCCTCTTGCAAGAGGTGCGGATGCTCCTCTTCATCGGAGCTATACAGGAGGTACCTAAGGATGAAACCTAATCCCCTAGGTCTCTGATGCATGAATCCTAGACCTGCGGGAACGCAACAAGTTCACGATGCAGATAAGTTCCGCATGGTACCCATGGGGACCGTCATCTCATCCTTGGATCCCGGAGACTGGTATGCCGCCCTTGAGATGAAGGGCGCGTATTTTCACGTCGCCATTTCTCTTCCACACAGAAGGTACCCCCGGTTTGGGGCCTACCGTCGTTTCCAGTATACGGCCCTCCCGGTTGGCCTCTATACAGCCCAAGTGTATTCAAAGTGCATGGCTGTAGTCGCCGCCTCTCTTCGCCACCATCGGATACACGTTCTCCAGAACTAGACGATTGGCTCATTCGAGGGACCACCGGGCCCAAGTTACCAGTCATGTGGGCATCGACACGGACCTATTCCTGTGTCTAGGCCTGATGATCAATAGAAAAATCCACTCTGATTCCCACATAGGGAATAGAATTCACTGGGGCCATCCTGGACTCCAGTCTCGCCAGAGCCTGCTTACCTCAGCCTCGGTTTCATGCGATGGTAACAATTGTACAAGGTCTACGGACCTTCCCGACAACTTTGGCTCGCACTTGCCTAGGTTTCCTGAGTCACATGGCTGTCTGCACGTGTGTTTCCAAACATGCCAGGCTTCGCCTCCGTCCACTTCAATCGTGGCTCACCTTGGTGTACCACCCGGGCAGAGATAGCATACTCATGGTCGTCTCGTTCCCCCTGAGCATCCTAGGCTCCCTCGACCGGGAGTCGGCGCCCTCCCTGGTGTATCCAGGGATACTGTTCCATTCACCCCTCGGGGTCCCTCATGACAGATACCCCATCTCTCGGCTGGGTGCTCACCTGGGTCAGTTTCGCACTCACGGCCTTCGGTCGGCTCAAGAGCTGGCCTTACACGTCAATGTCCGAGAGCTGAGAGCAGTCTGCCTTGTATGCCAAGCGTTTCAGCTGGCGGATCGCCTCAACAGATCCTTCCTGTCTCACAAGTGGTTGTTTCCTCCGGGCATTATCCATGCCGTTTTCCAGAAGTGGGACTTTCCCCGCATAGCCCTCTTCGCTCTCGCGAGAACGAAAAGAGAGAGAAGTTCTCCTCATTCCAAGGCCTCTCCCCAGGCTCGGTCTTGGAGGTTTTTTCTGATGCCATGGATGAGCCATCTGCTGTACACTTTTCCACTGTTCCCGCTGGTTCACAGGGTCCTGCTAAAACTCCGCAGGGACAGAGCGCACCTGGTCATGATCGCTCCAGCGTAACCCAGGCAGCACTGGTACACCACGTTGCTACACCTGTCAGTAGCCAACCCTATTCCCCTGCCTCTTTGCCCAGACCCCATGACGCGGGATCACGGCAAGCTTCACCACCCGGACTTGTAATCCCTGCACCTCACAGCATGGCTGCTGCGTGCCTAAACTGATCCGAGTTACATTGTTCTGCCTCGGTTCTACAGGATTCTCCTGGGTGGTAGGAAATCTTCCACTCGGTTAATGTATCTGGCCAAGTGGAAGCGTTTCTCCTGCTGCTTCGAAACACGCAATGTTTCTCCCGCTGAGGTCCTGGTCCATTCCATCTTGGACTACCTCTGGTCTCTCAAACAGCAGCGCGATCATCATTAAGGGTACACTTGGCAGCCATCTCTCCCTTCCACCCAGTGGAGAGTGGCCGCTCCGTATTCTTACACCTTGTGGTGTCTAGGTTCCTCAAGGGCTCGGAGCGTTTGTACCCCCCCAGTTGGCCCCATCAAAACCTGGGTCTTCTACCTGGTTCTAACCAGTTATGACTGCCCCATTAGAGCCACTGACAACATGCTCGCTGATATACCTGTCCCGGAAGACAGTTTTCCTCATAGCCTTGCCATAGGCCAGACGAGTCTCCGAGCTTCAGGCTCTCACGATGGACCACGCTATACTGTGTTCCTCAAGGACAAGGGCAGTTGTTACCACGTCCGACCTTCCTCCCTAGGGTGGTGTCGGCCTCTCATATCAACCAGGAGATCTTCCTTCTGGTCTTCTTTCCGAAGCCACACTCATCGTAAGGAGAGCAACAATTGTCCTCCCTAGACGTCCGTAGGGCATCTGCAATCTATATCGAGTGGACAAAGCCCTTTCGTAATGCCCCCAAATCTTCGTCATACTGGCATGCCGGTCGAAGGGCATACCTGTCTCCTTCTAGAGGATTTCATCTTCAATGACGTCGTGCATCTGCACCTCCTGTGTTTTGGCCCATGTTCCATAGAGCCACCTTACTGCACATTCCACCAGGGCTCAGGCTTCTCTGCTGCCTTCCTGGCTCACATACCCTTTCAGGGGATGTGTCGTGCAACTACCTGGTCCTCGGTCCACACCTTTGCCTCATTGGTCCAAGAGTCCAGAGCTGATGCAGCCTTTGGCTCAGCAGTTTTGCATTCTGCAACATCTAACTCCGACCCCACCACCTACGTAAGGCTTGGGAATCACCTAACTGGAATGCATAGGAGCAATCACTCGAAGAAGAAAAGACGGTTACTCACCGTTGTAACTGTTGTTCTTCGAGATGTGTTGCTCCTATCCATTCCAGACCCGCCCTCCTTCCCCACTGTCGGAGTAGCCGGCAAGAAGGAACTGAGGGGCGGATGGGTCGGCAGGGGTATATATCCTGCGCCATAGCGGCGCCACTCCAGGGGGCGCCCAGCCGACCCACCGAGTGTTGCTAGGGTAAAAATCTTCCAACGAACGTGCACAGGGCATGCACACCTAACTGGAATGGATAGGAGCAACACATCTCGAAGAACAACAGTTACAACGGTGAGTAACCGTCTTTTTTGCTAACTAGTAATGCATGGGGCTGCGTTTTACTGAAGTGTGAAAAGCCTGCAACTGCTTAATGCATGGGAATGAGTTTTTCTGAACATCAGAGAAATGTAGCATCATATATCACTGAATGTCAGAGAAATTTATCCTTGTACACCTTTTTATGTCCAGAAAAGGAAACCCAGCCTCATGTATCATATTAAGCCAAGGACACTCAGTACCATGCATTGGTTTATACCAGTGAAATTTAGCATCATGCATCAGAGAATATCAAAGAAAGCCAGACTCATTCATCATTGGGCATCAGGGAAATGTAGCCATATCCATTAGTATCTTGGAAATCCAGGCTCAAACATCAATTTATATCAGAAAAACCTAGCTGCACGTTACCTTCTGTTAGAGTGAAACACAGTCTGATGAATTACCATAATTGACCTCTGCAAAAATAGTACATCTCTTAGCATGAAGGAAATCCAACCACAGAAGGTGTTTGAAAGTAGGGAAGAAAACAAGCTTGTCAATCAGTTTATATCAGAGAAACCCAGACTCACATATCATTCTCATCAGGCATATAGAGTATTACAGATGATGGAAACAAGACCATACATAAGAGTATGTTAGAGGACCTCAGCCTTATGGCAGTGATTGCATCACTGGCCATTGGAAAAAAATCAGTGTCATGAAGGAAACTATGCTTTTATGACTTAGTGGACATCAGAAAAATCTGACACCTATGACACCCATCTGCTGAACAGTAGCAGACATTTAGGCCTTCCAGGGCAGCTTCCCAGTGCAGAAGCAATCAGTAATGCAATGTCTGGGTATACTCTAAGTGTAACGTATTCTAGACACACATGTATACCAGTCCTAGAACAGAGGTGGTCAAACAGTAAGCAGGGAAATCCCTTCTTCCAAGAATCCCAGCCTAACACCAATGCCTGGTTTCCGGGAAGCAACTCTGCCTCAAAAATTGACTCAAATCCAAGAACAAGGCAGAGCGGAAACTCTCTGGCTGCTCACACAGCTCCCTCTCCAGCAACTACTGCCTCTGCACAGAACCTTGCATACAGGGCCGGCTCCAGGCACCAGTTTATCAAGCAGGTGCTTGTGGCGATAACTCTGGAGCGGGGTGGCACTTTCAGGTATTCGGTGGCAATTCGGGGGAGGGTCCCTCACTCACGCTCAGAGGGACCTCCCGCTGAATTGCCGCAGATCGCGATCACGGCTTTTTTTTTTTGGCTGCTTGGGGCGGCAAAACCCCTGGAGCAGGCCCTGCTTGCATAGCTCAAAAACTGACCAGGCAGTATTTCATCTGTGAACTGAACATTTGCTCAGATGCTAAGAAAAACACTTGAAAGACCAAGTGTAACATCACTATGCCTGATGCCTGTGTGATGCTTTCCTCTGGGAACCCAGAACTGTAAGCCACTGTGGTACCTCTCTGCCTTAGCAAACAAGAGCTTTGCCAGAGCTTAGACTGTGAGACAGCTCCCTGCCACAAAAGTCTGTCCCCTTCACCAGCCAACTCCTGAGATTTTTGCCAGTGTTAACCTTGCCTTGCAGGAAACAATCATTAAAACCCAGTACTCAAATTCCCCAGTGCCATTGCTCTGTAGCCTCCAGCCTCTCACTGGGCATTCACAGAAATTATTAAGTTCATTGCCTCCAAAGGGATAGTGCACACACCAGTTTGTGAGTTTAGCTGACATCCCATACTTTAATATAACAGCATGGAGGTGGTTTTGTAATACAACAAGAAAAAAGTTTATTAATAAAGAACACATATATAAATGATACCAAGCAAGAATAAAAGAGGTAGAAAAGGGTAACGAACAAAGCAAAATAAAACATGCTTTCTAGTGCCGAAGACTTAATTCTAGCAATCTGTGTCTGTCTCACACAGTTTCTCACTTACATCAAGCTATCGGCATCTCCAGCCCTCCAGGCAAGACGATCCAGCTTCCACAGAATCAGGGGGTGCTGTGCCCTTTGTTCCCTAGGTGATGGATAAACTAGAATGTCTTTTTGCTGGCCTTATATTTCCCAAAGTCCATTGTCTTTGTCTCAAGAGCCAGGAAGACTCCAGTGTCTCCCCTGGTGTGCTCTCCAAGTTGTTTCTTCTAATGCTTGTTAGTTTGATTGCTTTGTCTGCCTAATATGAAAATGTACTTTCATTGTCTTTATACAGAATCCTGCATACATAACACAATAATATTCATAATCAGTGTGTCACCAGCTCTCATGTGATACCATACAAACCATTGTTTGGCTAAATATTCTGACAACAGAGTGTTGAGTGTTTTCTTTGTCAGCTGGCATAAAGGGGCTCTTAGGGCCACAGCGTGCTATAACAATATAATCAAATCTAGCTTCTTACATCATTGATATTGCTGGAGCTCAGCATCCTTCCTCATGCTTTTCACTTTCACCAACATTTATGGTTCCATTTCAGAAACTTGATCTCATGCCACTGTCTTATACTAAAGTAACCCAGCTTCAGTCAGCAATGTGCTAAAAATAGTAGAGTAGACATGGCAGCACAAGCGACAGAATGGGTTAGCCACCTCAAACATGAGCCCATACAAGACACTAGCTACATCCTCAAATAACTAGCCCATCCTGCCACTCACATTGCTATCTGTACACTAGCACGGTAGTGCCATCAGAACTAGCATGCATATGTCTACCCAAGCAGAAACATTATAATCTTGTATAATTATATATTAAAGAAGGGAAATCCAGGCTCCAAATGGCCATGAAATGAATCCCTTTTTCACCTAGCATTTTCAGTAAGAGAAACCAAACCTAACGCATCCATTGACATCAGCAAAATTATCATTCATCACTTTGCACCAGAGTAATCCGTGTGCTTAATTTTCTAACTGAAAACATCACCTTCACACATATGAATTGGATATCAGAAAAACATAGCCCCCTAACAGTGCCCTTGAGGAAATAAACACCATCATATATCATATTGCATCCATAAATTCCATTCTTATGCTTTACTTTTCACATAAGAAAGCAGCCTTCTGCATCACTTCACATAATAGAAACCAGCCTTGTGCATCTTCACTCTATAATTAGGTAAACCAACTTCACACCACTTTAAGTCAGTGAATTGTGGAATCATGCATCATTTTGGATCAGGAAAACCTGGCTCCTTAAATTCCACAGTAAAATTTTTAAAAAATGTATTCAATAACTTTATTGAAAGAAATCTCTCAAATGAGATTCCTGCAGAAGTGCTAAACATTAGTCATTGTCTGAATGGGTTGGGTTATACAACCCAGGCCTTATCACATTACAGCGTTTTCTTGATGCAAGGTAAGCCAACATTCAAAAACTGGTATAATTACATTGCTTGTACATGTTCTCACAATGCTCCTTCTGTTGGCAGAGAGCCTCACAGTCGATACACTAGCATTGACAGAGAGAGCAGTGCACTGTGCTACTCACCACCTTCTGCAGTTAGGAGTTGTGGAAAGTTGGAGTGGATCGCAGTGCATCATGGGATGGGCTCAACGTCCCATGAGCAGTTCTTTCCATCCCAGCATTCCATGGGCTTCTGACTGCATTTTGCGGCATTTTTCAATGTCCCCTGTTTACTCTGCACCCACCATCTCTGTTTGAAAGGATGGATCCTGCACTGCTCTCTACTGTTGTAGTCACTGTTATGAACACATTGGGGATGGTCATGCAGTATATCATGAGCACCCAATATGAACAGTAATCAGAGTTTACTGACCTGCTGTATGCCATGGAAAGAAACAACAGCAGGTTACTTTTGGCATTCAGGGAACAGATGAACATGGATGATGGTCACTTTGGGGCTCTGGAAACAAGCACTGAGTGGTGGGATCACATCATTATGCAGGTCTGGGATGAAGAGCAGTGTCTGCAGAACTTTTGGATGAGGAGAGCCACATTCCTGGAACTGTGTGTGGAGCTCGCTCCAGCACTGTGGCACAAGGACATCAAAGTGAGAGCTGTCTCCTTGGTGGAGAAGTCCATAGCAATTGCTGAGTGGAAGTTGGTGACTCCAGCCTGCTACCAGTTAGTCATGAATCAGTTTGGAGTTGGGAAGTTGACCGTTAGGGCTGCGGTAATGCAAATGTGCAGGGCCATTAATTGGATCCTGTTACCACTCTTGGCAATGTGCATGAAATTGTGGCAATGGGATTCCCTAACTGTGGCAGGGTGATAGATGGCACGCATATTCCAATTTTGGCCCCTGATCATTGCGCAATGGAGTACATCAGTATAAAGGGGTACTTCTCTATGAGTTTGCAGGTTTCACTGCAAACCCACTGACATCAATTTCACTGACATCAATACGGAGTACTGCTGCACTGATGTCACCCAGGATGGAGAGGGAGTATCAATACAGTGCCTTCAATACAGTGCCTTTGCCAAGGCCAAAGTAGAAAGCTAATGTATCAGCCTGAGAGACCACTGGCAGCTAACAGTCCTTGTACAACTTTCTGGTGTTGCTCTGCAGTAGCATGGATGTCTATTACAGGTCTGTCTTGGACTGGGGCTTCCATAATCACTAAAGACATTAGGCCCTGTTTAAGGTAATAGTGCAAGAGTAAGACAAATACATCAGTCTGTACAAGGATGTTGTCAGCTTCCTCATGTGAGGTTGCCCTATCTTTTCTGTTGATCACCACACCTCCCTGGTATATTTCAGGTAGGGTGTTGTCTCCGCCCATGATAACTACCTTATGCTTTAGTGTGTGTCAAAGGTGAAACTTATCTTGAATGTGTTCTGCACAAATGATGATTTCATTCAACTGTTTCTTATTTTCAGTAACTGTCAAGACAACTTTCTGTGGAAGTAACTATGTATTTGTACTCAACTGATTCATTCTGCTTGCTTCTATAGCTCTGCTAGATCTTGTGACACGCTTTGTGCTGAAGTCTTTGTACCTGTCAAAGACAAGGTGTACATCATCTGCTGCCAACTCGTGTTCAGTGTAGACACTGAAATTGGTCATGAAGCTCTTGATACCTCTTGCTGGCCTATGTACTAACCTAAGAACTGCAGAATTGTCAATGACTGTGCAGCTGACTTCTTGTGAAGTACATCTAGTTGACTCCTCTGTCTGCTGCTTCTTCTTTAGGTTAGACTTAGCCGTGGCTATCCTCATGTCACCAGAGTCAGTGAACATTGATGTTAATACAGGAGCCAAATCATGTGGCAAAATATTCTTGATATCAGCCTCTTGTGAACTTAAAGGGAGGCCTATCACTCTTGAATAGATAAGGTTAATGTCAAATACCTTTTGTTGGACAAGCTTGTAAAAGGTTTTTTTGTTTTTTTTTGGTCACTGCCAGTGTTTCTATTATCCTTGATATTGGGCCATAAAACCCTGTGGGCCAGCTATGTATAAATGTTTGCATTTGGTGAATTCCAGTTGGAAGTGTGTCATCTACCTTGACTGATGGTGGTTTTACTTGACCACTGACAATGGTTACTATTGTCTCTGGGTGCTTACTTGGGTCAAAGGGATGTATTCACAGCTCCATTTTCTTAATAGCAGCTTCTCTGTCCATTGCATCTGCAGCAATTCTTGACTTCAAATGCAACAGAAGAGATCCACAAAGAAGAAATGGTGTGTAATGTGTGTTTGGTTTATAATCTATGAATTTCTATAGTTGTCCGATATTTTTAAATTAATTCTTATGAGTGAATAGGTAAGAATTTGTTAAGTGAGCTTGCTCTGAGAATACAAGAAGAATATGCCTTCTGTCATGGTTTGGGGAGAAAGAGAGGACCTAAAAGCAAGATATACTGCTAAAACAGACACTGATACAGATATAACATATACATCTCCTAGCTAATTAGTTCCATAATAAAATATTAGTGTGAAGTTTATATTGAAAATAATTGAGATTCAGTGAAAGTGGTTTCACCATCACCTTGCTTATGAATCAGGATTGGGTGGAAATAACTGCTTATATTACAAAATGCTCAATAGTGACAAGGTGTCATCAAGCAGTTTCTTTGAATTTGGGGTCTTGAAATTCAGAATTAAAAGGAAAACCCATTGTAAGACATTGCCAAAATCTGGCATTTGGCTTCCAGACTGCTATACTTTTAAAATGGGAAACACCGCTGCAGAAAATGGAATGAACTTTTTAGGTGCTATCACTGTATTTGAGTTTTGATGCTGGTTCCTGGATTGTCCTAACTTTGTTAGATGCTATTATGTTAGGTGATTTGAAGGATGTTATGTTCGCCTCCTAGCATCTGCAGAAATATTGGAATAGAAACTTGGACTGTATAGCCCAGTTGGGGTGCATAGGAGCAGTTATTAGGTACTTCAATTTTCATTAAGACAGACTGGTATCATGCCTTATTGAATGGTAGATACAGTATAAGTTAGGAAGGTTGTCTCACTTTTTAAATCATAGAGACATGAATGAATGCATCCCTTGTGGGCCTCTAATATTAAAGGACATCTGAAAAATGTTGTCTTGTATATGTTTACATAGGGGAAATGCAGCCACCACTGACAATGAATATCAGAAAAACCCAGCTTCATACAACGGTTTACATCATGGAAATGCTATCTCAGCAGCTCGTGCATCAATTTATGTCAGTGAACCCTGGCATCACATATCACTTTACATCAAGGAATTCTTTCCTCATGTTTCTTTTTTCACATGGGAAAAATTGAATCACACATCAATGGGCATCAGAAAAACACTACATCTTATATCAATTTACATAAGGGAAACACAACTCCATGCATCACTGGATATCAGAGAGACTGTGTCTCATGCATCACTATAGATAGGGAAAGGCCATCAGTAGCTTCTTATGTTCTTTACACCAGGGAAATATTGCTTCAGGCATCACATATCATTAAAGAAACTTGGCCACATGCATCATTGTGCGGAGTGTATACCAGGTATAATCAATTATTTTACTTTAGGGAAATGTAGCCACACTTTACCCCAAATAATGTTGCCTCAAGATCTTGTTTGTAAATCTCCTGCATCATTTTACACCAAGAGCACACAGCCTAGGATCAGCTAGTTGGCTTGAATAAAATAAAATTGGTCCAAAATCTTCATCTTCATCTAGTCTTGTTTTCATCAACATTGTAGGAATCAAACATCAGGAGGCAGTTTCTTTCCTCACAGTTCCAACACCCTTTCCAGTCAGCACTCTGCCCAAAAGCTCTCTGTCTTACCTTTTTGTCAGGATCACACTACAAAATACTTCTCTGGCTGTCTCTACAGTTTCCTTTCTGCCTTTTCTTTCTATGATGTTTCTTCTGCTTCCCTCTCTCACACACATGCACAGACATACATGTGCAATCAAATCAGCCCCCACCTCTGCATTTGTTATCAGATTCCTGGGAAACCCCTTGGAACACTTGGCCCAGCCACAGCCCAGGCTTGCATGCAGTTTAGTCCTTGGGTGGTGGTTTTCCATTGTTTCAGGTATCACTAAACAAAGGAGCATTTAACTGTTCCCTCGTGTAGCCTGAATGGAAGGTGGCTATCAAGCCCAACAGCTTCAGTGTAGTGGCTTGATTGCCCAACCCCCAGCAAGTCATTATTATTTAATTTTCATTCCCATTGTGATTTCTGATTCCATAAGAGTGAAGGCAAAATAGCACGAGAAGCTGTTCTTGCAGTAATCACAATTCCAGTAGAACTAGGAATAAGCAGAATATTGTGAGGTTCATTCATTAGTTAAAAAACCCTCACAGATCACTTCACCTCAGCAAAAAAATTCAGCACTGGGTATACTTTCAGTCAAATCAATAGAGTTGATTGGGGAAAAATGGACACTATTTGGTGAAAATATTGTATGGAATAATAAAACAACATGATTAATATTTATTTATTTATTATTTTGACCAGCTCTAACCCCTCACAGGCTTCATACAATAAAATTACTATCAGAGAAGACACTCCTCACCTATTATTTTACATAATAAAAAATCTTTTTTAAGGAAATAAGGCATCAGTATTAGTGTCTGTACCAAGAGAAAACTAGATACCTTTCATCCTCTTCTACCTCTCCTCCTCCAGGATTCAATTTATTCTTCACTAATCCTTTACAATGCTGCTTATCCTCCAAGGGACTTCCAAGATCTGTGGATAAGAAGTTATACCCACTCAATTATACTCTTTCATTGCAAGTCCATAATCTCACTGACTCTTCTCCATTCCCACTTTTCTTGGCAACAATGCTTTGCACTATAACAACAGCACCAAGGCGTCTTTGATGTTTTTGGTAATGATACCTCTTCTTGTTGCTGTTTCTAGTCCCAGTCTCTTCTCTGGTACTGGGAACACACTAGATCCTGATGTCTCACCACTGTAATTAATCTATGTGCTGCTGACACCAGATGTAACTACTGGATTAGAACTTTTTCAAAGGTTGAAAAAAAATCGGCAGGGGGAAGGGGAATTTATACAAACATTTTAAACATTTTCTCCACACACACCCTCAGCTGATTTCTATGCAAATCACACACACATCCTAGGGATTTCAGCTCCAAAATTACAGGCCTGTACATCTTGATTTAAAGAAGATCTCCAGTAATAATAGGTCCTTTATCTTGTCTGTAGGTCAACACACATATGTACATAGATATATTACACCTTACATTACGTTATATATTACTGCTATGCCTCTAGTTAGACCACATTTGTCCCAGGTCAAGTTTACTCTCTGCATTGATAACAATATTGGTCTCTCACAACATTTTCAATTACTGCTCAGGCACATGTTGCTGAGGCTGGTGTGTGAAAATCTAAGGGAAAAAGTTGTTCAGGACAGTTGGACGGAGACCATATTAAAGGCACAAGTGCAAACTATTCTGGTGCAAAGGAAAGATAGAAACAATAGGTACGGGCCAATATGGCTACATCAGGAGCTCTTTAATGACCTGGAAAAAAAAGGAATCTTACAAAAAGTGAAAACATGGATAAATTGCTAAGGAGGAGTACAAACAAACAGCACAAGCATGTAGGGACACCATCAGAAAGGCAAAGATACAAAATGAGTTACACCTAGCAAGAGACATAAAAGGCAATAATAAGCCTTTCTAATGTATTTAAATACATTAGAGCAAGAGAAAGATGAAGGAAAGTGTAATTTCTCTACTTGGTAAGGAAGGAGAGCCAAACTGATGGCATCAAGAAAGCTGAGGTGTTTAATGCTGATTTTGTTTCAGTCTTCACTAAAAAGGTAGATGGTCAGGTCCATCCTTAGGCATATGCAGCTGCGTAGGGCACCATGAAATTTGGGGCATCAAATTTCATGGTGCCCTAGGCAGCTGCATGCTGCATACGTGGCAGCACCAGCCCCGGCGACCAGCCCTAGCCCTTGGCCGGCTTCCCCTGCAAGGAGCAGCGCCATCCCTAGGAGGTGTGGGGCCCTGGACAACTCCCTACTCCCTGGCTCTTACCCTTCTCCCCTGTTCTGCCCCCGGTCCACCCCCATTCCACCTCTTCCCCAGTGACCCCGCGCTCACCAGCAGTGGCAGGAAGCGGAGCAACCCAGCCCCAGCCCGCTCTACTCCAGTGAGTGCAGGGAAAGGATCGGCCCCGCACTCACTGGCAGCAGGAAGTGGAGAGACATGGTCCCAGCCTGCTCCGCTTCCCTTGTCCTGCCCCAGCCATGTCGCTCGGGTTGGGGAAAGGACCGCTCCCGGCTCTCACCGGCGGGGGGAAGCAGAGCGCTGCAGCTGGGAGCTGGCGGAGTAGAGTGGGCTGGGGCTGAGTTGCTCTGCTTCCCACCACTGCTGATGGGGGGGGGGATCCCTTCCCCCAAGTCCCCTCCCCCGAGCGACATGGCTGAGGCCGGAGCGAGGGAAGTGGAGTGAGCTGCTCCTGACCCCCTGCTAATCCCTGGGCCCCCTCACAGCTCCTGCCTCCCAGACCCTGGTGGGGGGAGGCCTGGGGCCCGACACAGCCCCCCCATGGGGGGTCTGCATAGGGCACCCAAATGGCTAGGGATGGCCCTGTATATGGTGACCAGACAGTTAACACAACTAATATTAACAAGAAGGGGGAAGGAACACAAGCCAAAATAGGAAAAGAGCAGATTGAAGACTATTTAGATAAGTTAAATGTATTGAAGACAGTGGGGCCTGATGAGATTCATCCTAGAGTTCTTAAGGAACTACCTGAAGCAATCTCAGAATCACTAGAAATTATCTTTGAGACCCTCTGGAGGACAGGTGAGGTCCCAGAGGACTGGAGAAGGGCAAATTTAGTATCAATCTTTAACATGAGGTACAAAAAGAACCCAGGAAATTACACCCTAGTCATCCTAATTTGGGGTTAGATATTAGGAAAACCTTTCTAACTGTAAGAGTAGTTAAGCTCTGGAATAGGCTTCCAAGGGAGGTTGTGGAATCCCTGTCATTCAAAGTTTTAAAAAACAAGCTAGGCAAACACCTGTCAGGGATGGTCTAAGTTCACTCAGTCCTGCCTCAGGGGGCTGGACTTCTCGCGGTCCCTTCCAAACCTACATTTTTATGATTCTATATAGCTGATTACCCTGATGGGCCACAGGTTGCCTACCACTGCCCAAGTTATATACCCTACATGATGCTCTACATGCCTAGGCAGTGCTATCCCATGGCCTCCCTGCTGCGCTGCCCAGGGGTGAAAGTAACTTAAAGAACTTACTGGTACTCCAGAGTCCTTAGGAGGGGGCAGGGCCTCAACTGGAAAAGGCGGGGGCTTTGGAGCCACGGGCACTTTAAATCAGGATTTAAAGTGCCCGGGGATGGGGCTGTGGTAGCAGCAGCTGGGAGTCCTGGGCCCTTTAAATCACCCCCGGAGCTACCAGCTGCAGAAGCAGCTGGGAGCCCTGGGGGTGATTTAAAGGGCCTGGGGCTCCAGCTGCTGCTATCACAATGGAGCCATGGGCACTTTAAATCACCATCGGAGGGGGCCCCGGCCTCTGGCGGAGCTTTAAAGGGCCCGGGGCTCTGCTGCAGTAGCGGCAGCTGGGAGCCCCTGCCGTTTAAATCACTGCCATAGCCCCATCACCACTACCCCAGGGCTCCAGCAGCGGGATTCTGGTGGTGATTTAAAGGGCCCCAGAGGGTAGCAGCAGTGGGAGCCCCAAGCCCTTTGAATTGCCACCCGAGCCGCACTGCCGGAGCCCGGGGGTAGCAGCGGCAGCTGGGGGCTCGGGCGGTGATTTAAAGGGCCTGGGGCTCTGGCTGCCACTACCACCCTGGGCCCTTTAAATCATCCCCAGAGCCCTGCTGCCAAAGCTCTGGGGTAGCGGCGGCGGTGCTCCGGCGGCAAGTTAAAGGGCCCAGGGGGGTAGCTTCAGCAGGTGCCCTGGGCCCTTTAATCACCGTCCGAGCTCTGCCGCCGCTTCCCCAGGGCTCTGGCAGCAGGGCTCTGGTGGCAATTTAAAGGGCCTGGGGCTCCAGTCGCTGCTGGAAGCCCCAGACCCTTTAAATTGCTGCCAGTGGAAGCCAATCCGCCCTGGTTCGGCACACCGGCTCTTGGGGTGTACCGGCTTACTTTCACCTCTGCTGCTGCCAGAGTCTTTCCCCATTACGGTGAAAGATTCTGGCAGCAGGGAAGGGCTCTGGAAGGGAGAGACAGTGACAAATGTGAACACAGCCTGCTTTTCACAGTGGCATGTAGCTACATATGTAGTGACTGTACTGTACATGTTGTCATAAATGTAGACATAGCCAATGATGTAAAGTGATAAATAGGATTGGGTTTCCCCTTTCTTGCTAAAATGTTATGCATGGAGCAGATTTTCCTTTATGAAGTGAAATATGAAGCTGTTTACCCATTAGCAATCCTTTTCCTTCTCATCACATTCCCCTACCTTGGGGGTGGGCAAACTACAGTCTGTGGGCTGCATCCGGCCTGCCAGCTGATTTAATCTGTCCCTCGAGCTCCCGCTGGGGCTGGCTTGCCCCACTCCTTGTGCTCCAGCTGGGGAGCGGGGTCGGGGGGCCACTCCTTGCACATGTGCAGTGGCTCTGCGCGGCTCCCGGAAGCAGTGGCATGTCCCCCATCCAGCTCCTATGCATAGGGGCAGAGAGGGCGCTCCGCACACTATCCTCACCCCAAGTGCCACCCCCGCAGCTCCCATTGGCTGGGAACTGTGGCCAATGGGAGCTTAGGGGTGGCGCTGCAGACAGGGTAGCATGCAGAGCCACCTGGATGCGGCTTCGCGTAGGAGCTGGATGGGAGACATGCTGCTGCTTCCTTGAGCTGTTTGAGGTAAGTGCCTGCACCCCTGAGCCCCTTCCGTGCCCCAACCCTCTGCTCCAGCCCTGATCCTTCTTCTGCCCTCTGAACCCCTCAGTCCCATCATGGAGCACCCTCCTACACCCCAAACCTCTCATTTCCAGCCCCACCCCAGAGCCTGCACCCCCAGCCAGAACCCTCACCCCCCCGCCCCAATCTCCTGCCCCAGCCCGTAGCCCCCTCCCACACTCCAAACCCTTGGTCGCAGCCTGGAGCACCCTCCTACACCCCAAACCTCTCATCCCCAGCCCCACCCCATAACCCGGATCTCCAGCTGGAGTCCTCACCCGCCCCACCACCCAGCTCCAGCCTGGAGCCCTCTCCTTCACCCCAAACTCCTCATTTCTGGCCCCAGCCAGAGGCCTCACCCCATCCTGCACCCCAGCCCCAATCCCATGAGCATTCATGGCCCGACATACAATTTGCATACCCAGATGTGGCCCTCAGGCCAAAAAGTTTGCCTGGGCCTGCCCCTAGCTACTGAACGAAGGTGTCACATTGTCACCTAGGACCAGTTCAGTTACACAAGTGTAAGTCCAAAGTGTCTTAACTGAGGCCACTGTATTTCCAGTCCTTGGGACTTGAGGATTGTGAGCTGCATGAGGGTCAGGTGGGAAGCCACAGAAGACCCAAAAATTACTGATGTTTCACTGCCACAGAAGTCACTGGATCACTCTAGATTACACTGGTATTACTGAAATGAGAAACTGGTTGAAATCTAACATCATGTGCTAATATGAGTTTAGTTCAGGTATACCTGTCATCAGATATCACTTCAACATCAGGAAACAGCATGTTATTAAACCTGAGAATGGTTATATAAAACTAATCTAAAGTGAGAAAAAAGTCTCATTATTTATTAAAAGCTATAAACATTTATTATTATCCAATACAAGCATTAAAATAACGAGACTTTTTTTTTCTGTGGAACACAATGTCTAAGGGAAACAAAGACCAAAAATAAGGGACCTCAAAATATTATTCATCCAGAAGCCTTAAATGATGTCAAATTAGTTTCTTTACATAAATAATTTTGCAGGCTCTTAGTTTTATGATTTTTTATTTCGGATGCAAATAATTTCAGCAATATAAGGAGGAGACACCTAATTTGTGATAGTGCAGAGGTAATTTGGGACCAAAGTGAGTGCTGTCTTTTACAATGAGGGGCATTTGAAAGGTAAGCCTGGGATGCCTATGCTTCTCCTCTCAGGTAAAAGTCTAGAAAAAGAAACACTTACCTCCAAAGATGTTTGGGGATCTCTCATTATGCCACATGATCCCTTTCTGGACCACTGGAAGAGGTGTGGCTTCATCCCCATATTACACACATTGGCTGGAGTCTCTGAGAAATAACAGTGAAAAATCTCACAAGTTTTAAGATCTGTGTAGGTTGCCTTTAACTCCATGCTGCTTGCCTGCCAACTGAGTACTTCCACAAGCACTCATGACAGCACATAGTCAAGGTAACTGTCCTCTGGGATAAAGGTGCACAGGGGAAGGCATCACAGAATATGTAATAATAGTTACTGCATCTTAGAGCAGTAGGGACAGTTATTTTGGCTTATGCCTTTCCCTGAAGGGAACATGCCACATACAGCAGCTGTGTCCTAACTTCACCTCTTCAAACACCATAGTGCATAACTATGGCCTGGCCTTGGGCACAGAGAGGTTGCTGGTTGCTGTGTAATATGGAGGAAAATACTTTGTAGAAAATTTTCCTTTCTGTATGGTACCATCCAGTTCTCCACAGTTTGTGCAGTTTGGCAGAGAAGGGGTGAATATCCATTAGTGGGTTTAGTGCAGGGTTTCTCAAACAGGGGTCACCGCTTGTGTAGGGAAAGCCCCTGGCAGGCTGGGCCGGTGTGTTTACCTGCCCCATCCTCAGGGCCAGCCGATCGCAGCTCCCACTGGTCGCTGATCGAGGTGGGAGCTGCTGGAAGCAGCGTGGGCTGAGGGACATACTGGCCGCTGCTTCCAGCAGCTCCCATTGGCCTGGAGCAGCGATCCGCGGCCAGTGGGAGCCACACTCTGTGAACCCTGCAAACAGGTCAGGTAAACAAACCGGCCCAGCCCGCCAGGGGCTTTCCCTACACATGAGACGACCCCTGTTTGAGAAACCCTGGTTTAGCATGTAGTGCTGACTCCCTGTTGCTGGAGCATATCCCCATTGCATTGAAAGCCTCTGGCAGCAGGGAAAGTCTCTGGCTGTGGGGAGGCGATGGGGAAAGGCTCAGTGAAAGGCTCTGGAAGCAGAGAGCTGCTGAAGCCTTTCCCCACTGCCTTTGCTCTGCCAAAACTTTTCACTAACATGTGTAGCTACACTCCGCAGGGTGGACGCAGTCTGCTTTTTACTGTGACATATATCTACACGTACACTGCATGCCACTGCCAGTAGCCAAAGGGCAGGGAGAGAAAGCAGACATCACTATCTCCACAATAAGGTAAAACCAAGAGACAACCTTGGGAGAAAGTCATAACATGGCCACCTTTGCTTTTTAGCTCCTGAGCATTTGGTTTTGTGAACTGAGAAGTGAGGCAGGTGAGTTATTCCTTTATTTTCCTGGAAGCCTCTATATGAGTTTAGCTCAGCTCACTTGTGGCCATAGATGTTCTCTTACCATTTTGGATGAAAAAAAAAAGACATAAAAGGTGATACGTACCCGATATGTAAAGTGTGTGGGGCCAAAATGATTGAAAGAAGGAAAAGGAAACTGTGTGAGAAACATGAGGGAGAACATGCAGTCCAACACCGCAGAAAGACTCGGAGTAAAGTTTGGTTAATTGAATAGGTGCGGGAAGTGCTTGTTATCTACGACATTTTTGTAAGCAACAGAGAGAAGATTCCTCTCCTGGAAGTGCGGGAAGTGCTTGTTATCTGGGCACTGTATAGTTACTGATCTATCAATTATTCCATTCATTTCTTGATCCTGGGAGTCTGGGTTTCGTAGGAGGTTGGAATGCATGCAGTGATAAGAAGAGCTATACTCATGTCTCACCCATCATTAGGTACGGTATCCCAAGAGAGGACTGGCTGGGCAGAGAAAAATAGGATTCAAGGTTTTAGCTGATATTGCTGTCAATACAGAAATATGACAAAGGAGAGAAAAGAAACCCAGAACATTAACAATCCACAAGTATGACTTGTTAACAAGGGCTTAGAAGACATAAGGAGAGAGTTTGTGAAACAAGCCTAGACGGCTGATATTTTATTTTAAAGACAGTCAGCATTCTTCACTGCAAGAGAAGATCATTTTATAGTCTAGGAGACGCACAATTGCTGGAATTAGTACTTAGCTCCTGGACAGCTTTTGAAATACCAATTCCTAAAATACAAAATCCAAGGAGGAGGAAGAAATGAGATGCTAAAGTAAAGTCTATTTTACCTGCCCTTGGTGACAGAAAATGGATGTAAGGGTCAAGAACAAACATTTCAGGTTGCTAGGAGCTAAGAACTAAAAAAGAAAGAAAAAAGGGAGATGTCCAATAAGGTTTCAGGTCATGGAATCAGGAGGAAAACCTGAGAGACATTGAGGTCAGTCAGGTTAATCAAATGTAGAGAAGAGACATATTCTTACAAAGAAATACTCAAGGGCAAATTCTGCTTTCTGATATCAAAGACAGAGTATCTCCCTCTGAAATCACTGGGAGCAGCTCCCAAATATCTATGAGGTAGAATTTGGCCTTAACAGATATTAAGTTTCAAAATGAAAAAGAGGGGCTAAAATCTTTGGTGACTTTCAAGGGCTAGTGGGAAAAATGCCAACTACTGTATATAATATTTTATTTCATAAAATGCTACAGAAAAAAATTCCTCACAGAACACTGCAGCTCCAGAAATGGAAACAGTATATTTAAAGGGCCGATGTTGCTTGTGCTAAAGTTAACGGGGTGTTGGCTCAAGCTTGATGAAGGTACAATTATAGAGTACAGTGGAAGCACATTAAAATGTTATTTTCATTCATTTGCAAATCGGTACTTGTAGGAATCTTGCCTATTGCTCTTTCTGTGATGCTGCCTTCAAGTCTAATCCAGGGATGTAAAATTCATTTCGTATGGCTGGCCTGATCTGATACCCTGACACTTGGCCTGGGACACATTATGCAAAAGTTATTAAAATAGAAATAGATAAAGATAAATCATGTTGCTGATTACTTAGCTTTATTGTAGATTTTAGTGACTGATATTGCTGCTCCCCAATACCTGGGGTCTCTTAGCTTCAACCAGCACATCAACATTTGGAGCAAGTGCCTGGGCTAAAGCTATGCTGAGTATCAAGTTCAGGTGTGTGTCACTGAGCTGAGAACATAGTTTTGGTTTGTTGATACTGACAATGTGGCACACCTATTAACATACGTGCTCCCAAACATTTAAAGAATTCTTGATGCAAAGGACTTCAGTTTGGAATAATTCGATAGTGATAAAACTTGAGAATACCAATATTGGAAAACTTGTCTTTCCTCGGTCTTGCACTGCAGTTCAGTAAGTTCCATTTGGAGCTCCTCTGGTACATTATGCAAACTGACAGAAAAGAGAATGCTAAAAATTGCAAACTCTCATTCTTAGTTCCTGAAGTCAGAGAATCATTCTTGAAATTCCTTTTTCAGTTCAGCAGTTTTGTTCACATACTTTTCTGTGGCATCATCACACTGAGACCCAACAGTATCATGTAGTAATTTCAAGGTGGGAAAATGTGCCAAGTTACTCTGGGAAAGCTCTCCCACAGCTGAAGCTTAATTTCAGAGGTGTGAATGTTCTCATAATATTCTGTCACTACTTGGTTGTGCCCCCTACATTCTTGTGTTCAGCAAGTTCAGGTGCTCCATAATACATAAGAACGGCCATACTGGGTCAGCCCAAAGGTCCATCTAGCCCTGTATCCTGTCTTCTGACAGTGGCCAATGCCAGGTGCTTCAGAGGGAATGAACACACCAGGTAATCACCAAGTGATCCATCCTGTTTTGCCCATTCCCAGCTTCTGGCAAACAGAGGCTAGGGACACTTCAGAGTATGGTTTTGTTCCCATACTTCCAAGAAAGCAGTCTTGAAGCCATTCATTGTCCTGTAATTCAGTGACATCTTTCCCTGTCTGATCCATGAAGAGTTGAATCTCACCATGCAATTCAAAAAAGTGCTCCAACACAGCTCACCAGCTTAGTCACTAAACTTCAGTGTGATACAGCAGTCCATGACGAATGTCACATTCTTCCAACAGCCAGCTGAACTGCCAGTGGTTGAGCCCTCTACCTCAAATAAAATATACAGTTTTAACAACCACGTCCTTCACATTATTCATATTCAAACTTTTACTACAGAGAGCTTCTTGATATAAAGTGCAGTGAAAACTGCCAAACCGCTGGTAAGGTTGATAGTTTGCTATTTGGCCTACAATTTTGTCACATCTCTAGTTTTCTTGCCCACCATTGAAGGTGCCCCAGCCATCTGTGGCCAAACTCACAGGTCTTGTCGAGTCCACATCTAATTTGTTCAGAGTTTCTCTACTAAGCTGCTGAAGAGGTCATTTGTTGTTGTTGTCTTTCTCATTGGCATCAATTCTACAGGCTCCTCTGCTATGCACATGTTCTCATCAACTCCACAAATGAATACTGCTAGCAAAGACACACCACTTCTGTGTTTTCATCAAATACAATTGAAAAAGCAGCAAAGAACTTTGCTTTGTCCCAAAACCGACTGTTCAAATTCTCAGCTAAATCATTGATTCTCTCAGCAATTGTGTTCCTTGAGAGGCTGATATTTGCAAAAACTTACCACTTATCTGGACACACTATTTCTGCAGCTTTTAGTATGCAGCTCTGAAAAATTTCTCCCTCAGAAAATGGTTTCAGTGACAACTCTATTTCATGGGCAATCACATAGCTTGCCTGAACAGCAGCATCACTTACGTGATGAGCATTAATAAACACTGATTGCTGCTTTTTCAACTACAGAGCTAATTCAGAGTATTTATCTTTGTGTAACTTTCCTGTGTAATTATCATATTTCTCATCATGGTTTCATTCATAGTGCCTTTGAACGCTGTATTCTCTCACCACAGCTACCTGCTGCTTACAAATCAAGCAGGTGGGCTTTCCATTCATGTCCACAAAGAAAATGATATTTTCCATTCCTCTTGTAAAGCACAACACTTTTGATTTACCTTTCTCATCTTGGATAAAGACATGAGGGCTGCTTATATATATATATAATTGGGGATATACCAATCTCCTAGAACTGGAAGGGACCTTGAAAGGTCATGAAGTCCAGCCCCCTACCTTCACTAGCAGGACCAACTTTTGTCCCAGATCTCTAAGTGGCCCCCTCAAGGATTGAACTCACAACCCTGGGTTTAGCAGGCCAATGCTCAAACCACTGAGCTATCCCTCCTCCCTATTTGTCACAAGCTGAATAAGGAAGTGAAGAAAGGGTAAGCCCTTTTATTTTCTTTCAGAGGTGTGAATTCATTAATTTCAGAGGCATGAATGTTATTTTCTTTCAAACATTTTTTTTAAAAAAAGGTGAGCCTGCCAGCTGCAATACATATTAACCTTTTGACTTACTTGAAGTTTCCTTTTCTTTGACTTGCAAAGTTGGGTTATCTACTCTCCAGCAAGTGGGTAAGTGCTCTTCAGTGCCATTTCTCCTTGCCTAGACATGTATCAGCTTCTGCCAGACTTAGGCTTCCCCAGCACCTCTTAAATGTGACCAGCTGGTTTGACACCTGCATGTGAGGTTTTCCTGGATTGCTGCACTGGAGTCTGGACTACAGGGGTGTGATTTGTAGAGTGCACTAGTGGGTTGCTGTCTAACTCTCCTGTGTGTGAACCCTGCTGGCAAGCATCAAACAGTCCTTAGTGCACATTGATGTAGCTACAGCACAATACACTGGTGTGCTCTACAAATCACACACTTATAGTATGGACTTCAGGGTTGTGTAGCCAAGCCTGAAGATTAATGAGGAGTCTGCAGGTCAGATGAAATTGTTCCGCGGGCCGGATCTAGCCCAGAGGCTGTACGTTTGACACCCATGGTCTATCAGTACAAGCCTTTTTTCTGCAGTTTTTTTCAGGACCAACATGGGGTGCTCATGTTCTCTCTGCTTGCGACAGGAAACTCATAAAAGATAAGATGCAGATTTTAACAGTGAGAGCAATTAATCATTGGAACGGATTACAAATTGGTAAATGTAACTGAACTATGACTTGGTAAGTAAAGCAACCAACTCCATATGGCAGGGAGTAGCCATGTTTGTTCATCTTTTCATATTTAGGCTTCTGGAGCCACCTTATAAAATGGTATATTCACAAAGAGCCTATAGAATTATGAATTATACTTTTCTGCCTCTTGAGCAAACAATGCAACAATGGTTGACCCTTGCTGACTGCATATGGTGAGGAAATGTCCTGTTGTGATCAGTGCCCCAATCTTTTAAGTTCAATTAGTGCAATTCTATTTTAATTCCCTACTATGTATTGGCCAGCCCATGGGAACTGGAACTATATTTCCCTAAGTTACATTGCAGGGATCTGGGGTGAAATCTTTTCTCCGCTGAAGTCAACGGGGGCTTTTTGCCTTTGACTTAATGCAGCCAGGGTTTCATTCTTAGTGTTTTGGATAATATCTGGAATGGAAATGGTCAACATTTTTAAAATTTGGAAATTTGGAAAAAAAGGAAATTTTGATGAAATTGTAATGAAATTATTTTCTTCATTTTTGTCTGATCTATTCACTGAGCAATCTGTTTGTTTTAAATTTTCAGAATCTCAACAAATTTCAAAATAAAAAAATATGAATGACCCCTATTTGCATTTTTTGGCTGCTCTAATATGAAGAGATCTCCCTATCCGTGTTATTGCTTTAGATCATCCAAAGAATTAGCAGCTCATAAGTACATTTTTTGTAATGTCTTTTGTAGTGCTGTACATTTCTTAGGGCTTACACTAAACTGCTTGATGTGTTACTTTACAAAAATTTACTACACTTTTGTATGCCTTCTCTTTAGGGACTTGGTATTGATTATGAAGGTCATTCCTGAGCACTAAAAGAATGGAATGGACTTTGCTAAATTACTGTAATTGTTAATATGGTTATTTTTGTAAACACCAGTGGAACACTGAATGGTGGTAGGCAGGGTTTATGCATCACACAACTGTTTTGGAAACTGATTAGTGTCCTCATGAAATCTTAGTTGGGGCTTTGCAGAAAGCAGCCCATAATGGCGAGCCGTAATCCAGATTTCTTATTAAGATCAGTTATGTACAAAAAAAGAGTAGTGCTTCCTATCTTATGGGATTTGATTAGTTACAGTGCTTTTCAATTTTCATTCAAATATTCTGGTTTAGAGGTGTCTAGTGACTTTATTTGAATCCACAGCATAGTTTGGAGCCATACCAAATAAAAGCTTCTCCAAATACCTGTACTAAACAATATTCTGCTTCTCCAACAATAACTTTTTGCAACTTTAACTGGTATGTGTGTATTGCAACTCTCCTATGGCCCCTGCATACAAGTCTTTTTCCTAATTTAAAACATAATGATCACAATTACGGCATTGAGGCTATTAACACTATACTAAACTTACCGTTTAATTAACATAAAGCCATTCTGTGGTTACATTTCAGTCTTAAAACATGTAGAATATAGTTAAGTTAATTCAAACTAGCCTACTTCTTCCCTCAGAACAGCTGTTCTATTAGTTTCTTTCTGGGAGGGAGTTTGGGTGCAGGAGGGGGCTCCAGGCTGAGGCAGAGTGTTGGGGTGCAGGGGAGGGAGTTTGGGCTCTGGGAGGGCGTTGGGGTGCAGGAAGGGGTGCGAGGTGCAGGCTCTGGTCAGGAGGCGCTTACCACAGGCAGCTCCCGGCTGGTGGTGCAGCAGGGCTCAGGCAGGCTGCCTGCATGCTGTAGCCCCATGTCGCTCCCAGAAATGGCCAGCTTCTGGCACATCTCTGCGTGCCCCTGGGGAGAGGTGGACAGTGTGTCTCTGTGCGCAGCCTGCGCCTGCAAGTGCCGCTTCCCACAGCTCCCATTGGCTGAGAACTGACCAATGGGAACTGCAGGAATGGTGCCGGAGGCGGGGGCAGCATGTGGAGCTGCCTCTCCTGTCTCCCCTCCCCTGCCAGAGGCCACCAAAATGTGCCAGCAGCCGGCTGCTTCCTGGTTATTGACCTACTATAAATCTGTTCATTTTTCTGCCTTTACAGTGTGTAAATAAAACCAACACATCATTTTTCTCCATTGCTAGGAGGAGGAAAGTCAGTTCAGTGTGTCACAACTATATTAAAATCTTCCAGTGTGAAAATATAAGAATGAATCAACTACATGAGCAAAAGCAAACATTATGCAGCCTATGTCAAAGAATGCAACAAAACAAGCACTATGGAATAAAACTGGTCACAAAAGATGTGAAAGTTCTTAAATGTACCCTTAAAAATGCATTTTGCAAAGTCTGTCCAACTGGTTTGTTCAAGCCTTTTGTGTGGAGTGCTTTTGAGATACCGTTATTATTATTAGTTCTGCTGATACCAGTGTATTCAAGGGCATCTGCTCTGCGGGTTCTCAGTTAGTATCAGTGATTCACCACTAAGCAAGGAAAAGAGAAGAGGGAAGGTGCATGGTTG
The DNA here is from genome assembly GCF_020497125.1 of Mauremys mutica. Taxonomy (NCBI): domain Eukaryota; kingdom Metazoa; phylum Chordata; order Testudines; family Geoemydidae; genus Mauremys; species Mauremys mutica. The sequence continues at coordinate 66,756,769 of NC_059073.1, read as the reverse complement.
GAGTCACCTCACTGCTAATATTGAGCAACTAGATTTTTTTAATGAACTTGATTTTACTTCAGCAGGTACAAAGAAATGGGATAAACACTCTTCAGCAGTGTTTATGGGAATCTGTGATAACAATGCTGTGCTGGGTATCCAAACAACGATCATCAAGTCACAGATGTATAACATATAAAAAGATTAAGACATTTTAAAAAAAAGAATGGAAATCTTGTCAATTCACTTCATCTGCTTGTTACTGCCACTGTCATATGTCTCATTTGGAAGCAGAAAAATCAATCTCCTTAAAAGTCACCTCTTTCTCAGGCCACCCCAGAACTGCACATCCCAAATTTCCCCCACACCCTCTTCTTACCCCACTTCCCCCTATTCCCCCCAAGACCACCACCTAACCTTACATGTGTATCTTCTCCAGGGTCCCCGCACCTAATTAGTGAAGCCACGCCTGCATGGCTCCACTAATTAGGTGGTTAGCCCTTCATTCTCTCATGTGCACCTGACCAATCACACACCTTAGAGGGAACTATCCACGGACCACCTGAATGGATCTCGCTGATCACCGGTGAGCTGTGGGCCACAGTTTGAGAACCTCTGACTTACACCATTTAACATGGTTTTAAACACATTTCTAGGAGGGAGGGATAGCTCAGTGGTTTGCCTGCCTCAGCCTGCTAAACCCAGGGTTGTGAGTTCAATCCTTGAAGAAGCCACTTAGGGATCTGGGGCAAAAATTGGTCCTGCTAGTGAAAGCAGGGGGCTGGACTCAATGACCTTGCAAGGTCCCTTCCAGTTCTAGGAGATTGGTACATCTCCAATTATTGCCTAAGACTATAATCCACATAAATAAGAATAAATTATGTCCCCCATTCTTCCATGGCCCTTTATGAGCACCCAAATATCTAGATACTTATTCCAGCCTCTTAGATAGGAAATGCTGGTAAGAATAGTCTCTCTCACAGTATTTTGCCTCTGTCCAGAAATAGGAAGTGCAGAAAAGCACAAAAAATAAACATAATATTTGAAGGTAATCAGATTCTGCGGCACCTCAACAGTTTTGCCCACATGGGTCATCATTGTCTAGTTATTTCATCTCTATGTCCTAATGAAAATTCCAGTTAAAAATGTCAACTGGTTCCTACTGGTTCCAGTTAGCAACTATTTTTTAGAACAGAGCAATGGGTCTGTGGGTCTACTGGCTCCTTGTGTTATAGTTTCCTGTAGCTATTAGTATCATCCATTAGAAACTAACATTGACCAACAGAAACAAAGACGGGGGCCAGTTGAAGGATACTAAGAATCTACTGGAGTTTCTAGTCATGTGCTTATTCAAAAACCCTGACCTTTCTGCTGAGACTGCTAACAAGAGACTAAGACATGACCAGGTTTAGTGATCTGGCTATGTGACTGAATTATTAAAGACACAGACATCTGAAAAGAAAAATGACTTTCACATAGAAAGGCTCTAATCTGAAATCCTGCGAATTTCAGGAGGGGAGGAAGGTAGAGTTTGAACTAGAATCCTCAGCTCTGACTCTTCACCTTCAGTTTAGGCTCAAATCCAAAGCCAGAATGCACCCATTTTTCAGCTCTGATTCACTTGAAATCTTTCAAGAGAGTTGGTTCTTTTGAGATTTTGGCCCAAGGGCATGATATTTTGGTGCTGCCAAATCTGAACCCTAATTCTAGTGCTGATTCAACTTTAAACCTAACCCAGATCAGATCACCACTTGTGCGGCTCACCTCAAATCTTGGCTACTGTCTACATGAGTTAGATTTAAACTAGTGACATAGAAGAAAAAGATCAATATTCTATTGCTAATCTCCAGAGCCAACCAGTCCCGCAAATGGGGAGGGACTCAAACTTTTATCAGGCTCAGATATTTATCAAAAATTAAACACATCTCTGAGTACAGCAAATACTGTCACTAAAAGCAAGTCAAACTTGCACATAGTTAATTTATTGAAAGTGAATACAGAATGGCCTATGTTTCAACCCTCTAGAGACTTTTTCACATTTGTCTTTCTTCACATTTGTATCCTTGATAAAACCCTGGGGAATGAAACATCAGACCATATCGTTTTTTTCCCTGCCATAAATTCAGACTATTTTGAGCTGACTTCATTTTTATGCCTTCATTGGCATTTCCTTACCTACAGAGGGATTTAATTTTTTATTCTAATGACAGTGCAAGGACTCATTCTCCATTTTGCTTACTTTTAACTGATTAAAGCTACTGGTTATGGAGAAGACTTTAGAGTCCCTTTTTTCAGTAATTTTGGGGCATGTCACAATGACAAGTGAGCACCACTTGTTCAGAGCATCTAACTTGCCTTTTATGAACGCAATGGGATACTTTTAGTGCAAGGTAGCAGAGTACACATGGCCAGTCAGTGCGCAGCAGGCTAGTGTGCTATAGATTTACACCCCAGCTTGCCGTGTACTAAGTGTTCACACAGATAAGTCCTTCGCTTTAGAAACCATGATAATATTCCTAATGGAAATATTTATGCAATGATTACTCAGGATATATGACAGAATGTAAGAGACTCTACAGCCAGGTCAATAAATATTTAATCTTGTTGCTAAATAGACCATTGGATTGCATTTTAAGAGAAATCAATAGATTAAAAAAGACATACTGTACTTTAGCCAAGTTAATTGATTTTTATATTAAAACTAAGAAGTATGTTGACATATCTTTTTAGCAGAAAAATTAACAAAAACACTATTTCCATATCTAATGCTGTGCTTAAATGGGTTTTTACATCTGAATGTATGCAGTAAATTTTAAACTTAGGATGAGGTTATATATTTATTATTTGTGTTGTGGAAGCACCAATGGGCCCCAGCCCTTCTGTGTGAAGTACTGTACAGATGTACAACAAAGAGTGAGTCCCTGTCCTGAAGAGTTTCAAACACAGATGTAACAGTGATTGAAAGTATAACTGCTTGATGGAAGTATTTGCACTCATGTGGTGGGATAAAGGTTGAAAATTTAAGGACATGAGCATTTGCTTTACGTCACTGATAACGTCTGACACCAGAAGCATTTGGTTAATGATAGCAACCAGCACTAATTATCAGGATGGGGACAACACATTTCCTGGTGCAGAGAGAGTGTAGGCTGGGTTTCCCCAGTATGTTTTTTTAAATGGCAGTGGTATGTTTCAGAGTGTGGAGATGCCTTTATCTGATGTGTCTGTCTCTGCCAGAGGGCCCTTGGCTGTGGTGGGGCTGGGCCAAGGCAGGGAATTATGTCATTCCATAGCATTTATCTTGAGGAATGTGGCTGTGAGAGTGGCATATCCAGAAGGGTATTGGAGAAAGAAGCCCTGCAGGGCCAGATTTAGTACCTCCTACCTCCTCAAGGTAGTATATTTCCCAGGGGCCCCACTGCATTAGACCGGACTGAGGGATGAGGAGAACTCCTTGGGCCATATGGAGGGATTAGAGGGGTGTCCGCTCTACAGACTCAGGCACACACCACTGCAGTCTCTGGGTCCTAGAGAGAAACATGAGAGAATAAAACCATAAGTTCAGCTGCAAAGCAAACCACAAAAGAAAACAAGAAATGAACAGTAATGCAACAAAATCCCCATTTTAAATGTTATTGGACACCTGACAATGCTAAAAAAAACTCATTCCCTCCTCAAGCACTTCCACATGAAGCGGGCAGTACTCAGTGCAATAGCTCTGGACCATCAAGCCCAGAATCAACCTGGCAATGATTCAGGGTGACCTTGACCAAGGCAACGACTCTGGGAATGTAAGAGTGTGGTAGGACATTCAACCTCTGCCCTTCATGCCACAGGCACAAATCCTCATGTAGGACAGAACCAAAGCAGTCCACTAGAAACAAAGCAGAAATCTAAACAGGTGAAAATAGACATTACATATCATAGACTGTGCACCATTATGAAGAATTCAAGAAGAATGTGAGAAGGCTGGTGGGAATGATTAGGAAATGATGACACATTGAAGACTGGGATTGCTTATCTTAGAAAGGCAATAAATAAGAGAGAACATGATAAAAATATATAAAACTATGGGGGCACACACTTTATTACTTCAGTTGGCCAAATTTATTGCACATGCCAGAGGCTTCTTGCATCCCACAGGCTCCCTGTGTGCCACCCTCCCATCTCCAAGTCCCTGCAACACCTACCCCCAGCCCCATGCCAGAAGCTCAGTGTGCCACCTCCTTCTCCCCATCCCCCACCAATCTCATGGATTTTCTTTCTGTCTGGGATATAATTCATTTAGAGTGTCAACATTTCTAAACTGTATTAGAAGGATAGGAGGAGCTGAGATGGGGTGTGTTCTTATGCTGAAGATGTTAATTGCTGCCATCAATTTTTTTTATTTAGCAGAGTCTGCTAACCAGATGCATGAGTCTCCATGTATCTGCTATGCCCCCTATTTTTTTTCAATGTTTCCCCAAATCAATAGGGTTCTACCCATTGATGCCTAGATCATTCCCTGAAATTTTGGAATTGATCTGATGTGACATTCCAAAGCAATCATGTTAGACAACAGAAATGTGTTGGCCAAACAATGTGAGGGCCTATGAAGAACAGCAGAGAGACAGTAGGTTGGGTGTCTCTGTTCTCCTTGTGTCATAACAAAAGAAGAAGGTGACTTTCAATGAAATTAAAGGTGGCAAATTCAAAACTGATAAAAGGAAATGCTTTTTCATACCACATATAATCTGTGGAATTCATTGCTATAGGAAGTTTTGAGGACAATACTTTACCAAGATTCAAAGGCAGACTGGACATTTAGATGGACAAGAATATCCAAATGTATAATATTTCATGATAAAATTTTTGAAGGGATATGAAACCTCCACTATCAGGGTTTAAGCCGATTTCAAACTATTGGGAATTAGGTTGACATCTGGATGTGGGACAAATTAGCCCCCATCTGCCTACTGGGTTTCTTTCACCTTCCAACAAAGCATCTGCTGCTGGTCCCCGTTAGAGACAGTATAATGAACTAGATGGACAAAGGTGGCAATTTCGATATTTCTATCTGCTCCAGAAAAGCTCCAGTGATCTGTGGCCAGAATTTTGGGATAAGTGCAACAATCTGCAATGGCTGCAGAAAGTGTGCTTTGTGTCAATATCACGAATGGATACAATGCAGATCATAATTTGTACCAGCACCAGTGGCCATGATACAAAATTGTAGAAACAGATGAAAGCATAAACACTGTGCTAGCAGCAAATCTGTTAAAATGGTTGTTGGTCTTTAGTATCAGAAAGGTTCCAGAGTAGAGCAGCATTTGTTGCCAAGTCTAGCAATTTGATCTCAAGTCTCATAATATTTGACTTTTTTTAAAAGCCTCAGCTCCTGAACACCTGTGATTATGTGAGAATCTCAGCTTTCATTTAGAAATAGTAAGTTTCTAACCCACAAGGTTGTAGAGAAAAGCTTGCTAATGTGACCGAGAGCATCCTAAAGGCTCAAAACCTAGAAGACAAAGAAAAAGAACTCCAAAGGTGTACATATTTTAAATCTCATGATTGCCAAACCAATCTCATGAAAATTTTAGTCCTGATTTATGGTTTTTGAATGATCCAGGTTAGCAGCACTGCTGCTGGTGCATCTAAGGCCTGGTCTACACTAGGCGTTTAAATCGGTTTTAGGAGCGTAAAACCGATTTAACGCTCAACCCGTCCACACCAAGAGGCCCTTAATATCGATATAAAGGGCTCTTTAAACCGGTTTCTGTACTCCTCCCTAACGAGAGGAGTAGCGCCAATATCGGTATTAACATATCGGATTAGGGTTAGTGTGGCCGCTGATCGATGGTATTGGCCTCCGGGAGCTATCCCACAGTGCACCACTGACCGCTCTGGACTGCAATCTGAACTCGGATGCAGTGGTCAGGTAGACAGGAAAAGCCCCGCGAACTTTTGAATATTTCCTGTTTGCCTAGCGTGGAGCTCCGATCAGCACGGGTGGCGATGCAGTCCGAAATCAAAATAAAAAAAGAGCTCCAGCATGGACCATGCGGACGTGATCGCTGTAAGGGCAGGCAAATCCGTTCTATCAGCGCTCCGTTACAGAAGATGAAATTCAGAATCATTTTTAAAAATTCTCCAGACAGAACCCGGAAGTTCCAAGGGGTGGCTGCGGGAACTATGGGATAGCTAGGGAATAGCTACCCACAGTGCAACGCTCCAGAAACCGACGCTAGCCTCGGACCGCGGACGCACACCACCGAATTAATGTGCTTAGTGTGGCCGCGCGCACTCGATTTTATAAAATCTGTTTTACAAAACCGGTTTATGCAAATTCGGAATAGTCCCGTAGTGTAGACGTACCCTAAGATAGCTCACCTTTTCCCCAGGCCTCTCAGCAATAAGACATTTCAAAGGTCATTGCCATGCACATCGCTGATGCTGCTCAGTGTTCATTTTTTCAGGCACTATATCCTGTGCCACAGTACAATAGGATAGCTGCCCAGATTTTCCCAGAATGCACAGATTAAAACCCTGTTCAAGAAAGTGGTAAGTATCATGCACAAATACAGCTGCCATAGGAGTTGTATCATGTTGGGAAAAAAGCTTCTTTGAGAACTCAGCCATGTTTGTTGTGTCTGAATCAGATCAAGGTGTCATTGAGGAGATTTCTGCTAGATGGGTAGATTGGAATACAAATGTGCTTATGGGATCTGATTAAGAGAAATTGTTTCTCTTTCATAGAATCATAGGACTAGAAAGGACCTTGAGAGGTCATCTAGTCCAGTCCCCTGAATTCATGGCAGGACTAAGTATTATCTAGACCATTCCTGACAAGTGTTTGTCTAACCTGCTCTTAAAAATCTGCAATGATGGAGATTCCACAACTTCCCTAGGCAATTTATTCCAGGGCTTAACTACCCTGACAGTTAGGAAGTTTTCCCTAATGTCCAACCTTAACTGCCCTTGCTGCAATTTAAGCTCATTGCTTTTTGTTCTAGCCTCAGAGGTTAAAGAGAATAATTTTTCTCCCTCCTCCTTGTAATAACCTTTTATGTACTTGAAAACTGCTATCATGTCCCCTCTCAGTCTTCTCTTCTCCAGATTAAACAAACCCATTTTTTTCAGTCTTCCCTCATATGTCATGTTTTCTAGACCTTTAATCATTTTTGTTGCTCTTCTCTGGACTCTCTTAATTTGTCCACATCTTTCCTGAGATGTGGCACCCAGAACTGGACACAATACTCCAGTTGAGGCCTAATCAGCATGGAGGAGAGTGGAAGAATTACTTCTCATGTCTTGCTTACAACACTCCTGCTAATACAACCCAGAATGGTGGTTGCTTTTTTTGCAACAGCATTACACTGTTGACTCATATTTAGCTTATGGTCCACTATCACCCCTAGATCCCTTTCTGCTATACTCCTTCCTATGCAGTCATTTCCCATTTTGTATGTTTGCAACTGATTGCGCCTTCCTAAGTGAAGTACTTTGCATTTGTCCTTATTGAATTTCATCCTATTTACTTCAGACCATTTCTCCAATTTATCCTGATCATTTTGAATTTTAATCCCAGCCCCCAAAGCACTTGCACCCCTCCCAGGTTGGTATAAATGTAATCTCTATGCTGTTATCTAAATAATTGATGAAGTATCTTTGGTTACTTTGTAATTTACATGATTTAAAGAGGCCTCCCCTCACAAATTATCTAAGATTCATTCCTCAAATGTGATGAGGCCAATGTTTAACCTTGTTATTGTGTGGGTTGGCATGGGGGTAGGTACACAAGCCTGTTAGTCTGCATTTTAATTATTTGTTGTCACTCAAGAATTTAGAGGTAGTTTTTCAGGGAGATTATTTTCCTACCATTCATCTCTGCTTCCCTCACCCACAGCACTGTAACCTTTTGTCTTTTTTAATGACCCTTCTTGTGGTCTCAAATAATTTGTTTGATTCAGTGGATCTCTTGTCATCCTTCATTTACTGCATGCTCAAACTTTTGCTTTCCCTCAAGTGATTCACTTTTGTTGCTAATGCTTTACTCTGCAGCTTATGGCTAAAGCAATTTTTCAGACTGGAGTTCAGGCAGGGTCTTGAGGGCAGCAGCTGTGCACTGTTTTAATTCTGCTTTGGTGTTTGTAGCATTGCAGCAACAGCTTCCCAGGGCGCGGTGTGGGGGTTGTAATCTTGGCATATCTAGCTGGTGGTTGGCTTTATGTTTGTTGGGCTGGAATATTAAGCAGGCAGATGGGGGACAGAAGGTGGGTGGACAGGCAGGTAGTGAGGAGATTTCTGCTAGATGGGTAGGTTGGAATCAAGCTGCAAAATGGGCTTTGAGGGGACCAGCATGCTGACCAGAACTTTTTCTCATTTGCTTCAAAGATCTGTGTTACTGAGCCCTAATGAGTCCTTTTAAGGCATATTATATATTCTTTGCTGCTTAAAAAAATGGTCAGTGATGGAAGGAAACTGAACCATCCAATTAGCCATTTTGAACGAGCTCTCGCCTAACTCTCTAGTCATCTGGGTGCCCATAATCAATCCTCATTGAGCTGGAGTGAAGGATCAATCAATCTAATCTTGTATATGATCAACACAACATCTGCAAAAAGTCCATCCAGAAATAGATTTGTGTGTGTTGGAATGTGGACCTCTAATTTAATGTGTGTTAGTGACCATTAAATGTGATTCAGCAGAAAGATTGCACATATCTCTAATATCCATCCATTACAAATTCTGTCTTTGTACAACTATTGTCTATCTTTTATTGACATATGTCCGCTCATTTAATTTAAATTCCTCTTAATTTGGGGGAAGAATGCAAAATGAAGAGTATTTAGTACACAGCAATTAGTGATAGGTATGGAAGGACACTGAACCCTTCATGGGCATACACCTAATGCCTCATATTTGGTGTTTCAGTCTAGCCAAATTTAAAAATAAATACATTTTGGATAATTCCGTTCATCTTTGTGAGTATATGGTGGGCTCGATTTTCTCTTCACTTCCCCTATTTACACTAGGAATAACTTCATTCAAGTCAATGGATTTTCATCAGTATAAAAATGCTTTGACATCAGAATCTTGCCATAGTGCACTTGAAGGTTACCCATATTATATAAAACACATTATATTTTAATATACACAGGCAAAGTTGATAGAATATAACACATAATAAATATGCAATGCCTTATAGAGAATATAATATTTTTCCAAAAGGTCATCATCTGCCTTGAATATTCATGCAGGTTTATTACATTTTTATAAAGGTCAAGCTCTTTTGCTAATAGAATAATGACATTGCACAGCACATTTTTGCTGCTTTCGCCACAGGATTTCTTGAAGCAGATCCCGGGATGGAACATGGATGTCAAAATTGTAAACACACTGATTTGTTGGCATATATTGCTGCCTGCATCATGCAGTTGGCTCTTGCTGAAGAAAAAAAGATGTGTAGGAAGGAAGCTTTAAGCTGGTTTTGGAGGGATGGGATTGTTTAGCTAACATGCAACGAGTGTTTTCATCTTTATCTTCAGTGAAATTGTGATAAAGTCTGATTATAAAATATGCTATATGTATTTTATTTAGAGCTGAGTGGGAACTGGAATTTCAGTTTTGTGGGCAAGTCCAAAATTTTGACATTTGTTTTCATTCCAAATCAAAACAAAACATCAAATTTTGAAATTTTCCACAACACACAATATTTTGAAAAAGTGCATTTAGATAAGGAAAAGTTTCTTTTTTTTAATGTTATGACATTATATTCTAGTACAGTGTTCTCAAACTTTTGTACTGGTGACCCCTTTCACATACCAAGCCTCTGAGTGTGACCCCCCCATACATTTACAACACTTTTAAAATATATTTAACACTGTTATAAATGCTGGAGGCAAAGCAGGGTTTGGGTTGTGTTGTGTATTTGGTTGTCATGGGTTTTGTTACTATGGCAGCTGAGTTAGACTATTAAGGGATAGCTCAGCCGGTTTCAACCGGCTGAGTGAGCTCTCTGTATCTGTAAATAAAATGGAGGTTTTGGTTAGCTGTCTGCTCTCTGGCCTCAAGTGATTGCTTCCTACACCGGCTGCCCCAAGGATACAACACTGGCGACGAGGGTGGGATCCTGGTGCTGCTCCAGTAACAGAAGGAAGTAGAAGTCAAGGTAAAGACCAAACAAAGAAAAAAAGCTGCTTGTTTGCACTGACTGTGAAAGTGAAACTAAAAATCATGGCTACTCTGACCAGGCCCCTGGAGCCTTTTGATGAGAATACAGAGCAGTGGCATGTGTATACTGAGCGTTTTGAGCTTTTTGGTATTGCAAATGACATTACAGAAGCGAAGAAGGTGCCAATATTCTTAACTGTTGTAGGGGCTAAAACCTACTCTCTGCTACGCAGCTTACTACACCCTGTTAAGCCTGAGACTAAATCTTACAGTGACATTGTGGAAATCCTGGGGTCTCATTTCTCCCCAAAACCACTGGTAATTGCTGAAAGATATAGGTTCCACAAAAGAGACCAAAAGGAAGATGAAACAGTTGTACAATTTGTAGCCATTTTAAAAAAGCTAGCAGAACACTGTGAATTTAAAGAGATGTTAAATGATGCCCTGCGTGACAGGTTAGTGTGTGGCCTCTGCAGTGAAGCTATACGGAAGCGCATACTGACAGAGGCTCAGCTTACCTTACAGAAGGCTGTTGATATTGCTGTCTCCATGGAACTGGCTACAAGGGAGGCACAATACATCGGTGCATCCCCTAGGGTGCAAAAAGTGTCACAAGAACTGACCCACAAAACGGTGCAGAGTCAAGAATGTTACCGCTGTGGTAAGCTGGGTCACCAGGCATCAGAATGCTGGTGTAAGGACCTGGTGTGTCGACACTGTGGCAAAAAGGGACACATTGAGTATGCCTGTAAACAAAAGAAAAAGAGGCCCGTGGTCTGGCCGACAAAAAGAGGAACCTTGCATACCCTAGAGCAGACCCAGGATGATCAAGGTGACACCTCCTCACAAGAGGAAGTGCCACTGCATGTTTTGTCTTTGGCAGCGGGTCACATGAATACTGGGTAACCCCCTTATTGGAGAGCAAACCTATACGCATGGAACTAGACACCGGTGCAGCTGTCTCGCTGGTTCCTGAGACTGTGTATAAGGAAAAGCTACAGCATCTTCCGCTTAAGGCAACAAAAACTGTTCTGAAGACGTATACAGGTGAAGCTGTGCCCATGTTGGGCACTATTGATGTTAAGGTGGAGCTCAATGGACAGGCGGCTAAATTGCCACTGTTTGTGGTGAGAGGTGACTACCCAGCCTTAATGGGTAGGTCTTGGCTTGGGAAGATTCAGCTGAACTGGGCAGAAGTGCACCAGATGACTAAAGAAGAAACCAGTCTAACCCCTATACTAAGGAAACATGCTGCTGTTTTTGGAGATGATTTGGGAAGAAATGAAGAGGATCACTTAAAGAATTTAGAGGCTACCCTACAAAGACTGGAAGAGTATGGCCTACGAGTTCGCAAAGACAAGTGTGAATTCTTCAAGCCCTCTGTTGAATATTTGGGACACATCATCGATTCTGCAGGTCTTCATAAGGTCCCTGCAAAAGTTAAAGCTATTGTGGAGGCTCCCCCACCTCGAAATGTAAGCCAGCTGCGCTCATTTCTAGGACTACTGAACTATTATGGAAAGTTCATCTCACAGTTAGCCACACTGCTAAAACCACTTCATGAGCTCCTTGGGCAGAACAAGGCCTGGAAGTGGACTGAAGCCTGTGATGTTGCATTTAACAAAGCTAAGGATGCATTGTTAAATTCTGAAGTTCTAACGCACTTTGATCCATCCTTACCCCTGCAATTGGCCTGCGATGCTTCCCCTTATGGAGTGGGAGCGGTCGTGTCACACATTATGCCTTCGGGAGAAGAAAGACCTATTGCTTTTGCTTCACGCACTCTAAGCAAAGCAGAAACTAACTACGCCCAAATCGAACGTGAGGCATTAGGAATTGTTTTTGGAATTAGGAAGTTTCATCAGTACCTGTTTGGGCGAAAGTTTACTCTTCTTACAGACCATCGACCTCTGACATCAATTTTTGGACCCTACACAGGCATTCCCCCATTAGCTGCTAGTCGTATGCAACGTTGGGCATTGATACTTTCTGCACACACATATGAAATCAAATATCGGAAATCCACTCTGCACGGCAATGCAGATGGCCTCTCAAGGTTGCCTTTACCGGTCAAACATCAAGATAGTGCCCAAAAGGAAATCTTCTACTTTGAACAGGTAGAGAATACACCCATCACTGCTACTCAGATAAAGAAGGCAACCCGCGTTGACCCAGTATTATCCCAAGTTATGGACCTGGTGATGCATGGAAAATCTCGACAAACCTCTCCGGTCTCACCCGACCTTGTTCCCTACATGTCCAGGCGGACGGAGTTATCGGTCCAATCTGGTTGTTTGTTGTGGGGGAGGCGTGTCATTATTCCACCACCCCTGAGATCACAGATGTTAGAACAGCTACATTCCGGTCACTGTGGAATAGTGCGCATGAAGGAAATTGCACGAAGCTATTTTTGGTGGCCTAGATTGGACAGTGCTATTGAAGAGAAGGCAAAAGCTTGTATGTCATGTCAGGGTGTAAGAAATGCACCCCAGTGGGCACCCCTACACCCATGGGACTGGCCTGAAAACCCGTGGCAACGTATTCACGTTGACTTTGCTGGCCCCCTTGAAGGAAGCATGTTCTTGGTGGCAGTAGATGCCCATTCTAAATGGCCAGAAGTCTCTATAATGCAGTCCACTACTACAGAGAGTACTATCCAAAAACTACGAGGACTCTTTAGTCGTTTTGGTCTGCCAGAACAACTTGTGAGCGACAACGGACCGCAGTTCGTCTCTCAGGAGTTTCAAAATTTTATGAAGGCAAATGGGATACACCACATCACGTCAGCACCATATCATCCATCCACCAACGGATTAGCTGAAAGATTTGTGCAGACAATGAAAAACGCTTTGAAATCAGCAAAGGGATAACACTCCATTCAAAAGCGTCTGGATACCTTCTTACTTTCCTATAGAAACACACCTCATGCTACGACCCAGGCTTCCCCAGCCTTTCTAATGATGGGACGACAGCTGCGCACTTGCTTTGATCTGCTGAAACCTTCTGAACTCAGACAAACTGTGCAACATCAGCAGCAATATCAAGTCATCAGACGGGCACCCAGAGCAAAAGACCGAACCTTTAGCCCAGGGCAGCCAGTTTTGGCTCGGAATTATACTTCCAGAGCTAAATGGGTCCCGGCCACAGTCATCACTCAAACAGGACCTGTTTCCTATACAGTCCGGACTGCAGAGAATCTTACCTGGCGGCAACATGTAGATCAGCTGTTGCGAGGTCATGCCAGTCTTCAGGACCCATCTGCAGTTGAGGGGGTCTGACTTCACCCCTCCTGGTGAGACACCGAATCATGAGTCACCTGTTCCTGACTGTTTTCCTCCATTACTGCCGGCAGCTGAGATACCCCTTTGCCCAGCACGAGCTGATACCACCTCCTCACCTATTCGTGCTGCGGACCCTGAGCCCCTAGTACTTTTGGGTGCAACAACACCAGAAGTTCGCCGTAATCCACCTAGAGACAGAAGGCCTCCTCATCGGCTGGATCTTTAGTTAGGGCGAACCCACGGTTATGGGGCAAAATAATCCCCAGGGTTTAGCCGGGAATGGAGGCAGTCTACCTTCCTTCTCTAGTTTAGAGTGTGTTTTATTTAGGGGATGTTCTTATTAGGGGGGGAGGAATATGTTGTGTATTTGGTTGTCATGGGTTTTGTTACTATGGCAACTGAGTTAGACTATTAAGGGATAGCTCAGCCGGTTTCAACCGGCTGAGTGAGCTCTCTGTATCTGTAAATAAAATGGAGGTTTTGGTTAGCTGTCTGCTCTCTGGCCTCAAGTGATTGCTTCCTACACCGGCTGCCCCAAGGATACAACAGGTTGGAGGCTGACAGCTAGTGACGCCCCCCCCCCCCCGGGTAATAACCTGGCAACCCCCTGTGGAGTCCCGACCCCCAGTTTGAGAACCCCTGTACTAGTATAATATAAATTTTGAAACCAAAAAAATCAAAACATTCCATTCTAATAAGATCAACCTTATCAAAATGCCACATTGTGATTGTTTTTCTAAACAAAATGGTGTCAAAAAACTTTCCCACAGACAGTTTCAATATAAATGAAATGGCTTTTTCCAATGACAAAACAATACGTTAGAACATTTTTGAGCGGCTCCAGGGTGGTTTTTTTTAGAACTATTGTTGATGCTATCCATTCAGTGATGGTACATTTGGTTATAGTAAGTATTGTGATAAACAATCATGTAGCAATGAAGACTTCAGCCATGATTATGCTATGTTATAGCACCCCTGTGGGTGAGAATGTTTATAAAGTATTTAATTTAAGATGGCCATGTGATAAGGCGAGCCCTGCCTTGGTCACCGTCCTGTAGTAGGCTGCAGCACAATCAGTGCATCCTCCTCAGTTTCCCTTTTCTTATGGAGTCCCCAGTAACTCCGGACAAGTTTTCAAAGTATAACTAGCCCTTTGCAGGGATAATTTATTACAAACAGTTCCACAACCATAATTCCCCAACACAGTTCACACAATACAGTTACTGTTTTAGATCTCTACAGTCCATCAACACCCTAAGTACAACTCCAGCATCTCTCACCACATGCCAGCTTTCAAGTACGGTTCTGGTGCCCCTCACCATGCCCAGCACTCTGATATGGCTCCAGCATTCCTCACCCCAGCTCCCCTAGCTAAGGGTACTACTGTGCCCTGTGTTTCCTCTCAGGTATGATTCCAACTGTTGCCCAGAGACATCAGCAGGCTCACCCCTCCAGCATTTCCCAGTCCTCAGCAGCTCTCCGTCCTCAGCTTTCCAGCTCAGAGAGCCAGCAGGCAGGTGCTGAACTCAGCCTTCAGCGCTTTCTGACCATGGCTCTGTGGCCTGGAGAAGCTTGGCTATAATTCCCCCACCCACCTCTTGCCTTCCTGCTTTTGCTTTCACCAGCCTGATCTGGCTCCACTGCTCACTAGAGAACTCTCACCACTCCTTCCTTCAGGGGCATCCTCTCTGAGTTCACTCCCTTTCTGGACTCAGTTCTGAGCTCTCAGATGGTTCTCACCTCCACCTTCCTGATTCTCTCAGGTTCTGACCCACCAGATCTCTGACTCACCCAGTCTTCTCCCCTGTAGGATCCAAGTGCCCTCTCTTAAATCTCATTGGAGGTCAACTGACCTCTTACAGGGCCAGTATTACCCTGTGACAGACAAGAAGTCTTTGTGTTGCTCAAGTTTTGCTAGCTGATATTTTAAAGACAGTTGCTGTCATTTTGGGGCAGCAGGATAGGGGGTAATACAGCAAAAGACCTTCTTGGAACGTACTGGGGACAACTTCTTGTTCGAGGAAGTAAGTGTGTGTGGGGTGGGGTGGGTTTGGGGAAGGGAGTCAGCCATTTTAGACTTGATCCTGACTAACAGGGAGGAACTGATTGTAAATCTGAAGGTGGAAGGCAACTTGGGTGAAAGTGATCATGACATGATAGAATCATTAAGCTAAGGAAAGAAAGGAGTGAGAGCAGCAGAATAAGGACAGTGGATTTTTAAAAAGGGAGATTAACAAACTCAGAGAACCAGAGCCAGCTCCAGGCACCAGCGCAGGAAGCAGGTGCTTGGGGCAGCCAACAGAGAGAGGCGGCATGTCCAGGTCTTCGGCAGTAATTTGGCGGCGGGTCCCTCATTCCCTCTTGGAGGGAGGGACCGGCCACCGAATTGCTGCTGAAGAATGAAGCAGTGCGGTAGAGCTGCCACCAAAGTGCCGCTGATCACAGCTTTATCTTTTTCTTTTTGTCTTTTTTTTTTCTTCGCCACTTGGGGCGGCAAAAAAGCTTGAGCCTGCCCTGCAGAGAACTAAGTACAAGGTCCCGTGGAGAGAAAATCTGAGGGAAATAGGAGTTCAGGAGAATTTCTTAAAGAGACAGGCACATCAGATGCCTCATAGTGACCCGACAAAGTTTTTATCCACATCATTTTAACCTCAATAAATGGGGAAGGAAAACAATTATGGAAATTCACATTTACTCTGCAGCCATATAAAAGCATGATGATAAATGACAGAATAAGCTTCAGATCTATTTTTTTAAAGCTTCGGGCTCACTCACTGTTATTACTTCCCTCTCCCAAGCAATGTAATTGAACAGTCTGTTTTTACACAAGGTGCTGTTTCACATAGACTCTTAGAATGCCAGGATCAATGAGAGGTAGAAATTCAAACTGACAGAGGAAAGAGACATTTCCTGCACATTCTATGACTTTTACATAGTATTAATATGACCTTAATGAATGTGCCCATCAGAAGACCGATTATGTAGCTATTAGTATTGCCAGCTGGACTGGAACATGGACCTTTTGTTCCAAATGTTACGTATTTTCTTTGGTCTTGATAAATATAGGATTTTTTCCTCCAATAATGAAACAAATGTCCGCCCCTCCCCAAAGGAACTGACACTGACCAAATGGCAGGTGTTTGTCAGTCACTGTCTGCAGCAATTCTTACTGCTGCTCCACATCAAGCTGCACCAAAGAAAAGAGTATTAGGTCTCCGAGGACATGGATAATAGACACAAATGATAATGCATGTGGACAAAGGTAGAGGACAGTAATGCTTGCTGGAATTAAGTAGGAGGCAAAAACCTGGTTTTGTTATACCCAACAATGTGATCACTGACACTCATTTTAAGATGACCGAGATCTGAAGTAAAAAAAATAGAAGAACACCTGCCCTGTACATAAGAATCCTCAAGATTTTTGTCCTTGAATTATGATGATGTCAAAATTGGTGTTAAAATTATTGTTGTGTAGTTTTTTGTTGCTAGATGAAATAAAGGCACTGGACATTTACAGAACTAAGACTGGATGGCTTATGGAACTGATACTAGGATACAGTGGCTTTCTCTACTGTGTGCTCCACCTGAATCCAGTCCAGGGCAGTAGAGAATGAAAGGCATTGCTGTTTGACAGTATAGTGATCTATCTGAATGCAGTTCCTAGTCCACATCATGAAACCAACAATAGTTTTGGTGCTTTCCTCAGCAAGAAGGCAAATGATTAATGGGAGCCTGAACTACTTCCTTGCTGCTAGAAGTGCTCCATCCAGGTAAGGGTTGAGACACGGTAAATAAGGAAGCTTGTATTGCCCTTCTATATATGTTCTGATGGCTAGAGAGCGGACTTGGGACTCTATGGCTGTCAAACCAGCACTTGTTATAAGCTCCAGGGCTCAAGTTTTCAAACATGGTGTCCACAGCTAGGCACCTAAATCATACTGGGAGATTTAAATAGTCTGATTTTTAGAGCTGCTGAGCTCCTACAACTCCCACTGATGTCAACAAACTGCAGTGAAATCACCCTGTACAACTTTTTGCCCATGTAAAGGTACTTAAAGTGCTGCATTTCTGGTTCCAAATATCCCTGTGAAACCTTAAATACTCTTTAGTAAGTTCAATTCCCTCAAGAGAATGAAATCCATCCAACTGAAGAGGACCAGGACAAGGCCAAGGCTCATACAACCCTTAAAATAGGTCTTACATAGGGTGTAAGCAGCACATAGACCTTGTCCCTCTGCAATTAGGTGGATTCCACCAAGAGTGTTCTTCTGCCTGTTATCACAAAAGTTCAAATAGGAGCCTTGAGGTATGAATTTTATCCATCTTTCTTTAATGGGTATAACAATAATCTTAAAGCCAGTTATCATACAGCCCTATTTCACAGCTGTGGTATAATAAGAGAGCTATGTTTTAGCTGAGAGTTGATGACTGTGAAATATGACTCTTAATTTGTAAGAATATCAGAACTTTAAATAAACAACAACAACAGCAAAAACACATTGCACTTCTATAGCATGTTCCATCCTAGGATCACAAAGCACAGTACAAACAGTAGTGATTTTCATGTCCCAACATTCTTGTTAAGTAGAGAAGTATTCAATTTCAATTACATTTTATTAAATCACATATGATATATGTCTCTTGCAAATGCTAAAAGAAAAAACATACACAGTCTAAAACAGCACCCTTGTAATACATTAAAATGTCAGTCAGAACCTAACAAAAATTCTCTTCTTCAGCACAATGCTGAAAGGGCAAAAACTGCCTCCTATTTGATTACTACTGGGGATTGAGAAAAAGATTTAAAACATTATCTTTTGGGATGGTGATAAAAATTCTTTTTTATACAAAAGACGTAAAATGCATCGTGCTTTCAGAAGCTGAAAAATTCTACAATCCGAAAAGATAATGAGGTAGATCTTCCAGTGCTCCAGATTTACATGGCAAAAATGAAGACATGAAGGAACTTTTCCATATCTTCCATTAAGGACAACGTTTATTTGGTTTGGAATCTTAACTAAGTATATGCCTCATATAAATGAGGATTTAATAACTCATTTAAATACCATTTAAAAAAGAGCCATCTTCTAAGCAGAAAACCAAAAGGCAAACTTAGAATCATAGCCAGTTCTTGTTGGGTACTATACATCACATTCTGTTTGAATAGTTGATTATGTTGATTAAAAAACCCACTCTAGCTATACTAAATTGGGAAATAAGGTGTACACAGGTTGTTCCTCAATCTCCAGAAGGCAAAGATGGGACCATCAATAATCTAGAAGAATACAGATCTTAGACCAAAATCTAAGGAAAGCAATACAACTTCTACTACTTACAGATGGAACACCAACCTTGGCATGTAAAAATGAGGCAGAGGTAGAATTTGGGAGAATTAAACATCTCATCAAAAATTGTTTTGAACAATCTCTAAGGCCATAATTTGGCCCCGAAACCAAACTTCAATCCCTCAGGGCATCTGTGTTATTATTTTAGCATTAAAAATTCTTAGCTTTGGGTCAACTCTGTTCCCACCATATGAGTGGGTAAAACAGAGCATCCCTTGAGTAGTGCAAAGGGCTTTTATTTTAAGTCTTTATAAAAAGCAGACCAGTGATGAAACAGAGATTTGTTCTACAGGGTGGCCTTCTATCTTCTCAATTTGCAGAGGGTTCTTCCCCAAAATCATGACCTGGGTCTTCTTAAAATAGAGAACTGGGTCTTGGGTGGTGAAGAACTGGAATGGGTTACCTAGGGAGGTAGTGGAATCTCCTTCCTTAGAGGTTTTTAAGGTCAGGCTTGACAAAGCCCTGGCTGGGATGATTTAGCTGGGTTTGGTCCTGCTTTGAGCAGGGGGTTGGACTAGATGACCTCCTGAGGTCCCTTCCAACCCTATGATTCTATGATTCTATGACAGTTACCATAAGAGGAAAAACAAGATAATAACCAGTGGCAACCTACAACCATATCATCAGCATATAACACCACCAAAATAGATGTACTCTCAATTTGCGATGGAAAAAATTATTTTCCTTTAAAAGAGGAAATTATTTTCCTTTATTAACATGCAATTTAAAAGAAGAGATGCTAGAAGGCATCCCTGCAGTACTCCCTTAGAAACAGGGAAAATATTGGTACATTCTCCATTGGCCTTAGTTCTTACCCTAGCCATATTGCCCTGGAGTAAAGTCTCCAACATATGCAAAAGTCTTAGATGGATACACATCCTTCTTATTTCATCAAAGTTTGTCTTGGTTAATAGAATCAATTGCCATCTTTAAAGCTATGAAAGCAGCAGACAATCTAGTACTGTTAATCACAGTATATTTATAAATCATATAGGATAAAATAAAACAATGATTAATTGTGGATTTACTAGCCATAAAGCCAGACTGCTCTTCATATAGTAAAATTAGCCTCTAAAGACCATGTTGCCTCTAAAGACCACATGTCACATCTAACAGACTATATGGAGAAGGATACTTTCTATCCCCTTTTTAAAAAATAGGAAGTATGATATTGGGCTTCCAGCCAGCCAGAATACATCCAGTATGATTAGTAATAGTAAATAATTTAGCCAAGACTGAGGACCTCCAATTAAGGCTCTCCTGAAAATCTTCAACATGGAGAAAATCTTCTGGATTATTTTTCCATTGTTGGGCTAAAATAAATTACTGTACTTTACTGTCCATTACTGAAGGTCACAGAGGTAAATCAAAGAGAGGATTCCTCATTGCCTCAATTAAGGTAGAATTAGATTAAAAAAAACTGGTAGAGGAAATCATTAAAGACCTGGCCCAAATGTACTGTCCAGGCTTCATCATTAATATGGCGTTCCTCAACTGGAGTATATCTACCAGAGCCTGAGGCCACCATCTTCCAAAACATGGAAGAATTTTTAGCTTTAGCTGCTGCTACTAAGTCCTTCCATAAGTATCTAAGATATTCTTATTTTTTATGATATAATAAACCTTTATATTTTCTTCTGGAAGGTACTAAATTCTGAAGTAAATTAGGAGAGGGACTGTGTCTCATCCTATTAGCTACAAGCAGTAGAGCTGACTTTTCCTTTATGCATCAAACCAAATGCACTTATTTTTGAATGCACTTTTGGAATAGGTAAACCAGAATCAATTTGTTTAGAAACAAATGGTTGTAAGGACTTTACCAGCAACTCATATAATTCACACATTTGAGAGGAATTCTGGAGCCTGGTCTACACTACGCGTTTAAACCGGTTTTAGGAGCGTAAAACCGATTTAACGCCATAACCGTCCACACTAGGAGGCACCTTATATCGATTTTAATGGCTCTTTAAACCGGTTTCTGTACTCCTCCCTAACGAGAGGAGTAGCGCTAGTATCGGTATTACCATATCGGATTAGGGTTAGTGTGGCCGCTGATCGACGGTATTGGCCTCCGGGCGGTATCCCACAGTGCACCACTGACCGCTCTGGACAGCAATCTGAACTCGGATGCAGTGGCCAGGTAGACAGGAAAAGCCCCGCGAACTTTTGAATATTTCCTGTTTGCCCAGCGTGGAGCTCCGATCACCACGGGTGGTGATGCAGTTAAAAATCAAAATAAAGAAAGAGCTCCAGCATGGACGATGCGGACGTGATCGCTGTAAGGGCAGGCAAAACTGTTCTATCAGCGCTCCGTTACAGAAGACGAAATTCAAAATCATTTTTTAAATATCTCCAGACAGACGCCATAGCAGGGACTCAGCGCACTGCTGCGTGGCAAGCGTAACGGAAAGCCAAAGAATCAAATGGACGCTCATGGACTGGAGGACTCAAGCTATCCCACAGTTCCTGCAGTCTCTGAAAAGCATTTGCATTCTTGGCTGAGCTCCAAATGCTTCTAGGGTCAAAAACAGTGTCCGCGGTGGGTCAGGGCATAGCTAGGCAATTTACGCACCCCCCCCACCCACCCCCAGAAGTGAAAGGGAAAACAATCCTGTCTTGACTCTTTTACATGTCACCCTATCTTTACTGAATGCTGCAGATAGACGGGATGGTGCAGCACTCAACAACAACATCCTTCCTCCCACCCTGCCATGGGTGGCTGATGGTACAATAGGACTGCTACCCGTCCTCATCATCAGCCTATTGGCACATGGGGCAGTGCAAAAGGACTGGTAACCATACCAACTTGCTTGGGACAGGTCGATCAAGGTCGCCTGGTCCTAATTTTTCCTGGTAGATGGTGCAGTATGGCTGATATCCATCATCGTCATAGCAACAGGGGGCTGAGCTCCATCAGCCCCCACCCTTCATGTGTAAAGAAAAGATTCAAGTGCCCCTGAACTAGCAGAGGGATCCACTCCTTACTGTCCTGTCTGGACTATCATAGCAGCTGGAGGCTGCCTTCACTAACAAGTCACTGTCTCTTATTCCTGCATTCTTTATTACTTCATCACACAAGTGGGGGGACAATGCTACGGTAGCCCATGAAGGCTGGGGGAAGAATGAAATGAACAGGAGGGGTTGTTGCAGGAGCACCCCCTGTGAATAGCATACAGCTCATAATTTCTGCAGGATCTGACACAGAGCAGCTGTGCTCTCTGGTTCTCTGATACAGTGGTTCTCTAGTACACTTGCCTATATTCTAGGCAGGACTGATTCTATTTTTAGATACCAAAAAGGAAGGATTGACTCAGGGAGTCATTCCCAATTTTGGCTTTTGCGCCCCTGGCTAAGAGCAGCCAGGGGCACTTATGACAGCAGCAAATGGAACAGTGCAAAAGGACTGGTAGCCATGATCATCTTATTACCAATTTATGGATTGGTAGATGGTGCAGTATGGCTGATAACCATCTCTGCTGTCATGCAAAAGCAAAAGCATGCTGCTGTGTAGCGCTGCTGAATCGCCTCTGTCAGCGGCATCTAGTACACATACGGTGACAGTCACAAAAGGCAAAACAGGCTCCATGATTGCCATGCTATGGCATCTGCCAGGGCAATCCAGGGAAAAAAGGCGCGAAATGCTTGTCTGCCGTTGCTTTCCCAGAGGAAGGAGTGACTGACGACATTTACCCAGAACCACCCGCGACAATGATTTTTGCCCCATCAGGCACTGGGATCTCAACCCGGAAATGCCAAGGGGCGGGGGAGGCTGCGGGAACTATGGGATAGCTACGGGATAGCTACCCACAGTGCAACGCTTCAGAAATCGACGCTAGCCTCGGACCATGGACGCACACCACCGATTTACTGTGTTTAGTGTGGCCGCGCGCACTCGATTTTATAAAATCTGTTTTACAAAACCAGTTTATGCAAATTCGGAATAGTCCCGTAGTGTAGACGTACCCTCAGACTTAATATAATTATGTCTCTGAGAAATCTAACATCAGAGTCCTCCAGTTGCCTAGATAATTTGTCCTGAGTGGCTGAGGTTCATGTTAGTCTTTTACAACCACATAGTTCCACGGGGGTAATTAAGGTATTCTCACCCATCAGAAATAAAACTGTCTCTAGAAAAGGCACATCAGTCATAATTATAGCGCGAGGTTAGTGGTCACTATCTGGGCAAGAAAGTGTAAAAAAATTCCTGTAAAAGGACAAATTAATTATAGGGGTGATAATATAATCAATAATATTACCGCCAGTCATTGAAATATAAGTAAAATATTCTTTTCTGTCCCCTACGCTTCTTCCATTTACCGGTATCAAATCAAACTTATCTAATAATGCCTTTAATTTTTATCTAGAGACATTAACCACCTGATCTCTAGAGATTCGAGGGAGATTAGGGTAATTGGAGTAATACTGAAGCATTTCAATCTCCCAAAATAATTGGATGAGTCACTGGGAATTGAAGACCTACTATATCAGTTTGCTCTTCAGCCATTCAGAATAAAAGGAAGACGTGGAGAAAAAATAAACACTGAATACTAAAATTTAGAGATCAGGAACATTTTTAAAAAATACAGCCAGAATGCCCTGACACGTTGATTTAAGAGAGAAAATCTGGGCTTTCAGCAAAAGGCAACCAGGTGGCAAGTCCTCCTGATAGATGGCCCCTTTTAGACATTCGGCTTTCTTCTTGGAGAAAGGATTCAAAACCAGGAAAGCAGAGGCGGCTCCAGGCCCCAGCACGCCAAGCGCGTGCTTGGGGCAGCATGCCGCAGGGGGCGCTCTGCTGGTCGCTGGGAGGGTGGCAGGCGGCTCCGGTGGACCTCCCGCAGGCGTGCCTGCGGAGGGTCCGCTGGTCCCGCGGCTCCAGTGGAGCATCCGCAGGCACTCCTGCGGGAGATCCAACGGAGTCGCGGGACCAGCGGACCCTGTGCAGGCACGTCTGCGGGAGGTCCACCGGAGCCACGGGACCGGCGACCGGCAGAGCACCCCCCGTGGCTTGCCGCCGTGCTTGGGGCGGCAAAATGGCTAGAGCCGCCCCTGCAGGAAAGACTATGATTTCAGACTCAGAGAAACATGCTTCTTGTAAAGAAACAAATCCAAAGTTTCCAAAAATTAAAAAAAATATTCTATATTATTCATCTTATTTTTATATCAAGATGAATTGCAGGATAAGATATGTAAATTATTCTGGCAAAATCTCTCCCGAGATGGAGGGAATGAAATCAGAGAATCTAGTCAACAGCCTGATTGTAAAAATTGTATTAATCTTCAAATATCATAATATTCTGACAAACAATCTGCACAAGAGATTGTAAACATAAGGGGGGAATCCTCTTGGAATTCTATCTCAAGACTTCAAAAGAAATAGCTCCATTTCATGGGGGGAAATGGTAAAACTAGTGGGTTTAGAGGAAGAGACCAGAGGGTCAGGCTTAGATGACCCTGTTAAATCAATAGTGCAAAAAGTTCTATAATGTACCCGAGGAAGAATAAAATCCTGAGATATATTCTCAAGAAAATAAGAACCAGCCTCTTCCTGTAGAGCCAAAGCATTATACCTTATATTATTTGGGAATTCCCTCGAAAGTAAGGATCTCACAAGAGTGTTTTCTACTCTAGAGATGAAGACACCTTGGAGTCATAGCTGTTTCCTCATTTTCCGAATTCTGTAAACTACATTCCATTAAGAATTTTACCTCCCACCTCTCATGCATATTGCAAGAATAAAAGTGCTGTGATGGGGCATCTACCCCACACTGGTGGAGAAAGGGTTAAAAGCAGCCTTGGAGTGGCTGCGCAGCAGACAGCCAGTCAGAGAGAGTCTGCAATGAGCAGCCAATGAGGGCAGAGCAGGCCCCTATATAAAGAGAGCTGCAGGACAGAAGAATCAGTTCTCTCTTGGGAGCTCAGGGAGAAAAGACTGGGTCCCTGCGGGGCTGAGGGAGCCACCAACATCATGGATAGGGTCAGGGGAGCAATAGGGTGCTCCAGCCTGACTATCTGAAAGACTGAAGCCTAGATACGGGGCAGAGAAGGTGCTAGGGCTACGGGGAAGTGGCCCAGGGAAACGGATGGTGGGGGGTTGATGGAGATGCAGTGCATGGCTCCTACCTAGAGGGTCCCTGGGTTGGGACCCAGAGTAGTGGGTGAGCTCAGGTCTCCCCTCCAACTTGCTACTGAGGGGAGTGGCCAGTGAAGGGCTGCAGTTTGCCACTGAGGCAAGTGGCTAGAACCTTGGGCTGCAACCTTGGACTGGACAGAGGACTGCTGTTCCCTCGGAATGGGGGAGAACAGAATGGGGCATGGCTGAAGGGCTGTGTCCTGAAGAGGATGCTGCGATCCTTGAGGAAATGCTGGTCTGGAGCAGAAGTGATGGCAGGCGAGACACCACTGGAGGAGGGTGCCCTGCAAAAAGACTGAGCTAATTCCCAGAACAACCAGCAGGAGGTGCCATGGTGGGGAGTCCCACCCTGTTATAGTGCCTTATAAACTTAACAGAATTAGATGGTAACTAAAAACAAACCCTATTAGCCAGTAACTGATTTAAATCAATAGCTGAAAGGGGCTGCCTATCTGATATAATCCCCTAAAAAAACCTAAAAATCAATTCAGGAGACAATTTATGTCAATTATCAGAGGGCCAAACTTTTGGAATTTTCCAAGTGTCTAAGATGTTTGAAAGATTTCTAAGAAAGGAAGAAGTATTCCTTGAAATAGTCCTCTGAAACCTCAGCAATCCTGTCGATGACAAACCAAGAAGAGAAGTCAATTTCAATTGATTTAGCCTTAGTGGCATTAATAAAACTTATATTTCTATCTTGAGTCTGAGTCAAAATTATCTATAATTTTAGGTTTTTCCTTCTCCAGATCAAGACTTAGCTGTTGGGGGAGGAGAGGAGAAGAGAAGAGAAGGGGTCATCTAGTTTGCCAGTTAGACCAATCCTACCATAAGCCACCCAACAGGATTTTAAAAACAAAGAGAGAGTTCTTAATACTTGCTATCTCCTCCATCAGAGGTTTCAACAGAGATAACACCAATGGACACTGAGTATCTTTAAAAGAAAGAGGTTATGATCCACTGAGTCAGACAGTATAAATCCATAGATATTGCTCCAAGTATGGAAGTATTATTAGCCCTATTTTACAGATGAGGAAACTGAGTCACATAAGTATTTAGTGACTTGTCCAAGGTCACATATAAATTCTGGATCAGAGCTGGGAACAGAACCCAAAGCTTCTAACTCTTAATACTGTGCTCTAACTAATAGCCATACTTCCTTACTTTTAGATATTTTTTGCCATTTGGATTACAAGATACAAACTCAGTTCATTTTCTGAAGACTACATTCTCTGCTTTTGGTGTCACAGTCTTGCCACCATTCTAATAGTCAAACCATATTTTAAAAAATAATTTAAAAACAAATCTCACTTTTCTTGAATTTTGCTAAGAGAATGAATCTTACAAGGAGTAAACATGAATAAGGACATTTTATGTGATTTTAATGAAATGGCTTTCTTGATAAAATTAGGTAATCCCCTCCAATTATGTAAAAAGAACATAAGAATGGCCATATTGGATCAGAACAATGATCCAGCTAGTTCAGTATTCTGTTTTCCACCACAGTGGCCAATGCCAAATGCTTCAAAGGGAATGAACAGAATAGGGCAATTATCAAGTGATCCACCCCTTTCATCCAATTCTAGCATCTGGCAGTCAGAGTCTTAGGGACACCCAGAGCATGGGGGTTGCATCCCTCACCATCTTGGCTAATAACCATTGATGGACCTGTCCTCCATGAATTTATCTAATTGTTTTTTTAAGCCAATTATAGTTTCGGCCTTCACATCATCCCCTGGCCAACAAGTTCCACATGTTGTGTATTGTGGGAAAAAGTACTTCCTTTTGTTTGTTTTAAACCTTCTGCCTATTAATTTCATTTGGTGACCCCTGGTTCTTGTATTATGTGAAGGGGGAATATGCAAAGCAACAGTCATTGCAATACTAGTACAAAGTAATGGTCCATCTAATCTAGCCTTCTGCTTTCAGCAGTGGCCTATTGTGACGTTACCCTCTGGTGCTGTCTGGACCAGTGATCTGCTAGGCCACTCCAATCCTTGACTCTGGGAGCCAGCATTACCCTGCTCTGCTGTGAGAACATCCACTCCTGGGCTGTTCACGCACAGCCTCTGGCATGTAAGCTGCTCCCAGCTACTTGCAAGTGAATAACACTAGCCAATATCTCCAGTCCCAGAAACAACCCTAGGAACCTCCTTCTTGCAGTGTCCAGTTATGCCCACTGGATGCTGCAAGCTTATATAAGTTCGTCAATTTAACAAAGAAATTGATATGTACCAGGCTTGTTCTCCCAAGGGGAGTTTCTGACACACTGCAAACCAAATGCACTGCTTCAGGTAGAATAAACAAACAGATTTATTAACTATAAAGGTAGATTTAAGTGATTATAAGTCAAAGCATAAGAAGTCAGATTTGATCAAATGAAATAGAAGCAAAATGCATTCTAAGCTGATCTTAACACTTTCAATGTCCTTACAAACTTAGATGCTTCTCACCACAGGCTGGCTGGTTGCCCTTCAGCCGGGCTCTCCCCTTTGATCAGTGGTTCAGTCACTTGGTGGTGGTGTCTGTAGATGTAGGCGGAAGAGAGAGAGCATGGCAAAATGTCTCTCCCTTTTATCATGTCCTTTCCTTCCTCTTGGCTTTGCCCGCCCAGACCTTCAGAGTCAGGTGAGCATTACCTCATCACAGTTTCAAAGTGACCAAAGGAAGGGGGTGACTGCCTCAAGGGTCTAACAGATTCTTTTGTTGCTGCATGAGCCAGTGTCCATTGTTCCTGTGAGGCTGGGCTGGGTTTCTCCCATGCATACCCTGATGAGGTGTGAACTGCCTCTCTGTTCTTTGAGAGTTTTTGCCTGGTCTTGTTTTAAGCCATGAGGATACATTTTCAGCCTCATAACTATATACACATGAAATTATAACCTATAATCTTATTACAACATTACTGTAACAATTACTATAACATCAGTATAACAACCACGCTCAGTGCATCATGAGCCTTCCGAAGACACCCAATGTGACAAACTTTGCATTGGATACCACACAATCATTTTATAAAGATGAACATAGGGGTGTAGGGTATCGCCCCTGAGGTACAGAGCATCACACCTATACTGGATGAATATGGAACCTCATATAATATTAGGCCATGGAAGGGAAGAACTTTCCCCGAACCCAGCTGGCAATCAGTTTATAGCCTGAAGAATGAAGGTTGATATACCTTGACATTTTTGTCATATCTAGTTTAACCACAGATGATATTCCTTTCTGAATATTTCCTTCAATAATATTGTGTGGCAATGATCTCTGTAGGTTAATTATATGTGGTCCCAAACACAATATGTCTTCTATCATTTTATAAAATTTGTTACCTTTCAGATTTGATGAGTGATGCCTTGTTTTTGTAGTATAATAAAGGGATAATGGGACCAAACATCTGGTCTTCATTATACCATTAATTAGTTTATATACTTTTAATATAGTCATCACCTTTCCATTTTAAATACCCCTAGTATTCCTAGTCTTGCCTAAACTAAGAGTCTTAGGCCTGGTCTACACTGGGGGGGGGGTCGATCTAAGGTACGTGAATAGCGTAGCTGAAGTCGAAGTACCTTAGCTCGAATTACTTACCCGTCCTCACGGCGCGGGATCGACGTCCGTGGCTCCCCCGTCGACTCCGCTACCGCCACTCGCTCTGGTGGAGTTCTGGAGTCGACGGGAGCGCGTTCGGGGTTTGATATATCGTGTCTAGATGAGACGCGATATATCGAACTCCGAGAAATCGATTGCTACCTGCCGATCCGGCGGGTAGTGAAGACGTACCCTTATTGTCTTATTCTTCATGCTTCTAATCTTTTTTCAATGCCCTTTGATGGGCCTTTTCAGTATCTGCTAAGTCTGTTCTGAGCTCAAATGACCAAAAATGATCATGATATTCAGCACAAGAATCAATGCATATGATACTGTTCTTAAGACTCCCATTGATGTCATTAGGCATTGGATCAGGCCCAAAGAACATTTATGAAAGCCTTTTATTTATCTAAACTAAATAGTATCTGCCATTACATTGGGCAGTTATTCAGGGCTTGTGCACACTTAAAATGCTACAGCAGCACAGCTGTGCAGCTAGTTGCACCGATATAGTGTTTCAGTGTAGACACTACCTACATCCACAGGAGAATCCCTCCCATCAGCGTAGGTGATCCACCTCCCTGAGAGGTGGCAGCAATGTCGATGGAAGAATTCTTCCGTCAACCTAGTGCTGTCTACATAGGGACTTAGGTTGGCTTTCCTATGCTGTTCAGGGTTGTGGATTTTTTATACTCCAGAGTGACGTAGTTATGCCACCAAATTTTCTAGTGTAGACCAGGACCTAAGTTCCCTGTAAGCTGTGCGGCTGCACAGGTGCTCAGGGAACTCTCCCGGGGACCTGCCGTGGCTGGGGGAAGGGTGCCCCTCTCCCAGCCCCAACCTAGCCCGGCCCCCAACCTGCTACCGCTGTTGTGGCCGCCCAGCCCCAACTGTGCCATGGCCTGGACCTGCTGCGGCCAGAGCGCCCCTACCCCAGCCCAAACCCAGCCAGGGCAGCCTGGCCCAGGCCCTGCCACCAAGCTCCTCCCGGAACCCAGCCTCGGCCCAGACCTGTCATGGCTGGGGCGCCCCTTCCTGAACGGGGGTTGGGCAAGGGGCACCTATCCTGTGGCCCCAGCCCCAGAGCTGCTATGGCGGGGAGAGAGCTGGGGGAGTCCTCTCTTCCCGCCCTAGCCCCGGAGCCCTTCCTGCATGCCTCATCCCTGGCCCTACCCCAGAGCCCCCACCCCCACCCAACCCTCTGCCCCATCCCTGAGCCCCTCATCCCTGGCCCCACCCCAGAGCCTGCACCCCGAGCCAGAGCCCTCAGACCCCTGCACCCCAACCCTCTGCCCCAGCCCTGAGTCTCCCATCCCTGGCCACACTCCAGAGCCCGCATCCCCACCCGGAGCCCTCACACTCCTGCACCCCAACCCTCTGCCGCAGCTCTGAGCCCCCTCCCACACTCCGAACCCCTTGGCTCCACCATATGAATTTTGTTATGTGTCACACATCACCTCCATATTGGTGCACATAACGAAACTCATTCCGCAAATGGGTGGGAAAAATTAGAGGGAACACTGACCAGGATTGAGTTTTATTTGGCTCTCCTGGGATTTATACAATCTTTTTTTGGTCTTGACCAGTCTAAATAATTTTAGATTTTAATTTTCATCAAACTTCTCTCACCACATTCATCAGCCCCCCACCCCCAGATTTTTAATAAAGACATTGCCCATTCTCCATTTCTAGAACTGATCCATAGGGCACCCCACACATTCTGCATGTGTGAAAACTGGCCTTTGGTTCCTACTCAAATATCTCGTGTCATCACACAAAAATGTCTTCGGTCTTTCAAAAATTTTGGAAAGCTTTGAATGTAAGGTGCCTCAATCCTATAGCAGCTATTCAGCCTGATCTGTTTAGCACTACCAAATCAAGGCTGGAGGCAAGAAAGAGACTGACAATGTTTGTGCTGTACTTGAACATATATAGCATTCAGCGACCTAATGCATAAGGTAATGCACACATGGATGACATCATGTACCTATTCCTCAACATATGAAATATATAGGAAAAACTGACTTTGAAAATTTTACAGATGCTTCTATATGTTGTAAATTTGATAATGGCAGTAGCAATCTCAGCATAGGGCATTTCCTGGGGATTAATGACTGGCTGGTCTTTAACTTCACCTTCATAGATTCTGAGGCCAGAAGGGACCATTGTAACCATCTAGTCTGACCTCCTGTATAGCACAGATCATAGAACTTCCAAAATAATTCCTAGGACATATCCTGTAGAAAAACATCCAATCCTGATTTTTAAATGATCAGTGATGGAGAATCCACCGTAACCCTTGGTAAATTTCACCCAATTGTCCCTTAGAATATGTGCGAACTACTTATGCTAAACAATCTGTTCTATCTTGTATTTAGCTATGAGAGTCTCAGTACCTTTCCCAGACCTGAACAAGAGCTTCATGTAACTCGAAAGCTTGTCTCTCTCACCAACAGAACATAGTCCAATAAAAGATATTACCTCACCCACCTTGTGTCTCTGTGTGTCCTTAGTTATTGCTTAATGTTAATATATGTAACTACTCATTCACAGTATTCCAGATAGATAGTATGAAACACTCCATCACTAGTGTATTTCCAATAAACTCTAGAAAAAATGGACCTTCCATAAGAATTAATTGCTGATTAATTTATGTTAGAACACATAAATATTACTGTTGTTAAAATAAATGAATAGGCCTGCCTATGAAAATATTCCTTTTCTCTGCCTTTCAATATGTAGGCGATCGAAACAAATTTTAAAAGAAAATCTAAGGGTTTCATTCATCCCAGCATTACTCCAGTCTTAAACTTGTGTAACTGCACTGAAATCAATCCAGGGCATAAAACTGGAGTAATGGCATGATGAATCAGGCCTTAAGTGTTCAGTACACTTCTTCCATCTGCTTCACAAATTACTTCAAACAGCTTGCGCTCTGCAATTAAACTGATTTAATGTTCTCAGGAAATCAGGGCCCAGTAGCCAGTTCTGTCATAATTATGAAAGGAAAACTGATCCTTCTTTAAGATTAGCAGATTAATAAATACAGTGAGTAGCTGGTTTGCTACTTTTAAGAGCCAACTCTTCTCAAAAGCATTCACATTTAATATAGGATGTTCTCATCCAGACCCTTGGGCCTAATCCTGCAAGGTGCTAAGCATCCTTAGCTCCCCTCCTGAAGTCAAAGGGCGATGAGGGTGCTCATCATCACTACATACAATTGGGCTCCCTTTTTTAAATTTTTTTATATTATTTTTGGTTAAGTATTAATTAATTCTTTGGATCTATGTATTCTAAATCCACCACTTTCCCCATCCTTCTGTTACTGTTGTAGAGGAGTATTTTAACAAACAACCTGGTACCTAAGCCACTGCCAACTATTGGGATGGACTATGACTTGTTTTGCTTATTGCTAGGAATAGTTATTTAGTAGATCTTTGCAATAACTTAGGCCTGGTCTACACTACCACTTTAAGTCGAATTTAGCAACATTACCTCTATTTAAGTCTGGACCTGTCCACACGACAAAGCCCTTTTTCTCGACTTAAAGGGCTCTTTAAATCGATTTCTTTACTCCACCTCTGATGAGGGGATTAGCACTGAAATCGGCCTTGCCGGGTCGAATTTGGGATAGTGTGGATGCAATTCAACGGTATTGGCCTCCAGGAGCTATCCCAGAGTTCTCCATTATGACCACTCTGGACAGCACCCTCAACTTAGATGCACTGGCCAGGTAGACAGGAAAAGGCCCGTGAACTTTTGAATTTCATTTCCTGTTTGGCCAACGTGTTTGCAGAGCTCATGCAGAGCTCATCAGCATGCTGTGTACATTGCTGGGGCACATTGCCCAGCCCGTACTTTGTGAGAAGTCCATGACCATGTCCCTCTTGTCACCGCACTGCCATCGCCTCCTCGCCTGGTTCTGCGCAAAACAATTGTCTGCCGTTGCTCTGATGGAGGGAGGGGCGACTGACGACATGGCTTACAGGAAATTAAAATCATCAAAAGGGGTGGCTTTGCATCAAGGAGAAACACAAACAACTGTCACACAGAATGGCCCCCTCAAGGATTGAACTCAAAACCCTGGGTTTAGCAGGCTGTTGATTTCACAAAACAAAACAGGTCAATTTCTTGTTTTGATCCATCTATCTTTTAAATCTTAGGCTAGCAACAGACGGAGCAGTATGCTCGCCAGAAGACAGTGCAGTACGAGTGCTAGCCATCGTCATCTTCTGGGTGCTCGTCAGAAGATGGGAATGACCTGGCTGAGTCACTCCCATGTCTGCCCAGGCGTCCCTGACCAATCTCACCGAGATCGGCTAAAAGAGCACCCAGGAATATGACAACGATGGCTACAAATCGTAATGGACCGTCTTCTGCCAAAAGGCAGTGAGCTGCTGCTGTGTAGCAATGCAGTCCCACGTCTGCCAGCACCCAGGAGACGTACGATGATGGTGAGCTGAGCAGGTTCCATGCTTGCCGTGGTATGGCATCTGCACAGGTAACCCAGGAAAAAAGGCGCGAAACGAGTGTCTGCCATTGCTTTCATGGAGGGATGGAGGGAGGCCTGATGACATGTACCCAGAACCACCCACAACACTGTTTTTGCCCCATCAGGCATTGGGATCTCAACCCAGACTCCCAATGGGCAGCAGCAGGGCCAGCTCTGGCTTTTTTGCCGCCCCAAGCAAAAAAAAAAAAATAAATCGGGGCAGCCAGAACGGCAAAGCAAAACAAAACAAAACAAAAAACAACCTGCGGCGTGGCCGGAGCCAGGGTGCAGGGGACTCCCTGCGCTGCAGTTGTGTCCCGGCTGGCGGGGTGGGGACGGGGAGGGAGCAGGGGGAAGAGAGGGAGCGGCAGGGGGGGAGAGGGAGCGGGGGGCGGGGGCAGGCCAGGGCTTCAGCCAGGGCACTCGGCCACCGCTGTGCCGCCTGCCAGGAGGACTCCATGCCGCTCCGGTCGGTGGGGAGGGAAGGACGCAAGCTGTCAGGCTTGCTGCAGACCTGGCACCAGCTGGGGCAGATGGAGCATGCAGCCCGCTCCCAGCAGGGTGCTCCCCTCCTCCACGCCGCTGCCTTCTACAGGGAGGTCGGATCGGTGAACAAAACAAACAAACAAAAGCGGTCGTGCCGCCCTAGGATTGGCCGGAATGCCGCCCCGTAGAATCTGCTGCCCCAAGCACGAGCTTGCTCGGCTGGTGCCTGGAGCCAGCCATGGGCAGCAGAGACTGCAGGAACTGTGGGATAGCTACTCACAGCTACCCACAGTGCAACGCTCTGGAAGTCGACGCTAGCCTCAGTACTGTCGATGCAGTCTGCTGACTTAATGCACTTAGAGCATTTTGTGTGGGGACACACACAATCAACTGTATAAAAACGATGTCTAAAAAAACGACTTCTATAAATTCGACCTAATTTCGTAGTGTAGACATACCCTTAGATTAGTTAAGGCAAAGTTGAAAGAGAGGAGGGGTGAACCTGACCCTTTGTGCCCTTTTTCTTGGAGTATGGGGGTGAGCATCTGTGTGCAAAAACAGGCAGCCTGGAAATATTTACATCTGCCAGACTAACTGCTGGATACCACAAAACCACATCCTGTTTTGTCTTTCTTTGTAACCAGCAATTGATTCCATTTAATCAGCTATGTAACACCTTTGATTTACATGCTGTTGTAACTTTGGGGTATGAAAGGGGAATTGTGGGTCTCGGTTAGGTTGTCACATTGTGGACACATTGAAACGATCTCCAGTCACAGATGGAAAGTTGGTCACTGAAAATGCACGGCTGAAATCACCGCTCCAAACTCCTGAGGGATATATTGCAGTTTGGGGTGTTCTGTAACCTATTATGCTTGTGTGTGCTTGAGACTAGATAAAGCAGTGACAAAGTAGAGGTGTTCCATTGGGAGTGCAGTGAATTAATAAAGTTCTGGCTTTAAGTGAAAGCACGTGGTTTTGATTTGTTTGTGCCCACCATATAGCAGACAGAGGTGTGCGGCTCCCTTGATCTGTCTTGATACTGACTCACAAAGAGTAAAGTTACTGTGAGCTGTGGGTTCATTGGAACTCCAGGGAAAAAGGGTTACCAGAGCTTTGGGTTCAAGGGGAACCCCACATAACACTGTCAGGACCATGGTTAACCCTTAAAATTAACATGATCAAAATATCATAGCACGCCAGTATGCTGGCATTTTAGGGTGATATCAACATGTTCCTTATGACAGCTATTGTAAGAACTAAGAACCTTCCCTCAACAATCATCCATGGACACGGAGAATTGTGATAAACAGCATGCAGTTCTGGGACTGTCAAGTTGAATGCTTATAGGCCATCGATAAAACTTATCAAATGACTTAATTGAAGAAAGGCTTTGTGTGCATTGCCACCTCAAACTGATAATGCCTGCAATTAAATGAGGCTCCCTTTGAGTGAACAGCCCTATATTGGATTAAACCTCTGAATAACATATGCCATGCTTACAGCTCCATCAGCTTGGATGTCTATATATTTTTTAAAAGCTACACTGTTAATTCAGCACTGCTGAAAACTGTTCATTGTTCATTTATTAGAATTTACTACATGTGTTCAGGCCAACCCTCCTCAGCATTCTTCCATGTTACTGTTAGGAATAAATTATCATGCTTATAGGTTTGATAGAAGATGGAAGTTCTGGTTTTTCTCCTTAACATACATACTACAAATAATCATTGTTTAAGTTAGATTTCCATGTCTTTCAGGTAGGAAGAATGGCATCTGAATTTATGTAATTATGTTTTTTGTAATCCTGCTAACTGATCCCTTCTGTAGCTAATGAATTTTGATAATTGTACTTCCCTTCATGTTTTTATGCCATGATAATTTTCAATAAGGATATTCATTATTGCCTCAGTGATTAGCTCTCACTGATAACTAGATTCAGTCAAAACAGTATTTGGAAACATCACCATCCAAAATTAATTCCACAGAGAGAGTAAAACATGACACTGATAATACAGACAGTTTTTCATCTGCTGTGAATGAGAAAATTGGACAGGCATCTAATAGGATATGACACACTAACTTAATATGCTTTTTTTCTTCTACAAAACAGACTATTTTTGTGGCAGACCTGAACAGAACAAAATATTTCTTCTATGTCTAATCCATTCATGCTTTGCACCATGACAGTGTCTGAGTAGCAGTGGAATGAAGCACACTTTTTGTAACAAAGGGAAGCAGGCTAGTTATTTGACTCAATTTTTTGCTACTGGGGTTTTGTATGGTTCATCTCATCAGATGATCCTCAGAGCAATCTGGCACCATGCAGGTATAGAACACTCCATATATCACATTGGTAGATGGCAATTTTGCAACAAAAACACTTCAAAAACAGACTCCAAAGAGAGACTGCGGAACTCAAATTAATATGCAAATTAGATACAATTAACTTAGGTTTAAACAGAGACTGGGAATGGTTGGGTCATTACACTAATTGAATCTATTTCCCCATGTTAAGTTCTCCTCACACCTTCTATGCGTCATCTCGATTATCACTTCAAAGGTTTTTTTTCTCCTGCTGATGATAGCTTATCTCAATTGATTGGCCTCTTACAGTTGGCATGGCTACTTCCACCTTTTCATGTTCTCTGTATGTATAAATATCTTCTTTCTGTGTGTTCCATTCTATGCATCCGAAGAAGTGAGCTGTAGCCCACGAAAGCTTATGCTGAAATAAATTTGTTAGTCTCTAAGGTGCCACAAGTACTCCTGTTCTTTTTGTGGATACAGACTAACAGGGCTGCTACTCTGAAACTAGTGATTTTGAATACCTCCAGTTTTTGGTGCCTGTCTTCACACACCTTAGAGGGGTCTGATTTTCAGAAATGCTGAGCATTCACCCTCAGAAATTCAAGCCCCCGTAGGGTGCCTCAACTTGGACGCTCAAAATAAACTGAGGAACTAAAAATCATTGCCCCTTTTTGAAAATCTTAGTGATCTCATCTTACAAATCCTTAAAATCTGCATCTGTTTTCTGGCCTAAGTTTTCAAAGTTATTTTCCCAAACGAACACCATTGTTTGAAGATTTATAGCTTAGAATTTTTCAGCACATGTTTAGGATGACCCTTCTCAGCCAATTCTAAATGTGTTAACCTTAAATCATTGCCCCCATAAACTTATGTGGAAAGGTTCTCTTGCTTTTGGATACCCAGTAAAACTAGAAAGTTAAGAATAAGGCCAGTTCTGTTTGTTTTTTCCTAACTCTGTATTCTGCTTCCCTACCAATAAAAAAATCTGTGCATCCCAGCATACATTAGGGATGATAAATGAACAAACCCTCACATGAGTGGAGATGATTCACACCCACACACAGATATTTGATACCAGCTGCTGGTCGGGCAGGTGGGCTGATAAAATAACCCTGAGGGATGATTCCACTCCACATCAACATGTAAACAACTGGGTTGTTTGACAGATACGTATTCATTACAGTTATAAATGCGTATGAGCAAGTGTCAACAGATTTTTGCTATGTGCTGAGTCCTCTACTGCATGGCATATTTTTTCTGTAATACTATACTACATATTTTTCACTAACTTTTCTTATTTTCATATTATTTCTTGTGCAGTATATTATTGTTTATACGATTTTTGTCGTTTTTCAATCTTAAACTCCAGCTTTTCTCAAATAGCCCGGGGTAGGGTTGTGTGGGGTGTGGTCCATCTAGAAAGGTGTCTCATAGAAAAGTGTCTCAGAGGTAGTGAAACAGGACATCATAAAAGTGAACTATGCAGCACGGGTATTTTAGTATTACTTTGTATTCTCACAACATGATATATTCACCATGTTATT
This sequence comes from Mauremys mutica, assembly GCF_020497125.1. Taxonomy (NCBI): domain Eukaryota; kingdom Metazoa; phylum Chordata; order Testudines; family Geoemydidae; genus Mauremys; species Mauremys mutica. The sequence continues at coordinate 66,719,462 of NC_059073.1, read as the reverse complement.
GATTAGTTAAAAATAGTTTTTAGTAAATAACTTAGTTAAAGCAGGGGTGGGCAAACTACAGGCCGCATGCAGCCCACCAACTATTTTAATGTGGCCGTCGAGCTCGTGCTGAAGAGTGGGGTCTGGGGCTTGCCCCGCTCCAGCGCTCGAGCTGGGGATCAGGGTCAGGGGCCGCTCTGCACGGCTCCCAGAAGCAGCTGCATATCTTCTCTCCAGCTCCTACACATAGGGGCAGCCAAGGGGCTCTGCTTCTCACGCTGCCCCTGCCCCAAGCACTGGAACTTTGGCCAATGGGAGCTGCAAGGGCAGCACCTGCAGATGGGGCAGTGTGCAGCAGAGCCGCCTGGCCGTGCTTCTGTGTAGGAGATGGTGGAGGGATATGGCACAGCTTCCGGGAGCTGCTTGAGGTAAGCACCACCTGGAGCCTGCACCCCTGAGCCACCCCTGCCTGCACCCCAATCCCCTGCCCCAGCCCTGATCCCCCTCCTGCCCTCTGAACCCCTCAGTCCCAGCCTGGAGCACCCTCCTGCAGCCCAAACCCCACATTTTCAGCCCCACCCCAGAGCCTGCACCCCTAGTTGGAGCCCTCACCCCCCCGCACCGCACCTTCCCTGCCCCAGCCTGGAGCCCCCTCCCACATCCTGAACTCATTTCTGGCCGAACCCTGGAGCCTGCACCCCCAGCCAGAGCCCTCAGCCCCTCCTGCATCCCAACTTTGTGAGTATTCATGGCCCACCATACAATTTCCATACTCAGCTGTGGCCCTTGGGCCAAAAAGTTTGCCCACCCCTGAGTTAAAGGCTCAAGACAGACAATACTAAACTGGGTTAAAAAATAAAGAATAACGGGAAAGAATAAATACTTAGCTCTTAGCACTACTGAACATTTCAAAGTTTTGAAGCATCTGGATCTAGGGATTTGCTTCAGCCCATTATGCACACAAGGATTTCTTGCAAAGTTATGATCCAAATCAGTTTTTGAATTTCAAACACTCCCAAAGTTCAGAAGGCCTGTTATTCCAGCTTTTCCGCTGTAAGGGATCTTTTTACCACTCAACCCTCAGAATGTAAGCACTGAGGGTATGGCTACACTTGCGAGTTGCAGCGCTGGTGGAGGCTTTCCAGCGCTGCAATTAGTAAGTGGCCACACCTGCAGGGCACTTCCAGCGCTGCAACTCCCTGGCTGCAGCGCTGGCCGTACACCTCACTCAGCATGGGGAATAAGGATTCCAGCGCTGGTGCTGCAGCGCTGGTCATCAAGTGTGGCCACACACCAGCGCTGTTATTGGCCTCCAGGGTATAAGGGTGTATCCCAGAATGCTTTTAACTAAATTACTCCCTTTGTTTTGTTATGCAGCCTCTCTTTGTTTTGTTGTGAACCTCCGGAGCTCCGTTGCTACCGGAGCTGCTCTACCGGAGCTGCTTATCAGCTCCTGTTTGCTGTGATCAATCTGTGAACAATCAAATGAGATCCTCCTCCCTGCGTGATTCACAGGGGTTGAGTGTTTGCGTTTTGCTTGACCAGCAGCGAGAAAAGGAGTCATTCACAGGGGTTGAGTGTTTGCTTTGCTTGAGAGAAACGGGGGGAGGGGGCAGAGGGGGGAAAGAGAGTATGTTGGATGCAGGCTGTTTGCAGTTGACAGTAAGGGGGTGGGAAATTTTTCTGATTTTGCACAGTGTCAGTTCCAAAAATCCACTCTCTCTTTCCCCCCCCGGTCCCTGTCACACTGCCCCACACCCCCCTCTTTTGAAAAGCACGTTGCTGCCACTTGAAAGCTGGGATAGCTGCCCATAATGCATCACTCCCAACAGCGCTGCAAATGCTGCAAATGTGGCCACACTGCAGCGCTGGTAGCTGTGAGTGTGGCCACACACCAGCGCTGGCCCTGCACAGCTGGACGACCAGCGCTGCAACTACCAGCGCTGCAGATTTGTAAGTGTAGCCATACCCTGAGTCTGTTTGAAGATGCAACTTAGACTATCTTGGATATCTTGACTTGCTTATACTGCTAATCTCTAGGGTGTTAGCAAAAGCCATCTTTTCACAAAGTGTTCAGTGAGGGAATCAGTAGCATGTAAAACCCTAAGTAGAGTCCTTTCCCCCCATGAATGTACTTCCCCTCTCTATTGTTCTGGCTTTGTTCAGGCACCACAACCCATCTGTGGTTATGGTTAGGGCGACCACTCATCCTAGACACATTTGGTGCAGTTCTCTTGCCCTTCTATTACCCAGCAGGGAAAACAATATTGTTATTAAGACAAAACTTAACTGAATTTTTGACCAAACTGTCCCAAATAGACATGCAAATGAGGCCTGGTCCATTTAGTCATTCCCCCTTGCTCACAATAGATGCTAGCAGAGATCTCTCTCCCCTGTGGTGCACCTTGTCCATCTGGAGTTCTCAAGCAGCTCTGTTGCTGTTCACCAACAGTTGCCAATAGTGGACTCCCTACTCCCTATGGTTTCAGACCCCATGGCTTACATTATAGTGTAAGGTACTATTCAACCCAAGAAAGGAAATCACAATATGGTCCATACTGAACATGAACTACAAATTTATTTTGCTAAACCCTTAACTGTTCACCTAATAAAATGTCTTTTGTATTTTTAGTATCTTGAAGTGCTCTGTACCACCTGGACATATATTTCAAGAATGCTAGAAGGTGGTCAAGGGGATCATCCTTCTCTGTCTCCTTTTTGGAGAGCTGGGTCCTAGTAGCTTTGGGCAAAGATGGAAGCAGTCTGGTGGTATCTAGCCAAATAATTTCATGGAATATACATGCTCTATGTGGTATTTTCTGCAAGTCCTGGAGCTTGAAGATTCTTCTTTTGAATACTATGGTTATGTGGAATAGAATATGAAAGACCTACTCACATACAACAGCAACTTCTATAAGCCAAGTTACAGGACCAGCTGCCTTAGTTTCTCAGAGACAGGCCTATGTTTTTGAAGTTAAAGGTCTTTAGCTGGAATTTGAAGACACACAGTTATGTTTAGCTAATGACTTTGTTGTCCTTATGCATCAGCGACAGATAATTATATATCAGTATCCGGCTCTTGACATGGAATGCTATGAATCCCAGATTCTCTATACTGAAGTTGAAGACCATCTTTAGCTGAACTGTGGAGAAGCTCTGAGGCAGTGACTCATTACTGCCCTCTACTGGATGAAGTAGATTAGATCTGAAGGAAGTGTTGCACATATGTCCTATCCCAATTGTTCTTTTAACTGTTTAGAGCTGAGCCTCCTAAATTCTCTTCCTTGCGCTGTATGCATTCAGTTGGCTGGTAATTCCTGTGCTTCCATATTTGTGGCCATGGATAATTATACTATACTCTGAAGCAAATTAGCTCCACTGGGTACAGCTATATTGATCCAGAACTCTTTTTTTTTGTTTTTTTTAAAATGTGAGCAAAAATGGTTTGGCCACATACAGGGTTGGTTCTAGGGGTGGGCAAGCAGGCTGTTGCCTTGGATGACAGCTTCCAGGGGATGCTGTATGACTAAGCCCTCAGGTTTTCCCCTCCCCCCAGCCACTCTGGTGTGTGTGTGTCGGTGGTGGGGGTGGGGAACAACACAAAAAATGTTTTCCACCCTGGCTGGCAAAACAGCTGGGGCCACTCCTGACCAATTTATTCCCCACTGCAATAGAGTTCTTCTGACCTTTCTGGGTTTTTCAACAGCTGAGGGTTGAAAGTAGAAATGTGGCATGAAAGCAGTGCATGGTCTAGTTCCAACAGAAATTGATTTTCATTTGGCTACATTAAGAGGGTTTTAAAATCACTTACTGAGCAAGCTCAGTAGTGGTTGTGCTCAGCTTGTTAATTGCACACCCAAGGAACAGTACACTGTGCAGGGCATGCATAGCAAACTTAGCTGAATACCAGTCATTAGTGTGCAGAGAGGCAAAAGTCAGACATATATGTTTACTGTTAAGTTTGTTCTCTTGCAGGGGTAGTATCATTCTATAAGAGCCTTCCTCATCAGGTTAGAATTATCCCATAGTCTGCCAGGACCAAACCCCAGTTTTTCAAGGAAAGAAGCCCCACTTCCTAATATATGCATAATCAGACGACATGAAAGATCTTTGTTAGTTCAACCTCATTGTGCTTATGCAAGGCTGTTAGCCTAAATGAAAGTGGGTCCTCTAGTTTCTACAGGTTAATCTCACAATAGCCTCCTAAATATGAGTCTGACCCAATGCCCTTTGAAGTGAATGGAAAAATTTCCATTGACCTGAACAGCCCTATGTGAACATACATGACTGTTAAGTCACCATAGTGGCATTAATGTGGGACACCTTCCATGTGCTACCAAGTTGGGAGCTATGATGTCTTGCTCCACATAAGTAAAGGGAGGGTTATCAAAACCTGGAGTCCAAATATGATTCAGCCTTAAAGTCCAGAACAATAAACCCATGCACACCAGGCCGAATCCACTAAACAATGGAAGTCAATGTGCTTTGAATGAATTGATGTGCTAAGAGAATTTTGATGCAGTAATCAGAAATAGGGGCGACTGCATAGTACAGATGATCTTGGTTCCCTGGCAATCTCTTGTTGTGTGGTATCAGCTGTGGTGTTACAAGTCACAGTGGCATTTGGTACACAGAAATGGCCTGTTAGCCAATAATCTTACGCACCAATAAAATTAAATACAACTCAATTCCCTAAGATTTTGATCCTGTTTGTATTACTAATACTCTGCATTTCTTTAGTGCTTCCCCTCTAGAATGCCTCAAGGGCTTTACAAATCCTACTAAATTAGTGCCTACAATGCCCTTATCAAGTAGGCAAGTATTACCCCAATTTACAGAGAAGGAAACTGAGGTACAGTAGGGTAAGAGACTTGTCCTTGTCCACTGTCATGCAGCATATCTGTAAGAGAGACAGGAATAAAATCCAGAGCTCCTGATCCTCAGTATTGTAACTTAACCATTGAAGAATGCGTCTTAAGTTACACATTTGTTATAAGAGCCTTTCTTCCAGAAGCCAGGGATTTAATTTATATTAACTGGTCTAAGTGTAAACCACCTTTTCAAAGCTAGCTCACTGCACACAACAGCTCCTCAGATACCATAGTGCTGAACATGAAATAGGAATCTAAATACAAAGCACAGCAGAGGCCTGGGCAATGGCATTAGGATCCTCAGATATTAAATATTCAGCGCACATTTTAAAATGCCCCTGCATAATTTAATCACAACCCCTCGTGTAATCCTATTCCGGCTTTCTCAGCAACACTTATCTTTCATCACCTCTGAAACTAGAAACCACACAATGAACAACGAAGGGGTTAAGAAATACTGTGCATACTCGGTGTCTTGTTAATGTGCATGAAACCATTTTCAAACACAGGTACAGCCTACCATACCTGGATTTCTTATAGCTGTGCCTATGGGGCTAACAGGGCTGTTAAAATATTTAATGAGGAAACTGCCCTAGAAGCAATCGTGAATGGAAACACTTACCATGTAGCAGTGTAGAAGAATGGCAGTCTCTGATTGTGGGTATGACTAGCACATTTCAAGCCATGGTGCAGAATGGAATGAATTGTCTCCCCTGCAGTGCTTCTGCAGGCCACCAAGTCATCATCTACTTGAAGAAGGATGGTCCAGTGCTTAGGGTGCTGTCCTGGGATTCAGGAGACTTCTTGTATGGCCCTGGGCAAGGCACTTAGTTCCGTTGCAGTTCAGTCCCCATCTATAAAATAGGAATGATGGCACTTCCCTACCTCACAAAGGTGTTGTGAGGATAAATGCACTAAAGATTGTGAGGCAGTGATGGGGGTCTTGGACTGAGAGAGTTTTCAGTCCTGAGAGTGTGACAGTCAGTAGAAAGGAACCAAAGGAACCCTTTATCTGAACTTGCTGAGCTTGAGTGCTTCAGCTGAAATAAACTCTGGATCCCAGCGACCCCTAATTTTGTTTTGCAACACCAAAACCTAACCTGCTTGGCCTAAATCTATTTTTTCAGTAATTCAGTCTGATTACAAATGTGCTATTTGTAATCAGACAACCCATCAAAACCTTTATGAAAAATGGTACATTCTGTAGGAATTCAGTATATTTAAAGAAAAAAATTGGGCCAGATCTTCAGCTGGTGTATCAGCAGAGCAGCATTGAAATCATTGGAATTATGCTGATTTACACCAGCTGAAGATTGGGCTTGGTGTATTTAGTGAGCATGTGCCTTACAAAAGATATATGTGCACTACCAAAACAAAAACAAAAACAACAAAAAACTCAGGCCGAAGTGATCACTTGGAAATTTGACAATAATTTGCAATACGTTATGTTTTACAGCACTGAAACAATTATTCCTTTACCCACAAGATAGAAAGAGCTAATTTGATAATCAACAAAACTAAACATTTATTTGGTCCCCCACTAACACATTCACATTATAAAATTCCCATCACATCAAACCTTGAGTAGCAGCGTCACTGACTCACATTATCTCAACAGCCTACATGCAGCATAATTTTGCTTATTCCTAATGGTAATAAGTGTAGCTGTTATACTGGGGAGCATCTGCCATGTGTGATCTAGCTTTCTACCAAATTATCATCACGGAAATGGCCCAAAGCTAACCCCTACTCTTGTTTTAAGGGTTGAATGGCCAGACCCAATTTATAGATGACAATTTAGCTAAAACACAGGGTTAAACAATCTCTGGATTTCATTGGCTTTCCAGAGATGTCTTGGCAGCCATGGAACAGACTTCAGTAATACCTGGCAAAAGGGGCTACTGCTGCTGGAATTAATTCTCCATTCTAAGGGTTTCTTTAAATACACTTCGATATAACGCGACCCGATATAACACAAATTCGGATATAACGTGGTAAAGCAGTGCTCTGGGGGGGGCGGGGGAGCAGGGCTGCGCACTCTGGTGGATCAAAGCAAGTTCGATATAATGCGGTTTCACCTATAACGCGGTAGGATTTTTTGGCTCCCAAGGACAGAATTATATCGAGGTACAGGTGTAGCTATATATAATCTGAGCATGTATAGATAGTGGAACACACACACAAAATACTCACATACCCAGTATTCTTTGCCTCTCACTCTCTGTCTACACACACACTGACAGAACAAGAGAGCCATGTCCCTCAGAGCAATTAAAGTCTCAGCCAAAAGGGGAAGGAAAGGACTAGATCCACTGCTCTGTGATCTATGAAGTGACAGCTCATTGTCAGCCCTCCTCCAGGTCCATGCTCCCTGAAAACAAGCCTATTAATTCCTTTCTGAACATAAAATCTCGGGTGCCTGGGGTAGGGGCTCCTTCTCCGCTCCTGCTGAACAGCTAACAAAAGAATGGATAATGACACAAATAAGGCAATGAGAAGGTGCCATTGCTCTTGCATTTCCTTTTCTCTCCTGCTTCTCCCACCTCTTTCTTGTTTGTTTATTAGCGATGATAATACCTGACTGGTACAAAAATGCAAAGCTGCTGCTAAACAGCCCCCCTTTGTCCTGGGATCTGCTGCTGCATCTGCTTCTGGTGCTGACAGTCAGGGCAGCAGATGATTTAAGGTGGTTTCTTATGGGCAATTTAGTTAAACCTGCTGTGCACTGTTGGGCCTTGGGAAAGTAAGATGAACACACATTTTAATGAGCAAATCAGCACATATTTGGAATGGGGACAGCAGCAGCCTCTCCTCCCGAGGGATCTGCCAGGTTTGACAAGCAAAAAACCACAAAAGCTTCCAACCTGTCAGGCAGCTGCAGGACTCTAGATTTGCTATATATTCTTTGTGGCTTGCCAAAGATACTTAAATGCACCCAGCATTAGCAAGATAATATTGTCAATGTTTAGGCCCCAACTCTAATGCTGCATCCCTAGGAGATGAAATTGCACTAGGAAGCCATTTCAGTGGGTTACTGTGGCTTTCATTTCCTGATACGTAGTGTTAACGTAAGCTGTTAAACTGCTGACTGTGTTTCTCCTCAGATCTGAGTGAAATAACTCCTGTACAGTTATGTACATATAAATACACACACACACACAAAGGCCACAGCCTTGGCTAGTGTAAATCAGCACTGCTCCGTTGACTTCAGTGGAGCTATGTTGATTTACACCAGCTCAGGATTGGGGTCATAATTTCTCTCACTCGCTGTGTATGCATATACATGCACTTCAACCCCAATTACACAAACTTCAGCTATCCAAAATGGGGTCAAGTCCCCCATCTGTTTTTTTCACTGAAACTCTCCCGGTTATCCAAAACCACAAATATGTGAAATGATTCAATGTTCCCAGTGACATTCAGATAATTGAGGTTATACTGCATGCATACTTGCTTGCACACATGTAAGACCTTAGTATCAAGATTATTATAGGCTTATAGAGTTGCTAGCCAAAGTGTCATACGTTTATGTGCTTCATTAATTTTAAAACACCATACACAATATTTTAAAATAACAAATTCAGTCTAAACCAACCCCCAGTTACACAACAAATTAAACAACCAACTGACAATGCACTATTTGCCTCATCTCCAGCAATCTCAAACAAACTCACCTTTCAGTTCTCTCCAGTCAGAAAGCAGATACCTTTGCACTGTGCTTTGAAGTCAACAATTGAGATTTTTTGGGACAGAAGTGGGGGAAAAGGGGATGTGAATTCTAGAGGCCTGGCCAGGACACCTCAGGAAAACATACAGTGAGAAACTGGACCCATTGGACTATGGAAGCCAAGATTGGCAGATGGTAGAATGCAAAAATATACTGCCAATAAAAAAGTTTAAAGCCTTTCTCAAACATTTCCAGAATATTTTCTGTAAAATGTAGTGTATGCAGAATACATAATTGTGTGGTGTATATAACCACACTGCTCCGAACAAAAACTACACACTCATAGGACCAAGAAACTGTCATCCTTCCTGGAGTGCAGGTTTTTAAACAAAAAGGTATTTCTAAAATAATTCTACATGAAATCCCATCCTAAGCCTTCTTCCTAGGCTTGTCTACCACCTGGATAATTTTCTACACCATAAATTTCCTCAGCAGACTTGGTTTCCACTAGGGATCTATATCTCAGGATCATGGAGAAAAACATTAGCTCTGATCTCAGAATACTACTGGTAGATTTTATAAGGTGGCATTGTAATTAATTAAGGGCTAGATTGTGGTATTTAAACACAGCCCCCAGTAAGGAGCAGTACTGAATAACACCTCATGAGTAGCACATAGGGGTTTTCTTCTTCAGGGATACAAAATGGGTACATAGAGCCAGAATGCCTGCTACTACACTCCTTCGTGCGACATAATTTACTTCCCCCCACGTGACTTGCCAGTGTGTGAAGGAGAGGCAGCAATAGTTATATTTAGACGACAGGGCACCCTGGAAGAGTAAGGAGGATGCAATCCCGGAGGGCTCCAGAGCACAGGGGCTTTACAAGACTTGCACAAAGTGAGGGCACTGTTCTGTATACCCCCTATGCTATGGAAACCTGTGTATGGGGCCAGCCAAAATATAACCATACATTCTTCACTCTAAAAGTAAATCTGTTTTTTTATTGTCTTCTTGGTTGACAGCACTTGGGCACAGCAAAGTTACCAAATACATACAAAATTATTCAGCAGGTCAAGAGTTAATTTCTTACTCTAATGTCAACTGACCCACGTTGCACAAACTGCCTATATTAAAAACGAAGACAGCATCCTAACTAGCCATCCAAAATATTGCATATGTTCAAGGAGATAACATTCCAGTGAAAAAACATTTCATTTCCTGAACTTTAGCATGATACTGCCACCCTCATTCACGCTGAGCAAAATCTTACCCTATAAATAATTCTATTGAATTCAGTTAGGGCCAGATTCTTAACTGGTTTTAAATAGAGTTTCTCTACTGAACTTAATGGAGCCAGTGCCGGCTCCAGGCACCAGCTTAGCAAGCAGGTACTTGGGGCGGCAACTCTGGAGAGGGGGCAGTCCAGCTATTCGGCGGCAATTCGGCAGAGGGTCCCTCACTCCTGCTTGGAGCGAAGGACCTCCCGCTGAATTGCCACAGATTGCGATCGTGGTTTGTTTGTTTTTTGGCTGCTTGGGGCGGCAAAACCCCGGAGCTGGCCCTGAATGGAGCTATGCTAATTTACATCAGTTGAGGGTCTGGCCCATGGAGATTGCTTGGAGTGTGGTTCTGCTTAACAGGTGAAATTCACCCTGTGAAGATGGCTCACCCCAAGGTCTCATTTCTATTTAAGCCCCACCTATGACCTATTTGGATGGCATTATATGGGACTTATGTGGTGGACAGGAATTGTGAGAGCACTCAGCAGAGGGGTGAATTTTACCCATCATGACAGACTCAGGCTCTCTGTGATTAAATTCATCACATCAACAATTCACTAGTGAACATTTTTTATTCAGTGAAAAGAGCACATTGTGTACATACTTTAAAATATTTTTAGAGTTTGAAAAATATTCAAAGGCTTCTAACATATATATGAAATCCTCTGAAATTTGATATAGGAGTTACTTTTCCTTTAAGAATAGTAAGTTATTGGGCTCAAACAGTTTAAGCATCTTTTTGTAATCTGCTGGAGGTGTCAGCATATTAACTTTGCAAGGAAATAAACACAGATAATTGTAGATGAGGGGGAAAGAATGAGTTCCCAATTAGTTATTAAAATTGGATTATTAGTTTTAGATACAGCAACTTGTTCATGAAAAAGACAAGACAAGATACAAGAGTATGCCAAATTTTTCTTTATTGTTATTTTAAAAAAATTCCTATCCACCAGTTGATTGTTACAAATTGAAGATTAGAGACTTAACACTGAAAAAAACCAAAATGAAACTAGAGAGCAAGCTGAATATAACCAGTTCCTTATCCATCTTTCAGTTTTCATATTGATCCAGGGCCACCCAGAGGCGGGGGCAAGTGGGGCAATTTGCCCCAGGCCCTGGGCCCCGCAGGAGCCCCGCAAGCCGCTCCAGGTTTTCGGCGGCACTTCAGCAGCGGGCCCTTCACTTGCTCCGGGTCTTCGGCGGCAGGTCCTTCAGTGCAGCAGAAGACTCAGAGCGAGTGAAGGACCCGCCGCTGAAGTGTTGCCAAAGCCACAGAGCGCTGCCCGGTGAGTACAAGCACCACAAGCGGCGGGAAAAGAAGAAAGAAGAAAAAGGAAAAAAAAAGCCGCGATCAGCAGCACTTAGGCTGCTCTACTGCCGCCGCTTCATTCATCGGCGGGTCCTTCCCTCCGAGAGGGACCCGCTGCTGAATTGCCGCCAAAGACCCAGCCCTGCCCCAGGCCCCCTGAATCCTCTGGGCGGCCCTGTATTGATCCCCATCTTTTCCAATTTAGCTAATGATTCCCCATGTGGAACCATATCAAATGCCTTACTGAAATTGAGGTAAATTAGATCCACTGCATTTCCTTTGTCTAAAAAATCTGTTACCTTCTCAAAGAAGGAGATCAGGTTGGTTTGGCATGATCTACCTTTTGTAAAACCATGTTTTATTTTGTCCCAATTACCACTGACTTCAATGTCCTTGACTACTTTTTCCTTCAAATTTTTTCCCAAGACCTTGAATATTACAGATGTCAAACTGACAGGCCTGTAGTTGCCTGGATCACGTTTTTCCCCTTTCTTAAAAATAGGAACTGTGTTAGCAATTCTTCAGTCATACAGTACAACCCCTGAGTTTACAGATTCATTAAAAATTCTTGCTAATGGACTTGCAATTTCATGTGCCAGTTCCTTTAATATTCTTGGATGAAGATTATCTGGGCCCCCTGATTTCGTTCCATTAAGCTGTTTGAGTTTGGCTTCTACCTCGGATGTGGTAATATTACCTCCATATCCCCATTCCTATTTGTCATCCTGCCATTATCCCTAAGCTCCTCATTAGCCTCATTAAAGACTGAGACAAAGTATTTGTTTAGATAGTGGGCCATGCCTAGATTATTCTTAACCTCCACTCCATCCTCAGTGTTTAGTGGTCCCACTTATTTTTAATTTGTTTTCTTCTTATTTATATGGCTATAGAACCTTTTACTATTGGTTTTAATTCCCTTTGCAAGGTCCAACTCTACATGGCTTTTGTTAACCCTAACAAATCCCAACAAAGGTGTCTAAAAGTTAGGGGTGGCAACTCTCAGTGCAGTGCCTGAGTCGTTTTGTGGAACTGGGCCTGAGAGTTTTGCAACTAATGTCAGTGAAAGCAGGCTCTAATTAAACGCTTCATATAAAATTTAAATTGAATTTTAATATAATGGTTATTGCCTACTATATAAATTCCAGTTATACTTTTTACTAACAGCCACTGATATTGTATGAAGATAAACATTTTTGCTTTAGCCCAAATGGTAACCAGCGGGATCCATTTATCATCTTACCTTTGACATGAAGAGCTGAATTCTGCCCTCCTGTGACTTTCTGTCAATGTAGGCCACACATACGTGTCCAGTGGTAGAATTTCTGTTACTGATGCAAATATATTTTACATTCAAATGTTTTTGTTACCTCACTGGCTTTTTTTGAAATGCAGCATACATACCTATGGAAATAGCAATAGCCAAATTACAGTGAACTTCATATCAATGTCTACCTACGCTACATTGATGACATCTTCATCATCTGTACCCATGGGAAGGAAATCCTGGAAAAATTCCACCACAATTTCAACAACTTCCACCCCACCATCAACCTCAGCCTGGACCAATCTACATGGGAGGTCCACTTCCTAGACACCACGGTGCAAATAAGTGATGGTCACATTAACACCACCCTATACCAAAAACCCACCGACCGCTATGCCTACCTTCATGCCTTCAGCTTCCATCCTGGACACACCACACGATCCATCATCTACAGCCAAGCACTGAGCTACAACCGCATCTGCTCCAAACCCTCAGACAGAGACCAACACCTACAAAATCTTCACCAAGCATTCTCAAAACTATGATACCCACACAAGGATATAAGGAAACAGATCAACAGAGCCAGACGTGTAGCAAGAAGCCTCCTACTGCAAGACAAGCCCAAGAAAGAAACCAACAGAACTCCACTGGCTATCACCTACAGTCGCCAGCTAAAACCTCTCCAATGCATCATCATTGATCTACAACCCATCCTGGACAATGATCCCTCACTTTCACAGGCCTTGGGAGGTAGGCCAGTCCTCGCCCACAGACAACCCGCCAACCTGAAGCATATTCTCACCAGCAACTACACACCACACCATAGTAACTCTAACTCAGGAACCAATCCATGCAACAAACCTCGATGCCAACTCTGCCCACATATCTACACCAGTGACACCATCATAGGACCTAATCAGATCAACCACACCATCACTGGTTCATTCACCTGCACATCCACCAATGTAATATACTCCATCATATGCCAGCAATGCCCCTCTGCTATGTACATCGGCCAAACTGGATAGTCCCTACGTAAAAGGATAAATGGACACAAATCAGATATTAGGAATGGCAATATACAAAAACCTGTAGGAGAACACTTCAATTTCCCTGGACACACAATAGCAGATTTAAAGGTAGCCATCCTGCAGCAAAAAAACTTCAGGACCAGACTTCAAAGAGAAACTGCTGAGCTTCAGTTCATCTGCAAATTTGACACCATCAGCTCAGGATTAAACAAAGACTGTGAATGGCTGGTCAACTGCAAAACTAGTTTCTCCTCCCTTGGTGTTCACACCTCAACTGCTAGAAGAGGGCCTCATCCTCCCTAATTAAACTAACCTTGTTATCTCTAGCCTGATTCTTGCTTGCATATTTATACCTGCCTCTGGAAATTTCCACTACATGCATCCGATGAAGTGGGTATTCACCCACAAAAGCTCATGCTCCAATACAGCTGTTAGTCTATAAGGTGCCACAGAACTCTTTGCTGCTTCATATCAAAAGATCATTTTGGATCACTCTTAAAAATGACTGTGTAAAACCTGCACCTTCTTACTAAACCTTTGAAGTGGTCACTTCAGAAAGTGGACTGCCTAGTCGAGGTGATCTATAGAATTATGTTCATTGTACGTAATAGTATTAGCAATCCCCATTGAAGTACTGTATAGCAGAGAGTACATTATTTTTTACCATATGTACAGTAACTGGATACTTGCGGTAGGATTCTAAAAATAGAATGTATATTATCATTCAAAAATTATCTCAGTAGTCAGTGCAGGACATAAATGTCTGATGACACCCCTGGTGTCCAGAGAGCTATGAAGATGCCCTCCAAGAGTGCTGCATGACTTTTTCTGAACCCTGAGCTCCTTGTCTCTACCACTGGAAACTGCTACTTTACCTCTCCCAGCCCATGTGGTTGGGTCAGAGACTGCAAGAGGCTTGGTGTCCTGGTTTTAAACATACAAGGTTGGAGGAAGGGGGTGAATGGACACAGCTCACCATTCTCTGCTAAAAGCAGAGGATCTGCCTCACAGATCTCCCTTTCCCCTTGGCTGGTGCAGTGACAGCTCCCTCTTTTATCTGAATTGAATGTAACTTCTGATTTGTAGGCAGTGCTGATAGCGATGCCCATAGTTAAAGTTACCTGACATGTCCCATTGCAAGACCCTGTTTTCATTCAGCCTGAAATTTTTCTTGCTGAGTGTCTGTTTTTCAAAAACAACTATTTCAGCAAAAACGATTTAGCCATTCCTTAGAACAAGATTAGGAAAAATTCCTGTAGCTGTTTCACTGAAAAGCTCTAAAGCCTCCCTACTTTGAAGCAGGAGTTTGAAGCTTGTCAGGGAGGTTGCCCTGGAATCAAGGGTGTGCTTTTTGTCATGCTCATGAAAAACTGCCAAAATCTGGACAAGTTATTAGCCTTGAAAAAAAACACAGTTCGCACATGCTCAATAGAGTCTTGTTAGAGATTGGCAGCTAAATTCTCTGAAGAGTCTGTTGGTACTAAGCATGCACCATACTCTCAGACCTCCTACCTGCCAACCAAACTGCACATCTACCATTCCCACAGACAGACTGAGCATGCTCCAGCCTGGGCCTGCAAGATTTTACCTGTAGTTGTTCCTCCTAAATGCCAGGGGATGCTGTGGCAATTGGCACAGGAGCTGACATCAGGGATGCTGTTTACCCTGTGCTTTCAATTCCTGTCCACCCCCAACTTTCCTGGCAAAGAGGCAGTGTGGAAGAGGAGGAAACTGCCTGACTCAGATGCAGTGGGGACAAAAGATGGGTGGAGTAGGGGTGGAGGGAGTAGATTGGGACAAAATAGGGGGAGATTGGGAGCTATGGAGGTGACACTGGGAGCTGAGTTGGAGACTGGGGCTTGCTAGACCAAGAGCCTGGGAGTGCAGGCTAGTGGGAGTGGGGAATGTGAGTGGAGGGAAATGGGATTGGGTGAGCAGCAAGAGATTGAGATCAGGTGAGGAGACGAGGAGAAGAAGACTGACTGGCTGGGCACAGATACTGGAATAAACATCTGGGTGGCTAACTGGGATTGGGAGCAGGGGGGAAAGACTGCAATCAGATGAAGAACATGGGTAGGAGGTGAACTTGGATAAAGAACCAGGGGAGACTGGGATTGGCTGGGCAAGGAGACTGGGACAAGGTGTATGGGTGGAAGATGGGGACTGGAGAAAGGGAAAAAAAGCATAAATCAGAGGTAGCCATGGGGGAAGACTGGGTCTTGGACATGATCTTGCAGGGTGAGATTGGGACTAACTGTGCAAAGGGAGAATCTCGGGAACAGGATAAGGAGCCAAAGAGGGGCAGATTAGGAAGATCAACTGGGAGAGGGTGGACAGGACAAGGACAGAAACAGAATAGAGGGGCAAGGGCAGGGGCAGAGGTCTGCCTACCTGTCATGGAATCAAAGATTCCCAAGTCTCACCATTCTGCTGCTGTCAGCAACTATCTGTGGCAAAGCATGTGATGGGTCTACATGGAGGATGACAACCTACTACACTCTATATTCATTCTACAACTACTTGGGCAATAGTTAAACCTTTTCTTGCTACTGTCCAGGTTGCTGTTATATGTCTTCCATAAGCTGTAGTAAGAGGAGGCCCTGAGATATAAACCTTGGTATCAGAGGCCTGATATGAGGCCTAAGTCCTGAACTAAAGTAACAGTCAAGATTTTGCTAACATAAAGCAAAGTTAAGCTGTGAGCCAGAGGAAAGCCCTGTGTACAGAAGCTGGCAAGGAAAGGGCCGATGCTGCAAAAAGATACATACCTAAAAGGTACTGGACACTAGATATCAGAACATTTGGATACTTGTACATTCCACATGGATAACAAGGAACAGGCTGACCCATCCTAAAGACAGGGTCAAAAGGGCAATATGATGGATAGAGTTGTTTTGTCTGAACCAACATGTACAAGGTGAGAAGCGGCACCTTGCTGTGTAGAGGGGTTGCACCTCACTACATTAGGAGTGATGTGTAACTTGTTTGTACCTGTGTATAAGAATGCATCCCTGGAGCGGTGTCTTTGTCTGGTCTAGTGGGCAGTGGAAATTCCCACTACTGACTGAGCCGGTCCATTGCCAGGGACCACATATGTACTAGCTAGCAGCACCTTAGCAGCACCTTGGATATCTAATCCAGGGAGCTGGAGACCATGTTTCTCTTTGACAATAAACCTGGCCTGGGTGCCTTTGTACCTTATCGGAGTCTGTGGTCATTGGGAGTTCTCTCGGGGTTTGCTGTGCCAGCAATCTGCGCAGAGCTGGGGCAGCACACAGAGGGAACACATGCACGCAGCCAACTGATATCAACATTGAACAGAGCAGAGCACCACACCGGTAGCATCTGACAACATAAGCCAGGGAAATAAAAGTCTGAATCACCACATATATTTGGCACAAAAGCTCCATTAATGTCAATTGGACAGTCTGAGAAAAAATCCCCGCTTTCATTTTGTCAAAAAGTTCAATGTTTCTAAAAATCCAGGTGTCATGGATTTTTCCAGACCAGCCAATATTTCTGTCACTAATGTACCCAGAGTGATTCACCAAGGCCTTCATATTAATGGAATAGTACTCCTTGCAATTTATATATTCAGTTGATAAATTTGGAGCCTGCAGAACCTAGTGAATACGGCCAGATCAGAAGAATTACTGCTCATTCTCAGAGCTTTCGATGCCCATACAGTCAATCAGACCATGATCAGAGACTGGGACAGCATGTGCTGGGATTACAGAACACAGAGGAATTGAATGATGTGTATTTAGGCAATCAGTGGGTGATTGCCAACACTTGGTTTAAGAAAAGAGACTATCATCGTGATACATACCAAAGCAGTGCAGTATGCACATAAATAGATTTCTTGCTTACTCAAATGAACCAGCATAAGATGGTTAAAGATTACAAGGTTATCTTGAGCAAAAACAGTCTCATTCCAACACAACCCATTGGTGGCAATGCTTGTGACTGGCAAATAGACACAGCCTGAGCTTTGCTCCAATGAGACACGCATCAAAAGTGGGAAGTATGTGACATGACTGCAGTTAGGGTGACCAAATGTCCTGATTTTATAGGGACAGTCCCGATATTTGGGGCTTTGTCTTATATAGGTGGCTATTACCACCACCGCCACCACCCCCTGCCCCCCATCCTGATTTTTCACCCTTGCTATCTGGTCACCCTAACTGCAGTCAAGTCTAGGGAGACAATTAAAAGGTTTGAGATGAGATATATAAATTGGACCAGCAGAAGAGGAGTGGTGTATCTTCAGGAACATATTGATCCAAGAAGCTGATATGCTATGTTGATGTGCTAAGTCGGGTAGACCACAATCAGGGCCGGCTCCAGAGCCCAGCGGGGCAAGCACCCGCCTGGGGCGGCCCTTTCCGGGGGGGCGGCAGGCTGGGCCAGCGGACCTGCCGCAGTCATGCCTGCGGGAGGTCCACCGGAGCCCCGGGAGCAGCGGACCTGCCGCAGGCATGACTGCCCACAATATCATGTAAAACTGTGGTGAAATGAGGAGATGCAGAAAGAAGTAAGAAATAAGAGAAGCCAGAAAGGTGATGGAAAATAACCTTTCAGAAGAAGTAGTTGCTCCCTGCAGAGCCTCCAAGCAAAAAGCAAATCAAGCAGTCAGAAAGGCAAGAAACCTAATTTAAGAAGAGCTGTATAATAAGTTGAACAACTGTCAACTTGACAACAAGAAATATATGTGATCAAATGGACAAGAAACAAAAGGAGGGAACATGAAACAACCATGCCATTCGTAAGTGTTGCAAGGGGCAGACTGCTTGTTACAGTAATGTAACCAATGTTGAGAATACTACAATGGTCTGCTTAATGAAGAGAACCCTTTATATGCCATACTACAAGCATGTGAACTGATAATCACAGATGTTGATGACTGTTAAGGCTGCCCTGCTGAAGATAGCACCTGGAAAAGCAGCAGGTCCAAACAAAGTCATGTAGGAAATTATCAAAGCTTTGAGACCGGTTGGTATACACTGGCTCATGTAAGTCCTGCATGCTATTTGAAAAGAAAAGAAAAATCCCAAAAGACTGGAGAATGTCTATTGGTACCATTATACAAACAGTACACAATTGTTTAAAGTACTGAGAAATTAAGCTTCTGTCCCATTTCATGAAACTATTACAGAGAATCAGGTAGTTGCATTCATCAAATAGTGGAGCCCATTTTTGGAAAGAAGCAGTTTGTTTTTAGAAAAGGAAAGTGGACAACAGATAGTATGTTCATCGCTAGACAGTTGGTAGAAAAGAAGCTGGAGTTTCTGTCGAGCACTTTCCTTGATTTGGAGAAAGCATTTAACAAAGTACTTTGGCAACTACTGCTATGACTAGGTGAGACAATGTTTGTATGACAGTTCCATGAAAAAGGTGAGAATGCCCTTCAGTGTAATGGAAGCTTTTGAGGTGAAGGTTGAGCTCCATAAAGGATCAGCCCTTAGTCCATTACTATTCATAATTCTGATGGCCTTCATAAGAAAGCAAATCCAAATGGAAGATGATACTGCATTAATGGCCCATAGTGAGGAAGTTTTGGTCCAGCAGATTGATGCCTGGAACAGGAAACTAACAAACTATGCCTCTAAATGAGTAAAGAAAAGAGTGAAGACATATGGGTGATTCACATGCAACCACAAGAGATGAATATCAACATCAAGGGCCAACGCCTAAATCAGGTTTCTGCTTTTAAATACCTTGGGGGCCAGTTACCAGCAAATGTAGAAATTGACAGAGAATTGCAACAAGCCTGCTCAGTGTGGGGAAAGATAAGTGTATTTTTTTCTTGATAAACCAATGTCCAGATTACTTCAGGGTCAACTATACAAAACCAGCTCTTCTGTACGGATTAGAGACATGGGTGACCAAAGAGAGGCACTTGAGAGGACCTGAAACCATTGAAATGAAATGTTTGAGGGGAGCAATGAGGGGTGATATTGCTGGACAAAATGCTGAATGATGTCATCAGGAGTAAGACCAAGATCTAAAATATCAAAGAGATGCTGTAAGAGAGGAGTCTGAGATGGTATGGCCATGCATGGATAAAGGGATTTCTTTTGGGGAGGCATTTGAGACTAAGGCTAGGTCTACACTGGGGGGGAGTCGACCTAAGATATGCAACTTGAGCTTCGCGAATAGCGTAGCTGAAGTCAGCGTATCTTAGGTCGATTTACCTGGCCGTGAGGACAGCAGCGAGTCGACCACTGCCACCCCCCCATCAACTCTGCTTCCGCCTCTTGCCGCAGTGGAGTTCCAGAGTCGACGGCAGAGCGATGGGGATCGTTTTTATCGTGTCTACATTAGATGCGATAAATCGATCCTCAATAGATCGATCACTACCCACCAATCTGGCAAGTCCTGTAGACATACCCTAGGAGTCATAGGAGGAGAAGAAGAGCACTGCCAAGAAAACAATGGATACATTGGGTATGGGAGGACAGAGTGGATGTAAAGTGTTAGCACCTGTTAGTAAATATTAACCCTTTTAGTTTTCTTTTTCTTGTATATTAAATTTATTTACATATGAACTATTGTCCCAAAATCTTCAATTAGCAAAAAGTGTGTTTGAATAGTAAGGCCAGAGTGCTGGTTTATAACCTGTGAGTGACCTATATGAAAGAATTTCTTATGGACCATACTTCATTATGGCTGGTGCCTCCAAGTCTGGGAAAACAGATGTTCAGGAAAGAGACCCCCTCAGACTAGTAAAAGTGTCTGCAGAAATATAATTAGGATTGGGAGATTGATAAGGAACAATTGTTATTGCAGATGTTTTCTGTAATGATGAAATGGGGATCCATTAAAAGATGTTAACTCAGTGAGAACTGCCGGTTGTTCCAGCTGTCAGTAATAATGACTGGATTACAATTCCCTTGAGGTTACATGATTGATAAGCTAAAACTACCATAAAGGATATTCCATAAGTAATGAAGTAAAAGATGTTAAAACATGACACGGTGAAATTAATCATGGAAAAGTATTTTTCCCTCCAAAAAGGAGTTTATAGGGTCTCATACCCTATAAAAGGACAGAGGTTTTGAAAATCACGTAGGAAGTGCAAACTGCCGGCATCCCACCAGTTACAGAGAGAGATGCAAAAGCCAGCTCTTTACCTTACACCAAGGGTAATAATGCATCTATTCTGTCTGTATTCTGTATAGTGCTGTACATAGCTCAGACTGATCATCTTTGATTAAATAATTCCATTTGAGTTTATTTGACAATTTTGAATTGTTAATAAATTCAAACATGCAACAGGAGTGAACATTGGACCAGCAAGCCTGAAAAAAGACTAATCCAGTGTCCCAACCCCAGCTAGCTTGGAAAAGGGAAGAAGAAGATATTACATTGGGAGGGCCAGATAGACAATGGTGATCTGTGTCCCATCTACTGTCCATTATAGTTTAGGATGTCCATCTATTATTTCCTGCACATTGCCCAGCCTCACTACTGTCTACAGCAAGGCACACTTTAGCAGCTTGCATATTGCAATGACAAGTATCTCCACCGTTGATTTTTCCAATGCCAAATTGATGACCTCATCCGTTGGAAGTAATCTGGGGTTGCAAGTTTCCACATGGTGATCACCATTCATTTCTCCAGTGTAGGGACAGCTGTCATCTTGGTGTTCATTCTCTGCAAGATGGGGTTGAGCTGAGCACACAACTCTGGGAATTTGCTTTTCTGCAATGAAAGTTCTGGAGCCACTGCTTGTCATCTCAAGTTTGCGTCTCAATTTGGCCCCACCACTCGGTGCTCATCAGATGGGACCAAAACTGCCACTCCACCAGTTGCAGTCATTCTGTAGTAATTGTCCAGCCATCCTGTTTAGTTTGTCAAGTGCAACATCCTTGCAAAAACAACAGGATCATATGCCCTGTTCTTACAATGGAGAAGAGAGATGTATTCCTCTGTGCTGCATCAGTGTTTTCAAGAGGGAGTTCATGAGTTTCCAGTGGTAAGTTCATGAGTGGTTGGCTGGCATGGGAGAGCTGTTGATAATAGGATAGAACAGCAGGAATTGTAGGAATCTGACTCCAATCCCAATTTTTGGAGAGTCTTGTGATTATCCCACAATACACATCAGCTGTCCCACAATGCACAGTGGCAATTTCCCACAAGGTAGTGCTCCTGGCAGTGAGATAGAGGACACAGGGATCCTCAGTCACAGAGCAACATCCTTTTTTTGTTGCTGATACAACTGTGTGGACACAATCCACTGGCGCAAGCACCCAAGTATGAACACGCTGCCAAAATGGTTTTGTTGGTGTCACAATGCCAAACAGAACTGTTACTGAAACAACCGTCTAGTGTCCACACAAGGACTTATGAAGAGATGGGAACACAGAGGAAAAGAAGAGAAGTAAACGTGTTTAGGGAATATTGAATTGGGAGGCTTGGTTTTGGCAGCAATATTATCAAAAGCCCTCCCCCACCCGCAGACTCCAAAGGCCCACAGATTACGGCTGTCATTAAAGATCGCTTTCTCTGTGACAGCCCCAGATTTCCTGGCTGGAATCACAGCCGTAGTCTCCTAGACAGTCAGGGAGGAGGGGTTCCATTAGCGCTGAGATTTAACCGGGAAAGTGTGATATGGAGAGCAGCCCGGGGTGGGTATTTCCCCCCTCCCTCGTCTGCCCAGTGCAGCGCAGGCTGCCAGAGCTGAAAGAAATGTCTGCAAAATCATCAAGCTCACGGGATCTCCGCGGTGAATTTAGTAGCACGGAGGAGCTTACATGGGGAGTGCGTTTTACTGTCATGTGCTCCTATCCTGCTTCCAGGGTGAACCTCACAATCGTTCTGGGAGCATCTGTCACGGTCCGGATCCGCTCTCACATCCTGTGGGCTCCCAGTGTGACCTCCTGCAGGAGGAGTAGGTAATCCGGGAGGCGTTTAGGACCCAGGGGAATGCCAGCCACCGTGCGGGGCTTTGGTGCCCACGCCTCCTACCAAAAATTCACAGCCCGGTGGAGCTGGGGCGCTCTCATTCACAGTTTTCGCGAGAGATCTGAGCCTGGAGCTGGCAAAGAGGGAGCCTTCTCCCCCACCCATCTCGGCAGCAAGGGCACCTGCAGGAAAAATACCCCCAGGCAAGGCTGCGTGGCACTGTGAAGGTATTTGGGTTTGTTTTCTTCTAGCTTTACACAGGCTCCTGCCTCCCCTTCGTCCCCCACCCCTCCATGGCTGCAGCGTTTCAGCACTACCCTGCCTGGACAGCTCTCAGCCGCAATCCTGCACCGCATTCCTTCCTGTCCTCTCCTCCTTCTCCGCTCTGCCTGCACATTCCCTCTCAGCGCCTCGTCTTGCACTCCCAGGAGCAATAATATAGAAATGCTCCAGCCAAAACCCCAGCACCCGGCAGGGCAGGGACCGGGGCACAAGTTGGAGGGGAAAGTTCAGCTGAATGATGCAATCTAAAAGCAAAGCGGGGGAAGGGGAAAGTGAGGGGAGGATGGAAGGATCCCTAGCCAGGCGCTGGCTGATGGGGCGCGTGCCCAAGACCGGCAGGGAGCTGCTGCTCCTCAGCAAATTGCTGTCTGTTTTCATCCGGCGTGTTAAACCCGAAGCGCGAGGGACGGGCTGGGGAAAACAATCAGGGTCAATCCAATGTTCTGGTTGCCCGAAGGGAAATCATCATTAATGGTGGTGCGCGCGCGGGGGAGGGGTGTGGGGTGAGTCACTTCCACCCGGCTCCCCTTAGCTCCTCCACTGCAGAAACTCAAGGAGTAAGTTGCTCTCATGTAATGTAAGGGGTTTTTTAAAGCTTTATCTTAATCCATTTAAAAACACCCGAAAGGCAAATAAAGGCAAGAAATACCATGTATTTTATAGGACCAACTGTAATTGATTTTCAGCTGTTCAAAGCTTGGGGGAGGATGTTGTTTTTGTGGGTCCTTTTCCCCTTCTCAAAATGTTGATTCCTAAATATTTGCTCCAAATAAGCCTAAATAAAAATGAAGTTAAGGAACAGATGGCTGGTCTTTCTTTCACTAGTCAGTGACTGGATCGGAATGATCAAATTATAGAAAGACAGATTTCATGGAATCAGATGATAAAACTGATTTTCTAGTATATGAAAAGTTAACATGGTGCCAGCATGTAAATGACATACTATGCAACAACATTATGCCATGCATGGCATAGCAAAGGTAAGGATTTTATTTTTCAGCTATTAGTAAGTTGGATAACCTTATATATCTTTTACCGATTTGTAGTTAAGTATCCAGCTTGAAGTTAACAGGGTCCATTTGTTTTTGTCAGCATAATCAGTTCTAACAAATAGAAAATATTGCTGATGATTTTAAGGATTTTGTTGATTCATCTCATCTTTGAAAATCATTGAGTATTTTGTAGGAATCGGCCTTTTGCAAAGTAATACAAAATAATGGAAACTGTAATCATCCATTTTAAGAACCTTTTAAGTTCCTGGCTCATTATTTAATCACTTTTTAATCTTGTGCAGACCAGATTCTGCAACTCTTAATTATATTGCATAGCACTTACTCCAGTGGGGAGTCCTCTTGACTTCTGCAATGTAAGGGTTGAAGGAATTAATTTGACAGCATTGGTTCACATATATAACTCATTAAAGTCTGTTTGCTTTGTACATAGAGGATACCTTATTCAAACACTAGGACGGGCTGCTGGTGTTCCAAAAGAGGACAATATTGGATAAAATGAAAATGTCTTGACCAGTTTTATAGTAAAAATCAGATACGTTCCTTAAACCTTGGATCTGTAAGTCCCTGCAGCTTTCCATTTACATGTGCAATTGATGAAGCATTTACATCACCATTTGGCAAGAGCATTTTATTCTCTCACTATAGCTATTTCTAATGTTACCATTTCTGAAGCATCTGGACACCACTATGACATACACATGGCATGTAGTAAAGAAACAGAAGCAATATCAGGCTTATTTTATTGGGGAGGGGAAGTGCTGGGAAGTTCAATGAGTAGTGGCCAATGCTGATTTTGTTTGGTGAATAAACAGAGCCCCATCCCTCTTGAATTCAATACAATCTCAAGAGATTTAATCGGAAAACTCTCAAACCAGTATTGTGGAAATCAAAATCCTAATGTTGAGCACTTTCTTTAACAGACTACAAACCTTTATCCATTCTAAAATGAAATTAAGCTTCTCCTTTTCTGTAAATTTGGAACTGAAGGTGTGTGTAGGGTGACCAGATAGCAAGTGTGAAAGATCGGGACAGGGGGTGGGGGGTAACAGGAGCCCATATTTTAAAAAGCCCCAGATATCAGGACTGTCCCTATAAAATCGGGACATCTGGTCACCCTAGGTGTGTGCAAGGGGTCAGAAGTAAAACCACAGGAAAATTCCAGCATTTCCTCATTTCGGTGGAGTGGAAATCCAATCTTTTTCTTTCAAAATAAATGCAGTACAGCATTAGTAAGGGACTGATCCTGGAGGCCCTACTCAGGAAAAATGTTCTCTGTCTTCACTGGGAATTATGGCACAATTAGAACTAAAAGCTGCAGGATTGTGCCAGTCATGTACAAGTAACATTAGCATGCAGTGAACTGTTGTTTTTTTTAAAAGATCCAACATTTATAAGGGGGATCAAAAGAACAGGAAAATTAGGTAAGTCATGTTTTTTTAAAGGCATAGGAATAAATCCATTGATTATGTCAGGTACAACTTATACATATGCTTGTGCAGATATTGTAACACAATCATCTCTACCCACATAGTCACTCCCGTCCCTCAGCATTTCAGTCACTCATCACTCAGATTTCAGCATGTTTCACAGATATCATATTTGTATGCGAGAATTCATGGCACTACCCATTTACTGATAATGCATTCTAAAAGAAGAATATTAAACTGCATGCATAGTGTAGTCCATTGGATTGAGTCTGACAAAAGCCTATGAGTATAGTGCTTTGTGAAGGACTGCATATTGACATTTGGACTATTTGACACATATTTCATGAATGACGTGTCCTACTGCCTGTTCTATTCCTTCTGAATGTTCCATACTTTGCATGCCCAAGTTCATTGATGACGTTGCATATGATATGCATTTTATCAAGTCTTGGTTCCCGATTGATATCAAATTATTTGAGGAAAGACTGCTATAACTTTATTAGCTTATAAAACATTTTGTACAAAATATTTATTTAAAAGGTATTTGAGTCCCACCACACTATGACACCCTTCTACAAAACTTACATATAACTTATGATGCAAATTCCAGACTTAAAGATAATTGGCCAAATTCTCAATCTCTTTTACACCCTGCCACCTTATTACTTGAATCTCTTAAAGCCTATCAACCAACCCATAAACACAACAGGAGCAAATGGAAGTAGGTAGTGCAGTCTTTGCTGCTCTACTTGCTGTGGAAAGGTGCCACAAATATCAATCTAGTTGCTGCCGTGTTTTGTCCTGCACTATGGCTCAGCTACTAGTGCTGGATAGATAAGTGTTGTGCTCAGGTAACCTGTAACTGACTTAGGGCTTGTCTACCTGGTGCAGCAATACATACTACAGCGGTATGATTTCTAAAGCCACTAATATGTTGCAAAGTAATTGCAGACCCTTTTGGTTCACACTAAAAAGTTCCCTATTACTTTTTAACAACTATCGCACAGTAGGGAACCAGCAGGGTCTGCACCGACTGCATGACACCTTACTGTGCTTTGGAAATTAGACCCCCATAATGTGCACTACTCCACAATTAAGACCTGGCCAAAAGTTGGGGGGCGGGGAAAGACTAACTTGAGAGCATTAGGGATCTGTCATGTATTAGTGTCACTAAACTTAAGGAAGTGTTTATATTTATACCTTAGCTAGGATTCCTAGTTCCAGGAAATTCTTAGAACACTGTTGAGTCTGATGCTGATGTTATAATCACAACCATTTCCTATTCCCACAGTCAAGAGAAGCTACAACGCCCCCATGAAGTAAATGCGAGACTTAGAAAGATAATGAAATAAGATATTTCCCTCCATTTAACCCCATTGAGCCATTCTAGCGCTTCATATAGAGAAGTAGGAAATGACTGCGATGGCACTAGTAAGATGGGACTCTAACAACCTCTCGGATTTTGATGGGAGAAAGAATCAAAGCAGAGGCGCAAATATTAGTGAAACATAAAGAAACATTAAACTGCTGAGGCCTAGATTGTGCCATTTAGGCCCTGCCTTACACTGGGGACAATGTGGAGCTGCAGAGCCCTGGAAGGAGCACTGGACACACTGTCTCATGAAGCTCTCTAGTGCACATGCACATAGCTACATTTCAGCCCACGAGGTACAGCGTAACCCTGGTCAGTATGTAAGGGGTGGAATGATAACTGCACGGTTAGGGTGCTAACTCAGGAAACCAGTGCTCAGCTCCCTGCTCCATCAAACAGTTCCTGTTTGACTTTGAGTAGATCACTTTGTCCCATTGTGCCTCAGTTTCCCCTCTATAAAATGGGGATAATAGTACTTCGCTGCACAACAGGGGTGATATGAGGATAAATACCATACTACCTCATGGTATTTAGTGTAACAGAGACCATATACACACTATACAGAGATTCAGTTATAACTTCATCTCTCATTCCCTGTTTGACAGGGGTGCTGGAACAATTTTTATAGCGAGGGTGCTGACAGTCATTGAACCAGACTGAAAACCTTGTATATAATGGAAACCAGTTCAAGCCAGGGGTGCTGCAGCACCCTGCATCCCTATTCCAGTATCTATGCCATTAGGGAGTATAATCTAACCCCAAGTTGTTTTACACAGTTAATATCAACATATTTTAAAAAGCAATTTAATGAGATGACACCCACATGGTGAAAGTCGAGTCACTCTCGACTACCATCTTATTTCCATTTCTATCCACTCACTTCCCTTCCAGAATGCATTGAGCAGCCAGTATCCTCATGGATGCCAGGAGTTAGAAATTAAGGACCAGATCCCAATGGAGCTATGACTATTAACACCAGCTGAGGAGCTTTCCCTAATACTTGAGACCATCTAAAAGCCATGACAGCAAGCTTTCAAATGGCTTATAGCACTGGATCTAGCTCTCAAAGGTCTGTAGATAGGGGTAACAAATCCGACTGGAACTGAAGTTAGTGGTTCTATTAATTTATTAATTTTTTTATGTATTTGCTTTAAAATTGCAAGGCAAGATGGTAATCAGAATAATCAGAGAAGTGCTTAAAAATACACACAATGTGATGTTAATATCTAATTTGATGGGAACCCACAGGACCAGAGAAATGTTATACATCATTGGAAAGCTGGAATCATCAGATTTTTGGTGATGTATAGCATTAGTTTATCAATGATGATTCACAAGCTATAATGCCAGATGTAGTAGTGTGAAGGGCAGTAGAGATAAGAATTGTCTGGAAGATGGAAAGATGGGAGTGGAATGATTTTAAGGCAAACAAAGAAATCTGGGTACAGGATTGGCTGCAGTCCAAAAGATTTCAATGGTAGGGACAAACAGCTGATAGGATGCCAAAGAAAATAATGCAGACAACTAAGTGCTAACTTCTGGCTCTGCCGTTGACTTGCTGTGTGATCTTGGGAAAGTCACTTAAACTTTGTGCTTCAGTTTTCCCACATATCAGATGACATGAACAGTGCTTACCCTGACTGCACCCCTCCTCTGCTGAGCAGACCTTACAGCAGCAAAAATTCTGGTC
This sequence comes from Mauremys mutica, assembly GCF_020497125.1. Classification (NCBI taxonomy): domain Eukaryota; kingdom Metazoa; phylum Chordata; order Testudines; family Geoemydidae; genus Mauremys; species Mauremys mutica. The sequence continues at coordinate 66,691,369 of NC_059073.1, read as the reverse complement.
CTATGTGTTTCTTTGGCTTTAGAGCCACTGTTAAAACAGATTGGAAACTGATATACCACTTCTTAGATGACACTCCCATGCTGGGGGGGGGGTTAGTTTTAAATAAGTACAATGCCATCAATTATAATTAAAAAACTTATTAAATGCAAGAAAACTAATGACACATTAAGTTTGAAATTTTAATTAAAAAACAAAGGCCTTGTTCTTGTGCAGCCTGTGTCAGTGTTAAACCAGTGTAACTCAATTGACATCAACGGAGTCACCTCAAATTACACCAATGTCACTGTCTATGGGTATGTCTACACTGAAGTTAGACACCCCTGGCTGGAACGGACCAGCCGACTCGGGCTCGTGAGGCTTGGGCTAAGGGGCTGTTTAATTGTGGTGTAGACATTCAGGCTCAGGCTGCAGCCTGAGCTCTGGGACTCTCACATCATTCATGGTCCTAGAGCACGTCCGGGATCCAGCCTGAGCATCTACACACAGTTAAACAGTCCCTTAGCTCGAGTTCTACGAGCTGGAGTCAGCAGGCAAAGGCCAGGTATGGGTTTTAATTGCAGTGTAGACATACCCTAAAACTCCATTATTTTTCAAACAACCTTCTTCAAACCTAATAAAGTACCCACCTCACTGAGGGGTATGTAGTGTCTACATTTTAAAACCAAGCTTCTTTTGAGGCATTTCAAAAGAGAAATCTGAACTTTTTTTTTTCTGTAAAGGCTGAAAAACTGGGCCTGATTCTGATCTTACTTCACAAAAGTGTAGCTCCATTGACTTCAGTGGAGGTATCTCCTGATTTACACCAGTAAAACTCCTAAGAAGATTCTGTGGCATTTTTTGTTATGCTTATAGCAGCCCAGGACTTTTTTTTTTATAAGCATAGCTAAGAACAAGTATGAAAAATTTAAACACAAAATGTAAAGTTTTTCCAGAAAAATTACAAGATACTGAAAGTACAAGCTTACAATAAAATTATCATCTTAACATCAAGATTGCAATGCTAGAATTATCAAACACATGTCACAGTTTATTCATTGAGAGACTTTGTGTTTTGAACTTCTAGACTACTGGGCTAAGCAAACTAGAAACTGTTTTCTTTTAAGAAGATAAGCAGCATTACTTAAAAGACCATTAAAAGGAAAGAGATAAGGTGACAAGGGACTATGAGGTGAGAAGAGGATGTGTGTGTGTGTGTGCGTGCGTGTGTGTGCACTCATCAGGAAGAACATTGCTGGAGGAATAGCAGTGGGTTGGGAGTCTGTGTTGAGCATTAAGCTTTGCTAGTGATGTTATTCTGCACCTAGCAATTAAAGAGATGCTGGCTATGTCTTCACTGCAAGAAAAGGTGGATTGTTTTAGTGGCATAATTTCCACACCTGAGCTATCCAGCTGTAAAATCCTACTGGAGACAAGGCTCCTGTAATTTTTACTGTGAGGAAGCCAGGGGAGATCAACACTATATTCTCCCCACCTGCAGTTGACCTCGCCTAGTTTACCTCTATAAAACTACAGTGCCTTGTCTCCAGTAGGATTTTACAGCAAGAGCGAACTCACCTTAGTTGTCACACCTTTTGAAAACACACCTTTTATGGCAGTGAAGACAAAGCCTCTAGATCATTGTCTCAGACACAATGGTACCACTGGAAAAAACAAGAAAGAACTTTTTAAAAAATGAAAACCCTCAATGGAAAATGTTTTCTAAGAGTGGTCTCCATGTATCAAATTACCCTGACTGCCACGGTGTTCACAATTTTATCATGGTTCTCTGCACCAGTCTAGGGAAAAGTTATAAACACAGGGAATAAATGGATAAAGGGAAGTAAAGGGAAATGTATGAAATGATCTATTCACAATAAACCAACCTTTAAAAAATACTAGATTCATCATGAAAAGTGGAAATTTGCTTATTTAAAAGGCTGAAAATGTTGCTTTTTTGTTTTAGCATGGCTCATCAGAAGAGAACACTTTGTCACATCATGGGTGAAAAACCAGACCAGTAAACTATGAGCTGCCATTATTTTTACAGTTGTCACTCCAGGCTGGCCGTGGAAGGGACTTGTATCACAGGAAAAGCATAACAGTAATAGAGCATGGTCATGAAGTGCTGGCCTTTCTCTGTTATTATTTATTATTATACTAAACCAGTATAACATTGCCATTGCTATATGCTCAATATAATGATAAATTCATCAGACTGTCTTTTTGGGATACTTATATATTATGCATTCAAGATATCAATGATAGCATTATGGTAACTGCACCACTCAAAGACTATTTGGTTGCTATCCTCCGAATACTTAAAATACAGAAGCAATGCAGTGATTATTGTATACAAACTCAGAAGTGGATTCATTTAAGCCTTCAGTACATATTTAATCAATGTTTTTTATATATATTTGTTTTTTAGTGAGTGATGGAATAAGCTACACTTGTTTTTGGATGGATTACACTACATACGAACTGAAAATTATACCCCCTTACAAGGATATGAAAAAGGCCCTCAAACAATCCTTTTCAAACAGCTGGGCAGCAAAAAGCTTTTGAATGGATCACACTTACAGCAGACCATTAGTTGAATGGGATCAGCATTTCTCCTGCTAAATAATCTGAAGTTAAGGATCTGGAAAAGAGATTTTTGCAGAGATGACCCATTTACAAACTGGACTTAGTCCAGAGACTATAGAGAAAGCCCGTTTGGAACTGAATGAAAACCCAGATGTTTTGCATCAGGATATCCAACAAGTCAGGGACATGATCATCACCAGGCCTGACATTGGGTTTTTACGTACGGATGATGCCTTCATCTTGAGATTTCTCCGAGCCAGAAAGTTTCACCAAACAGATGCCTTCAGACTGCTGGCCCAGTACTTCCAGTACCGCCAGTTAAACCTGGATATGTTCAAGAACTTCAAGGCTGATGATCCTGGGATCAAACGGGCTCTGATTGATGGATTCCCTGGAGTGCTGGAAAAACGTGATCACTACGGCAGGAAGATTCTTCTGCTTTTTGCAGCTAACTGGGATCAGAGTAGGTAAATGTAGATAGTGTACTTATATATTTATACACACACAAAACCTGTTCACTGTTGATTAATGACCATATTTTAGGCAATGAGATCATTTTGATAAACATGTATTCTAAACATGAGTCCATTTCACTAAAGCCTTCATCTAATGTGATTGTCTATCATTTCTCATACCTTGCCACAGAGGATTTACTATACATCACTTTAAACAGGTAGCTCATATTTTTCCATAATGTTTGCAGGTTTAAGCCAGACAATTGCCTCATGCAGGAGGTACAGCTTCTGAATGATATTTTGACAAGAATGGCATCTTAATTTCTACACACTTTGGTGCCTGTGGGTAGGTTAGATATTTGGGAGATACAATCAGGCAAAGGGTATTTTCAGTTCAGCCTATTTCTGCTATAATATGTTACAACCAAAGATCTCTTCCATCCCCTAAAATAAAATTATATTAAAATTTAATGTGACTATTTAGTCAGCTCTCTCTACCTCTTGGAGGTGGTGTAGACATATATGAAAGGGGCAGATCTGGAATGTTCTTCTCATAGTATCTTTCTCTTCTCAAGTCGCTCCCCTGCAGTTCTTCTGCCTGCATGATGAGGTTGAGAAACTTAATAAAATACAGGATTTTAATGCCAACTATAGATTTTCAGTATAGGGTAGCTCAAGCTGCAAAGGCCCAGATTCAAATTTTGAACTTCCCAAAGTTTGCACTGTTCTATTCCAGGGATTTGGGATGGCTCATTATAAAGATACGGCCCATAAACAGGGTAATCTATATCAGGATTAAGATTTTAACCCCAAAACTCAGTGCTGGTCACACTGGGGGTTTGTTATTCTTGGGGGAATTCTGTGCTACTGTGCCATGCAGAATTCATGGCACGCACAGATTTTCTTGCTTCCCTGTGGAAAAATGACTTTTTGCTGAGGAAGCAAAGGCAAGTCACAAGAACGGTCATGTCCTCTCCCCAGCAGCATGGGTGCCTGGAGCACCTGGTAGAGCGTGAAATCACTGCAGGGGGGGGCACTTTGGGGCAAGCCTGGCCCTTGCACTGTGTCAGGGTTGGGTGCAGCCAAGTACGTGTCACTAAGATTGGGGGGGGGGGGCTGCAGTGTGATTTCCTACCTCCATTCAGCCAGTGGCCTATGCTTCCCATTGCCAGGCTGGAGCCTCCACATTTATTTACTGACCATAAAATTTGCAGAATTTTAAAATATCGTGTGCAGATTTTTTTGTTTTTTGGGTGCAGTTATCTCAAGAGTAAAAGTATGTCTTTCAAACTCAGGAATTAGTAGGTAAGTCTAGAGCTGTGCCTATGTTTTATTTTTGAAGGTTTTTTGGACATGTTTTTTAACCCATATGTTATCATGTATGGAAAACTCAGATGTATGTGTCATTTGCCTTTGCATGTGCAAATTCAGGATAAATACACTCAGCTATCTTATTCTGCATGTGCAAAAGTAGTTTGTTCACTTTGAGTGACATCTTGGCCCAAGTGAAGTCAATGTCAAAACTCCCATTGACTTAAATGGGGCTAGGATTTCACCCTCCATGAAACATTTTTGGCCAATATTTGTAAAGCTGAGTTTTTGCCAGAAAACAGACACCCTTCTACTCATCCTCCAAAACAGCTATTCGCCAAATATGTGCTGCCATGCTCAGTCTCTTTCAAGCAGGTTTATTCTCGTAACACAAACAAATAAACAAACAGTAAATAGTTTTTAACTAACTCTTTTGTCTTCAGGGGCCCACAGGTCTCCAGCACCCTGCTCCAGGCAGCTTCCTAGTTCTAGTCAGCTCAATTCCCTTCCTGGAGCAGTAGACCCAGTTCTGCCTTCCTCAGCACCTAGCCCCTTGCTCTAGGCACTCACTACAGGAGTTAGTTCTGCTCCAGCATGGCTTTCCTTCCCCTAGGCACACCATATTCCAGTACCTCTCTCCCCTCTCTGGCTAGCCTCTAGCCCCCTTTAGCTGACTGGATTGGGCTCACGTGCTTTGATACAGGGGAGATAGGCCCAGTCTACTCACAGAGACCAGCTACCCTGGGACTCATCAGAGCAAAGCTGAAAAGACAGATGAATGAACATATATCTTGACTGAATACAAGACATCAGCTTTTGAGGCCAGGAACATTTGGGCTGCATTGGTTGAATTAAGGGATTTAAGTATTATGCAGCGCTAGCCTTAGGTTTCTGAGAGCCCTTAGTAGAAAGGATTCATAAGAGTCACCTGCTCCATCAGCCCTTGCTCTGGCAAAGCTGGAGATACCATCGGCCAAGCTCACTTGCTGATATCTTGAAAGAAAAATGATTCTCGCCAGATCTCAGTTAGACTTTGCTGAAATTCGGAGAGTGGTGCACCTCCTCTTTCTCTATATATCATATGTTTAAAAATGATCAAAGCAATCCTACACTCAAAAATAGTTTAATTCTGAAAAGAGAAGCCTTACCTTTTGCGGAGGGGATTCTGTGGCTACCTACAGGTTGCTCTGATAATAGGGGAAATACATCAACAACCCTATTTCCAAAGAGCAAGGAATTTTTGGAATTACAAAGCATGGGATAACTTCTACATATAGTATCTTCCATGGTGAGTCCTATCCCTGTATCAACCCTACAATGGGGTCAGGGCATAGTGGATGCTGAGTGCTACTATATGGCCTGGGAGAGGATTCTTTTTCTTTCCTGGCCTCAGCAGAGCTTGCAAGTGCACCTGAGCTCTACAATAGGGGCAGGATTAATTCCCTAAATAAATACAGGAGTTCACTTCACTTTATATACCACCATTTTGGGAACAGAATTCAGTGGACTGTATATTACATTTAGGGACAGGAAGTGGTGAACACAATGTCTAACTAAAGCAACGAGGAAGAAGAATGTTATTACCCAGATTAGATTTTGGCTAGGATAGTGAGTCAGACAATACATACTTGAGAAAATTGCCATAGGAGAATCTTATATGACCACAAGATGTCAGCAACTTGGTTTTCCATCTCATCTGAAAGATAACATCGATACTTGCACAGTGCCTGCAGCCATTATACTGGGACAATGGTTCAGTACTGACACAAATGGAAGGATTTGGCCTCATGAATCTTTCTTCATTCCCATTCACAGAGGGCTAAAGAACAGAAGAACATAAGAACATAAGAACGGCTGTACTGGGTCAGACCAAAGGTCCATCTAGCCCAGTATCTGTCTACCGACAGTGGCCAATGCCAGGTGCCCCAGAGGGAGTGAACCTAACAGGAAATGATCAAGTGATCTCTCTCCTGCCATCCATCTCCATCCTCTGACGAACAGAGGCTAGGGACACCATTCTTACCCATTCTGGCTAATAGCCATTTATGGACTTAGCCACCATGAATTTATCCAGTTCCCTTTTAAACATTGTTATAGTCCTAGCCTTCACAACCTCCTCAGGTAAGGAGTTCCACAAGTTGACTGTGCGCTGCATGAAGAAGAACTTCCTTTTATTTGTTTTAAATCTGCTTCCTATTAATTTCATTTGGTGACCCCTAGTTCTTGTATTATGGGAATAAGTAAATAACTTCTCCTTATCCACTTTCTCAACATCACTCATGATTTTATATACTTCTATCATATCCCCCCTTAGTCTTCTCTTTTCCAAGCTGAAGAGTCCTAGCATCTTTAATCTTTCCTCATATGGGACCCTCTCCAAACCCCTAATCATTTTAGTTGCTCTTTTCTGAACCTTTTCTAGTGCTAGAATATATTTTTTGAGGTGAGGAGACCACATCTGTACACAGTATTCGAGATGTGGGCGTACCATGGATTTATATAAGGGCAATAATATATTCTCAGTCTTATTCTCTATCCCCTTTTTAATGATTCCTAACATCCTGTTTGCTTTTTTGACTGCCTCTGCACACTGCGTGGACATCTTCAGAGAACTATCCACGATGACTCCAAGATCTTTTTCCTGACTCGTTTTAGCTAAATTAGCCCCCATCATATTGTATGTATAGTTGGGGTTATTTTTTCCAATGTGCATTACTTTACATTTATCCACATTAAATTTCATTTGTCATTTTGTTGCCCAATCACTTAGTTTTGTGAGATCGTTTTGAAGTTCTTCACAATCTGCTTTGGTCTTAACTATCTTGAGTAGTTTAGTATCATCTGCAAACTTTGCCACCTCACTGTTTACCCCTTTCTCCAGATCATTTATGAATAAATTGAATAGGATTGGTCCTAGGACTGACCCTTGGGGAACACCACTAGTTACCCCTCTCCATTCTGAGAATTTACCATTAATTCCTACCCTTTGTTCCCTGTCTTTTAACCAGTTCTCAATCCATGAAAGGACCTTCCCTTTTATCCCATGACAGCTTAATTTACATAAGAGCCTTTGGTGAGGGACCTTGTCAAAGGCTTTCTGGAAATCTAAGTACACTATGTCCACCGGGTCCCCCTTGTCCACATGTTTGTTGACCCCTTCAAAGAACTCTAATAGATTAGTAAGACATGATTTCCCTTTACAGAAACCATGTTGACTATTGCTCAACAGTTTATGTTTTTCTATGTGTCTGACAATTTTATTCTTAACTATTGTTTCGACTAATTTGCCCGGTACCGACGTTAGACTTAATCTTCCTTCCCTTTAACACTACACATGTGAGTGAATCCAGAATAAGGCAGAGTGTGAATTTAAATCAGATTAACTATTCCTGATTAACTCAGCATGTGGATGCTTTTATTTGGAATGGAGTTAATTAGGAATTGTTAATAAGGAATAGCTATTCCAGGGTAACCCTCCAGGTAGAAAAGCCCTAAATCATAATTTAGACAGTATAACCCCACCTAAAATTTGCTATAATTTATAAACTCATTTCCAGAGGAGACATTCTCTGAAGTGGCATTTACTTTTTTAATATTCCTTATAATGCAGTGGGTGTGTGGATCACATGTATGGGTGAGTGGAATAGTTTGGAAACCTTCTAGATTCATAGATTTTAGGGTTGGAAGAGACCATTGTAATCATCTAGCCTGACCTCTTACATTAAACAGGTCATAGATTTTTATCAAGTGATTCCTGCATCAAGCCCATAACTTCTGGTTGTGCCAGAATGTATCTTTTAGAAAGACATCCAATCTTAATTTAAAGACTTCAAGTGGTGGAAAATCCACCATGTCCCTAGGTAAGTTGCTTCAGTGGTTAATTACTCTTACTGTTAAAAATGTGCATTGCATTTCTAGTCTGAATTTGTCTAGCTAAGGTTTCCAGACATTGAATCTTTTTATAGTTTTGTCTGCTAGATTAAAGAGTCCTCTACTATCAGAAATGTTCTCCACATATAGATACTTTTATACGATGATCAAGTCATCTCTTAACCTACTGTTTGATAAACTAAATAGATTGACCTTCTTTAGTCTATCACTCTAAAGCAGGTTTTCCAGATCTCTAATAATTTTATAGCTTCTTTCACAACCCTTTCCAATTTCTCAACGTCTTTTTTAAAGTGTGGACACCAGAACTAGACACAATATTCCAGCAATGCTCTCACTAATGCTGTATAATGTGGTAATAAGACTTCCCTTATTCTACTTGATATTCCCGTGCTTATACATCCAAGAATTGCATTTGCTCTCTTAGCCACCACATCACACTGCAAGCTAATGTTCAGTTCACATCCTCTTCTGAGACACTGCTTTCCAAAATATAGTCTCCCATCCAATAAATGTGCCCTATATTCTTGGCTCCTACATTTACCTTACATTTTCCTGTATTAAAATGTGTGTTTCTAAAGTAAGCCCCCCTGCCCTATAGACTGCTCTGAAGAAGTGACTTGTCCTTTTCATTATTTACCACTTCACCAATTTTTATGTCATCTGCAAACTCTACCAGCAATGATCTTATGTTTTCTTCCAGATCATTGATAAAGATGTTGAATACCATATGGTTTTGGGACCCCACTAGAGACCTCCTCCTCCCCAATGAATGACAATTCCCTAGTTACAATTACTTTTTGAGATCTATCAGTTAGCCAGTTTTTAATCCATTTAATATATGCTGCATTGATTTTGTATAGCATAATTTTTTAATCAGAATGTCTTGCAGAATTAAGTCAAATGTTTACAGAAGAATATACATCATTACAGTTCCTTCATCAACCAAACTAGTAATTTAATCAAAATCAGGGTAGCCCAACCCACTGCTTCAACAATGAATCCAATATGAAATAGAAACTTTTAAAAGATTCAAATACAATAACTAGTTTCCTTTTAAAATGTCTTCCCTTACTTGCAATTAGATTTCAGAAGACCTTTACTAGTTGATTCAGCCATCCCTGGCTTTGGTACTGCTATTGCTACTGCTAATATATTTAACTTGCACTCAGGACTGCTATATGGGTTTCACTGGGAGTTTTGGGTGCACGAATAATGCAGGATCAGACTTTATAACTCTCCCAACCTCTCCTCTGATTCAAGATATTTCTTTCACAAACGTGCATCCAGGGTGAAATCCCTCCCAGTGAGCCAGGACAAGAACTATGCACCATGTAAGTCTCATTTAAAGCCTTTAGGACATAAGTGGAATATTAGTGATGCATCAGTCCCTTATAATGTTATGGAAATAGGGTTGTTTTGTTTTTGTTTTGTTTTTTCGTTCTTTATAGCTGGACTGTTTGTATCACAGAATATGTCATGTGACTTCAACAGATATTGTTGAAGAGTCAGGGGGGAAATGCTTCTTTGTTTACAATATACATTTCCGTACCAGCTGCTGCTCATCAATTCTCTTCTATTAACCCAAAAGTCTTAAATGCCAGACACTTACCATTCTGTATGAAAGTGTATGGAGAGTTTCAAAAGGACAAAAATTACTCCAACATAGCACTGGAACAGCAGCTATAAATTTTTTAAAGGATTATGATAAAGTAAGTTATGTACATGCTGAGAATATTCATGATGATGTAATTATGAGGATATTATCATCACTTCATCCTGTTAGTATGACTGAATATATTTTAGATGCTGATTACTGTAATATATTTGGAGGATAGCCTCAGTTGTTTAATAGAATACCAAGGAATAAATGCTTGCTGGGATTGACTTATAGATGCAGCCAAACTACAGCAATAACTCAAACTCAGTTGTTTAATATGCAAAATTATTGCTAAGATACAACCAACCATAGTATCGAAATGATTTTTACAAAGAGAGTCTTTGTCTTTGGTTAGGAAGTGACATACAACATAGCAAAAACTGTTTAGATGGTACAGTGACCAAAAACCTGGTTATAGATAATCAAATGAATTAATTAGTTTAAAATGATGACATTTTTTAGGAAGGGTTTAAAACGTTAATAAAGTTAATGGGGTGGAAAAGGAGAGAGAGATTTAAGCAGAATAATAATTTCAGGCAGTGACGTGTGGAAAAAGAATGATGGATCAGACACAGAGGACGTGAGATAGCTCGGTCCCAAAATTGTTTAATTCAACCATAGGAGACAAGTGAACTCACTTCCTATCAAATAAGAAAGACAGGTCCCTAGAAGATCATGCAAGGAGGGTACCAGTTTGGGGCAGGGCTATCAAGGGAATGAGAAAGGTGAGATGACCTGTGAGTCCTGGACTCAGAAACCCAGGAAAGAGGAGGAAAGGGAACTGCTGGGGGAAAGGACAAAGAGGCTAATGTTGAAAAGTGAGATAGGATTGACTGAGGGGGAAAGCACCAGGTGGGTTGGGAAGTCAAACATGTGAAGAGTGAGAGGAAAGGTACTGGCAGGAAGGGGTGATTCTGGGACTGGGACTGAGATTTGTGAGGGAAGGTCCAGAGAGATGAGGCAGGTGGGTGATAGGGCTGTCCTGGTGGGGTAAGAGGAGCAAAAGAAGCTAACTACATGAGAACTGAAAAGAGGGATATGGAAATTAGAGGAAAGATGACTTCTGTGTCATGTGCCCCTTTGTGAAAAAAGAAACCAAACAAAACCCAGGAGTTATGCAAGAAGAAGAGAGATTAAATGGACATGTACACACCCGTGCTGGGATTTGCTGCATTCCACAGTTTTAGCCCAAGTGTTTTCATTTACACCGACGGCAAATGGCCCCTATAGACCAAAACTCTGTGTGTGTGTGTGAATGAGTGTCTGTGTGTGAGAGAGAGAGAATGAATAAGGGTGATTTTAAACAAGAAGGTGGAGGGAGTGCTGGTTTTACACTACTGGAAAATGACCATAATCCTATCAGGTCTGGATAAGCCAGTTTTAAGGCCAGATTCTTCCAGAGGCGTGTTGCCAAAGCCCCCTATATCAATAGAATATAACTGAGATCACACCAGTACTCATTTTATCTGGATTCTTCTTCTCTTTGGACATTTGGAAATAATCTTGGGAATAATCAGAAGCCATGTGTTTTATTGTATATGGTAGCTCCTTCAGCTGCTATAAGCAGCAGTTTAAGATGTGTTCAGTCAGAATATTCCTTTTTTTTTTTTTTGGTTAGAACTTTGTGCATATCAAGTTTTGCAAATACTAGATATTCGGATCATCTTTTAATTTATCAACCTAATTAAAATAGTTAAAACATCTTCACTTGTTATTTGAGGAATAGACTGCACGGGGGGTGGGAGGGTGGGGAAGAGTTCTCCACTTGGATAGCTAATAAAATTTACACATAGAAGTTTTATAAGTGAGTGGAGAGAGAGAGACAGAGACAGATTCTTTAAATATGATTGAAATTGTAAAATTTTAATCTATTTCTTAATATAGGCAAAATGTATCCTAAGACCATCACTTATTTATAATGCTTTCCTTTGAACTTGGAGCCTCAATATCAATTATAGTTTACAAAATAAGAGTCACCTCTTCTACAACCATCCTGTGAAGTACTGAATTTCCTCAACTTCCAGTAATTTGTAAGACTAAGTAATATTTAAAAACTGCTGATGTTAGAAAGTTGTATCATGACAATATTTTGCAAAGGGTCTTTCTGGGATGAACAGGGTGATTCTGAAAACATGACTGGATATACAGGGTGTGAGTAGTTTGGAGGAGAGTGAAGTGACTTGTAATTTACCAAATGGCCTCTAAAAATCCAATAAGTAAGAGAGACAGAGGAGGGGCAAGAATGAGAAAAAAGTAATTCCAATAAGTCAATGTTATCAAAAACCAATCCTGAATGCTGATAGGTGACTGCTTTGATATATGACAACTTGCTTTTCAAGATTAATAAGTATATAGGGATTAACATACCTGTGTATATGGGTGGGCACTGTAAAAAGGAGGCTGAGCAGTAATCACATTAATCAGAATAAGAGTTTCCAAAGCACCAAAGAGCAGAAAATGGAAAATGCAAGTTGAGGACTGGAAACTCTGTCTACAACTAAATTCTATCTGTGCTCACAAGGTCGATATTTTTAATAAGCGCAGAGAGCATTGTGGCAATAAGAGAGAATTGCCTTTTCCATCATCCCAAGATGAATTTCAGCTCCAGAAAAATCATATAGGGCACATTTGTAGCCGGGGTCATAATACAACACAGCCAGATACCTACCTGCTGGAATAGACCATTTAACTATCTATTTTCCGATCATGCTGAGTACAGTTGCCTCAGCAGAGGTTGATTTTCAAAGGAACAGATAGAGCAAAGTGTAAGAATCTTTGTCAGTGTTTTCTCCTTCTTGAAACATGGCACCATGATTCCATTGAAGTTGAGATGTGACTGAAGTATGTATGTGCATGTGTTTACACATAGACCTGACTATCATTCATACAGCAGTATAAATCACATCTCCAGAGTAGCCATTGTATATAAGATCAGTAACAAATTGTTTTCAAATAACCAAGCATTTACATAACTGCCCACAATACATCTTTATAGCCATAATGATATACCAGGTCCAAATTCAGGACATGTTTGTCTACTCATTTACACTGGTGTAAATCAGAAATAGCTGCATTGATGTCAATAGCATTACAGTGGCATACTTTTGAAAAGCATAAAATATGGATTTATTGTACATGAGAAATCATAACTGCTCTTCAGAGTGAATCAATATCTTTCCCACTTCACCCATGCCCAGCTCCCAAAATAATAACTTGCAAGTTACCAAGTACGTAGCCTATAAAATAAATTGGAACCTCATGCCCTTGCTTCTTCTTTTATCCAATACTGTTTCATTTATTGAGTTCCAAATTCTTCCAGTGAAGAGATACAAATGGTGCCTGCTCCTTTTGTGTCCATGTCTATGTCCCTTTCCCCCACCACAAGGTCAAATTCATGTAACTCCACTGAGCTACTCCTGATTTACATTGAAGTGAGAGGAGAATCAGGTCCTTCATGTGCACAACTTAGGTGTCTTGTCTGAGTTCAGAACAACACTGATAGCTTTGAATGATCATCTCAGTGCAATGCAAATGTTTGTTACACTTACCTAATCGAGTTGATTACCATGCAGCTTGTTCCATTAAAATTAGTTACATCCCCAATACCACTTCTGATAGGGCCAGCCCACAACATTTTGGCACTTGAGGCGGGGAGCTCAAATGGTGCCCCCTCACTTGGGCCAAAATTTGAAAGGTCTCAATTCTCCCTTCTTCCTGTTCTACTCCTCTCATTGTACTGCTCTGCTACCTACCCCAATAAAGGAGAACTAACAACTTAAAATGCCTTGTTCAAAAATTTTAAGTAACACTTAACTTTCAAACGCCTGAACAGCAAATGTAACTTTTCTTGTCTGCATAGTAAACACTGGCATTTTTCTCTGTTTGAATAATCAAAGTGGTGCTTTCTGTGCCTTCTTGGTTGCAAAGATTTGAACTGCTTCCTGAAGGTCCACAGTCTGGGCCAACCAGCCTCTCTTGTGTCATTGTGGAGCGTAGATGTGTTTTTATTAACTTCAGCTTGGAGAAGCTGCGTTCTCCCCTGGCAACTGTTACAGGAAGTGTTAGAAGTATGTGCAGAGCAACAAAAGCATTTGGAAAGAGGGTGGTCATCTTATTTGTGCACATATATTCCTGAACAGCCTTTGGAGTTGATCCTGCTGAAATGTATCTTGAAAGGTCTTTCAGTTCATCACCTAAATCACTCGCATCAATATTGCTCATGTCATCATGTGTCAACACTTTCTCTAGTGCCCTGCATTGCTGGTGTCGGTCTTCTTCAGGTATAGTGAGGAGTTTTGGAATATCATACAACATCCCAAATATACTGCTGTGTTCCTTGAGCTGCATGAAACATTCTTCAACTGACTGTATTGCACAATCTAGTACCTGTTTAAAGAATTCAACTTTGAATTATTGTTTGGGGTCTCTTATGGGGATTACCCGGTGCCTCGTAATCAAAATGTCTTCTTCTTCGGTGGCTCTTGTATTCTTGAATGGGTGGGAAAATAGCTTCAATGAGAAGTTCCTCTGCCAACTTCTGTGCACTCTTCAGAACATTTTGAAATCCCTCATCTGACCGGTAAGACTGTAGATATGACTCTGCTTTGTCCAGTTGTTCCATTGCTCCAGATGTATCAAGGTCCATACCTTGGAGTCTCTTGCTTACAACATTTATTTCAAACAGTATGTCATGCCACAACTCTAAGCCACACAGAAATTTGAAGTTATATATGTTTCTGGTGATTCCATTTCCCTCTGCCACTGTTCTCCCACGAAAGTTCCTGTCATGGCAATATCCTCCATAATGGCAACTATGGCATCATCTATCTTCCCAATTTGGTGTTTGATAGGCTTTATCACCTCCACTCAACTTTCCCATCATATGGCACTAGGTGGTTTCAGTGTCAGAGATGATGTTCCCAGATGTTCCTTCAAAATTTGCCATTTGATGAGTTGATGCAGAGAAAAATACATAAATGCTTTGAATTACATTAAAAATGCAGCAGCCTCAATAGAAGCTGATACTGCATCACTGATCACCAAGTTCAATGAATAAGAACTGCATGGGACAAAAAAAGTTCGAGGGTTTAACTCTTGGATCTGTGTCTGCACTCCTCTCTTCTTTCTTCTCATGTTGGCACCGT
Source organism: Mauremys mutica (assembly GCF_020497125.1). Classification (NCBI taxonomy): domain Eukaryota; kingdom Metazoa; phylum Chordata; order Testudines; family Geoemydidae; genus Mauremys; species Mauremys mutica. Next base: position 66,676,346 of record NC_059073.1, on the reverse strand, counting down.
TATCGTAACCCTGACCTCTCATGTCAGCTATCCCAATTCCTGTATCTTCCAACTTTTTAAGAAGCACATTTGTCATACCAGCTCCTGTAGTATCATCAATGTCAATAAATTCTAGAAAATGCTCTCTGACAGTAACCTTAGTCCCATCTCAAGCTCTTTCCACCTATGGAATGCTCTCTGGTGATTTGCTGCCTTCTCATGGCATGCCAGATTTCTAGCCAGATTTTTCCAGTCCTTTGTTCTTGTAGAACCCAATGTGGCTGGAACATTAGACTGGAAGAGTTTACAACAAAAACAGTATGCAGCATTCTGGGTTTTTGAGTACATAAGCCATGGCCTCTCCACTTTGTCACCATTGGGGATTTCACGCCAGTAATGTGTTGGGGAACATGACATTTTTCACTTGCTGTGGCCCATGCAGTGCAAGGAAGTCCCCCAGACTACTGCTCAAGTGGGTCCACAGTCCTGGATCATCTAGACTTAAGGAACTAAACTCAACAGCAGCGGTTTCTTGCACCTCCACCACACTGTTCTCTGATCTACACTTTTCTTCAGGAATGTGCATGATTACATCCATTTGAGATGGAGATATGGATCTGCAGTAGCTGCCAGGTCACCTGCACTCTGACTAACTGGAAGATCAGGCATCTCCTCACCACTCACATCCTCAATGGGGCCAGAAGGCTCACTGTGAACATTTGTGTCTATGTATCTCAGGAGAGCTCCTTCCTGCTTAGATGGAAAAGCTTCTTTTGCTTTCTTTCTTTTTCTGAATGCTGCCTCAGAGGGGCGTTCCCTTCTTTCACTCATGACTGCTGTTCTGTGCCAGCTATAGTGGCTCTCAACACTCAGTTGAAGGGGACAAATAAGCAGGCTGGTAGCAGGGCCTCAGTGAGGGAAGATATCAGTGTCTTAAAGGCCTAACTGGGTCCTACTACTTCAGTTGATTGCCTGTTCTCCTCAAGTGGGTTCAGGGAAGCAGCAGGAAACAGGAATCTCCCTGAGAAGCTGGTGTTAATCAGTCCAGGCTCCTGGGGGTGCTAGAGAGGTACATAAGAGGCTCCTCCTCCTCTCTCTCCCTGCAGCTCCTGCTGCTTTCTGTTATTCCCTCTCACCTTTTCTCCTGCCTGCCTGTATGTCTCTTGTGCCCTCCTTCCTCCAGCACAGCACTCCACCATCTCTGTGGATCTAGAGCAGAGAGAATATATATGCACCAGCAGCAGACACCATTTTCTATACCCTGGGTCCTAGTGGTGCCCCCACACAGTCTGGCACCTGAGGCAGCTGCCTCAGTTCACCTCATGGGAAGGCCAGCCCTGACTTCTGATGTACATTCCAATATCTTACCAAAGAGCAGAATTCAATAAATACTGAATAGCAGTAGTGCAAATGCATTACACGGTTCAGTGCGTGAGTTCAAAAAATAAGTAGGCAGAAGACGAAATTAAACCCTTGCTCCTGGATGACTGCCAGGGAAATACTACATGTAAAAGAATAAAATCCACTAACCTAGAAGATGTTGTCTTCATATAATTCTTCTTCTCCATCCACTTTCAACGAGAAATGTGTGAATAACTGATTTTTCAGTGTGCCGGTCAAACCAAAAACTTGGAAAAATTTAATTTCAAGTCCAACAAAATAGTTTATTGAATCCAAAACAAAATGTTTTATATAATTTTCAAGGTCTTTAAAACTTTTTTTAAAAACAAAATTGAACTGGAATTTAAAACAAAAAGTCCATTTGAACTGAAAAATCAAAATGTTTCATTTAAAAAGTGTTGAAATGAAATGTTTCAACTTTTTCAGGATTTTTTTCCCCAGCTGCAAGAATACAATAAATTCCCCACAAATCTGCAAAATATTTCAGTCAACCTGAATCTGCATTTTTGACAAAAAAAGTTTTGGCTGAAAATTTTCACCCAGCTTTAATTCTACCTTTAATTCTTTCCCTTTCTTTTCCCCTCCAACCTGTCTTGTTTTCTCCATTTTTATTTTATCTTCTTTCTCAGTCTTCTTTCTCACCTCTCTCTCTTTAACCTTAATGATGCACTATAGTATCTTCCCATTTTATTCCTCTGGCTCTTCCTTTCTTCTGCCTCTTGCTCTCCAATTCTGTTATCCCCTCTTCTGTTGTATCTTTCTGACTGTTCCCTCCAGGTACCTGTTTTTCAACTTGGACTTTTCCTCTTCCTCCATGTCCACCCCTTTTCCCTCTACCTCTGATCCTGACCTATCCTCCTAGAAACAGCTTCCTAAGATTTTTGAATATGAAAGATTTGTGAATATGGTTTCCTGGGCCAAATCTTAATACTTGGTTGTGTAAGTGGAAACAGGAGCAAAACAGTTTAAGCTCATAAAGAAAATAGCCTTCTCTAAAATCTTTCTTCAAAATATTCCTCAAAACTCATTTCAAAACTGTAATAAAAAGGAGTAAGCTCTGATCCAACAGAAAAACTATAGAAAATTGCTCCATTTTTCAGTTTCTCATTCTAATCCAAGCGATTTCTAGCCACCCACTGCAATTTAAATTCAGTTTCACTTTATTAAAGCCCTTCATTTTCTTTGGATGGAAGAGTGCTTGCAATTCTAGGCAGGAAATACTGGGTGGAAATTTGAGGATGCCCTAGATAGGATGAATGAGTGAAAAAATGAGAAATGAATGCCTAACATCTTCCTATTATTCTCTACTGATACACATCTCTCTCACACACACATACTTATTTTCCTTCAGTGAACGCTTTCTAAAGCTCATTTAAAACATAATTCATCGGTGCAGCAACATTCAAACTATTTGGTGATTTACTCTAAAAACAGTGATAAAAGATGTCAACTCCACATCAAAACCCAGTATGTCCTTTATTAGATAGACACACAGTACATGATGTGCCTATCATTGCAGGTTTATTTCTAGCAGATGCTTTAGGCCAAAGAGGGGGCCTTGCCCCCTGGTTTTTAGATAAAAGCATTTGGGTTGGATTATTTTAGTTCAGACAGAAGCTTTTGAAAAGGATAAACCAATAAAGTGCTTTGAGTAAAGAACATGAGGATTATGTCAGCAGACTGTGTATCTAAAAGTGCTGTAGGATACCTTGTATTTAAAGATGCTTTATGAAACCAAATTCTCTTCCAATATCTAGTTCCCAGTTCTTTAATATTTTCTATGTGCTTTATGCATCTCTCATGAAAAATGCAACCACTGAAGATAGCTTGGATGTTAATTATTTGCTATAGTCATCATTTCCCACACTTAGGTCCATATCCTCTAAGGTCCATAAATACCTTTGAGGATCTGAACTTTAGTGCTCACAGCCTGCTGCACACCTCCAAAGATGATGGCTACAAGACCCCTGTTGCTCTCAATATCTAGTAAGTGCATCACACTGGTGTAGGACCTTGTAACAGGGAAGCACCCACCTCTCACGTGTGCCCCCTTCTGTTTGGGTGTGTTTGCTGTGTTTTAGTTCTGGTGACCCCTGCCAGTGGTTTCTCAGGTGTTTTTTCAGTGACTCAGCCCTCCAGCTGAGCCACAGACACTATCTGTATATGAATCTGAACAGACCCTTTCCAGGGTATATAGTCCACCAGGGGACTCTCTCAGTACCCCTTGATTGGTGTTTCACTAGCCCTCCATGGGCTCAGTCTTTAAGTAGTCCTGGCCTTGGTATGGAGCCATACCTGCAGGGCTTCCTCCCTGGAGACACTACCTTCCTGCAGCCCTCCCTAGGCTTACTTAGTCCCAGCAGCCAGCCAGGAGCTCCTTTGTTGCTCCCCCAGTCCCTGCTGTCGGTGGTCCTGTGGCTCTTTCAGCCATCCAGGAATACAGTCCTCTCTTCTATAGCTCCAGGCAGCAACTGACTGCTGCTCTGTTCTGCAGCTTCTTTTATATAGCCTGGTTGTGCCCTGATTGGCTGCTCTCTGCAGCCTCTCTAATTGGCTGCTTCTCCACAACCACTCTAGGCTGCTTGGAGGACTTCTCTTCTGCTACTTCCTGGAATGGGGTGTAGGAGGATGCTAAGGCCTCCAGCAGGGGGCTTCTGGGCCTAGTCCATCCTATCACACACCTCCCCCCTCAGCCAGGATTGGGCTGGGGTTCTATTGCTGTCTTCTGCCCTGCTTTAGCAGGGTCTTCTACTTCCCAGACTTCTGTCTGGAGAGTGTTTTTCTCTGTCTTTTTGCCCCCTTTAGTCAGGGTCTATTCTCCCAGGTCTCTCTCACCTACAGAGCATTTAAGAGTCCTTTCAGTTCACCTTTGCCTTCGGGACTTCGAGGTGGAGCAGGCATTATTTCTCCTCCTTAGCAAACTGGAAATCCATGGCCAGCTGTTCTCTCTGTCACCTGAGATCCTCCACTTCACTCTCTGTTGACTCCAGCCATTCAGTTAGCTCAATGGCTAACAATGGCTAACACTTAGGCGGGAACTCACAGAGCTGGTCTGATCTACCCTTTTCTCTTTCCCCTTTTGCTAACCTGTTCACTGTGAGGTACAGCCTGGGTTCTCACCATAACTGGCTGACCTTGAATATCTGTCTGGGTCCCAACTATGTCCAACTGCTCCTGGGATTCTGTCTGGGTTCCCACACTATCCATCTGTACTCAGGGCCCCTAAATTCAGGGTAAGGTGGCAGTGAAGGTGGCAGCTGTGGTGAAGTTGCCCAGGGAGCTGAAGGCAGTTTTGCTAAAGGGGCAGGGTGGCATGTGGCTGCTGTTCTTAGGGTCCCTGGACTTGGACCAGAAGGAGTGGGTGGGCCTGTGTCCTCTCTCTTTCCCCCAGGCCACTGATGAAGGGCCTACAATTGTACAGCAACATACCCAGAGAATGAGAATGAATTGTCAGCAGGCCCAGCTGTAGAGCTGGGGCCAGAACAAAGTAAGAGGGTGAAACCATTGCCTCCAGGGAGGAAGCCTTGGGAGTATGGCCTGATACCAGGGCCAGGACTGGTTTAAAGACCTCAGACCAGGGCCGCCCAGAGGATTCCAGGGGCCAGGGGTCTTCGGCAGCGGGGGGCCCTTCCGTTCCGGGACCTGCCGCCGAAGTGCCCCGAAGACCCGCGGCGGGGCCCCCCCTGCCGCCGAATTACCACCGAAGCGGGACCCGCCGCCGAAGTGCAGCCCGGTCTTCGGCGGTAATTCGGCGGCGGGTCCTGGAAGGAAAGGGCCCCCCACCGCCGAATTACCGCCGAAGACCGAGCTGAACTCGGCGGCGGGTCCCGCTCCGTCTTCGGCGGTAATTCGCCAGCGGGGGGTCCTTCCACCCCAGAGCGGAAGGACCCGCCGCCGGTGAAGACCGGGAGCAGAAGAAGCTCCTGCGCCCGGCCCCGCAAGAGTTTTCCGGGGCCCCCGGAGCGAGTGAAGAACTCCGCTCCAGGGGCCCCGAAAAACTCTGGTGGGGGCCCCTGTGGGGTTCAGGGCCTGGGGCAAATTGCCCCTCTTGGCCCCCCCCCTGGGCGGCCCTGCCTCAGACATACCCGACCAGAGTGGGGTGCTCACAAGAGGTGGGTGACACTGTTACAGACCTATATGCAGCTCTCTAATAATGCAGGTGTTCAAATTGTTGTGAGAGGACGATAGGATGCAGTGTGTGTCTGTGCATCCCACTATATGCTTAAGGATTTTGCAGTTCAGAATCTATAGTCAGACAATGTTTCAAGAAATAGTCCTCCAAGGTAATCAACACTGATTTGCTGGCATTTCCCAAAAGGAGGAAATTCCAGGAATTAAATTAAAGCATTCGTGCACAAGTATGTTGAGAGGAATGACATGCAGGAGAGGCGAGGGAGAAGGGAAATTACGTGTGCACTTTTTATCTTCAGAGGTATTTGTATTTCCATGGTGGGGGAAGTGATCTCGCTATCTGTGGCCTTTAAAGTCCAGATCCTGTCCATTGTCTGAAATCTGGCTACATCTTCATGTAGAGGAATCCCAGGGATTGTGTCACCAGCCCTGTGCCACTTGCTCCAAGCCTCCCAGACACAGCATAGGGGGCATGGTGGAGTGTGACTGGGGGCAGGAAGCATGGCCAAAGCACCACTGTGCTGTGGCTATCCCTGACTGTTGATGGTCCCTTTGGGATCATTACATCCAGGAATAGTTTGCTGGTATAAACCCACTTTCCCCCTTATTCTCCCCTTCGCCCCAGATACACTGGAGCACTTTGTTTACTGCGCCTTCAATGATACAAGAATCAAGTAAGACTGTAAATTCTGAAGCTTTTATTTACCATGCTTTGGTAAAGTGCAGAATGTGTAAGCAGGGAAGTGATATATAGACAACAGCCAAGAGTAAAGTAAAATATAAACAGATATAAACATGGAATATAAATATAATTATACCCAAACTCTTATAGTGATGGCCATACACAAATAAGTGTTGCGTATTGTGTTATACTTATAAAGGGGCAGTAGAGTAATGCTGGCAAGGCTGTGGTCATTGCCCAACAAGCCAGTTTCAAACATTTCTTATTAACTTTATTTAATTATATCACAGTAGCATTTAGATGATCCAATCGAGATCACAGTCCCATTGTGCTAGGCACTGTGCAACCCACAGTAAGAGACTGTCCCTGCCTAAGAGACCCTAGAGTCTAAATAGAGAAGCTAGATGGAGAGTGGGAGAAAAAAACCACTATCAACTCCATTTTACAGATGGGGAGCTGAGGCACAAGGAGATGAAGTGATTTGCTCCAGGTCACAGAGTGAATCTGTGCAAAATCAGAAAATGAACTCAAGTCTCTTGAATCACACGTTTTAACCACAGGAAATATTTCTTCTCCAGCTGTGGAGTTTCTGGGCAAAATTCCTTCTCTTCTCTTCCCATGTCTAAAAGAAATGTACATGAATCTTCTCATTTGTGTGCAATGTTGCCTTTGGGTCTCAGAATCATTTCTATCAGTTTCTGTATATTTTTTGAAGCACCCTGTTCCAACTGAAAGGATTCTAAGTTTTAGTTCTGCCTATCCCTTGCAGTCATGTATGGATTTGGGGCATGGGGCTACACTAAAGGGAGCAGTGTAGGAGGAATGTTCTTCATAGCTAGAGAGACTGTATGACCTGTGTTGCCCACAGAGAGCAACACTGGATGAAGCCTTTGATACAGAGCAGTCAGCCAGGGACCAAATTAGTCCCTTGAGGTCAAAGCCCCCACAAAATAGCCAATGAGGAAACATGCTAGTCACCTCCTTGCAGTCATCAGACTTAGGGAATGTGCCATGGGTAGAGGACTGTCCATAAACTGTCCATAAATTGGTACGTGATTTTCAAGACCCCTTGTGATTTTCAAGACCCCTTCTAGGGTGCCACCTGGTGTACTGGGGTTTCACTGAGCCTGCCTGCTCCACTAGCCTCCCTCTCCCTGTTTTGCTGAATCAGACTCTCCGGCCTCTGGCAGCACACACACACAGGTAGGGATGCACTAGCTGTAGAATCACACAGAGTCTGCAAGCAGCTCTCTATGGGAAGACTCAGCTAGGAAATTGCCCAGCACTCAAATGCAGCTCCCCTCAGGAAAGTACACCCAAAATAATATTGTCTTGTGCTGTAGAGAAATCTGTACAATGTAAGCTCATAAATTTGCCCCCTCCCTCAATGTGGAGGAAGATATGCACAACTTCTTGCCCCCTTCTCCAGTTATAATAAACAAAAACCAAGTTTATTAACTACAAAAGGCAGATTTTAAATGATTATAAGGGAGAGCAAACAGAACAAAGCAGATTACTAAGCAAATAAAACAAAACATGCATACTAAGCTTAAGGTCTTAAAGAGACTGGTTTCAAGAAGTAATTTCTCACCCTAAATGTTGCTTTTGGGCAGGATGCAGAAATTCTTGAAGGTTAGCTACCCTGCTTGCAGCTGAAATCTTCAGACACCATATTCACAGACCAGATTCTTTTTCCAGCCTGGGCTCAACTCTCCCTCTCGCTCCCACCCCCGCCGCCCCTCACATATCTTTGTTTCTCAGATCTTTCCAGCTGTCATCCTGGGTGGGGATTCAGTGACGAGTGAACCTAGATCAACTTACTCCCCAGCCTTAAATAGAATTTACTTAAGGTGGGAATCTTTTGTTTCCCAGTCTTGACCACCCTCTCCTTTTAGTGGAAAATCACTGGACGTCCAAGATGGTATTTAGTACCAGATGACATGACCACCTAACTTTTTAGTGTCAAAGCAACGTCCCAGCTTCTCACAAAGGAGAGAGATTAGTATCTTCAAAGTCTTATTGTTTCTTCCTAATGGCCCATCAAGGCTAATGGCCTGCTGTCTGGTGGGTGTTTCCCAAGTACACACATAGTTGTAATTGTTACATAGTCAATATTACTAACTTTAGCTACAGAAATGATACATGCACACAAATTGGATAATCACCTTCAGTAACTCATAACCTTTCCAATGATATCTCACATGACCTGTCTTGCATAAAACATATCTTAGTTATGCCTTATTCACATCATAACAATATTTCTATGAAGAATATGGAGTGTAACATCATGTTCCCTATACCCCTGCCTCACTTGTAACAGCTTGTAACCCTGAAGCAATTGTAAATCTGTGTAAAACTGAAATGCAAAGTTAAGGACCCACCTACCCCCAATACCTTATAGAATTTATAGATAGCCCACAGGACATCATCCTAGCATCTCTCTGTTTTTCTCCTTCTTTGGATCTCTGAATATGATCCAGCTGCTCAGATCCTTATGAAGCTGATGGGCAGTATGAATCCCTTACTCCAGTCACCTCCTTTCATGAAATAACAAAATTTCCTGAAGAGACAATCTGAAATGGTTCCTTTTGCCATCTCATAAACCTGGCCTAGGATTTTGCTCATCATAAACTACTAATATAAATATGCCTGTTATAATAAATGGCTATTTTATTTAATTTTATTATCATGAAATACCTAGAGAGATTAAATTAGTTCCTAGGCTAATGGCCAAGAAAAATTTATGGTGGGCAAGTGGTGCTATGGGATACCTCACAAATTCTTCTTTCTGGAGACCATGGATCAAAGCCTAAGTACTGTAGATCACAAGTTAACATTAGTTTGTTGAGGTCAACCTACTCCTAGTGGATGTACGGCACATCATAAATCTACTGCATAGTTTAGCCTGAATGGAACACACATATTCCAGCCAGTCTGTTCTTAGTCAGTAACACTGGCCTTTCCTTTGGCTAAACTCTCTCTCTCTGTACATGCACACGCATGCATGCACACAGAGAGAGAACTGATTAACTACAGTTTTACAGCCACAGTAAGGGATTTATCTATGCAATGCTTGTAAAAGATTAATTAAAAAAAATAATCAGTCATTTAGTATACACAAATCCTTGTTAGTTATGTTTAATTTAAAATATTATTGAAGTTTCTACTTGTGGTTGTGGAAATTTGAAATGGGCTGAAGCAGTCTAGTGGTGGTATTGATTTCGCAAAATCACATGCATTCTAGTTTTGGTTTTGCAAGCCCTAAATGACTCATAATTTTGATTTTGAATTTATGGCTCACAGGAAACAGTGAAAGGTCCCAAAATATGGGAAAGAGAGAAATTGCCATATTGAATCACACCTATAGTCCACCTGGTGCTATAGCCTGTCTCTAACATTGGCCAACACCAGATGCTTCAGAGAAATGGGTAAGAAACCTGCCATAGGAAAATATGGGCTAATCAGCTCCCCACCCCACCATGGAGGTCTCATCTTAATCCCTAATATTTGGAGATAAATTGGCTAAAGTTAGAAATACAGTTAGGGCCAAATGCTCAATCCTGTCCCTATTGCACTCAGTGAAAGTCTTACAACTGACTTCAGTCTGGATGGGTTTAGGCCCAAACCTTAAAAGCTGAGTGCAGTGGGAGTGGCTGCGAGCTGTGGCATTTATGTATGCAAATGGACATTTCTTGTGCAGGCACAATGAAGGAGCAAGCACAGTGTTGTTTTTGTGCTTATTACACTAAACTTCTTCTTTTAAAAAGTGCCATATTATGTTCCTATGGGGTCAGTGAGTTCCAGTTGCATAAATGGCTCTGAGGGGGCTCACACCCCATTCTGGAGAAGGTTGCAGAAATGATGTAGGTGCTATCCTTCAGATGAGATGTTCAGTTTTGGTGCTTTCAGCCTTCCTGCATCCAACCCAAAGCAGCTTGGTTTAAGAATTGAATCCAGCATGGGTCATATGCTGAGAAGCAGCTCTAAATTGCTTCTTGGTGTTCTCTATTCAGTGGAGATTAAATTCGCCCCTGTGCAGAGGGATCACATGAGGCCTGTTCCTCATTTGTGTCATGCTTAAGCTTAAGAGTTACAGGGGCTTGAATGGAATTTAAATAGTGCACAGGTCTTGTTCAGACATTTTTGCACAGGGGGAATTTCAATCAGGGTGAGAAAAGATATAGTAATGGAAAACAGAAGGGACGAGACCTATGGAAATAGTTACGCTTTAAAATCAATAAAATATACATGGCTTGTTGTATTTTAAAGTAAAACATTTAGATTTTGGTGAAAAAGCCTCCATAAAACCCTGTGGGCCAGTTACATATAAATTTTTGCATTTGGTGAATTCCAGTTGGAAGTGTGTCATCTATGTTGACTGATTGTGGCGCCCCTCTACCACTGACAATGCTTACTATTGTCTCTGGGTGCTTACTTGGATCAAAGGGATGTATTCACAGCTCCAGTTTCTTAATAGCAGCTTCTCTGTCCATTGCAACTGCAGCAATTCTTGACTACAAATGCAACAGAAGCGATCCTCAAAGAAGAAATGGTGTGTACTCTGTGTTTGGTTTATAATTTATGAATTGCTATAATTGTCCAATACTTGAAAATTAATTCTTACGATTGAATAGGTAAGAATTTGTTAAGTCCGCATGCTCTGAGAATACAAGAAGAATATGCCTTCTGTCATGGTTTGGGGAGAAACAGACGGCCTAATAGCAAGGTATACTGCTAATACAGACACTGATACATTGTCAATGACCCTGCAGCTAACTTCTTGTGAAGTACGTCTAGTTGACACCTCTGTCTGCTGCTGCTTCTTTAGATTAGACCTAGCATTAGCTATCCTCATGTCGCCAGAGTCAGTGAACATTGATGTTGGTACAGGAGCCAAATCATGTGGCAAAATATTTTTGATATCAGCCTGTTTGAACTTAAAGGGAGGCTTATGAATAGATAAGGTTAGTGTCAAATACCTTTTGTTGGAAAAACCTTGTGTTATCCCAGGGCAGATACAGTAGCTCTTACATCAGTAGCCCCATTGACATCTGTGGGGCTGCACCTATGGGTAAAGGATCAGGTCCACAAATAACAAAGTGCTAGATTGAGTCATCCTTATTAATGGTGAGTAGTCCCATGCTCCTAGTGTAAGGCCATCACGGGTGAAAGTAACTTACAGGACTTACTGGTACTGCCAGAGTCCTGAAGGGGGGTAGCCTCAACCGAAAGAGGCAGTGCCTCTCAAGATTTAAAGGCCCTGGGGCACGGCTGTGGCTGAGAGCCCCAGGGCCTTTAAATCAACCTGGGGCTCCCAGCTGAAGAGGTTGCTGGGTACCCCCAGGTCTCAGGGGCAAATTAAAGGGCCTGGGGCTCTGATCACCATGGAGATCCGGGCCCTTTAAATCCATGGGTGGGATTTAAAGGGCTTGGGGGCGCCTGCAGCCATGGGAGCTCTGAGCCCTTTAAATCTGGACCCAGCCTGGCCGGAGTGGCGGGCGGGATTCAAAGGGCTCTGGGCTGACCGCAGCCGTGGGAGCTTTGAGCCCTTTAAATCCAGCCCCAGCCTGGCTGCCGGAGCTGTGGGCAGGATTTAAAGGGCTCTGGGCTGCCCAGAGCCACAGGAGCTCTGAGCCCTTTAAATCCGGCCCCAGCCCAACCGCCCGAGCCGCGGGCGGGATTCAAAGGGCTCTGGGCTGCAGGGAGCCCAGAGCCCTTTAAATCACCGTCGCGGAAGCCGGTGCGGTCCGGCACGGTGTACTGGCTCTTGCTAGTACACCGTACTGGACCGTACCGGCTTACTTTCACCTCTGAAGGCCATTAAAATCTATGGAACCACTTACGGTACTGTCCAATGTGAGTAAAGGTGACAGAATCCAAAGCATATATATTAATGAGCCCAGTGGCTCTCAATCAGGAGTACATGTACCCCTAGGGGTACGCAGAGGTCTTCCAGTGGGTACATCAACTCATTTAGGTATTTGCCTAGTTTTACAACAGCCTACATAAAAAGCACTAGCGAAGTCAGTACAAACTAAAATTTCATACAGACAATGACTTGTTTATGCTGCTCTGTATACTGTACACTGAAATGTAAGTACAATATTTACATTCCAATTGATTTATTTTATAATTACATGAGAAAGTCAGCAATTTTTCAGTAATAGTGTGGCTGTGACACTTTTGTATGTTTAAGTCTGATTTTGTAAGCAAGTAGTTTTCAAGTGAGATGAAACTTGGGGTATGCAAGACAAATCAGATTCCTGAAAGGGGTACAGTAGTCTGGAAAGGTTGAGAGCCACTGAATTAGCCTTTCTGCTTTGGAGATCTAGGCTAAAATACATCTTACTGAAGTCACAAGAGACTGAATGAATGTGAGAGATCTCAACCTAAAACATGTTTGTATCATTATATAGCACAGCTGGCTGTCTCTGCTCAGGAGAGGCTCTGGAATGGAGAAGCAGGAACCATACAGCTCAAAAACAAAGTGCATTGGCAGAACTATGGGGAGAAAGGCTGGAGTTTGTACAATGGCTGTTGACTCTAAGGATTGGCTAGAGCTAGGCAGTCTGTCTAGCTCACTATTTCAAAAGTTCACTATTTCATAAACATTAATCCAACAATAATTTTCCATAACACAGTAATGAAAACTGGAGATTTTCCCTGCTGCCTCCATTCAGCAAGATAATTAAGCACATGACTAATTTGAAGCCTATGAATAATCCCATGGAAATTAACTACAGAGACAAAGTGCAGCAATGGAACTGCTCATATGCTTGAAGTTAGGTATGTGCTTAAGTACCTTGCTGAAGTGGGACCTAAGTACCGACATGTATGTCTTATACAGAAATGAAACCAGCATACGTCCTTAAATATAGAGCCCTGATTCATTTATACAGTACTAAAATTACAAAATGTTAGCTAATGCTGAATGCAAGCTAATGAAGTGGCAGAGAATTCTGTGAGACCTCTGATTTATTCAGTTTAAATATAAACAAATTCATAAGCAGGGTGGCTGGGAACATTTTCATTCTTTGCATTACTACAGAAGGAAACTAACAAACAATGTATTGGGATTTATCATCCTGCAAAAGCTTAGCTTGCTGTATTTTGTCTCTGAAGTTTGGTATTGCAGTAAAGGCCCTTTAATAATATTTTGGAGAAGTCACAGTGCTAGCTAGAATAAAGAAAAGTATACACCGTAGTTGCTTTAAAAGATACTCCTCAGATTTTCAAGTAGCCCAAACATGTCATAAGAATGTGTTTAAATCGATAGGAGTACAACCCCCAAGTCCTGATTTTCCTTTGTTGATGTAATGTTACTGTTACACAGCAATAGAGAAAAGGGGCCAGCCAAATGATATTACCAAACCCTGCAATTTCATCAAGGACTCCCATCATATCAAATTATAGTCTTTGTAAATTAAATCTTCCAAAGGGTTGACTCAATTTTTTATTATGCAGGTTTCTCCTTCCATGTTCTGTGCATCTAAGTCTTTCCCCACAGGTGCTTTTACAAAACAACAGCCTCAGTAAATCAAGGTATGAACATGGTGACATCAAGTCCAAGATAAAGGCAGTCATTTACTGGCATCATATCTGTCAAATCACAAGCAGGACTAATTCTGGCTTTTTGTCCATTAAAGGTTTTGGTATGAGCTCTTTATCACATCTATTTGCTATATGCATTAGCACATAAGTAGCTATTTATAATTAAACAAGTGGGCACAATGGTGACTTCAGTTACCTAACCTCTCTGATAATTCTCTGTAAATGCACGATGTGGGAGTATCTTATTGGTACTTTGAGAAAAATCATTTAGCTTTCATTACATTGGTTTCACATGAAGGCCAGCAATGCCCCTCTGCCATGTACATTGGCCAAACCAGACAGTCTCTACACAAAAGAATAAATGGACACAAATCTGACATCAGGAATCATAACATTCAAAAACCAGTAGGAGAACACTTTAACCTGTCTGGTCACTCAATAACAGTCCTGAGGGTGGCAATTTTGCAACAGAAAAGCTCAAAAACAGACTCCAATGAGAAACTGCTGAACTCGAATTGATATGCAAATTAGATACAATCAACTTAGGGTTGAATAGACACTGGGAATGTCTGAGCCATTACAAACATTGAATCTATCTCCCCTTGTAAGTATTCTCACACTTCTTATCAAACTGTCTGTACTGGGCTATCTTGATTATCACTTCAAAAGTTTTTTCTCTTACTTAATTGGCCTCTCAGAGTTGGTAAGACAACTCCCACCTTTTCATGTTCTCTGTATGTGTATATATATTTCTTCTCTATATGTTCCATTCTATGCATCCGAAGAAGTGGGCTGTAGCCCACGAAAGCTTATGCTCAAATAAATGTCTTAGTTTCTAAGGTGCCACAGGTACTCCTGTTCTTTTTGCAATTATCAGCAGAGGTTAATAATACTGCCCCAGTAGTAAGATCTTTGTTGTTCATGAAGGTGAGGTGAATGGTGAAATGACAAAATGGGCACTTAACGGAATGTTATAGGTTAGTGAAGATTAGGAAGGAGTGAAAAGAATTTGAGATTTAGCTAATCTTACAATGAGCTAGTAGATGATGTTCATTGTAAGTAAGTGCCAAGTTTTATCATATCGTATCTGGTACTCAGGTCCTTTGTCCTTTATACTTGTACACACTGTTGGATTCTAAATTACTTGTACCCTTTCTGGAAAACATCTAGTCATTCTTGACACAACAGTTAAGAAGCATTCTCAAAGCACAGCGATGGTCAGAAAATATAAGGTTAAATTATATTAACTTAACTAGAGAATAAATGGAAAATGCCATTATGTATGTTAACATTCTATCCTCATCTTGAATACTGAATTCATTTTTTGTCATGTAGTCTAAAAACCATGGGTATGGCATAAATATAAATGTTCAGAGAAGGGCAACGGATATAATTTGTGGAAGGTAGGAGTGAAGGAGGCATCCACATCAGAAGAGATTAAAAAACCCAGAACTATGTAAGCTGGAATGGAAAAAGACAGGAGATTTAAAAGAGGTTATATAGAACAACATATAGTACAGAGAAGCCTGATTGCTCCTGCTCATGCCTTCCCATAATAATAGAATAAAGGCAGAACCATGTTATAATTAGACAGTATATTTAAAATATTCAGAAGGAAATTGTTTTTTTCTAAATTAACTAAATGAAATTTTTTTTCTAAATTCTAAATGAAAAAATTAACTTGTGGAACTCACTGATGCAAGAAATTGAAGCAAATAGCTTAATATGATGCAAGAACAGATTATAACACACAGTGTTTGAATAAGAAAAGATTATGCAATTACACAGGCTAGGAAAAAACTACAAAAGCCATCAATTCTCATGCTTCCAAGCATAAAGTGTTCACAAAGTGGCATTAGAAAAAATGTCCTTATTATCATTATTAGTAGTAGTATTACTATAGTGCCCAGAGGCTATGGTGTACTTACAACATTGCAAGGTGGGTGATAGGAGATTTAAGCCTGCCTATTGAAGCACCCAGCGCTGACCACTGATGGAGAAAGAATATAGGATTGGATGGACCATTTGTCTGTTTCAGCACATTTCCTAGATTCCTAAAGAAGAGGTTAAATAAATCATAAATACCCTTCCAAAATAACCATCCATGATATTTTAAGTCAACTTTTTTTGTTTTTATATAGACAGGTATTCTTTGTCCAGTCCCTTGTGCAAAAAAGCTACAGGATTCTCTCGTAATCAATCGGCAGTAGCTCTGTTGTAACCAGATTGTATTTGTGGCCCTTACTGTAGGATTTGTAAGGGCTGCCACAGCCCCAGGGTGCATTTATATAAGTCAAAACAACACATTGCCCAGGACTGGCAGCAACAGTGAAAGACAGACACCCTTTTGAATGTAAGAATTGTGTGTATATCCAGCATAGGTTTGGTAACTAAATAGCCAAGAAAATAGCCAGAGAATATTTTAGAGGCATTTTCCTGTTTAAAAAACAAACAAAAAAACCCCAACAACAAAGAAACCAGAGCATATATTGCACTGGAGCTAGATTGTAGCATTTACCCTGAGCAGTAAGGAGCAGTGTGCAGCCACACACCTCTTTGTCATCTGCCAGGGTCTTGATTTTGCAAGGTGCTGAGGACACTGCCCCCCGCATAAAGTACTTAGAAACACAAAACTTTAAACATTTGAGTTGTCCTGTTAAAATCAAGGGCATTGCTCATATGCTTAAAGTTAAGCATGTGCTTTGGTGCTTTGCTGGATCGAGACAGAGTGCTCAGTGCCTTTTCAGATCAAGCCCCAGGAGAGCTCAGGGGAGGATTTTTGGAGCTCGAGAGAGCATTGGGGGAGTACCCACTTTTCACCATCCCTTGGAATGAAGCACTGCAGGATGGTACAGGGCTTTCTTCTCTCCATGGACTGGTGCAGAGGGAAACCACTTTGCCATTGCCCCACCTCCTGCCTGTTTTCATTGCTTTTTGTAAGTCTTTCTTCTGATCAGTTTTGGATCAAGCAGAGGCTGTGAGTGGGAGTGGGGGAAGGTATTTCATGAGTCAGACAGGCTGGGTACTGCACCCTGGTCCCCCAAGAACACATTGCTGATAGGTAACAATGCTGTATAGAAAAAATAAGTGAATTCCAGTACCAAAACAATTAGAAATGTCTGTCTGGCAATGATATACAATAATGTACATCTTATCTAACTAAAGTTGATGTTAGAGAAGAGTAAATTGGCGTTAACACCAACTAATATAATGCTGGTTCTGGTTCTGTAGAGATATGAGCAAATTCTGATTTACTGTGATGGGCAAAATGAGTCCGATCCTCATCAAAATCTGGTATTGCAGTAAGCTAATTCTCTGGTTTGAGTGTGTTACTAAATTGCTCATATTTTTCAGGAGATGAGAGAAAATGACTTTAACTTAACTTGTTGGATTCTTTGAAGAAAATAATTGGTTAATAGAATCTCAGGGTTGGAAGGGACCTCAGGGACCTTATTTGATGTGAATAATCTTAGTTATTAATTTATCCCTTTTCCTCTGTTTGTGAATCACTGACAAATGTAACAACGTCTGTGAGTATATATGTAATTCATCATTTTGCTGGATAGTTTGGACAAAAAATTTTCAGTGTATGAGTTGGCTGTGAAGTTTCCTATTTGAGTATTCACTATTTTTGGAGAGTGCTTCGTCATCCAAATCACAATGTGCTTTTTTCTGCTTCCTGACTGAAACCTTTTAAACAAGAAAATGATGACCAATCACAACCAACCATCACATTTTGAAGATCAAATACTGAAACATATTTCTAGAGAACTGATAACAATCATTATCATTAATTATTATTTATATTACCATAGTACAACCCAGTGATTTCCCTACACCCGCCTTGAATTTTCCCAACACCCTCCCCCAGTTTTGTGAACTAGTTACATGCCAAACCTGGTATCTGAACTTTGCGACTTTGTCCTCACCCACAACTATTTCACATTTGGGGACAAAATATACCTTCAAGTCAGCGGCACTGCTATGTGTACCTGCATGGCCCCATAGTATGCCAACATTTTTATGGCTGACTTAGAACAACGCTTCTTTAGCTCTCATTCTCCTAATGCCCCTACTCTACACTGATGACATCTTCATCATCTGGACCCATGGAAAAGATGCTCTTGAGGAATTCCACCATGATTTCAACAATTTCCCACCATCGACCTCAGCCTAGACCAATCCACACAAGCGGTCCATTTCCTTGACACTACTGTGCTAATAAGCAATGGTCACATAGACACCACCCTATACCAGAAACCTACTGACCGCTATACTTACCTACATGCCTCCAGCTTCTATCCAGGACACACCACACGATCCATTGTCTTCAGCCAAGCTCTAAGGTACAATCGCATTTGCTCCAATCCCTCAGACAGAGACAAACACCTACAAGATCTCTATCAAGCATTCTTAAAACTACAATACCCACCTGCTGAAGTGAAAAAACAGATTGACAGAGCCAGAAGAGTACCCAGAAGTCACCTACTACAAGACAGGCCCAACAAAGAAAATAACAGAACGTCACTAGCCATTACCTTCAGCCCCCAACTAAAATCTCTCCAGTGCATCATCAAAGATCTACAATCTATCCTGAAAGATGATCCCTCACTCTCCCAGATCTTGGGAGACAGACCTGTCCTCGCTTACAGATAGCACTCCCAACCTGAAGCAAATACTCACCAGCAACCATACACCACAGAACAAAAACACTAACCCAGGAACCTAGCCTTGCAACAAAGCCCAATGCCAACTCTGTCCACATATCTATTCAAGTGACACTATAGTAGGACCTAATCACATCAGCCACGCCATCAGGGGCTCATTCACCTGCACATCTACCAATGTGATATATGCCATCATTTGCCAGCAATGCCCCTCTGCCATGTACATTGGCCAAACCGGACAGTCTCTACACAAAAGAATAAATGGACAAAAATTTGACATCAGGAATCATAACATTGAAAAACCAGTAGGAAAACACTTTAACCTCTCTGGCCATTCAGTAACAGATTTAAAGGTGGCAATTTTGCAACAGAAAAGCTTCAAAAACAGACTCCAACAAGAAACTGCTGAATTTGAATTAATATGCAAACTAGATACAATCAATTTAGGCTTAAATAGAGACTGGGAATGGCTGCGCCATTACACACATTGAATCTATTTCCCCATGTCAAATATCCTAACACCTTCTTGTCAAACTGTCTTAAATGGGTCATCTTGATTATCACTACAAAAGTTTTTTTCTCCTGCTGATAATAGCTCATCTTAATTAAGTAGCCTCTTAGAGTTGATTGGGCAACTCCCACCTTTTCATGTTCTCTGTACGTATATATCTCTCCTCACTATATGTTCCATTCTATGCATCTGATGAAGTGTAGCTGTAGCCCATGAAAGCTTATGCTCAAATAAATTTGTTAGGGTAGGTCTATACTTACCTGCCGAGTCGACGCATAGCGTTCGACTTCTCGGAGTTCGAACTATCGCGTCTAATCTAGATGCGATAGTTCGAACTCCGAACGCGCTCCCGTCAACTCCGGAACTCCACCACCGCAAACGGCGGTGGCGGAGTCGACGGGGGAGCCGCGGACTTCGATCCCGCGGCGTCTGGACAGGTAAGAAGTTCGAACCAAAGTAGTTCGACTTCAGCTAGCTATTCGCATAGCTGAAGTCGCGTACCTTAGTTCGATCCCCCACCCTAATGTAGACCAGGCCTTAGTCTCTAAGCTGCCACAAGTACTCCTGTTCTTTTTGCGGATACAGACTAACATGGCTGCAACTCTGAAACCTGCTAGTTCTTGTGTTATGTGAAGGATTACATAACATTTCCTTATTCACTTTCTTCACACCAGTCAAGATTTTATAGACCTCTATCATATTCCCCCTTAGTCGTCTCTTTTCTAAGCTGAAAATTCCCAGTCATTTTAATTTCTCCTCCTGTTTCATACCCCTAATCATTTTAGTTGCCCATCTCTGTACCTTTTCCATTTCCAATATCTCTCTTTTGGGATGGGGTGACCAGATCTGCACACAGTATTCAAGGTGTACACATACCATGGATTTATATAGAGGCAATATGATATTTTCTGTCTTATTATCTATCCCTTTCTTAATGATTCCCAACATTCTGTTTGCTTTTTTGGCTGTCACTGCACATTGAGTGGATGTTTTCAGAGAACTAGCCACAATGACTCCAAGATTGGGGGAGGGATAGCTCAGTGGTTTGAGCATTGGTCTGCTAAATCTAGGGTTGTGAGTTCAATCCTTGAGGGGGCCACTTAGGGATCTGGGGCAAAAATTGGTCCTGTTAGTGAAGGCAGGGGGCTGGACTCAATGACCTTTCAAGGTCCCTTCCAGTTCTAGGAGATTAGTATATCTCCAATTATTACCTTATCTCTTTCTTGAGAGATAACAGCTAATTCAGACTCCTTCATTTTGTATGTATAGTTGAGATTGTTTTCCAATGTGCATTACTTTGCACTTATAAACATTGAATTTCATGTGCCATTTTGTTGCCCGGTCACCCAGTTTTGTGAGATCCCTTTGTAACTCTTCGCAGTCTGCCTGGGACTTAACTATCTTGAGTAGTTTTGTATCATCTGAAAATTTTGTCACCTCACTGTTTACCCATTTTTCCAGATCATTTATGAGTATGTTGAGCAGTAATGGTCCCAGTACCGACCCCTCTGGGATACCACTATTTATCTCTCTCCATTCTGAAAACAGATAATTTAGTCCTACCCTTTGTTTCCCATATTTTAACCAGTTACTGATCCATGAGAGGACTTTCCTCTTATCCCATGATGGCTTACTTTTCAAAACGCAATTTAAATTAAATACATTTTTAAAAAATTTTATATATATTTTTTAGAAATCTAGACCTGTTATGTGTAACTTGCATTATCCTTATGTTAAATTTGCATTATCCTAACAAACCATTTACTTTATTCATATCTTGTTTATATATCTCATTGGCCCTGACACCCCCCTTGTAAATTCGAACACCCCCCCCTAATTTCAATTCCTGGGGAAACTACTGGTACAACCCATATCTGTGGCTGAGTAGATCAAAATAGAGCTGCCTGCATTAGCTTGCGTAAATCAGTAATAAGTTTCACCTACCATTCTACGGCTCATTCGCATCACTTTCTTGGGTCCCTCTGGAGTTCCCTTCATAGTTTCTTTAGATTTGATTAACCTACATCATTTTGGGGAACTGGCAAAATTTGCCACATTGCTCTTCACCTCCTTTTTCACTTTTTAAAGGAAATATATTACACATCCAACAGTCCTAGTAGGAATCCTTTTGGTATTGTACTGTCAACCTTTCCTAAACTGAAAATTGGCCATTTATACTCGTTGTTGGTGGGGTTTTAGTTATTGTTTTCTCTGTTAAAGTTTTGTCATGGATTAGAAACAAGCTATTTCTTATTCTATGCTATTTTGACTCTTTAATAACTTATTGTGAGAAACTCTGTAAAAACCTTATCAGAAGTTCAAATACATTTAATCTGATTCTAGTTTAACCACTATTTTGTTGAGATGGGTTATGTATTCTAGTACCTTGGGGAAATAAACTTTTCCTTTATAGAAGCTGTTGTCCCCATTATATCATGTTTACCTAGCAGTTTTATAACTCTCTAATTATTGTTTAAATAAGTCTATATGGTGCTGACCTAAAGCTCAGTGATCTATGAGTCTATGGTAGATACAGGTTTCAGAGTGGTAGCCGTGGTAGTCTATATCAGCAAAAAGAACGAGGAGTCCTTGTGGCACCTTAGAGACTAACAAATTTATTTAAGCATAAGCTTTCGTGGGCTAAAACCCACTTCATCGGATGCATGTAGTGGAAAATACAGTAGGAAGATATATATACACAGAGGACATGAAAAAATAGGTGTTGCCATACTAACTATAATGAGAGTAATCAGTTAAGGTGGGCTATTATCAGCAGGAGAAAAAAAACTTTTGTAGTGATAATCAGTATGGCCCATTTCCAACAGTTGGCAAGAAGGTGTGAGTAACAGTCAGGGAAAAAAATAGCATGGGGAAATAGGTTTTACTTTGTGTAATGACCCATCCACTCCCTGTCTTTATTCAAGCCTAATTTAATGGTGTCAAGTTTGCAAATTAATTCCAATTCTTCAGTTTCTCGTTGGAGTCTGTTTTTGAAGTTTTTTTGTTGGAGCATTGAGACCTCAAAGTCGAGTGACCAGGAAGGCTGAAGTGTTCTCCAACTGGTTTTTGAATGTTATAATTCTTGACGTCTGATTTGTGTCCATTTATTCTTTTGCATCGAGACTGTCCGGTTTGGCCAATGTACATGGCAGAGGGGCATTGCTGGCACATGATGGCATATATCACATTGGTAGATGTGCAGGTGAATGAGCCTATGACAGTGTGGCTGATGTGATTAGGCCCTATGATGGTGTCCCCTGAATGGATATGTGGACAGAGTTGGCAACGGGCTTTGTTGCAAGGCTAGGTTCCTGGATTAGTGTTTTTGTTGTGTGGTGTGTGGTTGCTGGTGAGTATTTGCTTCAGGTTGGGAGGCTGTCTGTAAGCAAGGACTGGCCTGTCTCCCAAGATCTGTGAGAGTGAGGGATTGTCCTTCAGGATGGGTTGTAGATCCTTGATGGTGCACTGGAGAGGTTTTAGTTGAGGGCTGAAGGTGACGGCTGGTGGCTTTCTGTTACTTTCTTTGTTGGGCCTGTCCTGTAGTAGGTGACTTCTAGGTACTCTTCTGACTCTATCAATCTGTTTCTTCACTTCAGCAGGTGGGTATTGTAGTTGTAAGAATGCTTGATAGAGATCTTGTAGGTATTTGTCTCTGTCTGAGGGATTGGAGCAAATGCGGTTGTATCTTAGAGCTTGGCTGTAGACAATGGATCATGTGGTGTGGTCTGGATGAAAGCTGAAGTCATGTAGGTAAGTATAGGGGTCCGTAGGTTTCCAGTATAGGTTGGTGTTTATGTGATCATCGCTTATTAGCCCTGTAGTGTTCAGGGAAGTGGATCTCTTTTGTGGACTGGTCCAGGCTGAGGTTGATGGTGGGATGGAAATTGTTGAAATCATGGTGGAATTCCTCTTTTCCATGGGTCCAGATGATGAAGATGTCATCAATGTAGCGCAAGTAGAGATGGGGCATTAGGGGACAAGAGCTGAGGAAGCGTTGTTCAAAGTCAGCCATAAAAATGTTGGCATACTGTGGGGCCATATGGGTATGTGCTACAGAATTTGCTATCCTTCAGTCCTGTGGTATAGCAGCAGATTTGAATGAGAATTTGCATATTTCTGTTAGTAGTTGTATCACTTCATCCTTAATTGCATTGATGAAGCAAAAGACTTAAGCACATGGTCAAGTTTATACATGTGAGTAGTCCCACTGAAATCAGGTTACGTCCCATTGAAGTCACCAAGACTATTCACGTGGTTAAATCTAAGTATGCTTAAGTACTTTGCAGATTGGGTCCGGTGATCTCAAAACGCCTGGGTGATACCATTTCTCAGAAATATATGTTTCTTTCAGCACCTTAATCTCCAACAGTACCTCATCTTTATCAGTTGAAAATTGTAGGTTTCTCCTCAACATCCTTGGTGGTGATGACTGAAGTAAATAAATCATTTAGCTTTCTGCAATGTCTTTATCCCTTTTAATTGTTCCCTTTGTACCCGTTACTCCACTCACAGGTGGCTTACTTCTGCTAAAATTAAGTAATTTCTTATTTACTTTTTATAAATTTGACTGATTTTGACTAATCTGTCTCCAAAATCCCTTATCTAAACCCTTCTAATTTTATACCATGCTATTGTTCCTTACTGCTATCTTCCATTCGACTAACTCCCCATTTTCCTAAGGATACTTGTTTGGCTTGAAGACTTCTTTTATGGTACCTTGCTATTCACTCAAACTGTTTGTTTCCTTCCTTCCTGGCTTTCATTGTTGACTAGCATGTGCATATCTCTGGTAACTCATTAGTGGCAGGCTGAAGCAGGCTCCATGCTGAGGCCACACGGTGGTATTGTAGTTCCCTTTCTTGACACAGCAATTTATATCACTTTTTGTAAGTGTGTCAAGTGCGGGGAGGATGGAAAATTGAGCCAAGTGACAAAAGTGGTGGAGTCCCAGAAAAGTCTTATGAGTTAATGTACGGAAAAATAATTTGGATGCAAATCAGTGTAACAGCTGAGTACTTCACATGAAAGCCACAAGGTTAGGAAGCTGAGGGCTTCAACCTCAAATGGGATTCAGCATGATTTCCATAGTGTTTAACTCTCCCACATGTAACTTTTATTAAAGTCAATGGGAAATGCAGGTGATCAGTAGCTCTGTTAATCTGGTCATTTAGTTAGGTGCCTAAATACTGATTTTGGTACCCCGATGAAGATTTGGGCCCAGTCATAACAAACATTTCAGTATGATTTAGAATTTAAATAAAACGTATTCATGCTTTGTGCAAGCAGTTCTCATCCATCCCTAAAATTACTCCACCCTGTCTTCTTTTAAGGTGTCAAAGGTGGCAGCACCAGGAACATCCCTATGAATGTTCTGTAAAGCAGGGCCGGCTCCAGCTTTTTTGCCACCCCAAGTGGCGAAGAGAAAAAAAAAGGCCCCGATCGGCGGCACTTCGGCGCTGCTCTACCGCGCCGCTTCATTCTTCAGTGGCAATTCGGTGGCCGGTCTGAGGGACCCATTGCCAAATTGCTGCTGAAGACCCGGACATGCCGCCCTCTTCCATGGGCCGCCCCAAGCACCAGCTTCCTGCGCTGGTGCCTGGAGCCAGCCCTGCTGTAAAGGAAGCTTTCCTGGCCAGAACTAGGAGACCAATCCATTTCTGCACCCTGTTCAGCACCTATTTGTTGCTTCCTACAGTGATGAGCATTAAATCTGTTTTTTAAATGGCATATGTTGGATTAAATTCAGCCCGAGATTATTCCATTCCCCCTGACATAATCCAGGTTACAGAGCTACCATTGGCAGAGAATCCACCTGAAATGATTGTGCAAGGGGCCTGCAATCCCCTTTCTGTTTTGATACCTACAACAACCCAGGACAGCCCCAAAAAGAGACAGCCCAGTGTGAGGAGACATGTCCAGTATATCATGATCATATTTTCCAATTCAGTGCCCCCTATTAGAAAGCTGCTACTAGTATTCAGGGAAACCTGACCACCACCTAAAGCAACCCTCCCATGATGTGACAGGAATGCCAGTGGGGTGTGAATTGCGGGCACAGAGTCTGAAGGAGAAATTACTTTTCCTTTATTGGAAGTTCATGGTTGTCTGAAGTATTTATTGGTTAAATCGTACTAAGAGGTGTTGTATTAATTTAGATGGAATATATGGGCCAAAGGTACTCACATAACTGAGTCACTTGGTCTGGCCATTAAACAGTTTCAAATGAGGTTCATTTGAAATGTAAAGTATTAAGTACAGCTTTCATTTTAACAGCTTCCCTTGTTCCCTTTCCCTTTAGCTGGAGAGAGTTTTTAGAAGGAAAAACCTTATTGTTTGACAGTCTCTTAGATGGTATAAAATGGTAATAACTGTCCTTTGTGAGGAAAAGAGAAGAAATTAGCTGAGATGGACTGGAGCTCTCATTGTTGCTGTTGTTGTTAAAGTCCAATCCCATTCCCAAGAAGACGAAACAAGGCAAACACACACACAAAGGGGAAAGAAAATAACATCAAAGAGAAAAAATGCAGCTTCTGTGTCTGGTACTGACTCTCTCCTGCTACCTCACTGCTGGAAAAACACATGCACAGCACAGTCTTATCAGCCACTCGATCTGGCAAACTTCTACCAGCATTAGGCTGTTTAGGGCATTGGTTTTAGCTGCCTCTTTTTGGTCACAGGCCTGCAAAATATGCAGTCTTGGCCAACTAGGCCAGACTCTTATCAGACAGAAGGGAAAGGGAGAGGAGTAGGCTAGGATAAATGAGGTGAGGAAGGAAAAGGATACAAGGGTGGCAGGGAGAGAAATGGAGTCCCACATTCTACGTGGTGTTCGGGATTCAGCCAATGCCAATAGAGGTGGTGGCGTCATCTGGCCCAATCTGGTCAGGATATTTTTCAGGATTAGGATGATGAAGGCTGGGGTGATGGTGGCAACCATGATGATGAAGCTCAGTCCAGTAGTCAGGTTTTTTTCCAAAGTCTCTTTCTTTAAGGACCTCCAAAGGGAGTAATGAGTGCAGTAGCCTATCCTCTCATTATTTTGTGCACTAATTAGGCTTAGTTGCTGACACTCCAATTTTTGTTTACTGATTTCTGGTTCCACACTTTTCTTGATTACCAGCATGATCTTAACACAGTCCTTGAGTTATATCAATAGGCTTTTTTATTTGGACTAATTCAGTCTGTTTCCCTTTCATACCTTTTCCCATCAACATTTGTTATTATAGGTTATTGTCACCTTTTATAAACTGTCACTCACTTTTTACAGTTGAGCTCACAATTAAGGTAAATCTGAGGCTCACAACAGAGACTGACGAGTGGACCTGGCCACCTATTTTGGATGTGGCCCCAAAGAATAGTAAGGGAGGAAATGCTTTATGTACATTTGGTGCTTCTTTGACAATCGGATCCTTAAAATTAATAGAATAAATATTCAGCTGAGACACAGATTAATTTACTGTTGTGCTGCAGCCTTCTACTATTGAGGAAAACACTGTCTTTAGTTTGACTTTCTAACTCAGATTTTTTGGTACTATTTGGTTAGGTTCCCAGTGGTCTCCTTGTTGTTGCTAGGGTGCTGATAATACCCAATTCCAAGAAAGCTAAATACTCTTTCATCTCAAACCAAAGGTGTCACGGATCTCAGTGACATCTGCAAGCTCTGTGATTATCATATGTTGCCCTGGTGATTATACTTTGAAGGGTATTTTTACTATGTTATGAAGCGGGAACGAAGACGCACAGAAAATAAACTGATTCTTCAGGATATTAGAGAGACAAAGTGGGTGAGGTAAAATCTATATTTACCAAATTCTGTTGGTGAGAAATACAAGCTTACGAACTTACACAGAGCTCTTATTCAGGTTAGGGCTACACCACCACACAATACAACAATCTGCAGGATATAGTTTCTTCAAAGCAGAAATTGTAAACTTGTAGATCAAAATTTGCCAAGAGGGGCAAGCAAAACTAAGGGCTGAATTCAGTCCTGACAGATCAGTGGAGTTGCCCTTCGTCTTATGTAGGAAAGGCAAACCCTGCTTTAAGACTATGCTTTCGATTTTTTGGTTTGTTTAATACAAATAGAAACAATATCTCTTCAATGTAAAATGACTCATTAAAGATTAAAGAAAACAGCAAAACAGGACAGAACTAGATTTTCCATGAGAGAGCACAGTGTCTCTCCCCCATGTCACAGGCAATATTAACTTTGACAACAAAATGGCAGCCATCTTTCCACATGGTCAGTGCAAAGATAACAAAGGCTACTGTACCAGTACATTACAACACAGGCGCCGACTCTGTGGGTGCTCAAGGGCTGGAGCACCCACAGAAAAATATTAGCGGGTGCTTAGCACCCTCTAGCAGCTAGCTCCCCCACGTCCCTCCCAGTGCCCCCCATTCCCCAGCAGCTCCGCCAATCAACTCCTCCCGATCGCTCCTAGCACTTTCAGCACACTGGCGGCCCCACTGATCAACTCCTGCCCCTCCCTCCCAATCAGCTGTTTCACAGTGTGCAGGAGGCTCTGGAAGGAAGGGGGAGGAGTGGGTATGGGTCACACTAGGGGAGAGGGTGGAACTGGGTGGGAAGAGGTAGGGACTTGGGAGAAGGGATGGGGTGGAGCCTCGGGCAGAACGGAGGGATGGAGCACCCCCTGGGCCCGGAGGAAGCCAACGCCTATGCATTGCATAATCATTTCCATAAAGACTAAGCTATATTTTTTTGGAGAGACTCATGCTCATTGTTTACCAAAGAAACTTTCCCAGTCCAGAATTACATGTTAAGAAAAATGTACAGTGTTTCCTTCTCTGTCTCTGTTTATCTCTCCCTTCTTCATAAATACAGATGTTAGTAATTATTCTCTGTGAGATGACAGAGCCCCTGCAGTCAGCCTACTGCTAATTAATACAGAGTTCCTATTTTGATCTGTCGTCGTTATTTTCCATTTTATGCTTGAACGATATAAACTGGGCCATGGCTAAAATGTATTATACAAAAAAATGAACCCTTCCCTCCTTTTCAAATAGCATCTCTTATTTATCGCTATATAATTTATGCATGTCTTGTACAGACATGCCTATCTGTTTCTGGTTTTTTTCCTTATAATGCAGACAAATTGTTGGTGGAATGTATCCAAGGTGCAGGAATTCAATAGGATGGCTAGTTCAAGCAAATTTTCTTAATAACGTTAAACCATGTTCTATGCACTATTTATTTCACCCGCCTGACTGCTGTTGTCTCAGGTTTATAACATGGTTTTCTCTCTCTTTTTTAAATACATATAATCTGTGGTTTCAGGTTTCACAAGGGTAGCCGTGTTAGTCTGTATCAACAAAAACTATGAGGAATCCTTGTGGCACCTTAGAGACTAACAAATTTATTTGGGCATAAATTTTTGTGGGCTATAACCCACTTCATCAGATGTGGGTTTTTTTAAAATCTGTAGTTTATTGCTTCTTACTCCGGAAATGTTCAAATTCTAATGGGCTTTCCTTACTCAAAGATCTTAGCACTGATCTCTATACTTTTGAGTTACTGTGATGTTCCTATAATTTGGAGCATGCCAATGTATGGCCAGGACAGTTCTGGCTAGGAAAGGATATATCCTAGGGGCCAAATCCTCAGCTAGTGTACACTTGGTACTCCCTAAATTATAGGCTATGTTTCTGTTTCTGAAGTGAATGACTAGAGCTCAGAATATTTTCTTCCAGAGAGAATGCTGATTTGCATCAGGTGAAGATCTGACCACAGGTCTTTGATTTATCAGGGTCTGGGAGTGTGAGTTTATCACATTTAGCTTCTAGTTGTTACCGGATTCATTACTGTAAAAAAGGAATAGCAACAAATTAATGAAAGAGAACACTTGAAATTTGTGAAGCACCAGAAAATCTGCCTGATGCATGTCCGTCTCATTAACTCTGTGAGCTTGCTAGTTGTCATAGTTAATGCAGTGTTTTAAACTGATAGCCTAAAGCGGTTTAATTTACTATAGACAAATATTTTTCCAATGCAGCTGAGCTAAAATCTATTATAAGGGATGCCACAAAATGCCAAGAGATTTAACTCAGGATCTATTTTATCCATCAGTGAACAGACATTATCAAATCAAGGAATACCTTGTGATGCTTTTTAAATATCTGTCTTTTCTAAAGAACTTCACCAAAATAAATATCAGTTTCTTTGTACATGAAACATCCCTGGCATATCTGCATTTCCTGTGGTCTGAAGATAATTACAACCCTTTATGTCTGCTTTGGCCTTAGGAACTCCTTCATAGATATTCTACGGGCTATTCTGTTGTCTTTGGAAGTTCTCATTGAAGATCAAGAGCTTCAGATAAATGGCTTCATTTTAATTATAGACTGGAGCAATTTCTCCTTCAAGCAAGCCTCCAAGCTAACACCGTCCATCCTCAAACTGGCCATTGAAGGGTTACAGGTATGTGGAATGTGATATGCATGCATGAACTCAGTTAGCTAGGTTTTGTTATTGTAGTCAGGATAATATTTCTCAGAAAGCAGAGGGGAGAAAAACCAATAAAAAATGTCAATAAAAAAACTATTTGAGTATCATCCAGTTGTAGCCTAGCCCTAGTTTCAGATGTTCATTTTTGATTATCTATTGCTTTCATTTAAACGCTAAATCATCATTGTCTCAGGCATGTATTACCTACTGTAGCAATTAGAATAATGTTTAGAGATTTGAGATTTAATCCATCTGGGAGTTCCTGGGGATTAAAATCCAGCAACATCTGCCTTATGAAGCATGCCGTACATGTGCGGGTACATATGTATGTACAGGGTGGTGAAAGGAAGGGAGTAGTTGTGATTATCAGGAGATGGAAATATACTGCCGAATCATACTCTCAAATATATTTGGGTTTGGGTTGTAATGAGAAAGAGGAAGGAAAGACTCCCTGTGGGAATCAATGTACTGCCATTCAGACTTCCCTAATTTCCTGCAGAAGCTCTCCAAGCATGATAATATACCAGACATTAAATTATGCTATGGTCTAGTTCAGAGGAGGTACGTGCATCTGACACTTGTAAACAAATAGGAACAAGGTAAAACTACATGAAAACCAGATCTGTACACAATCGATCCACAGTATGCTTTAAAAGAGCTGTTATAAAGAGGATTGTGATCAACTGTTCTCCAAGATCACTGAAGGTAGGACAAGAAGTAATCAGCAATCTGCAGCAAGATTAAATATTAGGAATGTATTTTTTAACTATAACGGTAGTTAAGCTGTGGAATAGGGAAATTGTGGAATCCCTGCCATTGGAGGTTTTTAAGAAGAGGTTGGATAAACATCTGTCAGGGATGGTCTAGGTCCTGCCTCAGTGCAAGGGGCTGGACTTGATGACTTCACAAGGTCCTCTGTCTGGCTCATTGGCCTAACACCTTTACTTGGATACTTCAAGAAACCTTTTGTTCCCACTCCAGGGTTCTGTCTACTTGATGTGTCTGTAATAAAGTCCATATGAACTTCCCCCACTGGGGATATATTACATTCAGTCTGCCGGCCGCTTAGGTAGCCTCTTAGGACCTTTCAGAGGCTTCTTCCTAAAGCCCCTCCTAGGACCTTTGACTGGAGAGACCCAAACCTCCAACCCCTTTACCAATCTCTCCCTCAAAAAACTGAGCCACACCCTACTCTTTCCCAGCCTGCCTCATCATGGAGACTCAGTACAAGTCTAACTCCCTGCCAATCTCCCTTAAATTCAGAAAAGAGAGCTGTCCTTGTCCGCTTTCCCAGCATGCTTTCCTGAGAGGCCTACAATTTTCATGTGTCTTGGAAATTGCAACCTCTTCTCTTCCCTCCAGAATGCCTTTGTTCTGGGTAGAAACTAGGAACAGGCCAGTGCTGGATCCAAAACCTGTCTGAAAGCGCCATCATGCCCCATTACAGTCCCCTAGGTCACCTTGTTTGTTTCTGTTCCTGGTTAGAATGAACATGACGCTTAGAATCAGGTTTCTGGTGATAATGTTCACAGAAAAGGCATTTAAAATAAGATTTCTGCAAGTATTTTACAATATTAGCAAGAAATTAGGTGTTTCTGTGAACAGTTTAGGTACTTACATGGTTCCCACTTAGCATCTCCCTCCCAAGTATTTATGTAGCTATCCTCACACCACCTTCTGTGCTATGGGGTATTAGTATTATCCATAATTTTACAGATGGCAAACTAAACCAAAGAGAGATTATGTGATTTGCCTAAAATTACACAGGATTGAGCCCAGATTGCCTGAGTCCTAGTCTACTGCCTTAACCCAAAGCTTTTTATTACAGGTTCTGAGACTGCCTTATTTTCTGATAAATCCCTGTGTATTGTGCAAAGATTTCATTTGTTTGTCTATAGGCTGCCAGTCTTAGTGACAGATGATTTCTTAAATTTTTTATTTAAAAAGAACACACAGATGATTGCAATAAATATATGTGGAAATAAAAATAACTGCATTTCTAGAACAAATTAAAATAAGGGGAATGTGTCATGGACTGTGCAGACGACTGGAGGATTCTATTTGCAATGGGAATTGTAAACGCTGCAATTGGGGTTGCAAAAATTGGAAAACAATGCCTTGATGCTTCTTGAAGATTACTACACCTCATGACTTCCAATTGTTCTCTTTTTTGTTCAACATAATCTACCAATCTGACACCAACCAGTACTGGGCCATTCATCTGACATCAGAATAAAGGAATCAGGAACTTCTTTAGAGCATTCAGACATATTAATTACAAAATCATTGTGGAGATTGTAAGTCAAATACTCTTATATAAAACACAGACTTTTCAAGTGACTGATTTCCCAGTTTAAAGAGTTTCAGTAACTTTTTCATTTTAACATACCTGTCACTATCCTAATAAACTTTTTAGTTGTTTCAGATGCTTTTGAAATATAAACAAGACCTATATTGGAGGGGAAAAGGGAGAGAACCACTGTATGAGTGTGTTGCTTCTACTTTGGAGGTACCTGGATTCATAGATTCCCAGGCCACAAGGGGCCATTGTGATCATCTAGTCTGACCTGTATAATACAGGCCATAGAACTTCCCCAAAATAATTCCTAGAGCAGATCTTTTAGAAAAACATCCAACCTTGATTTTAAAATTGTTAGTGATGAAGAATCCACCACGAACCTTGGTGAATTGTTCCAATTGTTAATTACTCTCACCTTTAAAAATGTATGCCTTTTTCCCAGTCTGAATGGAAGCACTTAGGAGGTTCTAGTCTCAAGGTTTATCATGTCCGCAAAATATCTAAGTGGTTTTAGTGCTTTGTAAATATCTGCAGCCACTAATCTCCACATGCAGATATTCAACCAGGCAGATTAACGGAATATACCCATTCCCTTTTTTAAGGAACAATATTGGGCCAAACTTATCCATGCATCAGACCAGTGAAGTGGATGGAGTTAGAGATGAAATTAGTTCATTATTTTATGATTACAAATGGGGTTGAACCCAAATCATGATCTCTACGGAGCTTCAGATATGAATTTTGCAGGTTCTCTTCCTAATTGGCTGAACCTAAACTCCAAATCTGAACCCTCTCTCTCAAGTCTTAGGGAAACTGATCTGGATACGAACTCAGTGCTTTGGGCCCATCTTTGTTTGAAATCTAGGATTATTGAAAAATAAACATTAATTGTTTGATTGAATAATATTAATCTAGGCAATGATGTTTCTTGTCACCTTTAAGATGCAGCATGTTCTCCATCCTGGTGAAAGAGAGCTGCTTGTCTTTGCAGCTCAACCCTTTTAGTTTTTCTCAATCTGCTCCTGCAATGCAATAACACTAAGTAATGAGAATGGATGTTATTCGGTGCACATGTTAATTAATCCCATTCTGTAGAACCTCCACTAGTTATACCTAATATGCTTGATAATAATGAAATTATTCATATATAGATGTTATGCAGACTTCTTATTTATGAAGATTTGCTGATGTACAAATTCTAGTTAAAACTCAAGTTGGCCTGAAATCACATTTTGCTCATATTCCCATTATTTATTGGATTTGTCTGTATGTAAGATCACACCAGTGAGTTCATTATAGCTCAACAGGGCAGCTCTCCTGTTTCTCAATTACCCTATTTAATGACCTAAAATAGAGCTAGTATCACCATCTTAAACAAGGGTCATTCTAATGCTAAATAACTATGTGTACAGTGTGGCACTTTTAATTATATCTCAAATGTGCAAGGACAAATGTGTTCTAAGCAAGGCTCTCATTAATGAGGTCCATTCTTTCATCATGAGGAAATAGTTGCTATATGTCTTAGGGTACGTCTACACTTACCTGCCGGTTCGACGCGGAGAGTTCGACTTTTTGGAGTTCGAACTATCGCGTCTGATCTAGACGCAATAGTTCGAACTCCGGAAGCACCGCGGTCGACTCCGGTACTCCACCTCGGCAGAAGGAGTTGGCGGAGTCGACGGGGGAGCCGCGGAGTTCGACCCCGCCGCGTCTGGACGGGTGAGTTGTTCGAATTAGGGTACTTCGAATTCAGCTACGCTATTCACGTAGCTGAATTTGCGTACCCTAATTCGAACCCCCTTCTTAGTGTAGACCAGGCCTGAGTAGATGCTCTATTTCAGTGTTTCTCAGGGCCACCCGGAGGATTCCGGGAGCCTGGGGTCTTCGGCGGCGGGGCACCCCTGCTTCGGCGGTAATTCGGAGGCGGGGGGTCCTTCCACTCCGGAACCCGCTGCCGAAGTGCCTCGAAGACCCGCGGTGGGGGCCCCCCGCCGCCCGAATTACCGCCGAAGTGGGACCCACCGCCGAAGTGCAGCTGGGTCTTCGGCGGTAATTTGGCGGCGGGGGGCCACCGCCGTGAGTCTTTGGGGCACTTTGGCGGTGGGTCCTGGAACGGAAGGGCCCCCCGCAGCAAAAATACCACTGAAGACCCGGCTGCACTTCGGCAGCGGGTCCTGCTTCGGCGGTAATTCGGCGGCGGGAGGTCCTTCTGCCCCGGAGTGGAAGGACCCCCCACCGGCGAAGACCGGGAGCAGAAGAAGCTGCGGGGGCCTGGGCTCCGCGACAGTTTTCTGGGGCCCCCGGAGCAAGCGAAGGACCCCGCTCCAGGGGTCCCAAAAAACTCTTGTGGGGGCCTGGGGCAAATTGCTCCACTTGCCCCCCCCCATGGGCGGCCCTGGTGTTTCTCAATCTTGGGATGCTGCTTGTGTAGGGAAAGCCCCTAGCGGGCTGGGCCAGTTTATTTACCTGCCGCATCCGCAGGTCCAGCTGATTGCAGCTCCCACTGGCCGCGGTTCACTGCTCCAGGTCAATGGGAGCTGCAGGAAGTGGCACGGGCTGAGGGACTTACTGGCTGCAGTTTCCAGCAGCTCCCATTGGCCTGGAGTGGTGAACCGTGGCCAGTGGGAGCTGCGATTGGCGGGACCTGTGGACGGGGCAGGTAAATAAACCGGACTGGCCTGCCAGGGGCTTTCCCTACACAAGCAGCGAACCCAGTTTGAGAAACACTGCTCTATTTCTTTCTAGCGTTTTTCTATTTTCTATTTCTGTTTCTTTCACTGATGTCTGGGGGAAGGGTAGATCTTACAGAAAAATGGTCATACTGAGGCAAAGGGGAAAAAGATGATATTTATACAAAAACAATATACTATGCCAATAACTTGTTGGATTTTTATTTCTATTTGTTTTTAGCATTTCTGTGTGAACAGCTTTTCCCCTTCACAGCCTTTCTCTTTCTGCTTGCTCCTGCTGTGAAGTTATATTTCTATGTCTGTGATGTTGGTCTATTAATTATCCCTAAGGTTGTGGGCAACATTGACTGTAGTTTCAGTTAATCAGAAATTAGTTCATCAGGATTTACCTATAACAACATTTATTTAAACAATATATTCATGGATAACTAAAAAATTCCAAGAAATATAATTAACTGTGGAAAATAGTCACCACAATCCTTTTTGTAGGGTGACACATTTTGGAGTGTTCCATTGAGAAGACCATGGATGCTTAAGAAAATTAGGTCAGAGGAATAGATGCTGCAGTGGAGCTGTACTGGTTGCAAGGAGAAGTACAGAGATTTCCTTTTCTCTGCCCAGCATTTCTGCATAGGCGGCAGCTATTGTACTGCAGCCAGTGCTTTCTGAGTACAAGGGAAAGAGCATTCCTAGGCATATTAACCATCCCAGAAGGGGTATGGGTGGATGGACTGGGGCCATGGCACATTCCCTGCGCAAAGGCAAATACCAAAATAAATATGTCTGCGTGGGCTACTTCTTTTCTGAAGGTGCATGAAGGGCTGCCAGTGAATATGGTCAGGGCTGTCCCTAGCGGGTTGGGGGGCCCAGGACAAATGAGCCTCCTCGCTACTTTCCTCGCCATCCACCTGGTGCTCCCCCCCTCACCCATCCGCCCAACTGCTGCTCTCCTCCTCGCTGTCTGCCCGCCCGCCTGCCGCCTCACCCCCACCCACCTGCCCACCGGCTGCTCGCCTCCCCATTCACCTCCTCACTTGAATATCAGGACAAATGGCGTCCCGATTGTACATCGGTCAGGACGCAGGACAAAGGGCTAAATATTGGAACAGTCCCTATTTTATTGAAGCGCAGTGCCCCCCAGAGCGCGGGGCCTGAGGTTGTTGCCCTGATTCACCCTACCCAAGGGACGGCTGAGTATGGTCATCCTGGAGACACTGAACTTTCTTCTGCCATATGCAAAGGTGCCTTCTGCCAGGTGGAACCAGCAGCAACAAGGGGTGGGTTCAGTATCTAGGGGGTTCCTTTTCATCAATACAACACAAAACCAGCTCGAGCCCCCATTCAGTGACTGGGACAATTACACATCACCTCTGGGCGCCTCTAAGAGGCAATACTTCCCCTCTCGCAAGCACAGAATCTGAAGCCTGGTCTACACTACGCGTTTAAACCGGTTTTAGGAGAGTAAAACCGATTTAACGCCACACCCGTCCACACTAAGAGGCCCTTTATATCGGTATAAAGGGCTCTTTAAACCGGTTTCTGTACTCCTCCCTAACAAGAGGAGTAGGGCTAATATCGGTATTACCATATCGGATTGGGGTTAGTGTGGCCGCAGATCGACGGTATTGGCCTCCGGGCGGTATCCCACAGTGCACCACTGACCGCTCTGGACAGCAATCTGAACTCGGATGCAGTGGCCAGGTAGACAGGAAAAGCCCCGCGAACTTTTGAATATTTCCTGTTTGCCCAGCGTGGAGCTCTGATCAGCACAGGTGGTGATGCAGTTAAAAATCAAAATAAAGAAAGAGCTCCCGCATGGACGATGCAGACGTGATCGCTGTAAGGGCAGGCAAATCTGTTCTATCAGCGCTCCGTTACAGAAGACGAAATTCAAAATCATTTTTTAAATATCTCCAGACAGATGCCATAGCAGGGACTCAGCGCACTGCTGCGTGACAAGCGTAACGGAAAGCCAAAGAATCAAATGGACGCTCATGGACTGGAGGACTCAAGCTATCCCACAGTTCCTGCAGTCTCTGAAAAGCATTTGCATTCTTGGCAGAGCTCCAAATGCTTCTAGGGTCAAACACAGTGTCCGCGGTGGGTCAGGGCATAGCTCAGCAATTTACGCACCCCCCCACCCACCCCCAGAAGTGAAAGGGAAAACAATCCTCTCTTGACTCTTTTACATGTCACCCTATCTTTACTGAATGCTGCAGATAGACGCGATGGTGCAGCACTCAACACCAACATCCTTGCTCCCCCCACGCTATGGCTGGCTGATGGTACAATACGACTGGTATCCGTCCTCGTCATCAGCCTATTGGCACATGGGGCAGTGCAAAAGGATTGGTAACCATGCTGACTAGCATCTGTTAGGTCGATCAAGGGTGCCTGGTCCTAATTTTTCCTGGTAGATGGTACAGTATGGCTGATAACCATCGTCATCATAGCAACAGGGGGCTGAGCTCCATCAGCCCCCACCCTTCATGTGTAAAGAAAAGATTCAAGTGCCCCTGAACTAGCAGAGGGATGCTGGGCTCCTCTCCTACACACTCCTTACTGTCCTGTCTGGACTATCATAGCAGGTGGAGGCTGCCTTCTACTCATTTCTCACTAACAAGTCACTGTGTCATCACACAAGTGGGGGGACAATGCTATGGTAGCCCAGGAAGGCTGGGGGAAGAACAGAATCAACAGGTGTGGTTGTTGCAGGAGCACCCCCTGTGAATAGAATCCAGCTCATAATTTCTGCAGGATCTGACACAGAGCAGCTGTGCTCTCTGGTTCTCTGATACAGTGGTTCTCTAGTACACTTGCCCATATTCTAGGCAGGACTGATTCTATTTTTAGATACCAAAAAGGAGGGATTGACTCAGGGAGTCATTCCCAATTTTGGCTTTTGCGCCCCTGGCTAAGAGCAGGGGCACTTATGACAGCAGCAAATGGAACAGTGCAAAAGGACTGGTAGCCACGATCATCTTATTACCAATTTATGGTATGGTAGATGGTACAATATGGCTGATAACCATCTCTGCTATCATGCAAAAGCAAAAGCATGCTGCTGTGTAGCGCTGCTGAATCGCCTCTGTGAGCGGCATCTAGTACACATACGGTGACAGTCACAAAAGGCGAAACAGGCTCCATGATTGCCATGCTATGGCATCTTCCAGGGCAATCCAGGGAAAAAAGGCATGAAATGCTTGTCTGCCGTTGCTTTCCCAGTGGAAGGAGTGACTGACGACATTTACCCAGAACCACCCGCGACAATGATTTTTGCCGCATCAGGCACTGGGATCTCAACCCGGAAATTCAAAGGGGCGGGGGAGGCTGCGGGAACTATGGGATAGCTATGGAGTAGCTACCCACAGTGCAATGCTCCAGAAATCGACGCTAGCCTCGGACCGTGGACGCACACCACCGATTTAATATGTTTAGTGTGGCCGCGCACACTCGATTTTATACAATCTGTTTTGTTAAACCGGTTTATGTAAATTCGGAATAATCCCGTAGTGTAGACGTACCCTGAGTGTAGCAAAAACTTTTAATAAAAGGAGGGAATTAACTCAGCATTAATTTGGGAAAACACCACAACAAGGGTTCATAAACACAAACCATGAGCAAAAGATCCACCCCCAAGTAAGTTGGGCAGTGTCCTTTTCCCCTCAGGGTCTTACAACCCAAAGTCCCTTTAATGTGCCCGTCCCACCTCTGTACCTGACTCATAGTTGCTGTCCTTGGCCAGTGGACTACCAGAGTTCAGAGGTTCATCTGCAGAGTTCACCTCCCACCCTGTGTGGAAGGCAGAGGATGGTAAGGACGAACCTTACACACTGCACTCGAGCATTCGCTCATTGCCCCAACGGCTGATTGCCATGCCTCTGCAGGGCTCTGCTCTGACCCTCTCCACCAGCTGCCCTGCTGGCCGCTTACTGCACCTCTCTGCCAGCTGCCCAGCTGGTCATTCGCCAAGATGTCTTCAGACCCCCCCACACACACACACAACACAGCTCGCAGTGATTTCAGCTGCTAGTGGAGGAGCCTCACTGCTGTTGCACACTGGGCAGTCTCTTGCAATAGAGAGACTGTCCCAAAGCAGCTTTAATACTTATACCTAGATATCAGTGATTTCAACTCTGCAGCATGTAACAAGACTCTCAATTGAATCTAAATTAGCTCTTTTATTATACCATGGGTCGAGGAAGGGTCAAATGGTATCTAGGACCATTAAACAGGGTCCACACCACCAAGTACAAGTACCTGTCCCCACCCTCTTTCAACTCATTGGGCTTTGGAACCCATGTCCCCTGCCTAGCAAGTGTCATTCAGTTGAAGATAAGTTCCTCCATTGGGGTATGCCAGGTATGGTTCTGCTGTCCTCAGTTCACACAACAAGGATAACAACCCTTTATTGTTCCTGTCGCAATAACAAGGAGACTGGGGATCCAACACCAGCCACTAGTGATTATTTGGGCAAGCAATCCCATCATGATGAGCACCTAGGCAGGGTGGGTGTGTCCATGCAAACAAGATCAGCTTCTGAAGTCTTTTTCCACAGCTCACCATTAAATGTCGGGGGAGACATTCAGACTCTGCTTACACAAATATGTCTCCAGCAACTGGTGCTCTGTTCTAGTGTGTGTATACACATATACGCATGCACAAAGATAGATCACTTAGCCAGCACTGAAGAGCAGCCACCTATGAGTTCACATGTGACCGCTTCTTTAACACCATGCAGAAACACTACAAAATCCTTGAGAAAAATCAGGACAAATGGTTCACAAAAACTGATCCCAATTTGATTAGTTTAGTAAAGAAATCTAGAAGATCAAAGGATCTGGAAGTCCAGCTGAGCAGCACACAGCACAAGTCAGCAGTTGGGGGATGGGCATGCAAAGGTGGCTTAAAGATCATTTTGGCACTGCCATATATAAGGCTTGTCTGCCCTCAGGCTGCTTTAATTTACACCACCTGTGCCAAAGTCCCATGGGGCTTAAACCAGGGCCCGCCCATAAAATCCGGGGGCCCTTCACGGTAGGGGCCCTTCCGTTCAAGTGCCCCGAAGACCCGCGGCGGGAGCCCCCCGCTGCCGAATTACTGCCGAAGCAGGACCCGCCGCCCGGTCTTCGGCGGTAATTCGGTGGCGGGGGGGGTCCCCGCCGCGGGCCTTCGGGGCACTTCGGCAGCGGGTCCCGGAACGGAAGGGGCCCCCCGCCGCCGAAGACCGGGCTGCGCTTCG
Source organism: Mauremys mutica (assembly GCF_020497125.1). Classification (NCBI taxonomy): domain Eukaryota; kingdom Metazoa; phylum Chordata; order Testudines; family Geoemydidae; genus Mauremys; species Mauremys mutica. The sequence goes on along the minus strand of NC_059073.1, from coordinate 66,636,728 downwards.
ACGGCGGCGGGTCCCGCTTCTCCCCCCCCGCCTGGCCCCGGCCCCCACTTCTCCCCCCCCCCGGCCTCGGCCTCAGCTTCTCCCCCACCCCCTCGGCCCCGGCCCCGGCTTCTCCCCGGCCCCGAGCGCGTCGCCGGCAGGGCCTGAGCTCCGTCCCGCTCAGAGCCGCGTGGTGAGGGGGCGGGGCGATGAGCTCCACGCCGGGCGGAGGCAGCTGCCCCGCCCCCTCCCCACGGCGCTCTGAGCGGGACGGAGCTCAGGCCCCGTTGGAGCTCCCAGCCCCACCCCCTCACCACGCGGCTCGGGGCGGGGCTCAGGGGCTCGGCCGGAGTCTCAGCGCTTGATGCGCCGAGGCTCCAGGAGAGGGGCGGAGGCGGGAGCGTCCGCTCTTCTCTTGGGGGCCCCTGCGGAGCCCGGGGCCCGGGGCAAATTGCCCCCTTTGCCCCCCCCTCTGGGCGGCCCTGGCTTAAACCACAGACATTTCTCATATAAAATCAGATGTACCTATATCATGCTTTAGGATCACATGCAAACAATGTGATATAAAAGTGTGCAAAAAAATAATTTAAAAATATGCCCTAGAAGTACAGATTTGAGAGTAGAGCTGACTGAAAAATGGAATTTCTGTCCCAGGGGAAATTCTGATATTTCTGTATTTGGTTTTGTTCCAAATAGGATGAAGACTATAAATATCAAAACTAGAAGCTGGTTGAAAAATTTCTGATGGAATGTTTTTTTTCTGTCAGAAAATGCTTTTTTGTCAAAACTGACATATTTTGCAGGAATGTGCTGATCTCCACAAGTACCAGAGGGGTAGACGTGTTAGTCTGTATCCACAAAAACAACAAGGATTAGTCTTTAAGACTAATCTTAAAGATGCCCAAATAAATCTGTTAGTCTTGAAGGTGCGCCGGACTCCTCATTGTTTCTGATCTCCACAAAACTTCATTTTGAAAAAAAAAGGAAACAAAGCATTTTGATTATTCCATTTTGACATTATCAGGATGAAATATTTCAATTTTTGTTTCATAAAGAATTTTTGTTTCCTATATTTTGATTGTATTTATTTATTTATTTCTGAAAGAAAACAAAATTCAGAATGTCAGAATCTCCTCCACCTCACTAATGGTGATATATACACTGAACTAGAGGGGTGAGAGAATAGAACCACCTCATACCCAGCATGCGAATTCCCTCAGTGTAGATGAACATTTGCCCCAAAGCTCTCTCTTTGACAGGCTAGAATGGAGCTACCCAAGAGACACTCCCTATGTCCCTGCTCCATCCTCAACCTGTCAGCAAATGGTGTCTAAAGCTGGTAACATATTTAAAAGAATTAGAATGGGCATTTGAGGCCAGATCCTCAGATGATGTGAACTGGTGTAGCTCTATTGACTTCATTGAAACTACACTGATTTACACCAGCTGGGTATTTGGCCCATTATTTTAAGCCATTCTTAGAAGGACATCAAACATTCACACCAATGTAGCCTGTGTGTCACATCCAAGCCTAAAAACAGATTGACAGTGACCAAGGAAATCTTTGGACTCTGAATTTGTCAGAGTTGTCCTTTCCACATAACCTTTCCAATTATATTCCCAAAAAAAGGGAGATTAGAGACAGAAGATAAGGGGCTGAATTCTGAGAATCAAGTTTTCTTCAGCAAGGGCCAACCAAAGGAAGGGATTGACAGTCTCCTCAAAAAACAGACTTAGTACTTCCCTACTTGATCTTACCAGCCTGGCAGGATATGGATCAAGTCTGCAAGTCATAGCTCAGAGATCCCCAGGCACCTCTAGCTCCTCCATGAATAACAGAGGCTTATGGGCAAACAGGCAAGATTCACATTTGTCTGTACCAGACATGACTTTGCCTCCACGGAGATCATAAGTCTGGTCAGATTCCAATTACTCTTTTCAATAAAGAAAATAGACATCTCCTCACAACAAGAAACATTCAACTGTTTCTGAACAAAGACAACCCCAAGTTCCCCAAGGCTATTCACCACACTTCACATGTCTACAGATTACAATTTATTAGCTGCTGTAACGAAGGTGAAGATACCTTTCTTTACCTCCCATACAGCTCTGACAAAAGATTTCAGAACTTTGAATTCTAAAATGTGAGTATGTTTATTTGAAAGTATGCACGCAAAACATGCATTTGTATACACAAATATATTTAAATAAACAAGTACCCATTGGCAATGGATACACATACAAATATATTTTGTAGACTTAATTTACACACCAAATTTTGAAAAATTGGCCCTAAAGAGTTTAGAAACATTTGCTCATTGAGAGGAACCCCCTCCCCCATCATAGAATATGTTTTATAACATTAGCCTCCTTTGTTGAATAGCTGAATGTGCAGTCACAACTAGTTAAAACTGCAGCAATGAGCATTTAATACCCATTGGAACAGGTCAACTTGAAATGTTCCAAAAAATGCTTGTGCTAGCTGCCTGACACAGCTTTTGCAATATGATAAAGAGTAAAGTGTTTTCTGAACTATCAATCAGGGACACCTTTGGAATTTTAGGGAAGGAAAATAGAGATTGACTCATTATATATAAAATAAATGCAGATAAACAGACTTTTCTCTCAGTAAGAGAAGGTCCATGCTGGTTGTTTTTCTAACACAGGGGTTGGCAACATTTCAGAAGTAGTGTGCCAAGTCTTCACTTATTCACTTTAACTTGAGGTTTCACGTGCCGGTAATACATTTTAACGTTTTTTAGAAGTCTATATTATATAACTAAACTATTGTTATATGTAAAGTAAACAAGGTTTTCAAAATGTTTAAGAAGCTTAATTTAAAATTAAATTAAAATGCTGATCTTACGCTGCCGGCCCACTCAGCCCGCTGCCAGCCTGGGGTTCCGTTCACCTAGTTTGGCAGCGGGCTGAGCGGGGCTGGCGGCTGGGACCCCAGACTGGGGGTGCAGATGGGAATGTGTGGGAGTGGGGTGCAGGAGCTCCCATTTGGTGCTCAGGGTGAGGGTGGGGATGTGGAGGGGTGCAAGAGTCGGGGCATGAGTTGTGGGGGGCTGAGTATGTGTGGGGGTGCAGGAGTCAGAATGGGGGCTGGAGGTGTGTGAGGAGGTGCAGGAGTCAGGATGTTGGATGGCTGGGTATGTGTGGGGGGTGCAGAAGTCAGGGCTGGGGTTGTGGAGGGTGCAGGGGTCAGGGCAGAGGGCTGTGTGTGGGGGAGGTGCAGGGGTCAGGGCAGAGGGCTGGGTGTGTGGGGTGGGTTCAGGGGTCAGGGCAGAGGGCTGGGTGTGTGGGGTGGGTTCAGGGGTCAGGGCAGAGGGCTGGGTGTGTGGGGGAGGTGCAGGGGTCAGGGCAGAGGGCTGGGTGTGGGGGTGGGTTCAGGGGTCAGGGCAGAGGGCTGGGTGTGTGGGGGGTTCAGGGGTCAGGGCAGAGGGCTGGGGTGCTTGACTCGTGGGAGTACTCCCAGCACCCTGCCATGAGTGGCTCATGGCAGGGGGCTGGAGGGGATATGCCCCAATTCCCCTTTCCCCAGGGCCCCATCTGTTCCCACCTCTTCTCTGCCTCCTCCCCAGAGCAGTGAGCGTGCTGTGGCTCTGCTCCCCTCCCCCTCACAAGGGCGATCAGCTGATCAGCACAGAGAAGGAGAGGAGGAGGGGCAGGAAAGTACCACGCTGGGGGAAGAAGCGGGGGAGGGGGGAGCTTGGCTGCTGGCAGGACCAAGCTTCTGCCTCCTGCCCCCTTAGGAGAGAGCAGTGGGCGGAGGGGCTGAGTGGGGCTGGGACCCCGGCAGGCGGCAGGTAGCAGCATGCCATTAAAAATCGGCTCGCGTGCCGTCTTTGGCATGCGTGCCGCAGGTTGCTGGCCCCTGGCCTAACATCTCCAGTGACTGAATGGAACAAATAAAAAGAAAATCACAGCAGGCTATAGACTCACATTTATTACTTGGAAATTAGATTCAACTGTTTAGTAGAATCTATCAACACAACAATATATTTGCTTGGCAGAGGCTTTTCATGGTATTTGGCTCTTAGCAAGAGTAGACTGCTATATGCATTAGTGTTCCTTAAGACAGAGAAATTGGAGATGTCAAGCTTAGCACCATTTTTTCACTGTCACGGTTATTACATTTTAGTATAGCTTTCATGGAGTTTGGTTAAAAAACAACCCTTTCCTACACAAGTATTGGTTTTGACAAATCAGTATTTTCTGACAAAATAATCTCATGTGTTGTAAATACCTCATTAAACACTTTACATATACATTTTGCACCCTCTTGGTTAGACAAGTTAGGCACCTATTTCATCATCTACATTTGCAAACTGCTTTTCAACCCAAGCATCTTCCACTATTTCCAATGGTTTACATTAGACCTGGTCAAAATATGGAAAAAGTTTAATAAAAATCATTTCCATTTCAATTAAATTTTCTGACCAGCTCTAGTTTACATGCAGTGAAAATATAGCTGAATGAAGCCATAGCTGCCTAGAGCAATTACAGCCTGGATATATTTGAACTACCATATGAATTTGGATGTCACAAAATTGATAGGTTGTCAGTCAAAAGACAGAAGCTTACATCAATTAGTGATGAGCCAAAGGGTTTAATGCTTTTTAAACGTTTGCTTAGGGTAAAACCACAACTTTTCATTAACTAATATTAGTATTGCAAATTACCTATGGTTAAAACTACTGGTAAATTCTATGCAAAATTAGAAGTAGTTTTGAATCAATAAATCCATATTCAGGGTTATTGTGTGACATGTGGGAAGAAGACTTGACTCAGTTGTAGTTATTTAGGAATGCAAGTTTGAACCGACATGTCAGTAGTTAAATAATTGTCTCCCATTGTAATTTTAACTGAATTGTCATCAACAGTCTCATTGACGATACTATAACTATATAATTGAAAAATCATGGAACAGGTCCTCAAGGAATCAATTCTGGACAACTTAAAGGAGGGGAAAGTGATCAGGAACAGTCAGCATGGATTCACCAAGGGCAAGTCATGCCTGACTAACCTAATTGCCTTCTATGATGAGATAACCGGCTCTGTGGATGAGGGGAAAGCAGTGGATGTGCTATTTCTTGACTTTAGCAAAGCTTTTGATACAGTCTCCCACAGTATTCTTGCCAGCAAGTTAAAGAAGTATGGGCTGGATGAATGGACGGTAAGGTGGATAGAAAACTGGCTAGATGGTCGGGCTCAACAGTTAGTGATCAATTGTTCCATGTCTAGTTGGCAGCCGGTATCAAGTGGAGTGCCCCAAGGGTCGGTGCTGGGGCCGGTTTTGTTCAATATCTTCATTAACGATCTGGAGGATGGTGTGGACTGCACCCTTAGCAAGTTTGCAGATGACACTAAACTGGGAGGAGTGGTTGATACGCTGGAGGGTAGGGCTAGGATACAGAGGGACTAGACAAATTAGAGGATTGGGCCAAAAGAAATATGATGAGGTTCAACAAGGACAAGTGCAGAGTCCTGCACTTAGGACGGAAGAATCCCATGCACTGCTACAGACTAGGGACCGAATTTCTGGGCAGCAGTTCTGCAGAAAAGGACCTAGGGGTTACGGTGGACGAAAAGCTGAATATGAGTCAACAGTGTGCCCTTGTTGCCAAGAAGGCTAATGGCATTTTGGGTTGTATAAGTAGGGGCATTGCCAGCAGATCGAGGGACGTGATCATTCCCCTCTAGTCGACATCAGTGAGGCCGCATCTGGAGTACTGTGTCCAGTTTTGGGCCCCACACTACAAGAAGGATGTGGAAAAATTGGAAAGAGTCCAGCGGAGGGCAATGAAAATGATTAGGAGGCTGGAGCACATGACTTATGAGGAGAGGCTGAGGGAACTGAGATTGTTTAGCCTGCAGAAGAGAAGAATGAGGGGGGATTTGATAGCTGCTTTCAACTACCTGAAAGGGGGTTCCAAAGAGGATGGATCTAGACTGTTCTCAGTGGTAGAAGATGACAGAACAAGGAGTAATGGTCTCAAGTTGCAGAGGGGGGAGGTTTAGGTTGGACATTAGGAAAAACTTTTTCACTAGTAGGGTGGTGAAGCACTGGAATGGGTTACCTAGGGAGGTGGTGGAGTCTCCTTCCTTGGAGGTTTTTAAGGTCAGGCTTGACAAAGCCCTGGCTGGGATGATTTAGTTGGGTTTGGTCCTGCTTTGAGCAGGGGGTTGGACTAGATGACCTCCTGAGGTCCCTTCCAACCCTGAGATTCTATGATTCTATGATTCTATGAAAGTATAACGCTTGACTGATGAATCAATAAGAACTTGAATTAAGGAACCATATTGATACCAAAATCACAACCTTAAAAGAACATGGACCAAATTTATCTCCTTGTGATAAGTCTCTGATTTATCAGTTATTGCCTGATTAAGCTTTAACATCCTAGGTTAAGTCAATTCATTTGGGACAAATCCTCAGCTGGTATAAATTGGTGCAATTACATTGATCTAAACTTTTTAAACTTTATTGGAACTATAACACAACCATCTTTATTTTACTCTGTAATTTCTTATTGTATTGTAAATTCTATTTTGCTTAATACAATGTATAAAGGCCATGTTCTGACACCCTATTTGAGAGGAATAAGACCTTATTCTGAATTCAATGAGACCACTCAAGAAGTGCTATTCCATGAGAGTAAGGCTATTAGGATCTGGTCCTACAATTATAAGGACTCTTGAGTCTGCACTTTACCTAAAATAAAATGAATTGATAAGGATAATTGGTTAGTTACTTACTTACCCAATGTGTATGTTTTATATAGAGTTAGCCAGAAAATAGTCCTTTTCCCTCAAGATTTAATTTTTCAGCAAAAAATCTAAACCCAATTAAAAAAATTTGTCATTGAAAACTTTTAGCAGAAAACCAAAAACTTTGATTCATAAATGCCAGCACAGTGCCTAGTGGGGTTTGTCAAGTTCCCATTCTCTTCTATGACACAGGCTACTTGATTGGACTACATGTCCCATGATATACCACAATCTGTCCTCTGACTGAGCAACCGTGATGCATCATAGGAGTCCCTGGCCATCGAGAGAGATATTGTCCAATTTGAGAACCTCGTGGATAGAGGAGTAAGGAGGCAGGAGACAGCCAAACTACAACTCTCATGAAGCACTGCAGCACCATTTCCAAAACAAAATGTTCTGGGTGCTCAGCTTGTTGATGAAAAGTCAACATTTTCCATGGAAAGCAGATACTTTTTTATTATTCTTCAGTTGAAAACCCAATTTTTTTTGCCAAAAAACAGTTTGCTGGAATTTTTTGCCCAGCTCTAGTTTTATACTATATCTATCCAAATGTTCTCATACATCTCTTTCCCTTTTCCTGCCTCCAGAGACTGTCCCATGCTCTCGCTTTTCTCCACTGTTACAGATCAACTTCTACCTGGAGTAGTGTTTTTAAAAAAATAAAACTGTGGGGGAAGTACATGCACGAAGTGGATAATCTTGAATGCAGTCCACATCAATAACTGTGATAGTTATTCAAACACACAAATATAATTAACTATTCAATAAATAGCACCCCTCCAATTTACTATAAATGCTTGAGTGAATGCTAATGGGGTCACTGAGCTCTTTGAACTGCCACTGACAGAACAATAAAGAGCTCCTGTGGTTTGCAAGAAACAGCATAGTATAATTTTGCTTTCTTTCCAAGGGCATTTCTTAATGATATCATTATACTGTCTAAACTCCTACTCCATTTTCAGAAATGCAAAATGCTTCAGATGACAAGTTACCTTCCTTTCTCCCTTGGAGAGTTGAATCTCAATTATAATTTATAATGTGTTACTTACCCAGTTAATATTCTTTTTCTATGCCTCTGGAAGGTGCCAGCTATGGTATTTTTAATGAAGCACCCTATTTTACAGACTTTTTACTCTAAAAGTAGAGCAACTGCTCCCAAAGATATAGGCTTATCAACAAGTTTGCTGAGCAGGCAAGGCAAATAAATCCCACTTGTTCTATCGTATAAGGCAAAGCAAAATAGTTTAGATACATCTCTGTTGCAGACAGTGTTACTGCCTGCACAATATGCCTGGAGCTCTAATAAGAAACCTTGCTACCAGAATTCTGCCATCAGTGAAGGTGTGTGTGCACGTACGCAGGCATGCGTGCATGAATTACCTTTGGGGGGGAAAAAAAGAGAATGCTAATTGAAGTGTTTGAAGTATGTTGCTCTGACTGTTTTTACTCCCTCTTTTTGGGTTCATGTTCCACAACTATTTTAGCAAATGAGCTAAACTCTCAGGAGTCTGCTAAACTGGCACAGGAAGTGAATGTTGCAGAATATTCACAGAAAGTGAATTTTGAGTCCATCATTCTGAGAATTCACCACTCTTATCAGGGAACAGAAACAGACCATACTAGCTATGTATCCATCCAAGACAGCCAGAATTGCAAAAAAGGAGTACTTGAAGCAGTATTTGTAGCAAGTAGTGGGTGAGTAATCGATACACTGAAATATACTCACATAACATATATAGCAAATAACTATAAATAGGAACAAATCTGGGGAAAGTGTGACCCGTTGGTAGACAACTTGCCGTCAGAAACCAAAAGCTATGTTCAATGAATAAATTGTTCAATACATATATTTTGCCCAGCTCTAACTGTGTGCATGGACAGAAGAGGGAGAGAAGCCATACAGAGTTATTTTATGTCCCTATCCCAGGAAGGAAACTACGTCTGGAAGTTCAGAAGCTTAAGTAGGCAGGAAGAGTTTGGAAAGTGATCATCTTTGCCTAAAAGCAACTTTGTCAGTTAATCCTCTTTTAACAACATTTTTTGTTTGGTTATATTATACAGTACAAATACTGACTGAATGACTATTTCATGGGCTCAGAATAATGAGTCTTAGAAGGCTGCTCTCATTAATGGAATGATTTGCAAGGACATGAACATTTTGCTGAAAACTGTAACAATCCATTTTTAATGATGCTGCTGGTACAATAGTTTTGGTTGATTGCACTTTCTATTTCCCCTCAAAATCACTGTCTCAGACATTGGGTCATAGACACTGTCCTCCCCACTGTTTATGTTGTGTAGGGGGCACAATTTCACAAGTATATAGTCTCACCAATTGCTATTATTCCTGCCACTGTGGCAACCAAAAAGCAAAAATCTGTGACTTTCTCTTTATGTGCTCATTCACGGTTCAGGTTTGCAAATTCCAAACCCAGAGAACAACCACACATCACTTCTGCATGGGGCCTGTAGGCCACACTTTCAAATCGGAGCTCTTTGAAATCAGGCAGCCTGGCACACTGAAAGTGTGGAAAAACATTTTGCAAATGATTTCACTGGAGATGAAACATCTGTTGATGTGTGTGTAGGCAGCATTTCTTTTCGAAACCTGTCCGCTTCTGTAGAGACAGCCTTGAAAAAGGTGATAGAGTTGGACACTTTGAACTCCTTGACTTAACTCAAATTTCATTGCAGCTTAACTGTTTTGTCATGTAAAGTATGTACCACGGTTCTTTAAAGATCTCTAAATAGTGTCTACATGCAAAATGCAATATAGCAGCAATTTATGAATGTTTTATCTATTCCTTTTTATCTCAATTTCTGCATCTTCAATCATGATCTCACTTAGCTTCCTGCTTGCTATTGCATGCATCCACATGCAATAAGAAATGAAATATTGCCATAAAGGAAACTTTATGAAGCAGAGCCGTCAGTGCCATTTATTTGTGTTCAGTGTCAGAATTATGCAAATGTGCTCTGTGACAATGCATCAAATATTAATAAGCTTTCTGTCAGGAGACGGTAATGGAAGGTAATTTACAGTAGTTTGCTTTGCTAAATATACAAGAGAACATGCTTTCACATATTTTATTGCCATACCTGTCACATTCCCATGTTATGTCCCTCCTCCAGTAATTTTTACCTCTTAAGCGTGATTTCTGAGGTGGTGTCTCTCCTTTAAAGAGATGTGGTTTAGGTGGCTGGGAAGATCCTGAAAGGTTCAAAGTCATTTGGGGATGAATGAAGCCTTTTAAAAACTTGTAATATATTTGGGGGGAAACAGCACATTTTTCAAATTATAAACCTATTTTTGGCTATGCCTTGAGAATCTCTGTGAATTCAACATACATTAAATACATTAGTTTTCATCTTATGGCAAAAGAAATTAAATAAAATTAGAGGCAGATATGCCTGTAATATATGCCTACTTATGTAGCAATATCAGCAGAAGCTGCTCAAGACACTCTGCCACCTTAGGCAAAATTCAATGTGCTGCCCCCTCCTAGCCCGAGAACAGAGCTTCTCAACCAGGTTCATTGGACTTTCCTGGGGAAGGGGGCAGAGAGCCTTTAGATGGTTTGGTAGCTATGGCAGAAGGCAGGTCAGGGGGCAAGCAGCAGGTCTCAGCACCACTGATTCAGTTTTGGCCCAGCCACCCCTCCCTCATGATGGGGTCAGATGGGCCAAATTTGAGTGAGCGGCGTGATCCAGTGTGCGGGTTTGTAGTCCCACTCAGGTTTGGCCTAGCCACCCTGATGCCCTAAGCAGAATATGCTGCTATAGGTAACTGCCTAGTTTGCCTACAGCTAGAGCAGCCCCTGAATATAAGGGTTTCTATCCTCTTCTGGTGGCACCCACTACAGGAGAGAGGACTGCAGGTCAGATGCTCCATCAAGCAGGGGGCAGTCTACATATAGATTTATGAGGAAATCCTGCCCCAATCCTTAGAGGTCCCAGACACAGAAAAACTGGCTCTATGTTCTGAGACAGGACAAGTGTTATGACATTTCACCCCCATATAGAGGGTTCGCTGCACTGTTGCACAAGGGAGTCTGGGGGGCAGAGGGAGGACTGGCTAGGTTCCCCTATTGCTGGGATCCACCAGCCATTTCCCCCCTCATTTCTCATGGGGCTCATGAGCTCTGGGAGTTACAACAGCCTCCAGGCATCAGTAGTGTCCAAAGATCAGCTGCTCAGCACATCCAAGCCTTTATTCAGGCACCAGCTGTTCAGCACACCCACTCCTACGGATCTCACTCTCTTCCTGTCCATCTCAGTCATAACATAAGAAGCACATTGTCTCCCTCATTGAGATCGGTATCAGCATGCAAGTACTATGCTTAAAGTACTACCAAGAATTAGTAGTTTGGGCTGGAATTTGTCCCATCATTAAATACGTTGGTCCAGATCTTCAGAAGTGTAAACCACTTCTGAAGTGTAAGTTCCTTTAATTTTATTTATTTATTTTATGGTTCCATTAAAATAAGTATTGCTACCCCATTTTATACCAGCTGAGGATCTGACCCATTACATTCAAAGTGTATAAAAAGCAAGAACAACGACCCTGTTAAACTAGATTTGCTAAAGATGATTTTTTCATTAATTCGTGCTTATCTACCTCTGATTAATAGGAAACTTGTAGATTAATGCTGTTTTGATAAGAGAGAGAACTCTCTGACGAGCCCTGTAAAATGAAAGAAGTTGCAATCAGCATGTAAGAGACATCAGTGTCTCTCTTTAGACAACCTGTCTCTCTCCTTATGCACTCCCATAACAAAAATAAATAAACCACCCCTATCATCATCATCATAATTGTATAAAACTTTTTATTTCTAAGGATTCATCTACTGCTGAAACATAGCCATCTCTGGGGTGGACTGTTGCAAAATTCTTCATCTGCAACTTTTTTCCAGAGAAAACCGCTGAATTAATGACACCAAAATGTTTCACCAAATTGTTCGTTTTGAAAAAAACTCACCAACATCTAAAAAAAAATCAAAACATGTTGTGCTAATGACTTTCAATTCAAAAGTTCCTTTAATTTTATTTTTAAAAATTCAAAAATGTTTTTGAGTGGTCATTTTGATTTTGTCAAAAAAACGACCATACTGGGTCACACCAAAGGTCCATCTAGCCCAGTATCCTGTTTTCTGACAGTGTCCTGGAAGGAATGAACAGAACAGGTAATCAAGTGATCCATTCCCTGTCACTAGGGCCGTCCCTACCCATACACAAAGTATGCAGCTGCGTAGGGCACCAGGAAATTTGGGGCACCAATTTCCTGGTGCCCTGTGCAGCTGCGCGCTGCTCCAGCCCCTGACCCCCCACTTCCCCATGGCTGCCGTCTCTGTTCCACCCCAGTCCCACCTCTTCCCACCCCAGCTCCACCCCAGCCCCACCCCCACTGCACCCACCAGCGGCGGAAAGTGCAGCAACCTGGCCCCAGCCATGCCACCGGTGAGTGCTGGGAGGTGGTTCCCCCATGCCAGCCCCGATGCCCTACACAGAGGCCTGGGGCCAGCCCCCTCTCCCCCTGCAGAGGCCTGGGGCCCCACAGGGCAGGGGGGCTGTGTAGGGCCCCAGAATAGTTAGGGACAGCCCTGCCTGTCGCCCATTCCCAGCTTCTGGCAAACAGAGGCTAGGGACACCATCCCTGCCCGTCCTGGCTAATAGCCATTGATGGACCTACCCTAGCTCTTTTTTGAACCCTGTTATACTCTTGCCCTTCACAACATCCTCTGGCAGAGAGTTGCACAGGTTGACTGTGCATTGTGTGAAGAAATACTTCCTTTTATTTGTTTTAAACCTGCTGCCTTATTAATTTCATTTGGTGACCCCTGGTTTATGCGTTATGAGAAGGAGTAAATAACACTTCCCTATTTACTTTCTCCACACCAGTCATGATTTTATAGACCTCTATCATATTCCTCCTTTAGTCGTCTCTATTCCAAGCTGAAAAGTCACAGTCTTATTAATCTCTCCTCATATGGAAGCCGTTCCATACCCCTCATTATTGTTGTTGCCCTTTTCTGAACCTTTTCCAATTCCAATATATCTTTTTTGAGATGAGGTGAGCACATCTGCACGCAGTAATCAAGATGTGAGCGGACCATGGATTTATATAGAGGCAATATATGATCATTTCTATCTTATTATCTATCCCTTTTATATGTATAGTTGGGATTATGTTTTCCAGGGTGCATTACTTTGCATTTATCAACACTGAATTTCATTGGCCATTTTGTTTGCCAGTCACCCAGTTTTGAGAGAGCCCTTTGTAGCTCTTCGCAGTCTGCCTGGGATTTAACTATCTTGAGTAATTTTGCATCGTCTGCAAATTTTGCCACCTCACTCTTTCGCCCTTTTGCCAGATTATTTATGAATATGTTGAATAGGACTGGACCTAGGACAGACCCCTGGGGGACACCACGATTTACGTCTCTCCATTCTGAAAACTGACCATTTATTCTTACCCTTTGTTTCCTATCTTTTAACCAGATACCAATCCATAAGAGGACCTTACCTATTATCCCATGACAGCTTACTTTGCTTACGAGCCTTTGATGAGGGACCTTGTCAAAGGCTTTCTGAAAATCTAAATTCACTATATCCACTGGATCCCCCTTGTCCACGTGCTTGTTGACTCCCTCAAAGAATTCTAGTAGATTGGTGAGGCATGAGTTCCCTTTAAAGAAACATATTGATTCTTCCCCAACAAGTTATGTTCATCTATGTATCTGACAATGTTGTTCTTTACTATAACTTACAAAACTTTTCATTTGACCCCAAATTAATTTTTGATTTTTCAATTTGCTGAAAATTTTGAAAATGTTCGTTTCAGTCTGACCTGAAACAAACTTTTTCCAACTTTCTGAAATTGCCAACAAACTGAAAAATCCATTTTTGCACAACTCTACACAGCAACACTGTAGACCTGATTCTCCTTTTACAGCTTCAACACTATTTCTGATTTACACTGTTGTAAATGAGAACAAATTAGTATTAACATCAGAATTATATTGTTTAAATATATCAGTACATCATATGCAGTGTCAATGAACAGGGAATCGCTAAATGTATGCAGTCCAGCCTCTGAGTTACAGGCTTCATTTTTTAAACAAATCTGTACTTTAATGCATATGTATTATTTCCATTTATTTTCAGCTTCAATGATATACGGAGCTGCAGTTTTGCTACGACTTGCCAATTGTTTCAGCTGATTTACATAAAAAGGTTCACAGGCTGCAGAAACTTTTGCCTGAAGGATACAAATAATCATGCAAGAAACCAAAATGTTGAAAAGCATACTAAATGCCTGCGTTCAATGGAAAGCTGCTTGCATTTCTCACTTTGCACATCTAGCCATGTACATGTCAGAGTTCAGTGCACTTAAAATATAGCTTGATTAAATAATTCAGACATTTCAGTTGGATCTCCACATAGCGCTAAACTGTGGTATTTACCCCCCTTACTTTGCAAACGGGATGAAGTGGAGGTGGAGGGGCTGTACTACTCCAGGATGAGCACTGGAGAGATTGTTACTCTCACAGGCACCATCTTTCCCAGTGCTTCTCTACTTGCACTTTGCACCAACCATTGGGTCAGTAGGGGGAAGGAGTTGGACTATGACCCCACCTACTCCCTGCCCGTATCCACCTGTTTTTGGCATCTTGCTCACCAATGGAGCCAGGGGTGAGTTGTTCTTGTAATTCCCAGAGTTCAGGGAGGGCAGAGACTGATACTGTGGAAGGCCCTTGTACAGTATTGTCAACCCAAACCATTCAATAATCATGAATAAAGCCCCACAAAAGCATGAGATTGGCTTAAAATCATGGTTTTAAAAAAACAAATATGGTGTTAATTGTATTCTAGGTTTTTTAGCCTTTAATGGGCACTTGATTCATATTTTCAAGCTATTCTCTGCCACTATGAGGGCTAGAAGCTTTTTTTTTTAAATGAAAGCTGAGATCCTCATGCAAGATCATGATTCCAGCTGCTGGAAAGGAATGTGCCAAAAATCACAAGACTTATGATAAAAGCATGAGAGATGGCAACACTGTGATTCTGCAGCTGCATCCCATCACTGCTTTATCATTTGTTGCCCCCCAACTCTACTTGAATCCTGGGTTCAGTGGCTTCTCCCCCTTAAGTTGGAGAAGGGGCCTTCAGATGCAGGTGGGATTTCAATAGGAGTATGGGGTGCAAGGCTGCTGTTTGCCTACCCCATAACCCCTAGGAGCTTAGGCAAGGGCTCCTCACAACCTGGCCTTTACTAGCCCTGTGGAAGTGCTAATTGTGTTCCTTTGCAGTGCTGCTTGCAGATCTATGTATTCATCTTTATCTGAAATGGTGCCATTAGTGGAAACATGGGGCTGAATTATCCCCTTACTTTGAACATTGTCAGTAGCCATCTGCTAGCTGGGTGCTGGTGGATGGGCCAGTTTTGACACAAAAGTACCTCATTACGTTACTGACTGCAGTTCAGATATTTGCCATCACAGTGGAGGGGCAGCGTCTTAAAAAAAAAGAGTGTGTTTTCCTTTAAATTAGGAGAAAGAACACATTTATACTGCTTTTTGCTTCTGTTAGCCCTGCAGAGACAAATGAGCAAAGAGACAGTATGCTGGAAACGCTTGTACATCCACTGAATTCTTCACTTAGTTCTAATCATTTATACTTGTGCAAACTCACTGGGCTATATAAGTATTAGTAAAGTCAGAATTGGACCTACAAACCCTTTACTATTGGTGAGAATCAATAAGAAGGAAAGAACCCAACAGTACTTTCAAATCCTAGGTAGAGTTTATGTGGTTTGTTGTTAGGAAGAACACATGTTTTTTACTTGCAAAATGAATATATTTGATATGGAAATCATTGTGAGACTAACAAATTAGTGCTTGTTGTCTTAGTGGTAGAAGAGGGCTTTTCGTTCTAGCAAACAAAGGCATTACAGATCCAATGGCTGGATGCTGAAGCTAGACAAAGTCAGATTAGAAATACAGTGCACATTTTTAACAGCGAATGTAATTAACCTTTGGAATAATTTACTTAGAGGTTTGATGACTCCTTCATTGCTTGAAATCATTTAATCAGGATTGGATGTTTTCCTAAAAGATATGCTTTAGCTCAATCAGGTCTTACAGGACTTGACACAGGACTCAGTGAGGGAAATTTGATGGCCTGTTTATGCAGGAGATAAGACTAGATAATTATAATGGTCGCTCCTGGCCTTCAAATCTAGGAATTTGTGAAAAATAGGAAAACTGATTCTGCTGTTTTTGCACAGTCACTTTTCAGTGTAGAAACACACTTTAATGTTGCTTGTTTCTTTGTATTCCTGTGAGACAAGGCAGCATCTAAAATCTAAAGGGAAACACACATTTTTATGCACCGGACCAATCAATCTTTGATGAGGATGCAGTCTCAGAAAGAGATCATCAGCACCTACAGGATTTTATTAGTCAGGTCAATCTTGGGCCTTCTCACCCAGGTATTTACAAGTGGAAGAACTACATCATGAAGAGCTTGTTGACCCAGGTCTGTCTTTTTTAGAGTTCCCAGTAGGAACTAGTGTACTGTAAATATAGGAGAACACAATGTCTGTTTCAAATAAGACAAAAGGTTAATATCATGTTTAATGAAATAATTGGGGGAGTTGTGATTTGCCATGTCTCAGGTTTTGTTTTTCAAAACCCGAACCAGGAATGGCTCACATCTGAGTCATCACTATCAGCAGCGTACAAAGGAAATCGGATGTTCAATGTTCCTGCAATTGTAATTAAACTACTATTTCAGTTATACTAATGTAAAGTGTTATGTAAGGGATACATTGATGTTCGCCATAGACAGGGAAACTGGGTTTAAGTAGATATTTAACCTGACATTGTGTCCTTTAAAGTTAAAAAACATTTCAGCTTTATAAAGTACTTAATATTATATCCAAAGAGAAATAATAACAGTTATATAAGTGGTGTCGCATCGGTAGGCAGGTGCGGCTCTAGGCACCAGCAAAACAAGCTGCTGCCTAGGGCAGCAAAATATAGGGGGCGGCAAAAGGCTGGGGCTGGGGCTGGGGCTGGGGCCCCAGCTCATCCTGCCACTGTGAGCTGAGGAGTGGCCCGTCCCCTGCAGCCGGGCAGGGCCGCGCTACCGGCTCCGCTTGGGGGAGAGGGGGGGCCCCTTACCAGTAGCGCGGCCCCGCCTGGCTGCAGAAGACGGGCCGCTCCTCCTCCGCTTGTTCCCCAGGTCCTAAACAGCCCGGCAGCATCTTGGCTGGGGGCGGGGCTGAGCCCCGCCCCGCTCAGAGCCGCGTGGTCAGGGGGCGGGGCTACAAGCTCTGGGCCGAGTGGAGGCAGCTGAGCTCAGCCTGGAGCTCACGGCCCCGCCCCCTCCCCACGCGGCTCTGAGCGGGGAAGAGCTCAGCCCCCTCCGGAGCCATGCGGCTGGCGCACGGTGAGCCGGAGGTAAGCAGCCGGGGCTAAGGGGCAGGGAGTCCCGGGGACACTCAGGGGGCAGGGAGGGGGCACAGGTTCTGGGGGGGGGCGGTCAGGGGCCAGGGAAGGGGGGTTGGATTGGGGGGTCTCAGGGAGGTGTTTGTCAGGCACCCCCTGACCCCATTACCCCCCAGGCCCAGCCCTGACCCCCCGCTCCAAGCCCAGCCCCTCTGAGGTGGGCACCCCCCCCAAACCCATCCTCCCCACCCAGCCCTGACCCCCAGCTCCAAGCCCAGCCCCTAGGACCTGGGCACCCCCTCCGGCCCCATCCTCCTCACAGCCCTGACCCCCAGCTCTGAGCCCAGCCCCTCTGAGCTGGGCACCCCCTGACCCCATTCCCCCCACAGCCCTGACCCCCAGCTCCGAGCCCAGCCCCTCTGATCCAGACATCCCCCTCACCCCATTCCCCCCACAGCCCTGACCCCCAGCTCCAAGCCCAGCCCCTAGGACCTGGGCACCCCCCCGGCCCCATTCCCCCCACAGCCCAGACCCCCAGCTCTGAGCCCAGCCCCTCTGAGCTGGGCACCCCCCTGACCCCATTCCCCCCACAGCCCTGACCCCCAGCTCCGAGCCCAGCCCCTCTGATCCAGACACCCCCCTCACCCCATTCCCCCCACAGCCCTGACCCCCAGCTCTGAGCCCAGCCCCTCTGATCCAGACACCTCCCTCACCCCATTCCCCCCACAGCCCTGACCCCCAGCTCCGAGCCCAGCCCCTAAGACCTGGGCACCCCCCCGGCCCCATTCCCCCCACAGCCCTGACACCCAGCTCTGAGCCCAGCCCCTCTGAGCTGGGCACCCCCCTGACCCCATTCCCCCCACAGCCCTGATCCCCAGCTCCGAGCCCAGCCCCTCTGATCCAGACACCCCCCTCACCCCATTCCCCCCACAGCCCTGACCCCCAGCTCCGAGCCCAGCCCCTCTGATCCGGACACCCCCCTCACCCCATTCCCCCCACAGCCCTGATCCCCAGCTCCGAGCCCAGCCCTTCTGATCCGGACACCTCCCTGACCCCATTCCCCCCACAGCCCTGACCCCTAGCTCTGAGCCCAGCCCCTCTGATCCGGACACCCCCGACCCCATCCCCCACTGCCCTGACCCCCAGCTCTGAGCGCAGCTGCTCTGAGGTGGGCACCCTCCGACCCCATCCCCCCACCCCAGACCCCCAGCTCTGAGGCGAGCCCCTCTGAGCCAGACAACCTCCGACCCCATCTCCTCACAGTCCTGAGCCCAGCCCCTGGGAGCCGGGCACCCCCCAGAGTCCAGCTCCCCACCCAGCCCTGGGCAACAGCAGCACCACCTCCAGGCAGTGACAGCCCATTGGCACCAACCATCACCCAGCAACAGCCCATTTTGTAATTGCAAATGTATACAGACCAGTAAAGCATTTAATGTTTTTAAATAATGTATTTGGTGTATTTTCAAATTATTACAAATTAATTTTCACTAGTTATTTTTTACATTTCCAAATACATGTTACTATAGTATTGCAACTTTTTTTTATGGAAGGGGCCCCCAAAATTGCTTTGCCCTGAATCCTCTGGGCGGCCCTACCCAGTGTGTGTGAGGAGCCGGGGAGGGAGGGAAACGGGGTCCCCTGGAGCCGAGCCCGGGCTGCGATGGTGGCGAGGGGCTCCTGGAGTGTGTGAGGAGGTGAGCGGCCGACTGGGTTCGTCGGTGCTGAGCAGGTAGCCCCGCAGCCGGAGATCCTCGCCTTCCCTCCTGCCAGGGCTGGGCCAGGGCACCGTGAGGCTGAAGAGCAGCAGGTCCAGGGGGCTCTCCAGGTCTTTGGCTGCCAGCATGTCGAGGGTGAAGGTGGTGAGCGCGAACTGATCCACCTTGGCCACCAGCAGTGCTGCGAAGCCCAGGGAGGGGGCCGTGTTCTTTGCGCCACCCCATAGCCGTGCCGCCACCTGGAAGTACTCCCGCTCCGCGCAGCCCAGCAGCTCCACCCGCATGGGGACGGAGTCTCAGCTGGGCCAGGGCTCGGCTGCAGTGTGCTGGTAGCGGATCCCACATTTGTGGGGGAGGCCAGTGCTGGGGCAACAGGGGGTGAGAGTGGGGGGTACTGGTGGGCGGGGGGGGGCTCATGTCTGGGGCTGGGGGGGGCAGCCAAAAATTTTTTTGCTTGGGGCAGCAAAAAACCTAGAGCCGGCCCTGTCGGTAGGTGTCAGGTCCTCCAATGTCATTCCCCAGAGCCTGTTCTGGTCAGAGTCTGTACCAAGTGGATGGCCATAGCTGGCTCTCTGATGCCTAATGCAGTGTCACTAATGAGGAGCAGAAGGAATCAGGAGCAGTGTCTATGTGGCTCTATGGGTCTGTAGAGCTTCTATTGGTCATTTATCACGTACGCTCCTTTTTAGCTGAATGGGGCCTTAATGTTGGGCCAAATCCTGCAGACATCCATTGAGGGAGGTCCTGCCTGAGTCCAGACTGCAGCATTTGCCCCATTGAGACTAAATCATAATGGGATTGTTGTGGCAGGCTTTCAAAGAATTTCCCAACGCTGCCTCTAATCAATTTCCAGCTGTCACACCATTATTTTCATTGAATCAGAACTGCTTTACAGTTTTATGGTAGTTAAAACTAAGGATTACACACACATCTTTCTTCAAGCCATGTGCAATTTATTCTGTTTCCCCACTGTTTTGATTGCATTTTATGTGTACTTCATAACACAAAGTAAAAAGTGATTTTCTTTTCTCTTTTCAAATAAGGATAAATTATTCTGGAGGGAAGGAGTAATTGTTTCATTCACAGTGTGTGTAGCTGAATGCAGTTTAAGTTGAACAAGTGGAACTTTATTAAACCTGGTGCACTGCTCTGTTCATGTGCCTGAGTTGCTTCCCGCCTAACTCCCTGCATTTCCTGTTCCATGGGGAACATCGGACCTGTGATTCCAGTTCAACTGATCATGTGACACTTCCCTATTTTATTAACATTTTCATATAAACAATGAGGACATATAATTGATGCTTGTACACTTGTACAAGTCTGACTGAATCTTTCTGGAACGTTCCTCTGCTCTTGCCCACACTGCTAAAATGGTTCACCTTGGCACACTCCTTGCAATGCTGTCCTAGTGCAAGGTACTTCTCCTTTACCTGCTCATGCTGTCTCCTGCAGTAAGTACATCTCACTATGGCTACTTACTCCCTTTTTGTGATGTCTGACTGCATGTTCTTGGGAGGTGCGATGCCTCTTAGAAATTTCATCCTCTCGAGGCTTCCACCACATGCCCCATGGCTAAGCATCTATCTAATGTGAGCTCGCCTTCCTGAATGGGTTGCTCCTGCAGATGGTGATCCCATGTGCTGCAGACTGTGCTGTCCCAAATCGGGGGGTCAGTCAAATCCCCCAGATTGCATGTAGCAGCCAGTGTGTGTAAGGCAGTAACCTAGGGATCTATCCCCTTTCCTTTGGTGTGGTCTCTAGTGAAAAACCTGTGTTGCTCCACAGTTTCATTCTGCTCTGGGGAGCAGTAGGTCCCGAAGGCTCCTAGGACTGCTCTGAGGTTTGAGGCATTGGTGAGCTTCAGAGGGGTGCAGATCTCTCTGCTTCATACGCCAATAAGTAAAATAATAGTTTTATTTCTGTGCTGTTGTCATCCTCTCACATGGCCTGGTCTCTGTCCAGCTCAAACTCCTGCTTCCACTGGGTCCTGGGTTTGTGTCTGCAAAATCCAGGGCTCTGGGGGCTTCAGACCAAGTTCCCTGGCTCCCTCTACCAGCTGCTGCCCTGCTGAGAATTCACGGCTCAGTTACTGCCATCGTGTTTCATTCACAAAATGTGAAGCTGAACACAGGTTAAGTTGAACCAGTGAAATTGTATTAAGCTCTGTGCACTACTCAGTTGGTGTGGCTGAGTTGCTCCCAGCCTAACACTCCAAGATTCCTTTTCCACTGGTCTCCCCTCAGAAACAGCCCCTCCAAGGAACATTGGACCTCTGATTCCAGTTCCACCCATCATGACACAGTAACGTACTGTTATATGGGAGGCAGAATTTGGAAAAGATGCAGTTCAAGTTTAAAAACAAAGTACCTAGGCTCATTTTATATTGGTTTTCACCTCCATTTTATTTAAGATTCTATGTCAGATTGATTTTTGCCAACATGAAGGCGTGAAGAGTCAACATATTGGTTATACAACCTGAAGGAAATCTGGCACCATTGAACTCAATGGCAAAACTCCCATTGACTTCAGTTAGGCCAGGATTTCATCTCCTGTGTTTAAAACTCTTTGGTCTTCTCTGAATCTCTGTAATTACTGGACATGGGACAAGTCAGAGATGGTTTTAACTTCTCTTTTGCAAAATCTCAGTAGCCCTGGTTTGTGCTGCAAATAATTTTTAAATAATTCCTGCCCTTTTTCTAGGACTATCAACTAAAGCTGATTGAAAATACATAAAATTTCACAACTTTTTTTTGTCAAAAATTTGACCACCCAATTAGGTGGCTAAAAAGCTTCAAAAAACAATTTGTCAAAAAAACAAACAATTTTTTAAACTCCAAACCAGATCAGCTACAAAGGACAGCGTTTAGATTACATATATCACAAAATAGCACCAAAAGAGGGGAAAAGCATGCCATCCCCTTACCTGTCAATGTCTTCTGAGTGCAGAAGTGGAAAAAGGACAGACAGAGTGAGATGCTGTCTCAGGCTAAGTCTACACTGCAATCCAAAGGGTTATTACAGCTGGGATTGACATGCCCAGGCTAGTTTTACCCATGCTGGCATTGCTAAAACTAGCATTGTATAGGGAGGGACTTTAGTGGGAGCTAGCAACCGGTAAGGAGCGAGGGTCCCTTGCATATTTGTGCAGCCTGATCTGAAGCTCACGCTGCCTCATCTGAACCATCTTCTTAGCTGTGCTAACACAGGTAAAATTAGCATGGGCACGTCTATTCCAGCTGCAGACACACCTCAGATTGCAGTGCAGACATATCCTATAAATGCCATCTTCAGAGATAGTTAACAGCCCACTACCCCATTCAGCAAAGGCATTAATTCTCATTCTTCTCCTTCTCCAGCAGGGGTGCGTGTCTCCTCATTCTTCTCCCTACTGGTGTGTGTACGTGGGAAACTGAGGGACACTACCCCCTCCTGTCAAAGGATGAAAAAAATAATATCCTGCTCAGCACAAACCTGTGCTACTTTCAGCATCCAAGTGAAGGTGATTATTTCCAGCTGATATTTGGTCATTTGCTCTGTCGCATAGGAACTACAGGCTGCTTCCATAAGCATTCTTCGGTTCTACTTCAGCTGGGCAAAATTAGGAGCCCCTCAGTTCCACATCAGGCCATTAACCTGGGTTTTCCTCAATCAACTGCTGAACCAGCAATCAGATCTTCAGCACAGCCAGTCACTGCATTAGACAGAGAGGTCTGATTTAGCACAATGAATAACCTCACTGTACTAGCATGAAGCAAGTACATTGATGTGAAATCAGTCGTGTTTACCAGTTCAGAAAGTAAAAAGTAAAAGCATAATTTAAACAGTTATAATAAAAATGACACCACCACCACTTGGCACTTACATTATTGCTTCTCATCCATGGATCTCAAACTACTTTACAAAGGAGATTAGCCCCTTTACCCTTTTTATCACTAATAGAGGAATCTGAGATACAGGGTAACACAAGTAACTTGGTCCCCAGAGAACCAGTCTTCTAACCACTGAATCATACTGCCTCCCCTTTCTCAGGATGAGAAACCTTTAAAAAGTAGATAGCAGATGCTAGTGCTTCAGGGCACAAGCCAACCTCTTAGGATATGTCTACACTAAAATGTGATCCCAGGGTTAGTTGGACTTGAATCAGCTGATCTTGATTTAGAGAACCCAGGGCCTGAGTGTCTACACTGATAGTTAACCCTACATTAAGCATTTTCTAACCCAGGCTCGAACGTGGGACACTAGCCTCCATACTGCAGCACGCAGACCTGAGTCAAACCAGCCATATCCCAGACTCTCCAGTGCCGTCCCAAAATGTGGCTGCTCTAGCTCTTTGATTGTGGTGCAGAGCTGGAAAACTTGATTGCTCACCCTGCATGTTACAGGAAGTTTGAACAGCGCTAACACTGCTAAGCAGTCTTTTTGGTCTGCGCACTCCCAGCTACTGTAGCCAGCAACGTGGAAGAGGTGCCTTTTAAAGAACTTCTAGGGTTAGGAGATGGGCAGAGCTTCTGTGAGGTGCTGGCGGACATTTTGTCAGCATTTCTGACCCACCAAAGGCAACTGACAGAGCTTATGATGGAGCAGGAGGAGGCAAAGGAAGAGGAATACCCAGGCATGGCGGATTCAAACTGACTGCTGCTGCTCATGACACTTGGTATAGCTGCTGATGCCCACACTGCAGACCAGAACTTCTGGAGCTGGGTGGCATGGCTGCATGGAGCTAGGTTGCCTTGCCCAGCCACTCATGGGGCCTGATGGCATGGGCCACCCAGCTATGGAGTCTTCCAAGCTGTGTCTAGACTGCAGCACAGGGTAGCACACAAGTGACTCAAGCTGTG
This sequence comes from Mauremys mutica, assembly GCF_020497125.1. Classification (NCBI taxonomy): domain Eukaryota; kingdom Metazoa; phylum Chordata; order Testudines; family Geoemydidae; genus Mauremys; species Mauremys mutica. The sequence continues at coordinate 66,612,968 of NC_059073.1, read as the reverse complement.
GTGTGGGTGATGCAGCAGGAGCTCTGCTCTGGCGGTTATTAGTGAGATGATCCACTCAAATAATTCTTTCTGCTGAGCTCTGTCCTCCTGCCTTAGCCACCATTCCTGTTCCAGGAACTGTGTAACAAGGGCCTGCTCTCGCGCTGAAACCCTGTCCTCAAGCTGTGCAGCCAACCTGAACTTTTCCCAGGGGCACCATCTCAGATTTGGGGCAACTTTAACTGTGATTCCAAGAGCTGCTTAGGCACCTGAAAACTCTAGGGGATTTTTGCAGATAATAGCTTAGAAATTAGCTGATTGGAGCACTCTATCTAGTTCCTATATAAAACAAGAGGATTTAATAAATATTAGGCCCACTCAGCTCTAATACTAACATGTTCTCACATCTTGTGAGAAGTCACTTAAGGAACACTGGTTAAGTTTAAAATTTGAACGTATGTTCTTTGTTACTAACGCTTGAATACAACAATTGTAGAAAAATCTAGATTACTTTCTATCACTTTTTAGCAGTTCATCAAGCTTGGAATAGATCATTTAACTTTGGAAACATCCTACTAGGGCAAGTCCCACCAGCTTTTACTGCACCTGCCTGGGGCTCTAGAGGTGTTACCTCACTACAAATAATAGACTAGAAACTAACCTTAAACAGGAGTGAAATCATGAGATTGGCTTTAAAATCATGAGATTTTGCAAAAATAACAGAGGTGGAGTTCTTTTTATTTGCCTTCTGATTTTTGAGCCTTTAGGGTGCACTGGGGTCCAGTGAATAATGCAAATCATGACAATAATTGTCAACTTTATGGACTCTGTGGATGCAGTTTCTGTTCTTTGTTCTGGAATTGGCCTGAATCCAGGCGAAACCCTAAGAATTTGAGGCATAAACACATCTGATACTCATACAACACTTTCTCATTCATTCCTTTTCTCAAACTCAGAACAAAAAATGACTGGGTCAGAACCTGCCATAGGTGCCGACTTCTTCTGGTGTCGGTGGGAGCTCGACCCCCCTTTGACCCCGTGTCCCGCTCCCTCCTGCCCCCATTCCAACCCCTTCCCCAAAGTCCCTGCCTCAACTCCACCCCCTCCCTGCCTCTATTTGACTCCTTCCCCCAAACCCTGCCCTGGCCCCACCTCCTCCCTGAGTGCGCCACATTCCCGCTCCTTCCCCTCCCTCCTGGAGCTTGCTACAGCTGTTTGGCAGTGGAAAGTGCTGGGAGGTAGGCAGAGGAGCGGGGACACAGTGCGCTATGGGGAGGAGGTGGGACGAGGTGGGGAGCTTCACTGCTGGTGGGTGCAGAGCACCCACTAATTTTTCCCCGTGAATGCTCCAGCCCCGGAGCACCTACGGTATCAGCGCCAATGGAGCCTGTCACCCCTTGGGAGTTAAGTGATCTCCTCTCATTTGACTATTCTCCATCCTTCCTAACCTCGGTTCTGCTTTTCATGCTGTCAACCATGGCATCCATCCTGGGACTGTTTGCTGGAGTCTCAGAGAACTGGCTGCTTTGGTTTTGCTCCCATCTATCAGAGTCCTCATTTTTTGCAGCATACAGAGGCTGAGAGAGAGGCAGAGGGAGAGGCTGGTCTGCTAGATAGAGAGCTAGCCCTGAAAGACCTGGATTCTACTCCCTACATGGAATTCCTCTCTGACCCCAGGCCAGTGCTTTGAGGACAGAATTTGAAAGGTTTTTAGGCACCCAAACATGCAGCTAGGCATCTAATGGGGTTTACAAAGCACCAAACCTTCTAAGTGCTTTTGAAACTCAGAGGGGGGGCACATCCTGCCCTCCCCATGCCCCCCCCAGTTGGTACCCTTGGCCTTTCCTCTTGCATCTCACCATGCCTTTCCTTTAGTCACAAGTTAGTCTGTCTTTGGTACTGGACCTGCTTTTGGCCCTCTCCAGAACTTCAACCATATATTCATCACAGAAATGCTTCCTCTTGGAACAGCCCATGAAGATTCATTGGCCCAGCCTTCTGCTGCAGTGTGTGCACACTGTTGAGGGTACAGCAGACTGTAGAGGTCAATGGGCCTGGAAAAGGACAAGACAGACACACAGTTATGGTCTCAAATAGCTCAGTACAGGACCAGAGAAAAAAAGCCTTGTGGAATTTCAAGGACTTGAAATGATGCTTTTACAAACTGAATTCAGTATACTGTGAGAGGGATGCTTCAGACCATAGAAGCTCCCTGGACACAGCCTGGTTAATTGCAGTAAAAGAATTGCAGGCATGTTAAATTAAAAATACAAAGCTGCTTTTTTGATTTTAGAAAACTGCAAAACTACTTGGGTTTGCATAGTGGTGGTGGGGCCCATCAGTGGCCATGCTACAAAAGCTTTTTCTATCATTTCAGGCCTTCCACATTTTGGAGGACATAGTTCTTGTGATGCCTGACTGGCAAAGGGAGATGTTATTCCAAGCTGATGGTAGGAAACCTGCAGTGTATGCAACATCCATATTCAAACATCTAGTGACTGAACACCACATCTCTGGAGTGGGCTGCTCAGCTATTGAGGTGGCCCTGGAAAATATGCCCACAGTGTGACTACCTATCTGGAATGTCTGCTTTAAGAAAAGTTTGCAGCTATCAGCATCTGTGATTGGGTTAGAATTCAAGAGGGAATCAACTGGTTGCTGAGTTCGCTTCCACATATTTGGTTTAAAAAATGTTGACAAAATATTTTGATTTGGGGGGGGGGGGTTTGGGAGGGGAAGGGGGCATTCAATTGAAATCATCTTTCAAAATTCTACATGGATTTGCTAAATGTTTCAGTCATCCTAAAACTGCATTTTTCAGCAAAAAATAGTTTTGTTCAAAAAAGTTTCCCAGCTCTAGTATGATGGCTGTATTCCTATTCTCTTTCTGGATTTTGTAGCAGTCTCCCTCGATAGAACCTGAAAGACAGAGTTTAGAGAGAACTTTTCAGCAACAAGACTTTACAAGTTACCTAGACAGGGAGAGTTCTTGTTGGCCAGAGTTTCTTTGGCATTTCTTGCATCTTTCCGTTGAAACCTCCGGCACTGGGCACTGTCACAAGATACTAGATTTGATGGACCACAGGTCTCATCTGGCATGTTCCTTTGTATTATCACATAAAGTAACCTCAGGAAATATCATAATTATTTATACATAGCACTTCATTTTTAAAAAAAGAATATGCACACCAGTTCAATTATTAACACACTACTCTATCGTGGGTTCTAGTTAAAATTCACCCTAAATGTGGCAATAAGATGGCTGCAATATCATGGGGTATATAAAAGCATTCAGTTGACATTTTAATATGAGAGACATCTACATAATTCAGCAAAATCTTACATTTGATAATGTCACCCAGGCACTCACGCCTCGCAGACCTGCCTGCCTACCTTAATCAAATGCAATCAGCCAGTTTGCCATTAACTAAATGTTCATGTCGTCAAGCCCTATGATTATAAAAATGTGTTTTGCATTTAAAATCAACTGATTTATTAAAGCAAGTATTACCTGTGGTTAGTGAACTGAACTGCTTCTAGTTACCACATCCTTCAAGACTTTAGAACTAGTAGAACTTAGAGTGGAAGAGGAAAACAAGCCTTTCTGCTTTTTCAACTCCCAATTGGTTTCTTAAAATAGTAGTTGAACTGAACTAGCTGAATAAACTGAAATTAAGAAAATATTCTCTCTGCGCCTACAAAAGGCAGTCAAAAGCTGATTTGGCACTTCTGCAAACTCTGGTTCCAGGTGCTTGGCCAGTGACTTCCACCAATTCAGTGGTCTGACTTTGAAATTTCAGCAGCAATCATGAACTGATTAATATTATTTTTTAAAACTTAATTTAAATTATTTCAATAGATTGTAGTAAGTTTAGGCCTTTAACATAGGTTATCGTAATTTCAAATTAATTTTAAATAGCTTTATTTTAAAAAAATAAGTTAAAAAAATCTTATTTACATTTTTGAAAAATTGTTGATTTTTATTTGCCTGGCTATGCAATAATGCATGGAGAAGGGGATTGTGCTTCCCTTATGCTGGCTATTGGATGGAAACAGAATAGTCCAGCATGTTTGTTTATTCTAAATGGGTAGCTTTTTTTAACAGTTGATCCAGTGAATATAGCCTTGTTTCGAAGCACGCTATAACTTTAGTAATTTATCATGTACAAAGACCTTTACTGAAAACATGTTTTTCCTTTGCCATGTTCTGTAGATCATTTTCTTTCTTACTTGACTCTAACGATTGAAATAGTACCCAGCAACTATCATATTGTGAGATGAGGTTTTCTGTGGTTTCCATTGCTCATCCAGGCCCCTGTAGGAAAAGATACAGTTTTAAGGCCCATGGGAAGTAAGAGGATGAGTACAGTCTTCTGTCAAGAGAAGAAATATAGTAGGCAACAATCCAGTGGCAGACAAGTATTTGAAGTATGTGAAGGATAGTCGCATCCTCATGCTTAGGGACTACTGTGGGTAGCTCCCAATTCCCTGCAGAACCAGATGATACTATACCTCTTTGTTTGTTGCCAATAACAGTTTTTGTTCTTCTGGGGGACTCATGCAAGAATTGCATCTCTCTGGGAATCCTGGGATCTGCAGTGAATTACTTTCACTAAGAGCTTGAATCAACCTGTATGTTTTTTCAAAAAAAACCAAAGACGTTTATGGTGAGTCAGAAATGGGTGCCCCAGAAATAACAGTGGCAGAAGCAACCAGGGCCACAACCAGGGCCAAAGACTGGGAATATAGGGGAGGCTGTGTTCAGGTCTGGCTCTTGGGGACTTGGATTATTTTCTAGTCTCCCCTGTTCTTGGGCTTCCCTTGTAATGAGCACACCAGAGTGCATTAGGCACCAAAGTTGAAGGCACCAGGGTCTAAGAACACACACAGAGGCCCACTCATCAAAGCTGCTGGAGATAAGACATCCCTGATACCCAATATATGAGTCTCAAGGGTTAGATGGATTTTAAAGTGCGGGATCATTGGATGGGAAGAAGGGAATCGGAAATCACTATGGGAGAAAGAGGAATTTGGGGACCTCCAAGAAAGAGAATGAAAGAGAAGCTGGGGGTGGGCTGTCACAGAGAGAAAGATAGCTGGGAGAAGTCCAAATATGAGGGGTGTGTGCACAGGATGAATAAGGTGGGTGGTAATGCAGAAGGATGTGGACAGTGTTATTCAGTGCAAAGCAGAAGAATTCTATGTACGAGAACAAAAGAGGTGATCCTAGTCTCTTGCAAGCATCCAAGCCATCCTGTGACTCAACTGTATGGTGCTCTTTAATACTGGCTGCTGAATATTCCCCATGGTTGTCAGACATCACTGCAAACTGCAAACTTATAGACTTCCAGTGATAATATCAGTCTTTCAAACTGACATCGGATCAGTGTTCCATATTATTTCCATTTAAATGCAAGATCATTTCATCTTCCCAAGCCTGAGACAAAGCATAGGCAGCATTTAAAATATACTTGCTTGATATTGCAGTTGTTTCCCCAGAGCCTGAGATAAAAAATGGAACAAAGAACTTGAAATTCTTCAGCAGTATGTACTGTTCTTTACGCCTTAAGCTATTATGTAGATGCCATGGTGATGGGTTCTTTAGAACATTCTGACATTGCTACACTAGATCTACCAAACTATATGATTCCCTCTTTATAAGGAGGAAAGGCTTTCAATAGATGGCTCTGAAATGTGATTATGTTCTGAAAAGTGACTGGAAAAAATGGCATCTTGATGTTCCATATTTATCCTCCCCATATGACTTTCACATCAAATTTTGCTCAATTTCAAAGATAAAGCAATAGCTGCCTAACTGCAAACACTACAGATGCAAACATTTTCTACTTTATACATCGTCAACAACAGTGCGTCTGGAGTCAGAAAGAAGATATGTTGGTGAGTTTAACATGACAGATTTATGACATGACACATGTGTAGGGCTAAATTCATCCCTGGTGTAATTCCAATAACCTCACTGGAAACACATTAGGAAGGAATTTATAAGAATTGATCCAAAGCTCAGTGAAGTTGATGGAAAAGTTCCCAGTTCACTTTAATGGGAGGTGAACCCCTATAGAGGCAAGCATGTGCAGAACCAAATTGTCATTTATACAGACATTTTCCTAACCCTAACCTCATGTAGAGTTGGGTCCACAGTTGAGGCTCCAGTTTATATGCACAGCAGGATTGCTCTATAGCTAGGTAAAAGCAGCAAAGAATCCTGTGGCACCTTATAGACTAACAGACGTTTTGCAGCATCAGCTTTTGTGGGTGAATACCCACTTCATCGGATCCCACTTCATCGGATATAGCTAGGGGAATTCTGCAAATTTGACTGCAGCTCTCATTCTTCAGTCCCAGAGAAGTTTTTTATACAGGTTCTCTTGGTGGTAGAGAAGATATTACCCATAACTTGCTCTGTGTGTGAAATTTGTAAGTTTTTGGTTTCAACTTTTTCTTCAGTTACATTGTTCATGAATATACATGAACCTGAACCCAAAGCTTGAAATAGAACTCATTCAGAATGATTGAGTTTCACTTGCCTTTGTGCAGAAACCATAAGGTAGTACAAGTTCACGAGTCACTCAGTTTAGCATGAATCTCTCAAGTCAGGTGACCTTCAAAATTTCATAACTAGAGTTTTGTATATCCCTGTGACTTGGAGAGAGAGTTTGCCATCTTGTTTACATCTCCTGACAAGTACATATTAATCTTGTAACTATCTCTAGCAAGATACAGACATGTGCTCTTTAGTGAGCCATATACTGTTTATGCAGCAATGAGGAATATAGCTCTTGTACTCTTGCCCAGAAAACACTGGCTGAAATCCTGCTCCATTAAATTGAATGGCAAAACTCTCAATGACGTCAATGTGGCCAGGATTTCATCTGCAGACTTCTATTCAGGAAGCTAAAGGAGCAGCTTCACGGTAGGAATTTGAAAAGGTTTGGGGGAGCAACATTAATCAATATGTGTAACAGAGAAATTTAAGAGAAGTTAACAGTAGGTCAGAGAATGCAACCTGATCCTGACCAACAACATTGCCTGAGACAGAACGTTACAAAAACAGAGCTTGGTAGCATTTCTGTTTAAAGACTCACTACACTGAGAAACTACTACACATACATGGCAAACGTGCATTGTCATCAAAAAACATTCCCGGTCAGGTATCTCCCCAATGTTAAACCTTGTGGTTTTTTTCAGTAGTAATCACACTACACTAATGTTTTGTGGACAAGTACCAGCTTTGGTTCTGAAGTGTTATATCTAAACTCTTACCAAACTGCTGGAAATGCTCCTACTGGAAATAACCTTGACCCACTGGAAAGCTGGCCAAGGAACATAAATGAAGCTTTTTTAAAAGATTAGATACATTACTGTGCCAGCTATCAGTTTCAATAATGGTCATTTAAGCTGATGGACATACACAGGATGGATATGCACAGAGGTATGTGTGAAATACTTTAGCAAGCAGTAGGAAATGCAGCTTTTCTGATGACTCATGTTTGATTCCAGCACATTACTGATATAGAAGAAATCCTGCATTTATGGAGTGTGGCTGCAATGCAGTTAGTTTGTGATAAGGATTTTGCATTGGGTGGTTTCCTTTGCTTACTTCTGTCAGTCATGTTCACAAGCATGAACTTTACTTTGTCGAGGCCCGTATCTTAAAAACAAACCTAGCCCTCCATGCCATGAATTTACCAAGATTTTTATTATGGATTTTAGAAGGGATGCTAAATTCAGCTTTAAACAGAAACTCAGCTGCAATCATACCTAAGAAGTGATGAGTGACCACTCCATAAGTATGCAATGTGACTAGGTAAATTCCCCAACAGGTCTGACAAACCTCAACAAACAATCACACACACATGCACACACAAAATACATGCAAACCCCCAAAACGAAGCAGAAACAACAGCAAAAGATCTTGAGCTTTGCATACATCCAGGAGAGAGAATTTCCTAGCTGGGGGCCCTTCAGAGACAACTCCCCATTTCCCCAATCTCTCAGGCCAGGCAGCAGCTGCAACCTTGGGAACCTGAACTATAAGTACAGCAGGCAGTCAAACATCTAAAGAAGATCTATTTTATCTGAGACTTTAAGTGTTAATAAACCCTTGATGTATGACTTTACGCTAGACCCAAAAAGCAGTTTGAAGAGGGGAAATTTTGTGTGTTCTTGAAGCTGAGGTGGGTGATGCCCAGGGCCGCCCAGAGGGGGGGGGGGCAAGAGGGGCAATTTGCCCCAGACCCCGAGCCCCACGGGGGCCCCCACCAGAGTTTTTCGGGGCCCCTGGAGCGGGGTCCCTCACTCGCTCCGGGGTGCCCGACAAACTCTTGTGCGGCCGGGCGCAGGAGCTTCTGCCGCTCCCGGTCTTCGCCGGCGGGGGGTTCTTCCGCCCCGGAGCGGAATGACCCCCCGCTGGCGAATTACCGCCGAAGACGGAGCGGGACCCGCCGCCGAAGTTCAGCCCGGTCTTTGGCGGTAATTCGGTGGCGGGGGGGCCCCCGCCGCGGGTCTTCGGGGCACTGGCGGCGGGTCCAGGAACGGAAGGGCCCCCCGCCGCCGAAGACCCCGGGCCCCCGGAATCCTCTGGGCGGCCCTGGTGATGCCAACACCTGAAGTCAAGGTCTGCTGCTAGCCACAAAAGTTCAGTGAATCTGAAGAATGGCTACAGTTTCCTACTCATGCTCCAAGAAAAATAATTCCTAAAAATAATCAGAGCTAATTAAAAAAATACCACAGAACCATCTAGCCTGCACCCTGAAATTCACCTGGACCTAACAATAACCCACTGGGATTGGGGTGAGGAAGTGGATACTGAGATTTGGAAAGGGAAAAGTGATAGATCTACTTGTATTCTGCAGGCTTATCCTGCAATGGTATTGTGGTGGAGGAAGGTGGAACTACAGGCAGACTCTTCAGAAAATTTAGCTGCCAAACTCTAACAAGTCTCTACTGAACATAGATTCATAGATTCAAAAGCCATCAGGGACCCTTGTGATCCTTGAGTCTGACCTCCTGCACAAAACAAGCATGAGACTTTCCTGCTCAAGCTGCAAAATTTTACTGGAGTTATTCAGTGTTTCCTCTACTCATGATTTTCATTCTTGGCTGTAGGCAATGAAATGGCTGGTGAGCTACAATCACTGCTTTCCTTGGAATTGCTTGGATTGGAAATTGAGGGCTCTTTCAGCAACATTTTCCTATTGGTAAACTATAAGGCTTTTTTTGAGATCAAAGTTGTGATTGTGCATCGGAGTGAAAGAATGAGAAATTGGATATGTGCACTGAAGCTGGTTGTACGCTGGAAGTAAAAGCGTTTGTTGTAGAAGCCAAGAGTCTGTGAGCATGGTTGGCGTATGGTAAGGCATGTGGTCTGAAGTTGATGTGGATGTTAATGCTGCCCTAACTGGCAATTCCCATGATTTTTAGAGATTGAATTGATAGGAAATTCCCTTGAGCAACCTTCACTGTAAGTTAACAGAGTTTAGTATGGCATATGTGTGATCATATTATATATATAAAAATGTAAAAAAAGGTTAAGGTTGCAAACTCAAGCACTAAAAACTGAAGAGATACCAGAATTAAGGTTGTCCAGTCAACCTTAATACAGATCCTTGTGTGTATGCATTATGATACAGCTGGGAGCAGCAATTGCAGGAAAACTCCTCCTCAGCCTCATCTGCCCTAAACTGTAGCATGCTCGGTGCAGAAAGAAACATCAGAAAATTTAGCTGCCATACTCTAAGTCTCTACTGAGTATAGATCCATAGATTCCAAGGCCAGAAGGCTCCATTGTGATCATCTAGTCTGATCTCCTGCACAATACAAGCCACAGGACTCCCCTGAATTAATTATAGCATGTGCAAACTGAAATTGGACCATTGTGATCATCCAGTCTGATCTCCTGCACAATACAGGTTCATTACAGCATGTGAGAACTGAGATTTTTCCATTTTTAGAGGCTCATAGCTTGGCCAAATTTGGGCAACTTTTCACAGAAACATCAAAATGCACATCCCTAACACCAACGTGATCTCTGCCCACAACCAAATTTCAAGTTCTTACTCCAAAGCCTTTAGGCAATAAAGCTTTTCAACAAAATGGTCATAAGAATTTTATTAACCTGGGCAAAACAATGTGTTTTCCCCTAACCTCATTCTCAGGAATGGCTGAATTGTTTTAGCTGAAACTGTTTTAAAAAAAAAATCAGCCTGAGGCAAAGACCTGGCTTTGAACATTTCAGCCCAAACAGTTACAGTCTGGTAAAGTTATAAACAACTGACACAGGGTCTCATACTGGAAAGAGTTGGGTAACCTTAATTATAGGTGGCACTACCAGCAATGCCTATAATATTAAAAAAAGATAAAATAATCAATCATGATGAAAAAAATCATTGTGCTCTCTGTACTGTAGGCTTTTTAGTCCAAAGTGTCCTTCATAGCTGATTTTTAAATGCATTACATAGAAAATATCATGAATAAAACGCAAAAAGCTATCTGTCACTGTACAGACAACTTTTCTAAATAATACATTTTGCTCAGTGTGAAGCCATGAATCTCTGGTATTAATCATATTGTGTTTGGCCTCAAAATATATTTCAAGGACAGTCAATTACGATTGAGTTTCTTATTAGCTGGGCACTGCTGCATTATTAGAAAAAAAGGATTGTATGGGGCAGAGTGCTACACAAAGAGATTATATTTTATTGAAGAACAAACATTTTGTTCCACTTCTGTCAATTTAGCCCTGGGCCTATTTTGGTCTTTGTGAAACACAAATACATGAAACAAGTTTCACTTCTGTATGGAGGGATGTGGCAAAAAAGTAAACCTAGTGGCATATTAGAAATGAGGTGGAGACTGAACGACACAAATAATGCCAAATGATCAGATATCTTCCATACATTTCCATTGTTCTGAAGACTAAGAATGTGTGTGTGACACAGACTCAAAGGCAGTGATGCAGGAATGTGTTTATCACTACATTAAGAGCTGCCTCATATTAAATGTCCCTAGGGGCACATTTTCAGCAATGAACCAGGATTTAGATTTATGACTCCCTGTGATGGGGCACCTGCTGCTCCTCCTGTTTTCTTTGCTCTCACACAGATTGCTCAGAGACCTTCCTTTTGGAGATATCACCCTGTAGTTTATATACACTACTTCACCTCATCACCTTTCCCATTCTCATGCAACCATACTATTTACAGAGTCATTCAGCTTAGCTATCCCTTCTACCAAGGGGTGGGGATGGGTGGGAAAGGTCTCTCCATACAAAGAGCTCCCTTATAGGTCCAGCTTGCCTTGTGTGTCTCTCTCGTCTGCTCTGCACCCCCTTGCATTTCCTTCCTGTGCTTTGTTATCCAGTTTCCCTATTAATGGGCTAATTGGCTCATTAGGTTCCCTGCCCCAATCTGATCTGGTAAACAGAAACTCTTCTCCTTAGGGCATGGCTACACTTGTGAGTTAGAGCGCATTAAAGCAGCCCAGTGCGCTCTAACTCACGACCCGTCCATACTGGCAAGGCACGTAGAGAGCTCTGACTCCGCGGCTAGAGCACTCCTGGTACTCCACCTCTGCGAGTGGAATAACATTTGATGTGCCCCTCCTGGAGCGCCACAGCACCAGTGTGGACGCCCTGGTCTGTTAATACACTCTGATCAGCCTCCAGAAGTGTCCCACAATGCCTGTTCTAGCCACTGGTCATCGATTTGAACTCTACTGTCCTGCCCTCAGATGACCAACCATCAGACCCGCCCTTTAAATTCTCTGGGAATTTTGAAAATCCCCTTCCTGTTTCCTCAGCCAGGCGTGGAGTGCTCTCAGCGAATCTTTCCAGGTGACCATGCCTCCACACGCCAGGCGATCCCCAGTATAGAGCAATGGTGAGGTACTGGACCTCATCAGTGTTTGGGGAGAGGAAGCTGTCCAGTCCCAACTGTGTTCCAGCCGTAGGAATTATGATACCTTTGGGCAGATATCAAGGGACATGATGGAAAGGGGCCATAACCAGGACGCTCTGCAGTGCAGGGTTAAAGTGAAGGAGCTGCGGAATGCCTACCACAAAGTCCGCAAGGCAAACAGCCGCTCCGTTGCTGCTCCCGCAACCTGCCATTTTTACGAAGAGCTGGATGCAATATTTGGGGGTGACCGTACCTCCACTCCAAGTACTACCATGGACACTTCAGAGCCCAGTCCAACAAGGCAGGAGGAGGAGGAGGAAGAAGAGCAAAGCAGGAGCAAGGGTGCTGAGGAGGAGGAAGATACCCCAGCATCCCTAGATGCATGGAGCCAGGAGCTATTCTCAAGCCAGGAGAAAGGTAGCCAGTTGCAGTGGCCGGTGCTTGGGGAAGGACAAACGCCAGAGGAGGTTCCCAGTAAGCGGCTTTTATTTTGGGAAGGAAGTTATTCGGTGCGGGCTCTTGGGGCGAGGAGGGTTAGGGCTGCATGCATGCCTAGATACAGAATAGGGCATTGAGGTGCTCTCTCACATCGCGATAATCAGCCTCAGTGATCTCTTCAGAGGTCTCAGCCAGAATTTGGGCCATGCGCCTGTGCAGGTTTTGTGGGAGAGCCACTGTGGTCCTTGTCCCAGTCAGGCTAACATGTCAGTGCCACTGTGCTGTGAGGGGCAGGAGGACCATTGCTGCACACAGGAAAGCTACATATGGGCCAGGGCGGAAACTGCATTGTAGTAGCAGACCCTCCCTTGCTTCCCAGGTCACCCTCAGCAGCGAGATATCTTCCAGGACGAACTCCTGTGGAAAATGTGGGGACAGTGTTTGGTATAGGGGCCCCCTGCAGCTGTTGGCTCTCCCCAAGGCACAGAAACCCAGAGGACAGTACAGCCATGAAAGAATCAGTCCCCCTTGACTTTGCTTACTCACCATTTTGGGGCTCCCGTGAGTTATGTGCACTCACTTTGGGACGAGCAAATTATGCTATTGTGAAGACTGTGCTTTCCCTCCTTAAGTACGGGGGAATCATTGCTCTGTCTGGTGTGAACAATGCTGCCTCTGTTAAGTGTTGCATTTTGCCTTTACAGATGCAACCTTGAGATCTCAGCCGTCCGTGTTATCACTGGCCGAGAGGCTGCAAAGAATCAGGAAGAGGCCACGTAGAAGCAAAGAGGACATGCTGCATGAAGTAATGCAGCAGTCCCTTAATGAAAATCAAAAAGTGCAGGAGGGTCTGCCAGCAGAATGCGGATCGCACCAAAGCACGGAGCAGCTGATAAGCATCATGGAGCACCAAGCGGACTCGATCCAGGCGCTCGTAGCCATGCCCCTCCCTGCAGCCCTTGTCCCCAAACTCTTTCCCTTGTGCCCCTATGTCACCTCCAACCCACTTTCCCCAACATCTGGGTTCTTATCGCCACCAGCTGCCTCCAACACGTGTAGCTTCGCCACCCAGCCCTGAAAAGTACAACCCTTACCCACTGCACTCAACCCCCATCACCATGCAGTATAGCCATCCTGAAGTGCAACACTCATTGCACAGCACTCCAGACAGGAAGGCTGAATATGATAACAGGACATGCGCAAATCTGTGATTGTACCGTTCCCCACCCTACGCCTTTGCCCTTTCTGTTTTCCAAGCAGTTCTCTTTCTTTCCAATAAATGCATTTTCTTTCAATAAATGGATTTTTTTGCTTTGAAAACATTCTTTATTATCACATAAAGTAAAAGATACCTTAGCCCAGGAAAGCAACAGGCACTGCAAGTCAGTAAGTGGGGTCTCCAAGGATCACAATGAGCATTTCGACTTCCCCTACAGTGATCTTCTAGTCTGGGAAAAAAAAAGTCCCAGCTTGCAGCTTCCTGAACAGGCCAGTGTTCCAAAAGATGCATGCGTCATGCACCTTTCCAGGCCAGGCTGCATTAATGTCTATGAAACGCCCACGGTGACCCACAAGTGCCTGGAGAACCATAGAGCAAGAGCCCTTCCGATTAACGTATTTGGAGGCTAGGTGGGCTGGTGCCAGAATTGGAATGTGTGTCCCATTTATTGCCCTTCCACAGTTAGGGAAACCCATTTGTGCAAAGACAGCCACAATGTCATGCACGTTACCCAGAGTCATGGCTGGTCTGAGCAGGGTGCGATTAATGGCCCTGCAAACTTGCATCAACATGATTCCAACAGTCGACTTCCCCACTCCAAACTGGTTAGCGACCAATCAGTAGCTGTCTGGAGTTGCCAGATTCCAGACTGCAATAGCCATCCGCCATCAGGGCAGCTCTCAATCTCGTGTTCTTGCGCCACAGGGTGGGGGCGAGCTCAGTACACAGTCCCATAAAAGTGGCTTTTCTCATCCAAAAGTTCTGCAGCCACTGCTCATCATCCCAGACTTGCATGACATGTGATCCCACCACTCAGTTCCTGTTTCCCAAGCCCAAAAGCACCATTCTATGGTGGTGAGCATAACCATGAATGCCACAAGCACTCTCATGTCATATGCGTTACTCAAATCGATATCATCATCGGACCTCTCACTGTCACTTTGGATCTTAAGGAATAACTCGACTGCCAAACGTGATGTGCTGGCGAGACTCGTCGGCATATTCCTCAGCAGTTTGGGCTCCATTCCCACAGACCGAAAGGGAAGACAGAGCGCAGTACAAAAAACGTTGAAAGATGGCACCAATTGTGGACGGAAGCAGAGGGGTTGCTGGGATGCGAACTGATGCATCACGGAGTGTTGGGACAGGACCCAGAATGCCCCGTACTCCCTGCCCCCTTTCCACAAGCCACAGCGCCAGAATGGGAAGAGGTGCTCTGTGGGATAGCTGCCCATAATGCACCGCTCCCAATGCCACTGCAAGTGTGGCCACGCCAGTGCGCTTGCAGCTGTCAGTGTGGACAGACTGCAGCACTTTCCCTACTGTGCTCTACGAAGGCTGGTTTAACTCACAGCGCTGTACATTTGCAAGTGTAGCCATGCCCTTAGTCAGGCCCTTCCTGGGAGCATAATTGGTTAAACAGTGATCAGGGTGCTGGTTCAGTTGCTATTCCCCAGCACTCTGTCACACTCCCATTAAAGTCAATGGGAGTTACAGAATTTAAACCCCACACAACTCTGCCTCAAAAGGAAAAATAATCACAAAAGAGCATTCAACAAGATCACGGCTATGCCTCACCCTGTGTATTTATCAAGGACATGCAAACCTTGATGAGAGGGACCATACTAGCCTAGACTGTTTTGTCAGAACTGTTCCAACTACCTCTTGAGTAAAGTCTTCTCGGCTTTCAAAGACTGGTCATGTCTTTACTGTGTGCCACTTGGGTCTAAAGCATGTGATAGGAACACAAAGTATTGTTATATTACATTTTTACAAGAGTTTTACAAGAGTTGAAATTGGAGCTGGTTGACAGGGGCACAGGAGTCAGCAAACAGAGCAGAAAACAGGGAAGTTTGGGGGGAATTTGAGGGGGAGTTTGTTAGAGGAGTTTGATGGAGAGTCTGTTGGGGAACTTGGGGGGGGTTGAGACAGAGTTTGTTAGGGGCATTTTGGGGGGAGTTTATGGCAAAGTTTGTTAGGGGAGTTTGAGGGAAGGTGTGTGTGGTATTTTTGTAGGTTTGGACGGTTTGTGTGTGTGTGGAGGGGGGGCAGGAGGTGGTTCCTTCTTAACAGGAGCTTAGGAGTGAAGGCTATGACAGCTACAAAGGAAGCAGTGGTAGTGACCCAAGGAATGGAAGAGACAATGAAGATGACTGGATGTACTTCTCTTGCAATAGTGTTACACTGTTGACTCATATTTAGTTTATGATCCACTATGACCTCCAGTTCCCTTTCCGCAGTTCTCCTTCCTAGGCAGTCATTTCCCATTTTGTATGTGTGCAACTGACTGTTCCTTCCTAAGTGGAGTACTTTGCATTTGTCCGTATTGAATTTCATCCTATTTACTTCAGACCATTTCTCCAGTGTGTCCAGATCATTTTGAATTTTAATCTTCCAAAGCACTTGTAACCCCTCCCAGCTCGGTATCATCCATAAACTTTATAAGTGCACTTTCTATGCCATTATCTAAATAATTGATGAAGATATTGGACTGAATGGGACCCAGAACTGATCCCTGCGGGACGCTACTTGTTATGCCCTTCCAGCTTGATTGTGAACCACTGATAATTACTCTCTGGGAATGGTTTTCCAATCAGTTATGCACCCACCTTATAGTAGCTTCATCTAGGTTGTATTTCCCTAGTTTGTTTACGAGAAAGTAATGTGAGAAAGTATCAAAAGCCTTACTAAAGTCAAGATATAACACCTCTACAGCTTCACTCCTATCCACGGTTGTTACCCTGTCAAAGAAAGCTGTCAGGTTGGTTTGACAAGATTTGTTCTTGACAAATCCATGTTGACCATTACTTATCACCTTATTATCTTCTAGGTGTTTGCAAGGCTGCCAAAGAGCTGGAGGGTTTGAAGAAATGGTCTCTGTCCAGGCAGATCATGGGGTTCCAGGAAGAGAGGAGTTTAAAGGGGAGAGTCTTTGCCCAGGGACACCAGGGGAAAGAGTGATCCTTCCCTAGGCAAATCCAAATTCATTTAACACTACCCACTGCCCCCACCAGCAGGACTGCATTGCTGCTGCCACTGCTGCCTCATTGCCCTCCTGGATCTTGAAGACTCTCAGCTGCCTACTCATAGGCAGTGGGTGAACCTTAAGTAGGTTAGCTCCCAGCCTGGACCACCCCACCGCCTGAGGTCCTGCCCCTCTAGCCCCCCTTCCCCACTGAAACCAGGAGCCCCCTCCCTGCAGCCTCCAGCCCTCCACCGCCAGCCTTGGGCTGCCCAAGCACCTCCAGCCCTGGAGCTCCAGGTGGGTGACGTGCAGCCCCCCAAACCCCAGAGTACTGGGCAGGCGGTGTGCGGCACCCTACCCAATCCTGGAGCACTGGGTGGCACAGCTCCAGTGCCTGGGACACACCAGCGCTGGATGGCCCCAGCCACACCAAGTCCCAGCCAGCTTCCTGGAAGAGAAGCAGTCTGCCTGGGCTGAGGCCAACTAGCAGCAAGCAGGAGGGGGCATCAGAGCAGAGCATGGGTGGGGCCATGCGGGACTGTCTGGGGAGGTACAGCCTTCCCTAGCCTACTATATGTGTCGTCCATGTGCCCACTCCACTACTTATGGGTCGCTGGCTCCGTACTCCCTCGCTGTTTGGTTCACTGCTCCCATGCCCTTTTCTCCCATTCTTTTCCCATAATGAGATGAGGAGCAGAGCAGAACTGGGGAGGTGGAAAGAAGCCTACAGGTTGGGCCAACACATTTTTTGCAAGAGAGGAGGGGTAACAGTGAGCAGAGACAGCCCTTAGCTGCTGGATTCACTGTCTTTTTCTGTCTCTTTCTTCAAAGCAAACGAGAGAGGTTGGAGTGAGGTTCTATGCCCTGGATCCCTCCAGATTCAAAAAATCTAGCAGTCTAAATGTTTGTCTGCTACACTGAAGCTCATCTAAACTCTCAGAACCTGGGAGCTGCAAGACTGGGTTGGAAATCTTGTCAAAATATGGTTTGGGGTGAGATTTCTGGGTATCCCTGCTTCTGGCGAGGAATCTCTTTTCCATCAGAACAGCCTGTCTGCTTCCACCTTTTGCAAAAGTCAAAAACATACAAAACTAGATACTTTTTAAACACACACACACACACAAAGACTCTAGGTTCCATTTGGATCTTGTGCAAAGTTTCAGTGACATTTTTATTTACTCTGAACTAGTTTGCCCATTGTTATAAATAATGAAATCCTCTTTTCTCTGCTGTCATATTTGTTACATAAAAGTGACGGATCAAAGAACAAGTCTTAGTCCAGCGATGATATTCCTGTTTAATACACAGCCACAACCATAAGCATGATGGGGAGTTTTGGTTTAAAGTCAATAGATCTCCTGAGATGAAAGGCAAGTGCCAGCAGACCTTCCCTAATAGCCTTTTGTTTGGTTGTCTTTATCCACTTTAACCAATGCTATGGGCATTTGTCCTCTCTGTGACATTTTAATAGAAGTCATCCAGTGTCTACTTTCATCATGTCTGAAATTCTTTCAGCTGAGAATAGATGAGCAGATACTGCAAGGCCAATGTGAAGGAAATACAGAATAAAAGTGCTATAGTAGTGGTGTAGATTTCTTCAGTAATATGGCTCAGGGGAACAATGCATGTTTAAGGAGACTGACTCTACAGAGGTGTTTCCCTTTTAAAGCAGCTTTTGCTTTTACAGTTCCTGATGTATGAGAAATTCGCTGGTGTACTTTATCCATTTTACCCCTGGCTGTTTGCATGCGTTCATGTGTCTCCCTTTACTGCCCTTTTAAATCCGGTCAAAGTGACTCAGTGTTTTCTTCTCTGCCCCCCAGAAACACAGTGCCCCCATTCTTTCACCTATTGATTTGATATCATAACTGATCTATTACCCTCAGGCCAGGCTGCAAAGCTCTTCTGTTTTCACAGGCTTTCTATAGGGAAGGAAGTAGCTAGGAAGGGAGACTTTTAGTCTGGATAGGTTGGGGGAGGTTACACATGTTGTATATAGGTCCAATTGATATTTTATGTATTTTGCATTACATTTTTTCAAATGTATCTATACTCCAGTGATAGCCACATTTTAAATCCATCTAAATAAACATCTGCCCAAATCAGCATCTTGCACTGATCACCAGTAAACCAGGGTAATATAATGGCTAAGTGCAAACCATAAATCTGTCCCCAGAGAGGAAAAAGAGCCTCCTATTTATTCACAATTAAAGCAGTTACTCCCTTAGCTCAAGTGAGAGAGGCTTATACTGGGTCAGTCCCTTCTGATGGCTGTGGTATGTATATGTGGCCACCATTTGTTCCTTCAGTATACTGTGCTTACTCGGGCTGGCCAAAATTCTCTAAATTTAGAATTTTTGATTCAACTTTTCATCCAAAACTCAATTTTTAACCACCTTCTTCTCTCCCTGAAAATTTTAATTAAAAAAAAATCAGGTTTTTCAATTAGTGGTTACCATTAAAAGGTCAACATTTAGCCACAGTTGGCCCCCTTTTTTTGTCTGAAACACCCCACAGTTATTTTTCCAAATATAAGGAAATGACAGGGGTCTTTTCACTGTGACCACATGTTGACTTTTAATGATGGATACGGTGCTATCATTTTACTTTTGAAGGTTCTGTACCAGGACACAGGCCTGCGTCGTTGCAATACTAGAAAGGTGCTGCACTGCTGTCAATGCCAGCCTTACCTCATGCCTCCCAGAAGTGACTTACAGCAGACCATGGAGGCAGAAGATCCTAATCCAGTCAGCGAGGAGGACAGGGTTCATGACAGAAGGGAGAGGAAATTGGGAGCTATTGCAGGAGCTAGTGTAGTGATAATAGCCAAATAAATATTATTGACCTGGAACTCTGACTCCAGGCATAGCTAAAAAAAAGCAACAACATGAAACCACGTGAACATCTTCAGGTGAAAAATCAGTTAAACAACAGACAAAACCATTACAGATTTTAATAATAAACGTTGTCAGGGTCAAGTCAATGTTGTCCCTCTTATCACTGGCACATCCCAGTTCAATCCAAGCCTGAAGTTCCACCTACAACGAACCACCAGAGGATAACATAAAGACAAAAAGAATTAGCTTTGAGGCCTTGACTACTCTCTTAAGCTTATTGCTAAGCCTGCTGTCTTGGAGAGGCCTAGAAACATGGTTCCTCTTAGAAACCTGGCACCTATATAGCTCCTCTGCTGTTTTGATGACTTCAAATGAACAACTGTAGCTAATAGTTCACAGTGACCCATAGGTTTGGTAGCTCAGAGAGTTTTGTTAAATTCTCTAGCCTGTTTCTGATTACTCAGTATAGCAGTAGCAGATGCATTCATTCAGCAGACCTCTAGAACAGAATTCCATACTGCACCCCAGGAGTTTTATGGCTTCAAGTTAAACCTTAAAATACTTCCAGATCTGATGGTCTTTCAGTTGCCTCTCCACTCTCCAACATGTAATTTCAAATTTTGTGTACTCCGCAGGGTACAGAGGTATAATCAAATAATCTTGCAGACTTCTTCACTGGCAACTTTATTCCTCCCACCCTTTAAAAGAACAAGGAAGCTACATTAAAAAAAACAAAAAAACAAATTAATGGGTCAGATTTTACACCCACAGATGCTAATAAATTCAAAGTTATCATTTGACACCCACCATAACTTAGTCACAGTGAGCACACACCTATATGACATATAATACAGAGGGTACGGAACAGCAGCCATTGCAGTACAAAATGCAGATGAGCAATGTGTCCCGGTAACTTTTGAATTCCTCACTTCTGTTGTATAAAATCTCAACCTCACTACTGAGAGTGAACTGAGGGGTTTTTTTTTCATATTTAATTAGACTGCATGTTATTTTGGAGAGAGGACATGTTTGCATGTAACACCTCTGCCAGGATTCCAAAGTGGTGACATGACAGTTACTCAAGCTAGAAGTCGTACCAGAGACTGATTTGGTCTGAATGTTAGTCTGTGGTGGGGGAACCCCCAGAATAACAATTTTTAGCATGCTTTTTGAAGTTTTGGATATTTTTTAAATTCTTAAATGGTTCTGAGCTGCTTCAGCAAAGTAGTAGTAAGAGGAAAAAGTGAAAGAATTCCCCCATCAACCCCAAGGTTACCTTACAAGCAATTGGTTAGACCACGTGATATGACAGTGTGATTCTATCACAAATTAAAGTTTACTAAACAAATCTGTGTTCTATACCCTAATTTATTGGTACCATCTGCCAAGATCCATGAACAGATGCTTTGTGGGCCCTCATTAATTTGCACTAATGACTGGGAGACCTATTGCAAATTATTGAATTTTGTGAATTAGTCAATATGGCAGGAGAACAAACAAACACAAAAAAAAAACCTTTGGATAGTGCATCCCAACGTTCACTTTATACTTCAGTATTCAATATGATAATATTTCAGCATATACTAGTGTATGTACTTGGGTATGCTTTATACCAAAAAAAAAAAAAAAGCAAAATCTTATTTGACTAAGATTTAGCTACAGCCCTCTGTTATTAAATCCTTCTTAGAAGAGAGGACTTTTGGTGAGAATCGTTAGGCTCATAGATTAGCAACGGGAAAATTAATGAGTTCTTACAGTGTCTTTTTAAAATTGAATTTAGTGCAGGGAGAAGCTGTGATATTGAACAGGAAACCTTCCAACTATCCGCCAAACAGCAAAAGCCTGGGCAGTACCAGTACAAGCCTCCCCAGCATCCTGAGCCTGAGGAACTGTGCTGGGGGAGCGGGGGGAAATAGTCAGCCCCCATGCTCATTCAGTGGGTAGACAAGCATAAAAATTCACCTCAGCTGCCTAACACAACCTGCCCTGTTTACATGAGGGCTTCAAAATGTGTTAACGCATGTTAGCGAACATGTTTTAAATATAAACATTTTATCCTAGCCCACATACAACCATAGGCCACTGAAGAGGCATCAGATGGCAATACGTTTCAGTTCCTATCACCACCAACCCAGGCTAGTTTTGGACCTGGGACCTAGAGCTGAAAGGCTCCTTACACCACTATGGTACCAGTCACAGTACTTCTCTGGGGAGAAACTGTTACTGAACCATTAATATACCATATGTGGAAGCTCTAAACTGTTATAGGGAATGATCAAATGTACTGAGAAGCAAGAAGCTTTAGTTTTTATGCTCAATGTAGAGAAAAATGACCTGATTTAAACACTTTTGTTTGCGATTAAAACCCTCCCCAAATGTAGGCGAAACTGTGTTCAAATGGGAGAGGCTGTGCATTTATTTGCATTGGGGAGGGGATTTTTACACAGATTGCACTGGACTTTTGAAGGAGAGATTATTTTGCTTTTTGATTGCAAATGACTGTACACACACATTGTCATTAGTGATGTGTTTGAGTCACAAAATTCAGAACTGGAATGTGATTTCAATCTGAACTTTCCCAAATTTGGAAGTTTGTTTGGATCTTGTGTGTTGGTTCAGCTCATTGATGGTTGAGGTCCATGTCATACAGTTTGGAAGGTTTGGATCCAGTGTTCCACCTCAGACCCATTTCTAACTTTTATATTCAGATGATTAACTTCCCTCTCTAAAATATCCTTTGTGTCAGAAGATTTGTATTTACTGTTAGAAGATCATCTTGATTTTTAGCCTTCAGCACAAAAGAATGAAGAAAGACCAGTAGAAGGTTTCTGCTGCGTGTTCACATTGCAAAATAAATAAATAAATAAAAACAGGGTGATGGAGAGAGTGGGAGGAAGTGGTGAAAAATTGTCTCTCACTCAACTCATAGATATTCCTCCCAAGTTATTTAACATATCATTACGTGCTTGACAGTTTTCAGTCCCGGACTGCTGTGCACTGCAGTGCAGAGGTGGCACATAAAACTTGAGAGAGGGAAAGAACTGAGTTAGCCTCCCTTCTGATCTCTGAACTAGGAGAGTCTTTACAGTCTGAAGGAAAAAGGTATATTGAGGTGGATGTGAACTTCAGAGTTTTCTTGAGAGTTTCATTCTGGCACTTTAGTGTTTATTTCTGTTACTAACTTCTTTGGAGAAAAAAAGCACTGGAAACAAAAAAAGAGGAATTCTGCAACAGAAAGTCTTTTCTACAGCACCAGTTAAGTCAATAACTAGAACCAAAAAGTTTCCTACAATCTGATTATGATGCTGTCATATTCTAGCCCTATGGAGCCAGATAAATACATAGATAGCTAGTCTGAGAAATCCCCAGATGTCACAGTTTCATCACCAGTGCAGAAACTGAAAGACTACTACTGATTGCAAATGGCTTTGGATCAGGTCCTTAAAGCATTTCCAGACTTATTTGCAAGATCCAGTCCCTGCTCCCAGAAAACTCAATGACAAAATTATCATTGATATCAATGGGAAGGTTTAGGCCCAAATTTTTTTAAGAAAGATTCAGCTAGAGATAAGACTAAGGATCTCATTCCTAGCATGGATTCAAAGAAAATGTACCCAAGACACACACACACACAAAATTTCTCATTATAAAATGCACCTTCCCAAGGAATCACAAAGGCACAAGGGCAAATAATTCCTAAAAGCACAAGTTCTTCAACAGAAAATCAACTTTAGTTACTTTCATCTTGCCTCAGAGAAATCAGCAGAGAGCCCAAGAGTGATCAGGGAGAGATCTCACACAGCTTAGTCCAACTAGCTAAAAACAATACAAGACAATATACGAGACATGAGCTTTTCTTATATATTTCTGCTCTGATTGGTAACTTTGTAAAAATGGCATACTGGGGCTCCAGAGCGGTGTCTCAGCAATATCCATATTGAATGTACAGAGTGAAAAAGAAAAATTATGGGTGTTTCTAACTGATAACCCTACAAACCCAAGCTGGGGTATGAAAGTCAAGCTGGGCTCTTTCCTGTGCATAAGGCCCAGTAATAAAGACTCTGCAGGATGCTGCAGCAAGCTGCCCTCTGTACCCCTTGGGGAATCCTATTCCACGGGTAATTATGGCATACATTGTTTAAATGTGAATACATTTAAACAATGTGGTTGTATGGGTGGCTTCGCTATTGTACTTAGTATATCCCATTGTACACACGTCAGAATCACTGACCTCCAGAGCTGTGTTGGGCTGACAGTAGTAAAGCTTACTTTCCCCACTATGTATATGTGCCAAGGGGAGGTATGCCAATATACACCACTGACCACCTGGCCCATATAATTCTGAATCCACATAGAAAGTAGATTTAATTTGGGAGAAGGCGCCATTAGGGATAGTCACAATATTCTGAGCAAAATGTTTTCTCATTGGAAAATGGAGTTTAGTTGAAATTGAAATTTGCCATGGGAAAAGAGCAATAGCAGGAAAATTGAACCAAAACATTTTGTTTTGGGTCAACATTAATCTCAATGTCTGCCTGAGCTACCATGGTGATTTATGGGAGTTGTAGTTCCTAGCCTCTAATTCGTCTATGCTCCCTTGCTATACAACATCTCTTATGTTGCACTCCAGTCTCTCCCTGTGCCTGAGCTACTGGGAGAGAGAGTCTGCAGCTCTGCTACAGAGACCAAGAGGGATCCAGAACTACAGCTCCCATGAGGCACTGTGGTGGCTCAGGCAGACACAGAGAACCCATTCTCTGTGTCATTCTCAGTGGAAATGCTTCAGAAATTGTCATTCTGTGAAATGTTTCTATATTTTGACTTTTCATCCCAAACTGGGACAAAAACAAATATCAAAATATGGGAATTTCCCATGGGACAGAAATGCCATTTTCCGATCAGCTCCAGGTGTTCTTTTTACATCATCCTTGTACAGAGCAGAAATCCACTTTTGACTTTGCTGAAAGTTCATATATTTCAATTTTTTCCCAGGTGCATCTACTTTAAGGGCCATATCCTCGGTGGTGTTATAATGCAACCACAATAATGTATACTAGCTGAGGAGCTGATCCTAAAATTCTTACCGAATGCTATAGCCATAATGGAAATAATAATTGCCTTCCTTTGGGGCTGGTGACTAGCAAAATGTATCAGTAGTGAATGTATCTTCTTAGTTGTTTACAAAGAGGCCCCAGTTCCTGTCAGAAAACAGCCAACTTGCCTCGCTCTGTGGGTGTCATCAGCAGATATATGCAGCAGCAGTTGCACTGTTTCCAAAAGTGAAAGGAGCCTAGCCTGTTCTCTGATAGACTCTGACATTTGCATGGTGTGAATGTAGATACAAAATATCATTTACAATGTACCTTTAAAGAAACTCCAGTAGCCTCCTATTAATTATGTGTACCACATTGCAGTAGCATCCTATTGCACCTAAGCAAACACCTCTGTGAGACTACTCTACCTGAATGCTAATGCTTGGATATTTGCACTAAACCTCAGCGGCAAGCACTTGGTGGTGTCAGTTTCCATGGTGCTGTCACATGCTCTCTCTCTCTCTCTGTCAACACATTCACATATCAGCATTTCCCACCCGCCTTGCTCTCCATAATGTGCTGCGCACTCACCCAGAAAGTTCAGCTATTGTAATGATGATTTAAGGGGGAATGGGATGGGGGGGAGGGGCAAAGGTGGCAGAAAGGGTGAAAAAGTGAGCTGTGTGTTGGAACAGGAGTGGGAATTTGCAGTTCAGTTATGTAACACAATAAGGAATTAAAATTAGTCCCCTCAAGGGATGTTCAGGAAACAAGCTGTGTTCATCACCCAGGCTGCATTTCCCTTCTCAGCACAGTATGATACGCTGAAGTGGAGTCAGAAGAAATTTGGGCAGAGATCTTGATATCCGCTTTTTTAAGCAGTAGAAACCAAGGTGTAACTGCATGGAGGGAAATGGGATAGTGGCTCCTTAAAACAGTGCATGTGTTTCTTAGTCCTCCTGCACCACCCATCTCCCCCACCACAAGCCGACTACTGATTAAATGGTGCGTCAGATGGTAAGATGCAAACTTGTTCTTTTGACTTTAGTCCTGCTGGCTGCTTGACTAATTTGGTGCGTCTATTTAATTGCCTTCCATTTCTTTCTTCTCTACAGGACAGCTTTCCTGCTCGCTTTGGAGGAGTCCATTTTGTCAACCAGCCCTGGTACATCCATGCCCTGTACACGCTAATCAAACCATTTCTCAAAGACAAGACAAGGAAAAGGGTAATTAGAGGGGGAGAAAACCTGTGATGCTTCAGACTCTAATTGGCTTGAATAGCTCCCTATTTTCTTTGCTTTATTCTTTTTTCTCTGTTTTTTTTTAATGGGCCTCTGAGAACTGCAGCTATGACTGAAGCCTCAGCTGGAGTTTGCAATTAGTCTAGATTCAATCAATAATTCAGCAGAAATAGGTTATTTTCAGAATCAAAGTCAGGGACCACAGAATGTACAAAGAACAGGCGCTATCCTATCGTACAATGGACAAGGCATGCCTATGGCCAGAGGAAGTATTTACTGAGCTGTGATAGTGTAGGGACAGGCACAGTCTCCCAGTGAAGCCATCCATATGAAGAAGCTCCCATAGAGCTCGATCTCTGCCCAGTGAGGTACTATCAACTCCAAGGAACTTGCCAGTTTTGCTTCTTCAGCAGGTTGCCTTTCT
Source organism: Mauremys mutica (assembly GCF_020497125.1). Classification (NCBI taxonomy): domain Eukaryota; kingdom Metazoa; phylum Chordata; order Testudines; family Geoemydidae; genus Mauremys; species Mauremys mutica. The sequence goes on along the minus strand of NC_059073.1, from coordinate 66,586,917 downwards.
TAACTCCCACTGGTGTCCACAAAAACTTCCACTTCTCTATATCAGCTCACACAGCAGGAGGAGAAGCAGGTCTTCACTGCAGAGATGTACTTGGATTACTGGACCTCACTGTCCTTGTCCATTTTTATCCTGAAGTCCATAGTTACTAAAAAGGATCTCAGAAAGGCACCAAAATCTGGCCTGGGCTCCATCTGAGGAGTATTGAACAGGCTGAGGAGTCCTTCAGTGTGAAAACATGTCTGGGGGGATTAAAGAGCGGAAGGATAACTGGAGCTGGGCAGAGTGTTCAAATAAAACCCTAAATTACTAGAAGCTTTGTGTGGTTCAGTGTTTTACAAATTAAGAAACTGAGGATAAGTTCAAAGAAAATTGTTCAGGTACATGGACTTGGGTCAGTTTATAAATGTGTTGAAACAATTTGTGCAATTTTGATGAAAAGTCAGTTAAAATGCCATGTTTTGTTTGAACCCAAAACAACTCACTTGACAGGAGAGAATGTGGATCCAAACTGAGGGAAAATTTTTGCACATGACCCCTTGCACACCAAAACTACTGAGTATTTCCAGAGCTCTGAAAATAAATAGGTCTAGATTTTGGTGCCTATCTGAAATAGGCAGTGATTCTGTCACTGAGCTGGGCTCCAGGTGTAATTGCTACTGTACCAGTTCCAGCTCATTGCCTTTATGTTAAAGATCTTGATCTTGTTCTAGTTTATATCTCTGATCTTGTCTCCTCTTGCTCCCTATGCTCCCTTACAGACCTCTCACCTTTCCGATCCCTTTATTATCTTCTCTCACTCTCTTCTTCATGCTCTCTCTCTGTGGCATCCAATAACAGAACCATATTCCTCTTCTTCAGAGCCTTCTTTAGAACACTCTTCTTCCAGGAATCTCTTCTCCCTTCCCTCAAAAATAATTCCACAACCCACCCTTTCCCTGGTTTTATATGATGTATATCTTATGGTAATGACAGGGAACATCTCTAGTACCATATTTTCAGCGTTGACTTCAATGGGAGCAGAGTAAAGCTAATGCTGAGTGCTTTCGAAAAGACCCACCCATAAATTGCAGAGCAAATTCACCGCTCTAAATTATAATGCTTTATGAAATAAGGAACTGACTGTGCTTTTGTTTTTTGTTTTGTTTCGTTTCAGATCTTTCTCCATGGTAACAATCTGAACAGCCTTCACCAGCTAATACACCCAGAATGCCTGCCCTCTGAATTTGGAGGTACGCTTCCTCCTTATGACATGGGAACTTGGGCTCGGACATTACTTGGTCCTGACTACAGTGATGAAAATGAATACACTCACACGTCCTACAACGCGATGCATGTGAAGCACTCATCCTCCAACCTAGAGAGGGGGTGCTCACCGAAACACATGACAAGGTGAGAACTGGCCACGAGTGCAAATTCTGTCCTGTTGTTTCAAATTATAGGTTATGTATTTAGTCATCACCAGTCTAATGGTTGGACTAACCCAATTTAATAAGAGGCAGGAGCTTATTTTGCTGAAGCTGAAAGTAAGGGGCACTTTAGCCTGAAGAGTGATTACTATGTGGCGGTGAAAAGCCAGTGTTTCGGCAGTACCATAATTACTTCTCTGTTTACGAATGATTGTGAACAAAAAGAAGTTGAAATTAATGAGACCCTTTACATTGTATTCAATGAAAAAAGTCACAGTGGAATGCCATTTCCATGGCATAATATACAGGAATATTTCTGTTCTGTTTTACATTCACAGCTGTTGCTTTGGTACATTCTGACCACACTTGTCAATGATAGATTTTAGCTCCCTGTAATGTACTTCTGGTAGTTGGTGTATAACAAGCACCGTAGCCCTCTAAAAATGAATAGTCTCCTTTAGGTGCCTATGCAGTCACTACCCATTATCTGTTCAGCTAGTAAAGCTGGTCTCTTAAGTGTACATGAAGACCTTTACTTTTAGATCTGATGATTGTTTAGTGCTTCCAAAGCTTAAAATGGTCGTTTTTAAATCCACAAAGCTCACTAATTTGCACTAATTGACTGGAGGGGGAACCAATACAGAATAGTGAGGTTTGTGGATTTCTGAGTGTCATTATAGGGCCTGTGCTGGATGACACCACACTCTGAGGTCTGGTTACACTACACAGACCTATACTGGTGTAGCTACAGTAGAATCTCAGAGTTACAAACAGCTCAGGAATGGAGCTTGTTCGTAACTCTGAAATGTTCCTAACTCAGAACAAAACGTTATGGTTGTCATCAGTGTTTTTCTAGGAGTAAGTGATTTCTTGATCTTAAATCTCCCTTTTTCATACAAGTGAGTTTTTCCCCCTATTAAAATAATGGAATCACTCTTTTTCTCCTCTCAGAAAAGCTCTGCTTCTCCACAGGCATCATAAAATCTTGTCTCTTTTAACTCAAGGCATGATTTTGTTTAGATTTTTTCAGAAGACCAACACCTGTTGCATGCTTAGAGAGTGGCTTAAAAAAATATCTGACACTTTTAGTCATTATACTATTTTCAAAGGAACAAAAGAAAGGATGATCCTAACAGAATCGTAGATTTGAAGGCTGAAAGGAAGGATTATGATTTCTTTTAGTCCAGTCTCCTATGTAAAACATGCTATGAGATTTCACCCAGGAATGCATCCAGCCCAATAATCTGCAGTTGAACTAAAGTATATCATTTATAAAGACACTAGCTGGTTATATGGCCAATGAAAACACAAAGTGATATAAACATATGCTAATTATTATTACAGGACCCTTCCGCTATTCAAAATATTCACTTAAAATATGGGGGGAGGGGCATGTAAATGCATGCACTTCCATGTACACAATAGTGAGGGTATTTCAATCAGAGCCCCTTCACCCTTTCTGTTTTTTTAAATGTATGTAGTGGTAGTGCCTCATGTTTTGATCATAGATAAAGGCAGTAATGAACTGTAGTTCAAACTGCAGCAACTTGAAACAGATGCGATAATGACAGCACGTGAGCAATATGTAAAGGCTACTAGTAAGTGAACTCTTCTGTAAGAGAATAGAGAATACAGTCTACAGCTGGCGGGGGCGGGAGGGGATTTTGAGCCAACCTGAGCACAATATTTTGAGCCAATCTGAGCACACCCCTCCCACTACAAGTACTGTATGTGAAACATTATGCCTACTCCATTCCCTCAGAGGACTTTAATACCATTTATACTGAGAAAACAAGGCAAGAACTACAGATCAGAAAGAAACCACCAAGAGATGGAATCAGAGACCAACTAACCGAAATATGGTCTTACTTCATTTCATGAAGTTAATACAAAGCTGACAGAAAAACAGAACCTTTGAGAGATTAGTAAAATAGACCTTGCATTCTCACCTGAAAAACATACCGCGCATATCAAATTACATAACACCAGAGACAAGAAAATACCCCAGGAAGTCTCGGATGATGGCAAATGGTACAGATACAATGAAGAAAAAACAGGTACATGAGCTGCTTCGGATATGCAGAACTGAGCCAAGTTTTGGAATACTAATTAGCAATGAGACCACAACAGTACCTCCCTCCCCCATCCTCAGCAGTTTTTTTCCCAGTACCATGAAACTGCACAAGATCTGTTCTTGTAAACAATTTCATGTTTATTTTAGCAAATGCCAGTTTGTATAAATGAGGAAAACATTCTAAAAAACAACATAGAAAATAGTTCTTGAGCCTAGGAATTAAAATGATTTTGAAAGCAGTTTCACGACCTGGCAAATATTATAGTGTGAACAGGGTCTTACTCAAACCATCTGGTGTTTCCTTTTGGTCCAACTAAGGACCTGAGCGGAAATCAACCACTCACACTGAGAAAAAATCATAACAAATGGAAATGATAGCCCCATCCTCTGAAATTATCTCATACCATGGAAAAATACCAGAGCCCTAATACTGAATAACAGATGGAAAACACAGCAAAACTGCTGATGACTCCAGATAATGAGGGTAATAGCCAGAACAGCAGCAGCAACAACAAAATCCATTCAGATTTGATCTGTTTACTAAGATTCAGCTCAATGAAGTTTGAAATAGATAAGGTAATAAAACATGAAAACTAGCGTTAATATAGTAATGGCAAAGTCAACTCATTCTTAAAGAGTGGTTATGTTGATTTTAGATTGTTTATATGGGTGAGAACAGTGGTAAGTCATGTCTCTTTGGGAGAACATTCCAGTCTAGGTCCAGCTCCCGTGAAAGTTCTGCCTCCAGTGATGGCAAGCCTGTTTGGTTGAGCAATGTAGCTGTTGTGGGAGATTGTGATTATGGAAGGAGATGTTCTCACTAGCCTAATGAGGGCCAATGCGTTTTGAATATCAAGAAAAGGGTCCTGAGTTGGACTCTCTATTCAATAGGTAGCTAGTACGGAGACCAGAGCACCAGACTGAAGTTCTCATGGAGATCTCTGTTGCTTAATCAATGAGCTGCTGCATTTTGTACCAGCTGGAGTTTTTTTCAGGGCATGTAGCTTCACGCTTAGCTATAATGGGTTGAACTAATTAAGCCTAGGGGTCATGAATGCTCACCACACCAGTTACAGATGGCAATGACCGCCCATAGCTATTTAGATTTCTCTTAGCAGTGAGTGCAAAAGGATCTCCAAGCTGCAGACTGAGTTAGCAATCAGGGGGATGTTACAGAGGATGGTAATTCTTTGGAGATCTTCCCTTTTCCCAAAAGTGCCACCTTAGTCTTGTTTGGGTTCAGCAGCAGTATGTAGTCTGCCCTTACTATCATGTGAATCTCTTTCGCTTCCAATACCTGCCTCTCCATTATATCACCGTTGCCTATCAACCACTGGGTCTTGGGTCACTTCTTCCTCTGTGAGCTAGATTGTTGGTAAAGGTGATGGAAGGGGAATCCCTGACTTGTGGTAGGCTGGGACACAATTTGTCAGCTAACTGCTCCTCCTCCACTCTCTCTCTGTTGCCCATGTCAGCACAAGCGCACCCCTTGGAACTTGCCTTCAATCAAGACTCGTCTGAAAAGTCAATACCTCTTAGAAATAAACTGTTGAGAAATGAAATTTAACAAAACTACTCAGCCAAAAAACTGTTATGACAGAGTTTAGGTTGAGAACATGTATCAGTGATTTAAGAGCAAAATATCATAGGCGCAGGAACTAGTGGTTCTCCATTTTATGCGGGGTCCCAGCTGCCGGCCCCATGCCCGCCCCCAGCTGTGGCTCCAACCTTGGCCCCCTTACACTTGTCCAAGTCCCCCTCTCCTGGAGACACGGCCCTGGTCCTGGCCACAGCTCTGGGGGATGGGGTGGACAGGGGTAAAGGGGCTGGCTTTCAGCACCACCACTCTTATAAGTATTCCAGTGCCATTGCAAAATAAACTGCAAGGATGTTGCAATTATCCCCAAAATCAAACATTATAAACCCAGAAAATTCAGAATTACAGTTACACTTAAAAGAAATCTAGAAATGCTAACATGTGGAAATGCACGGTGTAGGCACCAAAACATCCTTAACTCTGCCTTATAGTGACCAAGGACCACATTTTCAAAGGATTTACTAAAGATGTAGTTAGATGCCTATTGGGTTTTTTAGAAGCACTTCAATAGGTTAGCCATTGACATCTATGGGAGTTAGGTGCCTAACCCAGTTAAGTGCTTTGAAAATTCCAGTAGGCCCCATCTTCATCTTTAGGTGCCTAAATTCCTTTGATCATCTGTCCCTGCATGGTTATGATTAAGGCATTTTTAGGGTTTGTGACCCCAGATTAGATCAAACTGATTTTTAAATACACATTAGATTTTTTTCATATTTTCCACTCATGATTTGGTTTCTTAAAGGATCATTTTCAAGACAAATATAACTCAATCTAATCTTCTATGGTCTCAGAAAATTCCTCCAGTGCTCAAAGAGAAGGAGCTGTACATTTGGAAAGGATAGATTCTATTTCCCATATCTAACAAAAACAACGAATGCCTGCTTTAAGGAAAAAAAACAGTACTTAACTATGAAGCTATGACAAGCTATGACAGTAGAATAAAAACAAAGAAATATGTTTTAGAATATTTTTGAGCCTGAACTTGGGGCTCATTCTGGGCAGAGATGGGCAGGGTTCCTATTTATTCAGACTGGCTCCTGATGGCTAGGTTGTGGAAGTCAGGTCTTTCACTGTTTTATTAGTTATTAACTCCAGTGTGACCTTACTATCCCCCTTCAGCAGATGCTTCTGGTTTTATGGGACACATCTGATGCTGGCTCACAGTCAGCACCTAGTTACTGCAGAAGCACTAAAATACCATAGCATAAAAATTAGGGCTGTCGATTAATCACAGTTAACTCACGTGATTAACTCAAAAAAAATAATCGCAATTAATCGCAGTTTTAATTGTGCTGTTAAACAATAGAATATCAATTGAAATTTATTAAATATTTTGGATGTTTGTCTACATTTTCACATATATTGTATGCTGTGTTGTAATTGAAATCAAAGTGTATATTATTTTTTATTACAAATATTTGCATTGTAAAAATGATAAACCAAATGATAACCAAAATAAACAATATTTTTCAATTCACCTCATACAAGTACTGTAGTGCAATCTCTTTGTCGTGAAAGTGCAACTTAAAAATGTAGATTTTTTTTTTGTTACATAACTGCACTCAAAACCAAAACAATGTAAAACTTCAGAGCCTACAAGTCCACTTGGGCCTACTTCTTGTTCAGCCAATTGCTAAGACAAACAAGTTTGTTCACATTTACTGCCCTCTTCTTATTTACAATGTCATCAGAAAGTGAGAATAGGCATTTGCATTGCACTTTTGTAGCCAGCATTGCAAGGTATTTCTGTGCCAGATATGCTAAACATTCGTATACCCCTTCATGCTTCGGCCACCATTCCAGAGGACACGCTTCCATGCTGATGATGCTCGTTAAAAAATAATGTGTTAATTAAATTTGTGACTGAACTCCTTTAGGGAGAATTGTATGTCCCCTGCTCTGTTTTACCCACATTCTGCCATATATTTCATGTTATAGCAGTCTGGGATGATGACCCAGCACATGTTGTTCATTTTAAGAACACTTTCACTGCAGATTTCACAAAACGCAAAGAAGGTACCAACGTGAGATTTCTAAAGATAGCTACAGCACTCGAACCAAGGTTTAAGAATCTGAAGTGCCTTCCAAAATCTGAGAGGGATGAGGTGTGGAGCATGCTTTCAGAAGTCTTAAAAGAGCATCAGTACGACGCAGAAACTACAGAACCTGAACCACCACAAAAGAAAATCATCTTTCTGTTGGTGACATCTGACTGAGATAGTGAAAATGAACATGAGTTGGTCCACACTGCTTTGGATTGTTATCAAGCAGAACTCGTCATCAACATGGATGCCTAAAAGGACATATGAATCTTTAGCGCATCTGGCACGTAAATATCTTGCGACACTGGCTACAATGGTGCCATGAGAACACCTGTTCTCATTTTCAGGTGACATTGTAAACATAAAGTGGGTACTATTATCTCCTGCAAATTGTAACCAAACTTGTTTGTCTGAGCGATTGGCTAAACAAGAAGTAGGACTGAGTGGACTTGCAGGCTCTAAAATTATACAGTGTTATATTTTTGAATGCAGGTGGGTTTTTTTTACTTAATTCTACATTTGCAAGTTCAACTTTTGTGATAAAGAGATTGCACTACAGTACTTGTATTAGGTGAATTGAAAAATACTATTTCTTTTATCATTTTTACGGTGCAAATATTTGTAATAAAAAAATAAATATAAAGTGAGCACTGTACACTTTGTATTCTGGGTTGTAATTGAAATCAATATATTTGAAAATGTAGAAAACATCCAAAAATATTTAAATTAATTGTATTCTATTATTAACAGTGTGATTAATCATGATTAATTTTTTTAAATCACTTGACAACCCTAATAAAAATCAGTAGGAAAATATGTGAAAGCTTCTGATTGCCCATGAACAGCAACTGCCTTGTCCCCCTCGCTAACTGGGAGCGGACTTGTTCCATGCCAACTGGAGGGATGCAAGGAGGGGAACAGATATTCCATATGAATATTGAGTCAAAATAGTTCTATTCCTTGTGTTATAACTAACATATAAAATACAGGTGGAGGTGGCACTTAGTTTTCACTATTCATATTTTGGGTTCAAAAATGAGGAAACTACTTACTTCTTTGTGGCACCTCCTCCCCATCAGTGGTTCATGATGAGTGAAACAGGCCATAATACCCAAGTAGGCACTTGAAGGCATATTGTAAATGTACAGTAGTTTGTGCTGATTAGTAGCTGTTGAAAAATGTTACAACAGGTGACTGGATTTTGCTAAAGTTTCAGAAACTAATGGAAAAGGCTGTGGTGCATTTGCCCTGTTAACTGGTCGTTGGCAGGCAGCATATGAAATGCTAGAGCGTTCCCCAAAGAACCAGAGGGCAAGGAATCTGAAGGCGTGATCAGAAGTAACAGGCCATGACTACACCTACAACACTAGGAATCCTGAGCACACCCAAAGTGGGGCAGAGAACTGGCTGCCTTCCTAGGCAGCTCTGGCTGCGGTTTTAATCCATACACAGCACTCAAGTACTACAGTGATCGGTGAACTGTAGCCGTGCAGACAAATACAGCTGATGTATAATAGCAGAACTGGTAGCACTGCCTATTAGTAAGGTGGCCCGACACTTCCCATTATAACACCCTGTTTTCCGTTGTATATAATTCTGCCAAACTTTAACCAGCAGGGCTGAAATGTTCCAGGCCAGGCTGACTTTTATTGGGAGAGAAATTTTAGCCAAAATTGTTCAGCTGTTTCCAAGAATTAAGCTACAGAAAAAAATTGTTTTGCTGATGGTAAAATAGTGTTAAGAACTTTTCTTTGAACAGCTCTAATGCCCCCATGCTTTGGAGCAGGGACTTGAAATTTGGCGGGGGGGAGGAGGGTCTTTGTGTCAGCGATGTGCCTTTTACCATCTCTGCGAAAATCCTCCCAAATTTGGCTAAATTACAAACCCTTTGAAAAATCACAGTTGACACACACTCAGTAAAGATGTCTTTGATTTTAGCAGCTAAAAGCTCCAAAGATTCCATTTTCACTGAACCCGCTCAGTCAGTTCCTAGTGCTGGACCATCCCCAAAGAACGACCAAACATGCTTCAGTCCAGGTCTATAGGAACAAAGCTGGACTTTTCCTGTAGATGCAGTTTCCAACAGCTCTGGGCCAGGCTGGGCCCTGAAACGGAGATCAAGGAGCCTTTCTCTCCTATGCTCTCAGTAACCTCCCTGCTTGCACCCAGGCAGCAGGGAGAAGAAAGCCATCTGATTTTAATATCAAAGGACCAAAAGCCAGCCCAGAGGGAGGGAAAGCAGTAGACTCGGACAAGGAGTCTGGCCAAGCTGGGAGTTGGGGAGAGAGAAACTGTGGGAGTTGGAGGGCTGGGACTGGGAGCAGGTAGGGGAAATGGGAAGATAACACATGTCATATGAGAAGTTGTGGGGGAGAGGTGTAGAGAGACTGGCTGTACAAGAAGATTGGGCCTAGGAACCACTGTGGGAGGGAATGGGGGCAGGGGAGAGGAGAGACAGATCTTAGAAGGAGCTGGGCGCAGTGTCGGGATGGGGGAGAGAACTGGGACTGGCTGGACAAAGAGATTGGGACAATCAGCCAGGGTGGGGGTGAGAGAGTGAGAATGTGGAGACTGAGATTGTATAAGGAGCCTGGAAGCCAGTGAGGGAAAGACAGATCAGATGAGATCCAGCAGTGGGGATCAGTTGCAAAAGGAGGCTGGGCATGAGTGTAAGGAGGGAGAAAATGAGGAGCCTTGGATTAGGTAGGCAAGGAGAATGAAATTGGAACAAGGAGCCATGGGTGGGGAAGAGACAGGACTGGGACAGGGTCACGTTGGAGGGAATGGGACAGAAGAGTCTCACTCAAGCACACAGCCCTTCTGGAGCCTGGCAGGGAACCCAAGACTCCTAAGTCTCACCAAATATCCACAAAACCCACTGGTGAAATGTGTCTTCTCCTCCTGTAGTGCCAGTCCACACAGAGTCTGACAACCTACTAATGCTGTCAGGTGCTCCAGTTACTCCTCTGCTGATGTGGCAGAGGTCTGTGTGGAGGGTCTAAAGGTTCCAATCCTGCTGGTGAACCATGTGAGTATCAAAATGATGCCACATGATGGAATTTCTGTTTTTGTTTTTTTTTCAGTTTCCTTTGTTAAAAACCTAGGAAACTATATACACACACAAACTATGTTAAAAGAACATTATTAAGGTTGCGAAGTCAACCACTCAAAAGTTAGGAAATTTCAGAAATAAGGTTGCTGGTGTAACCTTAATTCAGCCCCTTTGTGAGTTATGATACAGGCTTTAATTACTTCATCACATACTATTTTTTCCAGAGGACCCTGGCCTCCTTCTGGGCACAGGATGAAATTGCTTTGGGGCTGAATTGGGGTGGTGTAGTGAAGGAAACTGTTGTGTGCAGGACCCCAGACTCATTTGTTGCAGAAGTTGGAAGGTGTGTGGTGAATGAGACAGGGAATTGCAGGGAGAGAAAGGACAGTCTTATGGTTAAGGCTCTTGAATGGTGCCATGGGGAACTGAATTCTATCCCTGCCTCTGCCAGAGTTCCTATGTGATGTGAAGCAACCCACTTAACTCAAACTTTTCACAGGTGGTCAATAATTGTGTGGTCCTAATTTTCTGGGTGCCTGACTTGAGACCCTGGGGCCTGATTTTCAGAAGTGGTGAGCACTCACAGTGCTGCAAACTGAACTTTGTGGGAGCTGTGCTTTGGATATATGCAGTGCTATATTCTAAGTACTCTGAAAAACCAGGTCCTCAGTGTCTCAAATTGGTCCCCAAAATTAGTGGATACCTTTGACCTCATCTCTGGCTGTGTCTCAGTTCCCCATCTGTAAAATGGAGATAATTTCCCCTCCCCCCCAAGGGTTGTTGTGAAGATAAATTCATGAATGTTTGTGGAGAGACGAGGAGGGTGAGGTAATATCTTGTATTGGACTATCTTTTGTTGGGGAGAGAGACAAGCTTTCGAGCTACCCAGAGCTCTTCTTCAGATCTGGGGACATGAATATGAGGAAACTGATAATTCTGTCTTCAGATCAGCAAATGAGTGTAGTGCAGTAAATAAGGCCTGGGCTCACACATTGAATACTGAGAAAACAAACTGTTAACTGGCTGATGATTACGTGAGCACCATCCCACTGGCTAGGAACCAAGTCCACCATTAGGGAAAGGTAGGGACTTGCAGCTGTTATCTAGTGGACTGAGTGATAAGCTGGGAGGCCTGGGTTTTATTTTTGGTTCTGCCACTTTCTCACTGTATGTCTTGATCACTTAACTCCTTTGCTTCCATTATCCCTCTATCTATAATATGCTCACCCATCTTTGTGAAGCACTTTAGATCTATGGCTATAAGATGCCATGTACATGCAAAATAATTATATGTATCAAAATAGAATTTAGAGGCATCAGGAGCCCACTGGAGCTGTACATTCACAGAGTAAGAGGCAGTCTTTGCCCCAAGGAGCTTACAGTCCAAATAGACAAAGCAACGGGTGAGAGAAAGAAAGTACTGTCAACCCTAGTTACCAATAGGAAACTGAGGTACAGAAAGATGAAGTGACTTGCTCAAAGGAAGTCTTTGTAGTAGGGGTGATTAGTAGTATATTATCTGCACAAAATCCAGGGCCATCTTGATGTTTCCGATCTGCATACCACAGAACAGGGAAAACTTCATCTGGGATCTGAGGTGAGGACTTATGGGGTCCTTAGCCAATGGAGGGTGTGTGCACGCATGCGTGAGGGTTGCAAGGAAAGAAGATGGCATTTTCTCCACTTACCTTTCAAGATCTTGCTGTCCACAGGCAATCATTGTAGTGCATTTGTATTAATAAAGTCGCCATCTTTTATCACCCATAATGTACACGTCTATGTCCTGCACCAATCATTTATGTACTCCCATTGTCCTCTGAAATGGGGGAAATAGCTGTTCTCTCCACTGGAGAGGTTTAGTTTTGGAGACATGCTGTATAGTCAGGGCTGGCTCCAGGGGTTTTGCCACCCCAAGCAGCCCAAAAAAAAAAAAGCCGCGATCGTGATCTGCGGCAATTCAGCGGGAGGTCCTTTGCTCCGAGCAGGAGTGAGAGACCCTCCACCGAATTGCCGCCGAATCCCTGAAAGTGCCGCCCCACTCTCGAGTTGCCGCCCCAAGCACCTGCACTATACACAGGGTGCCTGGAGCCAGCCCTGTGTATAGTGCAACTCCCATTTTCTCTCCCACCCCTGACAGGTTACATAGCATATTGGGAGAAAAAAATGTCCCTCACGCTTTGCCAATAAGAAAATTAATGGCTGAGAGTCTAACAGAAACATTTCCCCTGCTTATTATTTTCTACAAATGGAATAAATAACAGGAAGATGAACAGCCCTGAAGTGTTCATGAAATGGGAAGAGAATTAGGGGGAACTGAGCAGATGGGAGGCGAGAGGTAAATTAATAGAGTTTCACAATGTGATCTAATTGATTGGTTACAATGTGTCTGTCTGAAAGGCTTAAAGCCTCTCGCTCCTGAGGAGAAAAAAAAACAACCTTGGCACGACTGTCATGTTTGCCACAGCACATTGGCTTGTTAGTAGCAGGAAGGAAAGATTAAATAAGGGAGGCATAAGACTGGAAAAGGTGGCTTTCTAGGTGAGCATGTCATGAGCATGTTATTGGTACAGAAGTGGGTTTTTGTTGGTTTATAAAGCCTTTCAGAAGTGTGATCCAGCCGTCTTAAATTCCTGGCAGCTGAATCACCGCAGTTTTACTTCACTTGTACCCTACCTTGTCTCTGAGATCAGTGGAGTTAGAGCAGTATAAAACTGGATTAAAAGAGTAGCAATCTGGTCTTTGTTGTATAGTTTGCTACTGAATGTAACGTACTCTCATTAAAATGATCACACAATATGTAAAGGCATCTGCGCTCTCTCACATAGTTATGTATATACCCCTACATAATGCTGTCATTTGAAAATTAAGGCTAATCTACTGGAGAAACAGCAGGATTTTCTTGGCTTTCCCAACTTTGGAGTATCCCCACCAAGGAGTGAATCACCCCACTTGTTTTCATTTACTCTTTCAATAGTAAGAACATACTTGAGCATTACTCAAAGCTTCAGAAGTGAGCATGAGGATTCACTCTTCTTTCCACTTTGGATTTGCTCTCCTAAGCAAGGTTAGTTTAGTAGAGAAGTCTAAGGTCACTGAACAGCTTTTAAGTACATTCAGATATAGCTCTGAATGAGACATACTCCTGGGTTCCAACCCTGCAAAGCCACTCATGCTTAACTGAACACAGGAGAAGAGACTTGGTGAAATCAATTGAACTACTCGCATGCATAAAATTTAACACATGCATAATTGTTTGCAATCTCAGGGCCTTACACAGGAACATTTTACATGTAGTGAATGCTACCCTCTACTAAGGGGTTAAACTCCAGCCCACCTGCCCCCTTTCCCCTCCACCCCCACTCCCAGCCCCTCATACACCTGAGCACTTTCACTTTCAGATTTACTGAACAGTTTTATTGAACAAAAACTACATACTCTGGGATTCAGTTGTGCCCACCCCTAACTCTATGTGGCTGAGTAGCATGGAGGGAGCTAGGTTTGGAAGGGGCATAACTGCAGTAGGCGAAAAATATTGACTCTCAATTTAAAGTCCCCATTCAACAAGGCTCTTTTTACTCCACCGAGACTTAAGTGCTCTGCTGAATCAGGGCCATAGACTTTGCAGGTGTCATAAGGGACTGAAGGACTTTGCAGACTGCTGAAGGGAGGAGTCACCTGATTCCTACTAAACGCCAGAGCCAAAACTGAGTTGCTATGTGGTCCTCTGAAAGAGGATTGATTGATGAATAATTGTACTCTCAACTGATACAATACAAATCCTCCTCTGTCCCCAGTATATACGAGACACTGATTTATGAGGAAAGATTTAGGACCTGATTTTTTTTAATTGCCTTTAAAATGGGCCTGCCAACCCTTATGGGAGCAAATAATAGAATTTAAATGTGTAACTAACCGGTCTGTGAGAACAAACATTTGTGCTGCCAATTGGGATGGAGAGCAGCATTTTTCTTCTGCATAGTAAAGCTTCAAAGCTGCATTAAGGCAATGTTCAGTTGTAAACCTTTGAAAGAACAACCATAACGTTTTGTTCAGAGTTATGAACATCTCAGAATTATGAACAACCTCCATTTCCAAGGTGTTTGTAACTCTGAGGTTCTAAGGTAGATGGAGACAGAACCACCTGGCTCAAACACATGAATCCTGGCCTGTAAACCCTCCCACCCTGCTTCTTTCATCATATAAATTGTGTACTCTCTACCAATCTGCTGATGATAGACAGGTCCTGAAAGACCATGCACAAGATTACAGGTCAGACTCCTGCAAAGCAGTCTCATAGTGTCTTTGATCTTTCGATGGTTTAGATGAGGAAAATAGACTCCATGAAGAAAAAGCTTCAAGACATCTTAAGTAGAATATTATTTATTGAATACTAAATGCTGTGAGTCTGTAGCACAAGAATAAATACTTTGAATGCTATTCTAGAAAAGAATACATAAATGAGATTTAGCATGGACAGCTCCAAAATCCTAGACAATGAGGGATTAGCAGCATTACTATTCTTTCCTATCACATCATGTAAAGAAGTTCCATGGAAATTTCTTTTGTATCATACTGCAGAAAGTGAAGGTTTACCATAGAGGCAGGAGCAAAGGGCACTGGGTTTTTTATTGTTGTGTGATTAATCAGTGAACATCACAGGTTTACCTTGAGACAAGAAAAACTTCCAGGGGTGGAGGATGTCTTCCACTTTCCTTCAGTGGAAGCAGCTGTGATCCTTGGAGAACAAAGCCAGAGTTTGCATGTCCAGCTCCTGCCCCCAAGCAGACCTCACTTCTAAATACAAAGTAAACCAGCATCCATTTTAGATCAGTGGGTGTTAGGGAGAAAACAGTCACTCGTTAGTGCTCTGACTAGCCCTAGCATTTTAGCTTGGCACGTCTAGCAATAACTTCAGATAATATTATCAGGAAGATGAATCATACTTTCTAAATCCAACTAATGTTTGGATGGTATTAAACTGGAGTGAGTCACCAGCACAAAGTAATGTGTGTGTGGAGGATCACTTGGCGCTACCACCTGTGGGTTTAGAACAAAATGTTCAATTACCACAGAAGCAGCTTGAATCCCAATGAGGTTATCAAAGGAAGCAGGGAACGAATACATGACTAAAGTGCTCAGGCTAACAACCATTCAGGCTTCCTTTCCTCCATCGTGACTCATGTTTCCCTGAAATACACAGGAAGGACTGCAAAGAGTTCTGTGGCACCTTATAGACTAACAAACGTATTGGGGCATGAGCTTTCGTGGGTGAATACCCACTTCGTTGGATGCACTTGACACAGGAAGGACTGAATCCTTCATTCAGTTAAGGCAGCAAAACTTTCATTTGGTTCACTGGGAACATGGATAGGGCGCAAAGCTTTCATCCTCCAGCTCTCCTGTGACACTAGAGCCGGGAGGGTAGATATTGCATCCACAACCTTCATTTGAGTTGGGATGCTGGCGTTCAGCAGAGATTTTGCAGCTTAGTCAGTCAATTGTGGTTTGCAGTATGAAAAACACTGAGACAAAAGATGTGCTTTGCAAGGCTAGAGTGATAGGTATTGTAAACTGTGGCAGCAAATGCTTTAAAAGAAAACCAGCAACCAAATCACTAAAATATAGTGAGGTGGGGACGAGGACTGGATGGACCAGAAGACTGATAAAGGGATAATTCGTCTTTCTTATTTAGATTATTGGTTCACATATAGCCCAGGATGTAGTGACTTGAAAGTGGGTGTTCAGTGTGAATTAGGCTTATTACCTTTGCCCCCAGTGAGCAGAGATCCAAAACCACCAAACCCACCTCACAGTTGGCACCCTTGGGAACCTTACTGGCAGGGCCGGCTCTGGCTTTTTTGCCGCCCCAAGCAAAAAAACAAAAACAAAAAAACCTGCGGGGCGGCCGGAGCCAGGGTGCAAACTTTCGGCTAGCGGGACTCCCTGTGCTGCAGACGTGCCCTGGGCAGTGGAGCGTGCGCCCCAGCTAGCAGGGGGGAGGCAGAGGGCGCGGGGGAGGAGAAAGAAGGGGGGCGGCCAGGGCTTTCTTCAGCCAGGTCGCTCACCACTCGGCCCCTCCCGCCGCGCTGCCTGCCAGGAGGGCTCTGCACCGCTCCGGTCGGCGGGGAGGGAAGGACGTGGGCTGCTGGTCTTGCTGCAGACCTGGCACTGCCCGGCTGGGGCAGACGGAGCACGCAGCTGGCTCCTGTGCCGCCCTAAGATTGGCCGGAATGCCGCCCCTTAGAATCTGCCGCCCAAGCACGAGCTTGCTTGGCTGGTGCCTGGAGCTGGCCCTGCTTACTGGGAATTAATTGGCAGGGAGGATGAACTATCCTCCATGTCAGAGTTAAGACACACTGAATGGAGGGTTTTTGGGCACCTGCATTTCCACTGCAGATTCCATGGATAAACAAAGGTCTTTTTTACCCAGGACTGTCCATCCAGCCACATTCACAAGAGCTAAATTCACTGAAGAACATTCTTTTTCAAAAAGTGGATACACGGCAATTTCAGTTTTAAATTAAGTTGATCAAAATGCTCCATTCTCTAACTCACTAGGAAACACACACAACAGTGTGGAACTAGCTGAATTGTCTTCTTGAACACAGAGAAGAGATACAGAAGGGCAGGGAAACATGATTACATAGGTTAAATCTGCTTCTCGGTGGTTGTGGCTTATTCCCTGGTCCTGTGAGCTATTCATTCGTCAACTGCAGCCATCACTTCAATTTCAGCTAGTCATAACCCTATTCTGAATTTATATAAAGTAAAAGCAGTTTTATCTGGCACTTCACCAACAGAAAAGCCATTTTATACAGCTTTCCAGATCTTCATTGAAATTCCGGTTTATAGTCCTGTTGGTGCGGGGCCAGCAGGGGGTTAGGGTGCAGGCTCTGGGAGGTAAATTGGGTAAAGGAGGGGGCTCAGGGCATGGGAGGGACCTCGGGGTGCTGGATCTGGGGGATGTTCATCTCAGGTGGCTTCCTGCAAGCGGTGACCTGTCCTGGCTGCTCCTAGGCAGAGATGTGGCAGGCAGCTCTGTGAGCTGCCTCCACCGGCAGGCGCCACCCCCACAGCTCCCATTGGCTGCAGTTCCCAGCCAATGAGAGCTGCGGATCTAGCACTTGGGGAGGGGCGGGGCAGGGCAGGGCACAAGGCCGCCTGCTGCGCCTCTGCCTAGGAGCAGCTGGGACAGGTCACCGCTTGCGGGCAGCTGCCCGAGGTGAGTGCCCCCTGGACCTGGCACCCTGCACCCCCTCTAATACCCAACCTGCTGCCTGAGCCCCCTCCTGCACCCAAATTCCCTCCCAGAGCCTGTGTCCCAACCCTCTGCCAGCCCCACACCTCTTCCCTCCCTCTTAGTTATCCGGCATTTTTCACTTACCGGCACCCCATTCCACCAACATGCAAGATAAAACTGCTTTTACTGTATATCACTTAGCTCCATTGTGTATCCTCACACTCAGAAGTCAGTCGATACTGTGCCTTATAAAATATTCACGTTATTTTACATCATCTGTGATTTGACCCCGGTATAATAATCAGCCTAGACCATGCTATTACACCATGGAAATCAATAAAGTGAACGGGAAGATCCTCAGGTGGTGTAAATTGGTGCAGTTCCATTGAATTCAACCCATCTGAGGATCTGGCCCTAAGTCTAGCTTCCTATTATGATACACCAGGGATTGGCAACCTTTAGCATGCGTCCCGCCAGGCTGGTTTGTTTACCTGCCACATCTGCAGGTTCGGCCGATCGTGGCTCCCACTGACCGCAGTTTGCTGCTCCAGGCCAATGGGGCCTGCGGGAAGTGGTGCAGGCCGAAGGATGTGCTGGCCGCCGCTTCCTGCCGCCCCCATTGGCCTGGAGTGGCAAACCGCAGCCAGTGGGAGCCACGATTGGCTGAACCTGCAGACGCGGCAGGTAAACAAACCAGCCCGGCCCACCAGTGTGCTTACCCTTGTGGGCCGCGTGCCATAGGTTGCTGATCCCTGTGATACACCATTGTTGGAATAGAATAGCCCATTCACGCATGGTGAAAATGACCTTCAGAGCCAAGTAAATGCACAAGCACTGGAGTTACATCATGGGTGAACTGGGACCCTTCAGAAATGTACATTTAATTATACCCCCTTAGACCTAATTATGCCTGCTTTACTCATGCGTAAAGGAGTCTACAACAGGTCTGCCTTACACACTGAGAGTCTAGAAGGTGCAAGCTAAAGTATTCCCCATTCTACTATAACTTGCATCTTCTGGCTTCTTGGCATGTAAGTTAGACATGAACACAGAACAGGTGTGAGCAGGTCTAGTGGAATCTAAATTAACTGATACCACCTTACCCATCGCTTCTGAATTTGGCACTAGATAATCACTTAAAGGCAACCAAATAAAGACATTTTGGAATTATGAACATCCATTTATTTGTGCCTTTCATTTACTAAGTGTTACATCATGTTTATGCACGACACCGGTAGGAAAACAGTCTCTGAGTTTTTATCAGTGATGATGGTATAAGTCAAGGTAAACTCATCTACCATAAGTGCAAAATTTTGTATTGGCCACTTAACAGTTAAAATCAAAATGGCTTAAACTAGTATTTAAATGGTGGGGCTACAAGTTATATACACGATCAGGCAGCCTATATGGTCTGATTTCATTGATCGATTTTGATGAGTGATTGACAGAATTTCTGTGAAGAAAGTGTTAATACACCTTCCTCTATTTCTGTATTTCTGAGAGAGAGAGAGAAAGACAGACATGACATGACGTAGGCCCAGAAACAGGAACCAAGAAAGTGAGTTTTACTGTTATAACATTAGTATTTTGCTTATTTAACTGGTTTTTGCAGCTAGACAATGTTCTAATCTATGCCAGGCAGAAGTGCCTTGTAAACAGGCAGTCTGTAATAGACCACAGCCTCTTTCTAAAATTAGGTAAAGTAATTACAGAATATAATATTTCAAGTTGTATTTTAAAACACTAATACATTTATGTTGCGAACCTTCCACCAATTCACATCATCACATCAATAGGAGCACCCTGCCTATGGTGACCATAGGTCTTGTTTTGGCCATGACAGCCCTGTCTCGGCTATCCCGACTTTATGGCAAAAGTGGGCATTTGTCCCCTTGGCTCTTGGGGTGCTGAGGAATGTGCGGGGAGTGAATGGTGATCCCAGCCCCTTGCGGGAGGCAGGCAGGGCTCTGGTGAACAGCCTCGTGGGCTGGGGGCGCAGGCAGAGGTCGGGCGAGTGGCTTGGCCCAGACCCATTTGTGTGTATGGGGATTCGGACAAGTGGCTAGGGCCAGCCTTGCAGTGGGGGGGAAGGCGCTCGGGCTAGCCCCACATGGTGTCCTGTTTTCCCATTGGGAAATATGGCCACCCTATTGCTGCCCACTGTGAAAGCTAGGACATTATGAGCCACATACTCACTGGGGTAAATGAACAACATTCATTTCTGAGGAGCTACATTTTAGTAACTACCGGAGCCCATGTACATGAAAAATTCCTTTTGAATCCCACTGGGAATTAATATAATCAACAGCTGTTTCATTGTTTTTCTTCCTGACTCCTTCCATAAACCAACCAACCAAAACAAACAAAAGCAAAACCCAACAACAACATCCAGCCAAAACACCTAAACTTTCATTTCCCAGCAAACAAAAATATCCGTGTTTAGAAAGTGAAAATCCGAACGGCGCGGCTGGTTCTTTGTTGTGACTGCTTAGAGTTGCCGTCGAGATCAGGCAAGCTGTGCTGATTGTTTAAATCAGTACTCGGCCCCTTGGGTTAAGCTGGATTTAAGTATTAGAAAGACAGCTCAGGAGAAAGGGCTGAATTATTTATGTTAGTGGAGGGGGGCTAAGCCGCTTCTTATGAAGACAAAGGGGAGAAAAAACGGATTATTGCTGTCACAGAGCCGGGCCACAGATAATGTTGAGGTTGGATCCCTGTTTGTATTATTTTAATGCGCTGGGCATTGGACATGGTTTATGCAGTGGCCTTGAATGTGGTTGACCACGTGCACTGTGATGCATCTAGTGGACAAGTATGTTATGTCGAGGGATCTTTCAATACACATTCAGGCTATTTTAACTCAGACTGAAGGTGGCTTGGGGAAGCAGGGAAGGACTAGCCAGTGGGGGCAGGATTACACGTGCACATGTAGGAGTCGTGGCTCCTATTCCAGCCCCTGAGCTGTGCTAGTACTAGCGGTGGCAGGGCTGC
The DNA here is from genome assembly GCF_020497125.1 of Mauremys mutica. Taxonomy (NCBI): domain Eukaryota; kingdom Metazoa; phylum Chordata; order Testudines; family Geoemydidae; genus Mauremys; species Mauremys mutica. Next base: position 66,566,515 of record NC_059073.1, on the reverse strand, counting down.
TCAGTGCCCTGTCAGTGGATTGGGGGATTCACTGCCTCCCACCCCATTGTAGCTCTCCTGCGTGTAGCTCATTTACCCAGGCTTTGTGTGCATGTGAATGTCACCCTCTATGGCTAGAATGAGCACTGTACATTCCAAGTGCCTTTGCTTCTGTGAGGGAGAGCGCACATTCTCTGCGACATCGAGTTAATCACCGGAGGGGGCTTCTCACTTACACTATATTCATAGGGAAGGGCTGCGCTCATGAAACAAGGAAATGATTACCTGCCATGCTGAGAGCACTAGGATTAGCTGCACAGAGCAGAAAGGGGTGAGGGAGTAGGATTTGAATGGTTTGTTACATTGCATAGGACCTTGCTTTTATGTCTCTTCCTCTCCACATCACTAGGCCACAGGAGGTTAATTATGTGTCGAATATGAACAGTGGTGAGTGACACATTGTTTCTCTGCCATCTAAGCAGAGAAACAAAACCCAGGTGCCCTGGATGCTCAGGTGCTTGAATGGTGAATTAAACGAGTTGACAGGCTTCAGGGGAGAAACATGTTTAACAGAGGGAGATTGGAAGGCAGGAGATGAAGCACAGCATACCCGGTCCAGAAGGGAGTTCCAGGTGTATGGGCCCACATGAAAAAAGGTGAGAGGAGGAACCTGGGAAGGATACAACAGAGGTGGTGAGACCTGCAGCCTTTCAGAGCAAAGGCACTCAAGTGAGGAGTGATGATAAAACTTGAACAGAGATGTCCAGAGGTGGCCACTGAAAGGCAGCATTTGGCAATCATGATATTTTTTTCCATTATACGTAGAAGAGGAACTATCTGTGGTATGTTTGCAAATGTTGATTTTTTTAAATTGCAACCACTAGGGGCATAAACCAGGCTTTGCAGAGGAAAAGACAGAGACTATGAATGCTGTTTTTCCTCTTGGTTTCAGTTTCTTGATATATTACTGTAGTGTGCATGCATGTATATGCATAAACACAGAGAAAAAGAGACTATGTTCTTATTTGTTGCATCATTTTCACATTTGTGTAATGTGTTTTTATGTACTAGAGCTGGGTCCAATCTCTATTTTTGTGTGAACTCAAACATAATGGATTCAGTAATCTTTGTGTTTTAAAATGCATGAATTCTCCATGCAGTGGATATATTTGGGGAAATGTATTTTCACTGAAACATTTGATACAAAGACTTAATATTAAGTATCTAGTTCTTATGATCTAGAAAATCTAGAATGATGCTGCTTGGAGATTTTTTAAGTTGAAAAAATAGCTATTAAAAAAAGCTATTTAAAAGTCTAGGGTTTAAGAAAAAGGTTTAGAAACTTGAAGACTCTACTAATTTACCAATCAGTCCTCACCAAGATTTGTCCTCTGTTCTCAGTACCGCAGGATGTATTCAAGTAATGGTTCTTATCAATTGTCCAGTAGTATCAGTGAGCAGTGAGTCAGATAGTGGTCAAACAGAGGTTATCGTAATATTAAGGACTAGGAATTAGAGACATGTACTGTAGGTAAGGAAGTGGCAGTAATCCGGGATAACTGTATCAAGGAAAGACTGTTCTTTAAAACCATACTGATTATCATGTGGTTTATGATTTTATTTCTATCTTTTTTTAATTTTAAAACTTGAAATGATTTCCCCTTTGGTTTATTCTTAAATATTAAAACCAAGTGATTTTGCCCCAACAAACAACAAGTAAATTCCTGCCCCAAAACACAGATGACTGAGGTATGGAGACATAGTGCCAATAACAAGAAACATTACTGGCACTATGCAGCATATCTATTCTACAAAATACACTGGCCCTTCCCTTCTTAAATTGTGAGCATGGGCAAAGGTAAAGGCAAGTAGCTCCAGTAAAATGAATGTGTTTTATTTTTTCCTGTTAATTTAACACATTCAGTTTTAATTTTTGCATGTAATCTTGCCACTATCAAATTAAACTCCCCTTAATACTCACTCATTCACTCCTCTCTAACTGCTCATAGGCACACCACAAAGCTTAGCACTGAATGACAAACTACCAGCTTGAGGATGGAGAGATGGCTTTAAAATGGTCTGCTGTTTAAAGTGAGTTTATGCAAGCCAAGTTGTTTCAGGTAGAGAGGGTTGTGATCTACAGATCTGAGCACAGGACTGGGAACCAGGGACTCCTCTCTTCTCATCCTGGGTCTGACCCATCTGTGGCCTTGGGCTCGTCACAGAAGCTCTGTGCCTCAATTTCCCATATTTGTAAATCAGGGTTAATTCTTTCTTGCCAACCTCAAGGTATGTCCAAGAATAAATTAGGCATCAGTCCTGCAACCACAGGGCACACATGAGTAATTTTACATATCTGAGTAGTCCCATTAAAGTGTTTGCAGGATCAGACCCTTATGGCCTTGTCCAGAAAGTGAGCCCCCTACAAATCCCATTGTCTTCATTTCAGCACCTCACAAGAACTGCCATACTGGGTCAGACTAAAGGTTCACCTAGCCCAGTATCCTGTCTTCTGACAGTGGCCAATGCCAGGTGCCCTAGAGGGAATGAACAGAACAGGTAATCATCAAGTGATCCATTCCCTGTGGCCCATTCCTAGCTTCTGGCAAAAAGAGGCTAGGGACACCATCCCTACCCATCTTGGCTAATAGCCATTGATGGATTTCTCCATGAATTTATCTAGTTCTTTTTTGAACCCTGATACAGTCTTGGCCTTCACAACATCCTCTGGCAAGGAGTTCCACAGGTTGACTGTGCAATTGTGTGAAGAAATACTTCCTTTTTATTTGTTTTAAACCTCTCAGGGTCAGGCCTTTACTTTACAGTAAAGAACATGAATGATGATGCGTAAGTGTCAGATAGTTAAATTGGACATGTAATAAACAAGTGGTATTCCTGTTAAATATATGTTTTCCAATGATTTTATATAGACTATATATAGTAAAACCAATACTTTTATGCATTTCAATTAAGCACCGTAGAAAAAGTAAAGGTCACAAGATCCTGAAGAAGCTAAGGCAGGTTGAAAATATTAGTATTTCTGCCTTACTCTTTCTTAGTGTGTGTGTGTTTTGCTTTCAGGTCTCAGTCTGTGGTGGAACCTGGCACGCTGAAACACGAGGAACTGGGTGAGAGCGAGAACACCCAACTTCTACTGGCTCTAGACTGAGTTCTGCATCACCAACACACACAAACGCATTGCCAAATTTCAACAGCACCAGAAACCTGCGAAGCACACAACACGCTTTAAACATTCTCTCTCTCTCTGTGCGCTCGAAAACAGGTCCTCCATTTGTCCAGACCAACTAATGATTGTCACCAGCCACCTGTCTGTGCAGCCAAAGCTAAACAAAGACAGAGATTTCTTTTGGTGCAAGATGCTAACTAAGATAAAGTAAGGAGTCTAGTTGAAAAAAAAATTATTTTCTTTTTTCCTTTTTAGATTTGCAATGTTAAAATGACTGAAAAGCGAAGGATGAGCTCCTTTGTACACATACAAATGATGCACAGATGGAAGTTTTTCTGAGTCATTATGCAGGGATGCGCTTTAATTTCCTAAAACAAAGTTTAGATTAAGTGCATTTTAAAGTACAGTATCTTGAAGTTAACCTGTGCAGTCTAATTATTAGGTTTAATGTAGCTTGCAGACCTGAGATAACAGCATCGCCAATACCCTTCAATCCCTACCAAGGTTTTTTAAAAAAACAAAATAAAACCCAAAACATCACCAGCATAATGTCATTCAACATTACAGTATGTGATATCCTCCTGGCTGCTTGCAGGGTTCACTTATTTCTGTACCCTGCAAAGATTATTCTTTATTTATGAAGCCTTTATAAAACTGTCAGCTAAATGTAATGAGCTATGTGGGCAGCAGCCACACACAATTTGAAATGCAATTATTTAATTTTACCAATGTGTTTTTCCACAGGCAACTCTACAGCCTGTTAGCCCTGTGTGTGCATTGGGGAGGGGAGGGGGAGTCAGAAAAAATTCACTGGTGATTAATGGTTCAATCCAGATTGTTTCATTTAGGTCACTACAGCAAATGAAAGCTCTGCAAATGAAAGCTTCCTCCTGCAATCAGCTAAAGGGGTAGCCAGAAGGATCTGCTGATTGCAGATGGTGGCTGTGGTTGAATCAGAAAGGGAAACCTTAGAATGAATTCTATCACACAGTGCGTCGACTGGAAGGAAATGTGGAAGAACAGAAATGTAGAACTGAAATGCCAAAGATCAGTTTGTTCTCTCTCTCTTTGCAAAATGAATCTCATCCCTACATTGAAATGGAAATAGATAAAAATAATAATAAAAAATCCACTTAAGAAATTGCATCTGCTGTGACTTTATTTCTTCAAACCGCTGTACAATTCTTTTGCGTGCACTTTTTACCATCCATTCAGTTGTGCTACATGGCATTTATTAGAACAAGTGGTCGGTGCCCATATGTCAAATAAGGTAATTGTAAGCCAGATACACAACATGAGTTGACAGTGGACAGCATAATACTCTTTTAAATATGCCTCGGGTAGGGCCACATAACTTGTGAGTGGTACACTGAAGCGATGACATAGTTCAACTGGGCATAGTCATCCCTAATGAATGAAAATAAAATGTGTTACCTCTAACTGACAGAGTATCACACTTATACGTGGCCAGAAGGGGTCTGTCAGATACTATTATACACAACTAGGGATTAATACAGCTGCTAATGTTACATGTAGAATAATTGCAGAAAGAGTATAATTTATGTTGGTTTTTATTTCTCAGCAGTATGGGGTAGATATAGGGCTTGATCTGCAAGGCACTAAGAGCTCTGTAAGGTGATGCTGAAGTCAACAAGTGTTGAGGGCCCTAAGCACTTTGCAGGAATGCCCTGAACCACAGATGAGCACTCAGCATGTTTCAAGATTGAAGTCATACATCTTAGGGATCCCTCACCCCCATTAAAATCCATGGTAGAATACACTAGGCACATTGGCAGGCAGTGTAACACAGCATTGCTCCACTGGCTTCAATGGAGACTGTACTGTAGTGAGAGAGAGGCCTTGTTTTACAGCCTTTCTAGTTAACACACTTACCTGTATTGCCACTGAAATTATACTCTCACGAGAACAGTGATCTAACATTTTGTAAGTCATGAGGTAGAGAGAAAGAAGACTAAGAAAAACTTAGCTGGGGAATTCTGCAATACATTTTAGTAGCCTGAGTTTATTTAAGTCAGAGTTGTGTAGCTGAAGTGTTTTGAAAGCCATTGAATTCCTAAGTCCATGAGCATCAGTCTCTATAAACGATTAGAAAGCCCATTAAGCTGTTATGACTAAAACATACAATGGTGACATGAATAAACATCTGTGTTGGCCTGTAATATATATCTCAAAATATCAGGGCATGAATATAAGATGGTGGTTCTCATTTAAATTCTGTGCATAGGTACATGAACAAGAAAAAGAACAGGAAAAAGACATTTAATTTTTCACTGACCTTACTGGTATGATACAAACATTAGATTGTACAGTCCTTCTCTGTCAAATTGCTTCCCTTTGTTGAATGAATATGAAGGACAAAATGTTTTACTGAAGATATTTGTCACTTTAAAAAGCATTTTCATTTGTTTCTTCCATTAGCATTTCCAATGTAGAAAGGTTCTCTCTTAGGGGGGGAACATCAGTTTGCAACCTAAAAAGCTTAAAATGATGTGTCACGTATAGGCTGTACAATTTTAGAGGTTCCTCCATATGCTATTCCAATAACTACATCCAAGAAAAAATAGCCTTCTTGACTCCTTGCCACCAAAGCACAACAGAAGCAATTTCAGTGGTGGAGAAGCTACTAATAATGAAGCCACATTGCCACACTCAAGGTACTTCAGTTTTTAATGCACAATATAGCATCCCACACTATTTAATGAGCATGAATACGTTTATAGGTCCATGTTTAGTGCTGAGTGCTTTAATGTATTTGCTGATCAAAATCCCAAATGATAAAGCAACTACCTTCAGAGGAAGAGAAAAGAAATGCTACTAAACAATACCAGAACAATCAGAGCTACAAGAAAAGCACGACACAAGTTTTCACAAATTAAAAACTAAATAATATCTGTTATATCTCTAGAGGCTGGGTGTTAAATCCAAGCAATGGAAATTGCAATGTAGTTTAAGGTGAACTCTAAAAGGAAACAATTTTGGTTCAAAGCCAAACACGTCTTGATTCATTCTTTAAAAATTATTTTATCATTTATCTTTTTTAATCATTTTACAGTATTACAAAATATGCCATGCAACTAAACAATTGGCTGGAGAGGCTGCCTCCCAGTGAGCCCAGTTATACTGAGCACCTCATTTATAAATAGTTTTCATACATCGGTTCTACCAAATCCTCCCAATAAGCATTTTTACATGTCTTAAATTGTGAAATGAATATAATTATTTTAGGATCTCCTGATAATTAACCTGAGAGTTGTGAATTTCTTATTGTGGTGGGTATATAGTTGTCTCTGGTTTAGAAAGCACATCCAAGCTTTTCTGGATCATGACTGGCTGAGACTGAAGTCTTGTTCCGTGCATGATCATCAAATTTTGCTTATCCAAAAGGAAATAAAATTGCACAACTCCAAAAAATAGTTACAGCATCTCACGGCACAAACCATCATGCAATGTGTTATATGGCACTATATGATCTAACTATTTAATAAATCCAAAATCTGAGTGGCTCTTAGTTTATAGGAATACAAAGTTAAGGCTGTTTTTTCAACATTGCCACTTTAATGAAGTAAACAATCTCAGACAGTCTGATTATGGCATATGGAGTATGTGCGCATGGTGCTTAGATACCATGATATAAGGCACCTTAGTAACACAATACATTTGACAGTTTACTGCAATATGAATTTTTCCCAAGCCTAAGATTGGAAGAGGCCCGTTCTCTGGAGGTATAACTAACAAAATCTAAGCACTCTAATTTCTGACATGGAAGTTAATACATTGAAAACTAGATTCAAAGCTGTTCTTATCTGGCTCCGCATTCTAGCAGGAAGTCAGTGCTTCCAGGCAAGGATCAGAATTCCAAATCAGAATTTGGTCCTCTGCTCCCAGCTCAGAGAATTCTGTTTCTCTTCTATTTAGGTTATTATTCTGAGGAATGACCACTTAGGTCAATCTAGAAGCAGCCCCTAGAAGGAGCTGTGTCCAACTCTTCTTGGACAGAAGATGGCATGACACAAGGGGCCTTGAAATGACAGGGAACAAAGCAATTAACTACAAAATCCTAAAGTTATTGAGCACCTGCAACTCCCACTTAAATCAATGGATGTCCCAGTACTTCCCAGGATGAAGTCCTAAAATTGAAGAGATCCTTATAGCTGAAGGAGACTTAAAGGATTCTTTCATTCTAGGAAAACAAAACTGATTGGATATCAGTATTTAAACTCTATTAACTGGCAGTTAAATAATACAAGTTACTATTTGCATTTCCAGATGGCAAGAAAAGACCACACTTAGCAAAAGTAAGATCTGTTCATGTAAAGCTTCTCCCTCTGCTAAAAGCTGGAGGTGCACTTATTATACATATTTTTTAAAAAATTAGTGGTTCACAAAAGGAAACGATCAATGTATAGCTATGATAGAAAAATACAATTACCCATGTAGAAAAATACAAAATAAAACCATTCATTCACATTATCTACAGTTGATACTATATGCATATTGTTTCATACTTAAAACATTTATGATTAGAAACTGCATGGAAGAATTTCAAAACTAGTTGTGTGCTAATGTTTATACACATCTAATGTATACATGTCATTACCAGGTAGCAGTGCACGTACAAATCAGATATTTGTGCATTAACCTGGCCAATAAGGTGACTAACTAGCTCCGTGCATATGTAGGTCTGTAGTACTGGTACACATAATACAGACATGTCACAAACATTTGCACATTCCTGATTTTGAAAATTTGGCCTTATAGCTCTTTGGCTGACAAGAGTATTATTTTCCTTGCAGCCTACAAGCAAATCTATCAGATCAGTGCCATTTCAGTATGAAAGAGAATGGAACATTTGTAGGTAAGTCCATAGTAATTGTGGAACAATTTTTTCACATCTTCTAGCCCCTAGAAGGCTGACATTTTCCACACGACCAGCCAAATTAATGTGGCGTATTTATATTTGCAGACTCCAACAGATTAAACCTCATCTGTTTCTTACATCAGAAATGACCTCTTAAATGGCAGGAAGGGTGCGTCTCTGTTGGGGTGTTAACTCAGGGTGCCACACATCCACAATGAATATCAGCCGATAACTGTCAGCATCCTGCCACACTTCATGCTCGAAAGAGTCATCAAATATAAGAACCTTCCCTTCTTCCCAGGTTCTGTAATAGAAAAGAACATCCTTTATTATTGCTTTTTGGACACCCAATATGGGTACTTATCTGGGCAGGTATTTGTTCTGGAGATGTTCTTTTGTACATAGAGAAGGTATAATCAACATGTTTTGCCATAAGTAATCTAGTACTTAATAAAGAGAAATGAGATGTCTGTATCAGAGCTCTGAATGAAATAAACTATAGAAAGTTCAGTTTGATGTAGTTCCATTCACTGAGTTATACTATTATGTTCTCTCTCTCTCTTTGTATGCATACAGGAATATATATATATTAGGGATCTGAGTCTAGGAGGTATTGACTATCCATCATTCTCAATTATCTGGATACTTTAAATCAAGTCCTCCCCTCGCCCCTGCCCTTTTTAGACATGTACTATTATAGAATAACGGAAAGATGAGCAATAGCCAGCAACATAGTTTTAAAATAAACAAATCATGTCAAACAAAATGGATTAAAAATAACAGAATTACAAAATTAAATCCTGGTTCAGACTTAATGTCAAGAATGTGAGCAGACTCACTGCATAAATCTTTCCAAGATCAGAGCCTAAGAGCGTGTCTACAGGGGAAAGCTTCACTAGTATAGTTTATTTTGGTATAATTATGCTGATATAACTAAATCAAAAGTGAGTCCATGCTGCTCTGTCCATGCCTTTTTAAGCTACAGTAGAACCTCTGTTTTACGAATTGGGAATTGAAGAGTTTGTAACATCAAAAAAGCATAAATGGAACATTTCAAAATGATAGTAGGTCTGGTGCATACATTGCAGCACTGTACACTGCAGCACTTTCTTCTTGCCCTTCCAGCCACTGCAAAGTGATTTCCAATGCCCTGAAAGCATTGGAACATGAAGGGATGACAGCTTTTTCTTCACTGACATCACTTTCATTATGTGATTTCCCCCCCCACCCAATCGGGAACAATGGTTCATACAACTGGTCATTTTTAAGACTGGTGTTTACAAAACCGTGGTTCTACTGTACTTTGCTTGCTAAGTGCTGCTTCCATTGAGTGTGACACCATGTGGACACAAACACATAGCACTGTGAGTGGGTATTCCAGGGTACAAAGCACTGCTAGACAGGAAATGTAAAAAGAACAGGAGTACTTGTGGCACCTTAGAGACTAACAAATTTATCTGAGCATAAGCTTTTGTGGGCTACAGCCCACTTCTTCGGATGCATAGAATGGAACATACATAGAATGGAACATATAAGAAAATATTTATACATACAGAGAACATGAAAAGGTGGAAGTACCCATACCAACTGTAAGAGGCTAATTAATTAAGAGAAGCTATTATCAGCAGGGGAGAAAACTTTTGAAGTGATAATCAAGATGGCCCATTTTGGACAGTTGACACAAAGGTGTATGAATCTATTTCCCCATGTTAAAGTAGCCATTCCCCGTCTCTGTTCAAACCTAAGTTAATGGTATCTAGTTTGCATATTAATTCAAGTTCAGCAGCTTCTCGTTGAAGTCTGTTTTTGAAGCTTTTCTGTTGCAAAATTGCCACCTTAACATCTGTCACTGAGCGATTAGGGAGGTTGAAATGTTCTCCTACTGGTTTTTGAATGTTATGATTCCTGAAGTCAGATTTGTGTCCATTTATTCTTTTGTGTAGAGACTGTCCGGTTTGGCCAATGTACATGGCAGAGGGGCATTGCTGGCACATGATGGCATATATCACATTGGTAGATGTGCAGGTGAACGAGCCCCTGATGGTGTGGCTGATGTGATTAGGTCCTATGATGGTGTCACTTGAATAGATATGTGGACAGAGTTGGCACTTCAGCAGGTGGGTATTGTAGTTTTAAGAATGCTTGATAGACATCTTGTAGGTGTTTGTCTCTGTCTGAGGGATTGGAGCAAATGCGGTTGTATCTTAGAGCTTGGTGTAAACAATGGATTGTGTGGTGTGTCCTGGATGGAAGCTGGAGGCATGTAGGTAAGTATTGCGGTCAGTAGGTTTCCAGTATAGGGTGGTGTTTATGTGACCATCGCTTATTAGCACAGTAGTGTCAAGGAAATGGACCACTTGTGTGGATTGGTCTAGGCTGAGGTTGATGGTGCGATGGAAATTGTTGAAATCATGGTGGAATTTCTCAAGGGCTTCTTTTCCATAGGTCCAGATGATGATGATGATGTCATCAATGTAGCGCAAGTAGAGTAGGGGCATTAGGGGACGAGAGCTAAGGAAGTATTGTTCTAAGTCAGCCATAAAAATGTTGGCATACTGTGGGGCCATGTGGGAAAATAACAGAACACCACTAGCCATTACCTTCAGCCCGTAACTAAAACCTCTCCAGCACATCATCAGAGATCTACAACCTATCCTGAAAGACGATCCCTCACTCTCACAGATCTTTGGAGACAGACCTGTCCTCGCTTACAGACAGCCCCCCAACCTGAAGCAAATACTCACCAGTAACCACACACCACAGAACAAAAACTCTAACCCAGGAACCTAGCCTTGCAACAAAGCCCGATGCCAACTCTGTCCACATATCTATTCAAGTGACACCATCATAGGACCTAATCACATCAGCCACACCATCAGGGGCTCGTTCACCTGCACATCTACCAATGTGATATATGCCATCATGTGCCAGCAATGCCCCTCTGCCATGTACATTGGCCAAACCAGACAGTCTCTACGCAAAAGAATAAATGGACACAAATCTGACTTCAGGAATCATAACATTCAAAAACCAGTACGAGAACACTTCAACCTCCCTAATCACTCAGTGACAGAGGTTACGGTGGCAATTTTGCAACAGAAAAGCTTCAAAAATAGACTCCAACAAGAAAAAGATGAACTTGAATTGATATGGAAACTAGATACTATCAACTTAGGCTTAAATAGAGACTGGGAATGGCTGAGCCATTACAAACATTAAATCTATTTCCCCCATGTTAAGTATCTTGTCAAACTGTCTTAAATGGGCTATCTTGATTATCACTACAAAAGTTTTTTTCCCCTCCTGCTGACAACAGTTCATCTTAATTAATTAGCCTCTTAGAGTCGGTTGGGCAACTCCCACCTTTTCATGTTCTCTGTATGTATATATATCTCCTCACTATATGTTCCATTCTATGCATCCGATGAAGTGGGCTGTAGCCCACGAAAGCTCATGCTCCAATAAATTTGTTAGTCTCTAAGGTGGCACAAATACTCCTGTTCTTTTTGCAGATACAGACTAACATGGCTGCTACTCTGAAACCTGTTTATAAACAGAGGCAAGGTGAACACGATAAGAAAGACTTGTCATTACATTAAATTAAGGATCATTAGATGATCCTGAAAGCATTGTGAAGCACTCCAGTTAAAAGATAGGAAACAAAGGGTAGGAATAAATGGTCCATTTTCAGAACGGAGAGAAGTAAATAGTAGTGTCCCCCGAGGGGTTTATATTGGGACCAGTGCAACATATTCATAAATGATCTTCAAAAAGGGTATGTAGTTTGCGGGAAAAGTTTGCAGATGATACAAAATTACTCAAGACAGTTAAGTCCAAACCAGACTGCAAAGAGTTACAAAGGGATCTCACAAAACTGGATGACTTAACAACAAAATAGCAGATGAAATTCAATGTTAAATGCAAAATAATGCACAGGCCAAATATAATCCCAACTATACATGCAAAATGATGATGCCTAAATTAGCTGTTACACTTCAAGAAAGAGATCTTGGAGTCAATTGCAGTATAAGAATCCTTCTCACTGTGCCTGTATCATCCTGAACTCATTCTCCAGCTTCAGAAGATTTAAAAATTATCTCCAGTCATCAATGAGACAGACACAACTGAATAATGTAACTGCCCTTAACTTGCATCAAAACAATACCCAGGAACCGAGATGTAAATAAGACTGCTGACAGTTTCATCCAGAAAGCTACAGTGAAACAATGTCTTTAAACTGGGACGCTAGTGAAGACAGCTTGTGATTGCAATGATTTTAATATACCGTAATTCATGATAATGTAATTATGTAGTTCATAACAACTGAATAATTATTAAAATAGTAAATATACCAATGATAGACACATTCAATAAATAGAATATGAAAGACTGTATAAATATGATGAAAATAGCTTTCCCCAAAAAACTGGCAGAATACTCCCCCCAAACACACACACACCTCTTCAAAAGCACCCACCAGCAAAAACAAAAATCAGCACCTATGTGTTCTGACTTTAGTAAGAGTACGTGAGTAAGAATATACATCACAATTTTAAACATAACCTGTGTCCCTTAAGTGACTTGCCACAAGATGTCAGAACATGTTATATTAGAGCTGAGTAGGTCTAATATTTATTTAATTTTCTTTCTTTATATAGGAATTAGATACAATGCTCCTGTCAGATAATTTTTAAGTTATTATCTGCAAAACTTTGTTTTTTTTTTAAATAGAGTTTTCAATTGCCGAAGTAGTTGCTGGAATTACTGTTAAAGTTGCCCCCACCTTCAAAATCTGAAATGGTGCCCCTGTAGGCCAGCACAGAATCCCCCCACTCCCGCCATGCACAGCCCATTGGCTTGATGGGAGCTGCCCCTCCCGCCCAAAATAAAGAAATAAAAAACTATGCCTCCGGTGGAGATGGGGTTGTGGGGCAGAGAGATGGGGGTTGTTGGTAGGGGGGCGGTGCCTCCAAAATGGGTTGGCTTGTGTTTGGGGCTTGATTGTTAGCAGGGGGCAGTGCTTCTGAAATGAATTTGGCTTGTTCTGGGCTTGCTATGAAAGGCAGTCTTCAGCTTTGTTATCTTGTCAGATTTGGCAATGCCAGGAAGGATTTCTATATCATTTGCTCAGAAGAGAGCTCTACTATAACCTGTTTTAGATGAGAAGGTTTTGCCCTGGCTTTATGGAAGGGTCTTATTTCACTCCCATTATAAATCACGATTACATTCCTTGAGATAAGGTCATTTTATTTCGATACTGAAACATCATGTACCACCACTATTCAGCATCTTGTATGCTACAGCTTTTAGAAGGCCAAAAAACAGCCTGGATTGTTCCCCACACCCTAAGAATTGAATGCTACCATGCTGTGATCCAAACAAACACACAAAGACTTTGAAGGGGGTGAATGAGTAAAATGTAAGGCTAGACTGTGCGCTTGGCTGCATGCCCATGAAAGGGTACATGGGTACCGACTTCGTGGGTGCTCCAGGGCTGGAGCACCCATGGGGAAAAATTGGTGGGTGCTCTTCACCCACCAGCAGCTCCCTGCCCTGCCCCAGCTCACCTCCGCCTCCTCCCCTGAGCGCACCGCAGCTCCACTTCTCCCCATAGCTCCCAGTGCTTGTTGTCCTAAACAGCTGTTTCGCGGTGGCAAGCACTGGGAGGGAGGGAGGAGAGGGGGAACGCGGCACACTCGGGGAAGAGGTGGGGCTGGGGCCGGGATTTGGGGAAGAGGTTGGAATGGGGGCAGGGTGGGGACAGGAGGGGGCGGGGCAGGGCCAGGGGCGCAGGGGGGTTGAGCACCCACCAGCACTGGGAAAAGTTGGCGCCTATGAAAGGGCATCGTGTGAAATAAACCTGCCTCATGGTCTCAAGGACTTTAAGGTCAGAAGGGACCATCATGATCATCTAGTTTGACCTCCTGCGCATTGCAGGCCACAGAACCTCACTCACATAAGTTATGTCACTCAGGGGGGTGGCTTACATTCCCACTCGCTCGCCTTGCCTCTGGGTGCCTAGGAGTAAATGAGCACTGCATTTCCATTACTCTGCACTACACAAGGGGGGCAGGGAGTGGGGAGGTGTGGAATCAAAGCTCTGACCCCCTACCCCACCAGCCTGCAGAGCTGAGCCAGCTCAAGTGGGTGGGGTAGTAATTTGCTACTGGTCTTAAGCAGCCAAGAAACTTCACCACATGACGCCTGATGTAACGCCATGAACTGTCCCTCTGGCTGGCACAATGGTCTCACTAGACTATGCATGTTTGAGGATGATGATGATGATGTCATCGTCATCATCGTCGACTTAATCAGCAAGGAAGAAGCAGACCTGTCTGAGAGACAATTCCTTTTCTGTACTGCTCCCACCTTGCCTCACCAATGTGCCACCCCATGTACAGGGGAGGAGGAAAAGTAAAACCTAACCCTTAATTTTTATTATTGCAAATATCGTCATTTGGGGTGGGAGGAATTGTGTCTTTGGTAATGAATATTCAGCTCCTGCTGAAGTATACTGGAGCTGTACATGTCAGTGTAGCAGAACCTGGCCCTTATATATTAGTTTTACATTTTTAATAAGTGAATTTAGTGTGTACAGAATGTGCCAGACTCAGAGCCCTGGGGACTGAAACCCTCTCTGTACAGAGCAGTAACACCACCAGCTTCCCTATGCTTTCTAGACAAATACCAGATGTGGAGGGACCAGTGCAACAGGTGAGAGGGTAGTTCAGTCTCCAGGCCACTAAGCTGTCTGCTCAGATTATGACAAATAAGAATGTCAGTTATGATCATGGATTGAGAGTTGCGGACACCGGTTCACTCGGATCTGGAATGAGACCCACCACTTTGTTTCATACAGGTCAACGAACAGCCATTTCATAACTCTCAGTGACTACTGACCTGAATTCACAACAGTGACTGAAAGGTGGAAGGCGCCACACTCATTAACAAACCCCTAAGCCATCTAGCCACCACTCCCTCCTGCCCAAATGTGTACAGTACCTTCAAGCTATTTCAAAAACTGAGCTGGAAAGCTGAGAACTAATGTATTCATCAGTGATTAGACAAAACATACTGCAGCAGCTGCAATGCTGACACTGTGATGGAATATTTAAATGAGGTACATGCTGGCAGGAGTCCCAACACTTCTGCAAACAGCTAGATTATTAATAGTTGAAAACTCCTACTCTCAGAATTCTATAAATCATCCGCTCTGGTTGGTTTACAGAAGACTTCAGTCAACTACATGTTGTCATGATGCCTGATGTGTTTTTCATCACCACATGCATCTCCACAGTAGCAGCATGCACTCAGATGCTGTCATAGGCGTGCGTATGCTGTAAGAAATATACTAGCTCTCTGAAAATTCCCAGTGTAAACAATAGAACTCCTGGGGGGTTGAGGTGGTGGCTAAGTGAAAGGCAAATGTTTGCAAGTTAAGGTAATTCAGTTGCTTAACTTTAACTTAAGTTTTATATTTTTGTGGTTTTATTTATAATGCCATAATCAGGCATCAGATGCTACAGTTTGGTCTTCCATATGTTTCTCCGGGGATTACGTTCCCTGAGCTCAAATATCCAGTTATTGTTTTTTAAGGTGAGCAAACGGAGATTGAACAGGTGTGCAATGCAACGTAAGAGAGCAGTTTTCCTTCTTAACACATTTTAAAATGAAGACAACTTTTTATCAGATCCACATATTGGGACAAATCCTCTACTCCTGTAAAATCAGCATAGCTTCACTGGCTTCAACTTCAATTGAATTGAAGTCAATGGAGCTATGCCAATACATGCCAGCTGAGGACCTGGCCTATATGGGCAGACTAGAGCGCTCTTTATCCACAGCAGTAAAGAAGTAAACAGAGCTGCAGTGAAGAGTCTAGATTTTGCTGATCAAGATGACTGATCTCCAAACAGAGGAAAGGGAAAAATGGCATAACTCTTGCATTCAACTGGTAAATGTCATTGGATTAACGGCCTATGATTCAAAGCCTTTGACCTATGGACACAATTACTAAGAGAAAAATGGCCGTGACATGAAAGAGCAGGTTTCATCTCAAAAGAGTGTTGGGTCACTGCATGATAATAAATTCATTTATTTGTAACAAGTTCTAGGGACCAAACTGCTTGTTATATATTTTAATTGCAGACCCCTTTGCCAGCAGCCCACACACATCAGAATTGTCTTTTTTGTTTTGCGGGTCACATCTGTAAGCAGGTGCAATCCAATTCTTTAAGCCTTAGGGAAGAGAAGGAAACAAACATACCTGTTCTCCTCGGCACATCGAATTCTGCAGCCTTCTTTTGGTATAACCAAGCCCAAATGCATCCTCAGCCTACAGTTAGTAGGCCCTGTGTGAGGCCAGACATGAGTCCCTGGGTGCATGACGGAATACTTGATCTGCAAACAGAAATACAATTGTTTAATCAGGTCACTTTCACTAACCTTCTCCTAGAAGAACAGAACTTTACTACAGCTGATTCAAGATGAATCATGACAGCCCAACATTGCAGTACGCAGTGTTGCTGTAGCTGTGTCTGTCCCCGGATATTAGACAGACTAGGTGGTGAGCTAATATCTTTTATTGGACCAACTTCTGTTGGTGAGAGAGACAAGTTTTTGAACTACACAGAGCTCTGCTTCAGGTCTGGGAAAGGTACTAAGGCTATGTCTACACTTCCACTTATGTCAGTATCACTTATGTTGCTCAGGGGTGGGAATAAACCAGCCCACTGAGCGAAATAAGTTACATCAACATAAGCGCCAGTGCGGACGCTACTTGGTGGGAAAGCTTCTACCACTGACGTAACTACCACCGCTCGTTGGGGTGGATTAATTATGTCACCAGGAGAGTTCTCTCCACTTGGCTTAGAGCAGCTATCCGAGAGATCTTACAGCAGCTCAGCTGCATCGGTACAGCTGTGCCACTGTAAGCTTTCTAGTGTACACCTGGCCTAAGAGTGTCACAGCTAAATACGAGATCGAACAGATAGTTTAGCATAAGTAGTTAGTACATATCCTAAGGGATCGTTCAAGGGGAAGTGGTGCATTAACCCCACTCCAGTCATAGGGAGGTAAGGAGGGCGGGAGAAGCAGCTGTGGGGTGGTTTACTGGGTTACAGATTGTTGTAATGAGCCATAAATCCAGCCTCTTTTTTAACACCATGATTTTTAGTGCCTAGCAAAGTTATGAATTTAAGCTCTGAGGCTTATCTTTCGACAGTGTTGTGCAAATTTCCTTTGAGGAGGAGGACTGATAGGGCAGATATAGAGTGATCACTTTGTGAAAAGTGTTCACCCACAGATAATATGGTGGTGTTGTCGTCTCATTTTCTTGTGTGAGTTCATCTGAGAACATAGAGATAGTCTGGTTTCACCCACATAGCTGTTATTGGGGCATTTAGTGCACTGGATGAGTCCACCACCTGTTGTGACAGGTATGTATAGGACCCATGGATTTTGAAAGCTGTGTTGTGTGGAGTGTTGATCATTGTAGCCATGGAGCTCTATTTGCAGGTTTTACATCTATTGTTTTAGCAGGGTCTGGTGCTGCTTTGAGTTGGTGTGTCCCGGTCTGTGGGCAGCTTGCTTCTGATGATGAGCTTGGAGAGGTTGAGGAGTTGTCAAGGTTCAGGAAATATTTCTTTCAGGATGGGTCCCCATTGAGTACGGGTTGTAGTTGTTTGATGATACCTGTGTGAGTTCCAATGTGGGGTGGTACATGACAACTAGGGGTGTGCTGTCAGTGGGGGTTTTATTTCTGTATTGAAGTAGGTATCATGGAACAGGCCACCCAAATATCCCAAGAGAACCTTCTTCAACACAGAGATAAAACCCCCACCAACTGCACACCTACTGTCCCACACTGGACTGCATATGGGGTATCATCAAACAACTTATGCCATATATATAATTCATAAGCAGTAGTGAGCTGGAGCGGGTTCCCACCAGTTCCCAAGAACCAGTTGCTAAAATTAGACCACCGTGGAGAACCGGTTGTTAAAGGGTCAAGGGGTGGGCAAAGAACTCCGGTCCGCAGGCCGGACCATCCTGTTGCTCCCAGGATTCCCAGCTGGGGAGGCTGAGGTTCCCCTGGCCCCTCCCCCGTTTCCCCCCCAGCTGCAGTGTGGCCAGCCGCCGCCACCAGCTGGGCAGCTCAGCTGAGCTCCTGAGTCATCCTGCTGCTTTGAGCTGCAGGCAAGGTAAGGGTGGGGGGGGGGGGCTGCAAGCTCCAGGGCCGCTGGCTGGGGGCAATTTTCCCCAGGCCCTTCAGGGGCCCCCGGTCCCACGAGTATATCTCTCTCCCGCCCCGGCCCCTCCCCCGCTTCCCTCCCCTTAAATCAGAACTTTTTATAGGGAACCGGTTGTTAAAATTTTGGCAGCTCATCACTGTTCATAAGTACTGCACCACACATACATTATTAATATATAACATCCATAAAACTGCATTAAAATATCGTTACATCTGTAGAGTCAAGCATTCAAAATTTAGGAAATGCCAGAATTAAATTTGCCCATGCTACTTTATTCGACTCTGTTATGATATGCAATATGATATAATCATTATATGGTACAACATACTATTTTTTCCACAGGATCTCTGCCTCATTCAGTGAATGGGTAGTTAATTATTCAATATTTCTTTTTTAACCTCATTCAGTATGTATCCCCAGACTTTATTTAATGCACACCATCCAAACCCTGTGCTGAATACAAAATTATGAATTTCCATACAGGTGTTTCTACAATGCTCTCCTCAAAGTATCTGAGTGCTTCAAAAACATGAATGAATTTATCTTTACAACACCCTGCGAGTGTATAACTCTATTTTATGGAAAGGGAACTGAGGAACAGAGAATTCTTTAACAGGGTACTAAATGGGAGGAAGCAGTAGATGTAATATAGCTTGCTTTTAATAAGGCTTTTGACACAGTCCCACACGACATTCTCATAAGCAAACTAGGAAAATGTGGTCTAGACTAAATTACTATACGGTGGGTGCATAACTGGTTGAAAGATTGTACTCACAGAGTAGTTATCAGTGGTTCACTGTCAGACTGGGAGGAAGTATCTAGTGGGGTCCTGCAGGTCTGTCTGAGATCAGGTACTGTTCAATGCTTTCATTAATTACTTGGATAATGGAGTGGAGAGCATGCTTATAAGATTTGCAAATGACACCAAGCTGGGAGAGGTTGCAAGAACATTGGAAGATAGGATTGGAATTCAAAACAACCTTGACAAATTGAGAATTAGTCAGAAATCAACGAGATGGAATTAAATAAAGACAAGTGCAAAGTACTACACTATGGAATGAAAATACAAATGCACAATACAAAATGGGGAATAACTGACTAGGCAGCAGTACTCCTGAAAAGGATTGAGGGGTTATAGTGGCTAACAAATTGAATATGAGCCAACAACATGATGCAGCTGTGAAAGAGACTACTATTCTGGGGTGTATTAACAGGAGGTAATAGTCCCGCTCTACTTGGTGCTAGTGAGGCCTCATGCAGGTTACTGTATTCAGTTTTGGGTGCCACTCTTTCAGAAAAATATGGACAAACTGGAGAGAGGTCAGAGGAGAGCAACAAAACTGATAGAAGGTTTAAAAAACCTGACCTATGAGGAAAGGCTAAAAAAATGGGTATATTCGTCTTGAGAAAAGAAGACTGAAGGGTGACCTAATATCAGTTTTCAAATAGCTTAAGAACTGATATAAAGAAGTGATCAATTATTCTCCATGGCCTCTGAAGGTAGGACAAGAAGTAATGGTCTTAATCTGCAGCAAGGGAGATTTAGACTAGATATTAGGAAAAACTTTCTAACTATAAGGTAGTTAAGCACTAGAATAGGCTTCCAAGACAGGTTGTGGAATCCCTGTCACTGGAGGTTTTTAAGAACAAGTTAAACAAACACTTATCAGGGATAGTCTAGATATACTTGGTCCTGCCTCAGCAGGGTCCCCTTCGGAGGTTCTTTCCAGCCCTACATTTCTATAATTCTTTAAATTTGGAATGCTTGACTTTGCAACCCTATCACCCTTTTAATGCAGTTTTTGGATGTAATTTCCTAATTAAAACATTGAAAAAACAGACATTTCATCCTGACCCAGCTCGGGTCATCAGCTGGGTCTGGACATTTAGATCCTCAACTAACTGAGTAACTAGTAGCAGGAGTAGGCTGTTACCCTCTATGTGAGCCAGGCACTGGGCAGGGATGAGATATATACTTTGCCAGCATCCTGTGGCAAGTTTTAAAGTTGCCTTCCAGAGGCAGAAACCTGAGGAAGGGCAAATGGAAGTGGCACTCCCACCTGCCTGCCTTGAGGTGAATCTTCATGCTGACCCACAAGCCAGATTGGTGCAAGTGGGTTTAGTTTATAACTCCCTGAACCAGCTTCAGTGGCTCTGGCTCACTGAATGAACTCTGCTCAAGTTAGTGTCCCCTATGTGTACAGTGCTCATTGGCATCACCTTACCCCACCCTCTTGGATTGCAGTAATGAAGCATATCAATAAGTACCTGTCCTCTTCGGCACCCTGTAGTCTCAGGGAATCTTTCCAATAAAGCACATGTTTTATGGACGCCTTTACAGGCATTTTCATTTTTTCTTCCTAACAAAACAAATTGGCAAGTGAAACACTATATAAATAATCTCTACACTTCCCACTCACATAAGCATGTTTCATCCAAAGATTTCAAAGAGCTTCCTACAAAAGCCAGGTAAGTGTTACAGTTCCCATTTCACAGAAGCAAAAAGAGGATAGACACTGAAACTGAAGCAAGAGAGATGGGTTGTAATATTATCAGTTTAAGTTATGGCACCCTGCTTTTAAATCATTCATTTCGGGTATGAGTCATAAGATGATGAATGAGGCTCTATGGGGAAAAAGAGATGCGACTCCCATCAAGACAAACTATACCTCAGTGTTGAAATTATATATTTTAAAGTTCTTTCTCATGTGTAAATCCCTACACTACCTAAGGTCATTCCAACATTCAGGCCTCCCACATCATAGCTCAGAGAAAGAGCAGCTGGCTTATTAAAACAAACTGTAGCTCATATAGTTTCTGAATGACAGAATTGGTGACAAAAGACTGGCGATACATTTTTTCCTTCCCACCTTCTCTCCTTCCTCCGGTGCGCTACGGACTTTGCTAGAACAAAATCTTGGCAACCTTGCCAAGAGATGGATATCATGTTGGATTCTGCACGTGCTTCTGGGCAATGTGATTTAGCATAAAGAATTCTTGCTCACTATGCTCAGGGTGCAAATACCATTTTATTAGCTGCCTTCTTCCACAGGCTCAAATTACGGTTCCGGAAATTTAACAAAATAGCACTGGTTTTGCAAAGCTATGTTACTATCTCTTATTCCAGAATATTGAGTGAACAGAGAGGAGGGGGCAATGGGAAGGAAGATTAATAAATAGGTTACTTACCTTGCTGCCATAATGTGAACTGGCTCCAATCTCCCTTTTCTCGCAGGTTCTCATCTTCAGGTAAGAAGAGGCCTTTTCCTTTATCCATCATAGCAAGCCCTTCATCACGAATAAGCTTCCAGTTTTTTTCTAGGGACTGTAGTGAGAACCACCATTATTATTCTGAGAATTTGTGTTCAGTTTTAGTACCTCTTTAGTTTTTCTGTCTCTCTCTTTTTAATTTAACAGCAGTAACAGCGTTCATCATTGTCAAGTTTCCTTATTTTCAATTTCTGAGAAGACATATTAAGGTTGTAAAAACAATCATCATGTCGTTCTTCAGATTCGATTACTTTTGTGTCATAAAAATTTCAATAATCCCCAGTCAGCTCGCAGACTGGCCCCTACTTTAATTTGCTTTTTGATTAGCCTATGGGCTGTGTAACAGATCATTTTATATTGAAAGCTAACAAGAGTGCTGATCTATTCAATCTCAGTACACTAGTACTTGGCATACTCTTGAGACAACAAATCCACTACAATAATCTGAAACTCAAAGCGCCAACTGAGTTTTACAGTTCAAAGTGGAACAATGTAAGCACTCTCCTTAACTCTGCAATTATAAGTTAAAACTTCAGTGAGGTCTACTAAGCTTCATTCGCATGCTCTCATACTATTGAAAAGGAAGATAATATTTTACTTGAAATTCCAGCGGAAGGATTATATACACACGCTCTCTGAAAATGGTGGACAAGTTTAAATGGTGAACATCTATCCTCTGTTTATCCAGTATGCATTCAAAACTGAATCACTCTTCAAAAGTTAGTATGAGAAATTTAAAGCTCTACTCCTCGCTGCTTCCTTAGGACATTATGTTTGCATAGAAGCTTATAAATTACAGAATTAATATTCTAATTGTAGCGAGTACTTTTAATCTTACAGTCATATAAGTGAACACAGTAACAATTGGACCTAATGATACAAAAATGATTTCTCTTTCCCAGCCATTTACTTGGTTCACTGAACCACATTTTGCATGAAACAATTTTGCATTTCCCCCTCCAATTTTTGAAAACAAAAGCACTTGTGTAGGAATCTTTCAATTCATCTCAACATGCAAAATGGGCTCTTACTGGTACATCTCCTTATCATCTGTTTGAATGTGATGGGCTAGATGCAAGGATTGCTGTGCGAAATTTTAAAACCTGTGTTAATGCAGGAGGTCAGACTAGGTAACCATAATGGTCGCTTCTAGCCTTAAAATGTGTGAATCCATGAAATTTCCATTTCAGTTCAATGGTGCATTGCCACTTGACTTTCTTCAGTTAAACGACAGGCAGCAAGCGGATCCCAGGAAATGGATACCTTGATATAACCACAAAGCGAAGATGTGATTGTAGCATGGGCAGGGCAGGTACAAGGATATTTTGCACCCTAGGCAAAACTTCCACCTTGCGCCCCACCCCCCTTGCACATTGGTTCATTGACGGGCAAATCCCAACGAGCCTTTATAGACCCCAGGGCCAGCCTGCCCAGGGGCTGCTCCCAGAGCAGGTTCCCTTCTCCCCACCCCCGGAACTCCCCTGGAGGGTGCAGAGCCCTCCCCACCCCACCCTGGCCACCCCCCGCCCCAACACCACACACTGGCTTTGCCGGGCTTGGGCTGCTGCAGCAGCAGCTCGGCAGGGAGGAGCCGCCTTCCAGAGGCACTGGAGAGCCAGAGTGTCCCACTTGTGGCGGTGAGCCCCAGCCATGGAGGAGCTGGTGCGGTGCAGGGGGGCAGCAGCCCTGTAAAGGCAGCGGGCTCCTGCAGGCTGCAGCAGATGCATGCGGGAGCCAGCCCCCATGCGCCCCCCCAGCTCCCCCCTCGCCTTGGGTTACCATATTTCAACAATCAAAAAATAGGATGGGGGAGCCCCGCCCCCATCCACTCCCTCCCACTTCCCACCCTCTGACTGCCCCCCTCAGAACTCCCAACCCCCACCCCGCTCCTTGTCCCCTGACTGCACCCTCCTGGGACCCCTGCCCCTAACGGCGCCCCAAAACCCCACCCCCCTACCTAAGCCTCTCTGTTCCTTATCCCCTGACTGACCCCTCCTGAGACCCCCACACTCTAACTGCCCCCCCCAGGACCCTACACCCTACCTGTCCCCTGACTGCCCCAACCCTTATCCACCCCCCCACCCCCAGACAGATCCCTGGGACTCCCACGCCCCATCCAACCACTCCCCGCCCCCTGACAGCCCCCCCAGAACTCCCGACCAATCCAACCCCTCCTGCTCCCTTACTGCCCCCCCGGGACTCCCCTTACCATGCCCATGCTGGTCAGATGCTGGCTCCATGTGGAGGCAAAACATGCTGCCGAGCTGCCGGGTGCACAGCCCCTCTGGGAGGGGCAGCGGCTCACATGCCCGGGAGCCACAGAACCCGAGCATGGTGAGGGGGGACAAGGGGGCGTGCCTGCCTGGGCTGCGGGCGGCAGCCCCTGCGTGCGCCCCGGCTCCCCCCTCTCCGCACTCAGGCTCTGCGGTTCCCAGAAGTATGGCTCAGGCCCCGCGCCCCAGCGGCTCACGCTCCCGCAAGCCGCAGAGCCCAAGTGCAGTGAGGTGGGAGCCGGGGGGCACATGGGGGCCACCGCCCGCATGCATCTGCGGCAGCCTGCAGGAGCCCTTGGGGGGGGGGCGGCGCAGCTTGGGCAGGAGGGCTGGGGGATGCGGCTGCTCCCCGCTAGCGGCACTGCCGCCTTTGCAGGGCTGCTGCCCCCCTGCGCCGCGCCGGCTCCTCCATGGCTGGGGCTCACCGCCGACACAAGCGGGAGGCTTTGGCTCTCCGGTGCCTCCGGAAGGCAGCTCCTCCCTGCCGAGTCAGGGCACCGCTTTTTGGCACCCCCAACCACTCGGCGCCATAGGCGACTGCCTAATTCGCCTAGTGGTTGCACCAGCCTTGAGCATGGGTAGGTATGTTTGTGTTAGCTTTAATTTAGCTAGCACAGGTAACAATAGTAGTGTAGACGTAATGGCACCAGCTAGCAACCTGAGTACATACCCCAGCTGGCTCCGAGAGCATGCCAGATTGGCGCCAGTTTTGCTCAAGCTAGGATGCTAAAAATAGCAGCGTGGCTGTTGCATCATAGGCGGCTGCTTGGCCAACCACCTAAGCTTGTACTAGGCTTTCTATGCACAGACATACCCTGGACTCTGATTGCTAGGCCATGCTGAAGTCCATGTCACCCCATCTATACAGATATCATCTGTGCTAGCTAGATTGAAACTAATCTGGTTGTGCCTACCCATGCGACAATCAGACCTTCAATTTGCAGCACAGACGTATCTGAAGAGCTTTAGAAACACAATTCCTAGAATTCGCCGGGTTTTCCACAATAAAATGACTGACTCTTACCAGCTCTTTTTTGAGAGACTGTGTAGGTGTGCCAAGATCTAGGAAAATTAGGATTGTACTTCCTGTCTATTACAGATCTCCTTTTTTCTTTCCAGGCTAGGATTCTCTCTCTCTCCCCCACTCTCCAATATAAGAGATGGTATTCACAATTACTGTGCTTTCTATTGTGTTCATTCTAGCCTCTTTTCAGGTGGGTTTCACTACAATCTTCCTGTAGACTTAACTCCAACAAGAAAAAAAATCATTTCCCCAAAAAAACTACAGGAGCTTATTATTGGGGGTGGGAGAGAAGGAAAAGTCCTAGGATCAAAAATGTTTACAGACTCGTTGCCAGCCATACATTGATAAAAATACTTTAGGCCTTTGCTGCTTGGGACTCCAGGAGTATATGAGGGTAGAAAACATCCTTGACAAATGGATGGGCAACAGATGGGTAAACAGAGTGATCAGATGCAAGCCCTATGAAGCCCTTTGGAGATTTCACTAGTATGACCTACATAGTGTCCAAACAGATGAGAAAGACTGCACTGCTTATGTCTGATGGAAAAGACAGAGCTGAATTTAGAATACCAGTAGTAATGTAGGTCACAGACTTCTTAGTTGCCTCCCATGCAAACCCCAAAGCAGAGTAGTTTATGGATATGTAGTGTCATATCATCAGCCTCTGAGACTTTTTGGAAAGGCTAGAATGGAGCTATTGAAGACAGCGTTGTTAACCCAAGCCAGAATCGGCAGGTGAGTTAACACCACTTCATGTTCAAAGCTATAAAAGGCTGTTGTTCCAAATGAAAATTCTATCATGAATAACTGACCACCTATTGGCCGGAACAGAGGAAGGAAACCAATGCAGCTTGACTTTATACAGGCCATAATCTAAAGTAATACAGGTCAAGAAAATCAGAAAACTCTAAATGGTGCCGGAGGTGCTTTGCCACAATCTCCTCAATCCCCTAGCCCAAAGAGGGGAGGTTGAGACTGGGCAGTAATTAGGTAGAATATCAGCATCAAGCAATTCTTCTATTTGAGCAAGGATCTAATGCAAAAGGTCTGTATCCTGCCCTCTCAAAAGGAGATATTGTTAATCCCTGACAATAACTGGCCCAGCACCAACCTCTTGCTAGCATGAAGAGCATGGGTCTATATCACAGCTTGTACATAGCATCTTCTCTACCACTTCTAGAGGCCTGCAAGCAAAACAGGCCAAAATTCAACTGGAAGGTGCTTGTACTTTCCTTTTAAGACTCTTGTCTCCACAGACCCACAGGCAAACTGATTTGACTATAACTGAATATGTCTGCAAAGCAACTTGATAATTCTTCACTGCAAGTAACACTAAAATCTCTCTCTTATCAGATGGAAAGTGGATTTAGGAACCTGAGCACTATGTGGAAAAGTTCAAACACAACTTAGTGTTTATCTCAAGACCCTTTTTTGAAAACACTTACACACATGCTGAACTTTAGCTATGAGTAAGGCTGCAAGTTTGTCATGGAGGTCACGGATTCTGTGACTTTCTGTGACCTCTGTAGTGGTCAGCCGCATCGGCTGCTGCTGGGGCAGTCTCAGGCCACTGCCACCTCCCCAACAACAGCAGGAGTTTGAGTAGGGAGCTCAGGGCTGGGAGTTGGGGCATGGGAGGGGGTGAGGGCTCTGGGTGGCATTTACTTCGCGGGGGGAGGAGGTCCCCGGAAGCGGCAACTTCCCTTGGCTCCTCAGCAAGGGGGCTCTGTGTGCTGCCTCCGCCTGCAGGCACCACTCCCACAGCTCCCATTGGCCACAGTTCCCAGCCAATGGGAACTGTGGAGTCGGCACTTGGGGAGGAGGCAGCATGCAGAATGTGTGACTGCACCTCTGCCTAGGAGCTGAGGGATGTCACCACTTCCGGGGAGGCATGACACTGGGTAGAGAGCTTGCCGCCCACCCCACCCCAAGGCTGCCCCCTCCCCTGAGCACCAAGGGTGCCCCTTGGGCCACCCTCCTCTCCAAGATTTAGTCAGGGGTATATAGTACAAGTCATGGAGAGGTCATGAGCCGTGAATTTTTGACCATGACTTTTATTTAAAATGACTAAAACGTAGCCTTAACTATGAGTAGTCCTGTTGAATGAATGTTTGCAGGACTGGGACCAACTGTCTTGCTGATATTCCAAGTACTGGCATTTCCCAGGAAAATACTAAAAATTACGATACCATATTATATGCATAATTTCAAACAACAGGTTAAAACCAACCAACTCTTTTGAGTTGTGATCCAATCTTGGTTTGAATCAAGAATCCAAATGTGAATAGTACCTTGAGTACAAGCATTTGTTCAATAAGAGCTGATTTCTATAAACCCCTACACGTTTTTTCCTCAATGTCTTTTTCTTAAACACTAAACTTATTGTTGCTTTACATCTGATTACACTGTAGATTTTAATTGCAAATATTGTACTACACCCGAGTATGGGTTTTCTTCATTTAATCTTGATTTTTAGAAAAAACATATTACTGAACACACCAACAAGTCTTCACTCTGAGTTTCCAAAGCCTATTTAGTCTATAACAATCACCACTGTCACAATAATAAATATTGAATGCCTTTGCTCTTTGCAAGACAGGGCTTTCCTTAAAGTCTCCCCACACTTTTTTTAATATTACTTACTCCTCTTAATTTAAAACTTAATTTCACCATTAAGTTTTAATCTTTAGCCTTTGTTTTCTAAACCGTTTCAAACCTAGGTGTCAGCACAATCTGCAAAAGGTGCTATTTAGCCACCCAGCACTCTTTTCAAGGCCAATTATGGATAGTGGACATGTGGTAGGATAGCTACCTCTTTCATTTTCTTCCAGCTGCGGATGGCTTGAATTTCTTAATCAGTAAAATCCACATTGTCAGAGAAAACAGAGAGCACATGATCTACTTTAATCAATCATTTCCACTCACTATAGTACATTGCTGGCAAAGTATTACTGGGATCCTTTCCAAATGTCAAAGCTACAATATAAGGAAAGGACAAAGTTATCTGTGTTGGCACTTATTTAGGACTAGTGAAGATGATTTCAGGATACAAAAAATGTCTTACCTCTTGTACATTTTGAATGAGAACTAACTAACCAGGAAGTAAACATATACTGGAGTTAAACAAAAATACTACAGGCTAGCAGAGGGGCAACTAATTGCACCAAGGAAAGGTGTCAGCTGTAGAAGCCACTTAGTTTGCTTTACGTTCAGAGATGTATATATTTCGAGACTGAAGAAGAAAGGAGGCATTTCCTACATCTTATTACGGCTTGTCCACACTGGCACTTTACAGCGCCGCAACTTTCTCGCTCAGGGGTGTGAAAAAACTCCTTGTGGATTTTTAGAGTGCTGGGAGAGCTCTCTCCCAGTGCTGTGCCATGACTACCCAAGCCACTTTAAAGCGCTTTAACATTGCCAGTGTAGACAAGCCCTCAGAATCCAAGTCCCTCAAGTACTATGATGATGACCTAGACAGACATACAGAGAGCAATATTACCAGCACACCTACTTACTAGTCTCTCCAAGCAGCACAGCACAGTTAGGTTCTCTGCCCTTTAAGGAATTAGAGGCTTGTCACCAATTAGGCTTGTCCCTATTTTTTTCAAGAACCCTCCAAAGCTTAATTATTAGACTGTGTGCAGCTGTTGCAGGGGCATTAACCCCTTGCTTACCAGGCATAAGCGTCCCTTGAAATGGCATTATTTTAAAATAAGCTTATAATCATTTTTAATAGTCCCTGTATCCTGGAATTAGCTGTGTAATTGGAAAGGAAAGGAAAGGAAAGTGACTATTCTTACACTAGGAATACTAGAACAAGGCATTTTCCTAAGTTATTTGTACACTGAGCAAGACAAGACATAGTTTAATTCTCATCCCCATTCCAAAGAAACCATACCATAACATTAAATACACTTATGGTGGTCTAAGTGACAAAATGGTACTGTTTTGAACATGGCTATCCACTGCTGCATTAACTAATAGAGTGAACACATTATAGCAGACAGTGTAGATCAGGACAAACTGGGTTCAGCATTGTAGCACTAATGATGAATAAACCCTAAGCGTGCAGAATTTAATCACTGTAAAGCCACCATAGTGCTGAATATGGTTTGTTCTTGTCCTCACCGACTCCTAACTCGCATTCGACAATACGTAGAACAACTCTGAGGGAGAATAGGCCTGATTACCCGCTGCCTGGCACCTTGTGCAGCCATGTACCCCTGTGCAAAGAAAGTGTAAAACTTTCATTCCCGTTTGGTTGCAATTTACATCTGTCTCACACAGATGTTAAATGACTGTACAAGATGCAAATCAGGGAAGAATGATTGCAGATTGGTTTTCTTTGTGTGGGATGGGGAAACAACTTGCACAGATTTCATCTTTTTAACAAAAATGTAAATGGAAGTCAGAATGCCTTTGAAGTTAATAAAACAGCCGTTTTTATGAAGTTTGTTACCACTGTCTGGGGAACGCTACTGCACATTTTGCTTGCAGCACAGTACATTTTTAGGATTCATTTAACCTTTTTAAAAATATTCAAATAATTGTACTGAGTCATTGGGGGTGGGAATGGTAGAGGGTGGGAGAGGATACAACACTACAAATCTTTTTTGGAGAGGCCTTCAACTTACATTTTGGACTCACACTAGCAACTGTGAAGGTTACCTTAAACTTAAAGAATGTGAAACATCTCTCTCCCCAGTTAAAGTAATATGTACCCATAAATCAAGACCAGCAATTCAGTCCAAGTGCAATGACGCAATCTGTTACCAATAACATAGCCAAGGAACTAAATATTGCATTACCTCTGAGTACTTTATTAGTCATCACCTCATAGTACTGTGCATCCGACCTGATTTAGCTTTATATTTTAATCATTATTTTGCTTACAGTGATTAACAAATGTTAAAGGAACAGGTTTCACTGTTATTTGGACAAATGACTGACCTAGCTACCTTGGTAGTGATTCTACATGGGAAAAATACACTGCACAACGTTGTGTACAACTCTTATTGTTCCTACTCTCTTCTGTCATTCATTGTGATTGTACCTCTGTGCTTTCAGGGATTCCATTGTTTGTATGATTTACACTACTATATTCTATGGGCTTAAAAGTGCTTTTAAGGTGCCACCCCTGAATGAATTCAGGGAGGCACTGTATTTCAGAAATCCCAAAGTGCTGGGGTACCATGACCACTGCATCGCCCTTGGTGAGGGTGCAGTATTCACTTCCTCTCCGTGCCTCTGCTGGTGGATGTGGGTGGGACAGAGGCCATGGCTCCATCTTTCCTGAAGCTAGCTCTGAAAGGGCACTGCCCTGAGGACTTCCACAGTGCACAGCTCCTTGACAGGGCAAGAGGCATCCTGTGTGCTGATCTCTCCCTTGTGCCAGGCAACATATGGTCCTACATGTTTTTCTTCATATACTGTGTGTGTGTGTGTGTGTCTGTGTGTGTGTGTGTGTGTCTGTGTGAAGATAAACACAGATTTTATATTCAATAAAATGTTATTTGGGAAAATGTGTTGTTTTTCTCAGTAACTGGGAAATTACCATGGACAGTCAATTTTTTTTGCTTTAGATCTGCACCAAAACCATGACATATGTTGTTTTATGTATAAATATAAAAATGGCTGTCTTGGAGGAATCAGTCTGTTTTTTCATGGACATGAGTAGTCGTGTTTTTAAAATGCCCACATAGTAGAACGTTGCTGATTCACACTTTGCAATACACACGTATGCACAAAAATGTTATTTATTCCCCTTTCTCATCAAGGATTTAATAGAGGTCTCTTGTAGTGAGGTCTCCTTTTGTTTAAGGCTATATTCTTTACAAGCTATACTAGAATAAATGTTTGCACATGATGAAGTATTACTATAAATATTAAAACTGAACTACACTTGTCAAATTAAATGAACAAAAAGCATTAAAAGAACTAAATAGTATTATCCTGGTGTTCTTTATTGTATCTGTCATATCTGCCTCAGCTCATATTCCTGATGCAATTAAAACTCCCAATGAAGCCACTGACTTTTGTAGTACAAAGGATGAAGGATATGGCCCTTACTAATTACAAAACTTAACAATTCATAGAGGGTGCCCGTCATTGGTGCAAATCACTGAGGTTCTGCTGTCATTTTGCACTTGATAAACTTCAGTGGCCTATCATATAAATTTTGTATTTACTGATTAAATCTATCTCAGCCACCCAGTGAAAAGCATCTGGAGTTAACTTTATAGTCTATTAGTTAAAAGAGAGAGGGAGAAATTCATTACTTACCTTCACCAATTCAGTATAACCAGTTTCCTTTGCTGTCCACCAAGGCTGAGCTTTTAGTCCATTAACATTGTAGAGAGAGCGCTGCCAAACTGATGCAAAGTGACCTCTCTGGTGCCCAAGCTCATACCACTTGTATGCCTAGAAGATTGCAGTTGTTAACCAATTTACATCAGCCCAACTTTGGCAGAAAAGAATAATCTTAAAACGGCATTTCAACACCTCTGAATGACACTCCCCCTTGGTAAAGCAACAGACTTCCTATATGAGCATCATTTTATCCTTTAAGATAAGCCTGGTAATAAGCACTTAAGAAAAAAAATAATAGAGTAGATTGCTAGAGTCAACCAATGTTGTGAGACCTTCCAGTCTGTATTCACCAAGACAGGTGAAAACCAACCCATGGTAATTCACCAAGAGGAGGGCTGTTCCAATAGTTCAGGGCTAACCTGGGACTTGGGAGACCTGGGGTTCAATCCCTTGCTCCTTCCAGGTGAGCATGAGCAAATCGCTCCCTCCCTCTATGCCTCAGTTCTCGATCCGAAGAACAGGGGTGACAGCACTTCCCTAGCACACAGGGATGCTGTGCAGACGAATACCATAAAGACTGTGAGGCACTCAGACACCACTGAACCAGGGGCTTTGTGAGCACCTGAGAGAAGAATCCTGATTCCATACTAGCCGACACACCACACTCACCAGACCAGGAGGTGATCCGCCCCCCCCCCCCCAAATTCTCCCTGCTCCCCAGTCCGCTCTCCAAGGCTTTCCCGCTCAACGCAGTGCTGCCAAGAGCCCCTCTCCCAGACCTCCTGAAACAGAGAAGTAGCTGCTGCTGGAGGCCAGGCAGGAGGCTGGTGGTTGGACCCTCCCTGCTTGCCCACTACCCTTCTACCATGCCTCAGCCACTCCAAGCCAGTTGGGGAGATGCCAGGGGAGGAAGATCAGCTGGCTCCAGAGAGGACACCCAGCTCCAGCATCCTGATTGCCCAGCATGGGAACAGTAACCCTAGAGGCAGGGGCTGACTGGCCGCTGCCTTCTCCCCACCCAGCTCCATGTGACTGTGCATATTTTGATGTATTGAATCAATTATAAAGACCCATTTGATTGCAGCTGGTGTGCCACACTTTGTTAACCACTGCTCCACAATAAATCCTATCTAACTCTTGTGCTCTTGCTTTGGTCTAATCCTGCAAGCTTGACCACAGTGGGACTACTCACATGAGCAAGGAATTGTAGGCTCACACCCTTTATCAGCAGGCAAGGTTAAGTCTGCCTTTTTCTACCACTAGAGTACAGATCCAAGGAGAAGAAAAGATGATCTACTCCAAAGAGAACTCACCAGAAGGTGGAATACTGCTTGTGTTTTTGATGTTGTATTAATTATTATTATTAGTATTAGTATTCCAGTAACACGTAAAGGCCCTGGTTAGGCACAAACATAGAATAGAAAACAGTCCCCTTATCCCTTCTATTACAGCGAATCCCTGGCTGTATGCAGTAACTGCAGTCATCCAGTAAACTGCACAAAGGACAAAAGCCCAAGACTGTTTGCAATAGAAATACAGATGTTTAACATTTAAGCGAAAGGACAAATCACTTTTGATTCTCTCTGTAGATAAGTCTCTGGACAGAAATGAGCACAATCAACTGAGCACATTTGACATTCCATCCAGTAGAGGGCAGTAGTGCCAGCATTTTAAACTGCCCCCCAAAGCCTAGAGAAGTAGAGACAAAAATAGAAGTTTCTTGTACAGGAATCAGATACTACAGTACTGTATGCTTTGACTTAATCTTAGCCGTCACCAGTTAAGAAGCTATTGGATTTCTTTACATAATGTAATTCCTTCCTAAAAAATCTGATATGTCATTTTAACCAATTACTTAATACACTTTTGTTCAAATAAAAAAAGTACTTTACACTTTAGTGGATGAGTTGGATTTCAAAGAAAAGTTATTGAACAACCATCCAGGACTATGAAACCAGAGATAATTATTTCTTTGGAGGTATATGTTTAAGTTTTCGTCATTCTGAAAATGTTAGATGATACTCTCTGGTGTATAAAACTCTGATGATCTATGAAGGAGAGAATTGCTGCAAAATGTGCTCTTACAGTGGATGTATGAAGTACTGAAAAGCCATGTTGACAAACAGAACAACAGTGGACAGCCTTGGAGCTTTTCCTTTTGACTGCTATAAAATATTACAAGTTTCTGAGAGGAGATTTTTAAAGTTGTCTCTTTAGATATGGATCATAAAAATGTTATGTATTATCTTGGGTAATTTCCAGTATATCTTTATAGTTTAAGCTTATCTGGGTTAAGGCTCTGAAATGGAAACAGGATGATTTTTAACCTATGTTCCTCAGCCTGTAGGTTGTAACAACTATAGCTACTAATAGACTTTTCACACTCACTGCCTGCGCTCATTTGCAATATACCTAAAGCTAGCCCAGGTGACGAGAGTATGAATTACCTGTTTCAACTACTGACTGTGGAAAGATCACTAGTGCTGTTTATGTGTAGGGTTGTATATTATTGTTAGCCTGTATTGAAAACATTTTTATTTCAAATACATCTGTTAATGTAGGGAAAGATTAGGCAGACCTCACTCTACAATTTAAGATAGCTGCAGCAATAAACAATGTTTTCCAATTTATTAATAGTCTAATAAGTACTTAGTCCATATAATCCCCATGAAAAATCATTTTCTCCACTTATTCTTTACATAACACTTTTTATTAATTTTATATTTTTATTATTCAGTGTACCATCTTATTTGAGTTGGAAAGAGCCTCTTCTACTCTACCCTATGCAATTTACCAAAGCTGAATTGCTAATTTAGCCCTAATAGATGAATGTCTACCTTCTGTGATGACAATTCCATATGTACTGACCTCTTTCAAACTAAATCTTGAAATTCAGCAAGTCTAGCAAGGCCAGTGAGAAAAATTTAGGTTAACAGTGGATTTTCCATTGTGATAAATTTAACAGTCTGCTCTGTTAAAGCAGAAGTTCATTCATCATTGTTTAGATCTTTTTCTACATAACTTTGGCCTTCAACTCCATAAACATTAGTACAAATCCCTACTTGGGAATTAAGATGGTACAAATTAATTGTGTCTGTGTGGTATTGTTAGCCACATATAATCAATACTTTAGTCCTCTAGTACGATCCTTACAAGCAAGATTATTCTTCTCCTTAATCTTCTCCTCTCTGAGCATAAAAGCATTTCAGTTTTGTTTTCCATATATCTATAAGGGAGGCCAACTAATTCTTACTTGCAAATGAACTTTTAAATCCACAAGAATTCAGCAGAGGGATATTTTATTATACTTCCACAGGAGATAGCCTAACTTTAAAAATGCAGGTGCTAAAATGTTGTCACCTGGATCTGGAGATTTAGCTTCAGTCTAATTGTTCCATGAGGAGTTATAATCACAGTTCTATAAG
This sequence comes from Mauremys mutica, assembly GCF_020497125.1. Taxonomy (NCBI): domain Eukaryota; kingdom Metazoa; phylum Chordata; order Testudines; family Geoemydidae; genus Mauremys; species Mauremys mutica. Next base: position 66,531,916 of record NC_059073.1, on the reverse strand, counting down.
ATTTTTATAGAATAATTGAAGGTCAGTCATATTTGGTTATCTGGTTCCAGTTAAGATCACAGCCAAAGTCTGATTATAGCCACTGGTTTATGTTGACTACAGAAATGCCATGAGCAGATTCTTTTGTTCCACTGACTGGATATAAGATACACAAGAGGACTGACTGCATTTCTAAAATGGCTTGAATGTCAATGCCTCTGAAATATTTTTTGTATCACTGATAAATAACATACAAATATAAGACTCTCTCAAGACAGTGCTTTCTTGTTTTCAGCTGTCCATATTCCTTATCAAAGAATCTTTTTTATTCTCATGTCAACATTAGGATTCATAGTTTAAAAAATATTTTCTGATTTCCCCTCAAAAGAAGCAAGGCTAATCCACATGTGTAACCTTGAATTTGCTAAATTCAATAAATCAGAAGCTCTCTTGGTTTCCATTATATTTTGTGCTCATTATGCCCTAAAGAAAAATCCTCAATATGTATGCAAGGATCCTATTTTTCTGATCTGGCTGCTAATCTAACACACGAATGAATATTGGAAACCAATGCACTGGTTCAAAGTCCTGCACTACTTATATGTCTGTTGCAGTGAGAGCCCTACTCCCAGAGATGAGGTTTAAGGGAGTTTGTTACATTGGACCTGTGAGCGAACATACACTGTATTCCTCTATTTTTGTCCCTGGGGGAAAAGTTCCTGTAGTCCAGGGCTGGTTCCATCTGCAGTGGTAGCAGCATACCTTTTAGTCAAACACAGATACTTTTTAGTAAAAAATTTCACTCACTGAATCTGTGAATTCCCCTGGTCCCCTGACTAGCCCTCCCTGGCTGCCCTGCCCACTCCTTGGTTTGCACTGGTTATCTTTCTGTGCCCTTCCCTTCAGCCCTGCCCCGCCTGGGTGGACCAGGATTTGTTAACAGGTTGCTGTGCACCCACACTCCAGGCAGACTTTCTGCTGCTGCTGTCCTATAGTCTGAGCTCCACCAGATTCTGGGCTGTTAAACCAATGGGATTACTCACATTCCCAGTGTTAAGACCATGATTAGATGCTTTCCTGAACTGGAAAAAGAGCGCTCAGCACCTTGCAGGACTGCATTTTTTAGAATAAGGGATACGTAAGACTCATACCTCTTTGTTTCCAACTCTCTGCAGGGCATCACCTAAATGAAAATAAAAGCGTCCATCATCAGTGCCAGGGTCACCAGACTCTAGGCCTTCCTAGAGAAAGAAAGAAAAAGTAACACTAGTAAAATGGAGTTAATTTAGCTGTTACAGTATGCTGTCCATTCAATCCAAGAAATAGGCGTGTAAAATATATCATTATATAACTATATATATGTAAAATTATTTGTTATCCTGAAATTTAGGTTCATAGACTCAGAAGAATCATAGAAGATTAAGGTTGGAAGAGATCTCAGGAGGTCATCTAGTCCAACCCCCTGCTCAAAGCAGGACCAACCCAAACTAAATCATCCCAGCCACGGCTTTCTCAAGCCGGGCCTTAAAAACCTCTAAGGATGGAGATTCCACCACCTCCCTAGGTAACCCATTCCAGTGCTTCACCACCCTCCTAGTGAAATAGTTTTTCCTAATATGCAACCTAGACCTCCCCCACTGCAACTGGAGACCATTGCTTCTTGTTCTGTCATCTGCCACCACTGAGAACAGCTGAGCTCCATCCTCTTTGGAACCCCCTGCAGCTAGTTGAAGGCTGTTATCAAATCCCCCCTCACTCTTCTCTTCTGCAGACTAAACAAGCCGTCAGGCTCTCCACATAACCCATGTGCCCCAGCATCCTAATCATTTTTGTTGCCCTCCGCTGGACTCTTTGCAATTTTTCCACATCCTTCTTGTAGCGTGGGGCCCAAAACGGGACACAGTACTCCAGATGAGGCCTCACCAATGTCGAATAGAGAGGAATGATCACGTCCCTCGATCTGCTGGCAATGCCCCTACTTATACAGCCCAAAATGCCATTAGCCTTCTTGGCAACAAGGGCACACTGTCGACTCATATCCAGCTTCTCATCCACTGTAACCCCTAGGTCCTTTTCTGCAGAACCGCTGCCTAGCCATTTGGTCCCTAGTCTGTAGCAGTGCATGGGATTCTTCCGTCCTAATTGCAGGACTTTGCACTTGTCCTTGCTGAACCTCATCAGATTTCTTTTGGCCCGATCCTCCAATTTGTCTAGATCACTCTGGACCCTATCCCTACCCTCCAGCATATTTACCTCTCCCCTCAGCTTAGTGGCATCCACAAACTTGCTGAGGGTGAAATCCATCCCATCATCCAGATCATTAATGAAGATGTTGAACAAAACCAGCCCCTGGACCGACCCCTGGTGCACTCCGCTTGATACTGGCTGCCAACTAGACATTGAGCCATTGATCACTACCCACTGAGGTTGACTGTATAACACTTACTTCAGTCAAAAAATTCTTAAAAACACTGTCGTTTTTTCAACTGCCTCCTCCTTCCCACCCCTCCCTCCAAAAAGGTTTTCTGTTTTTTTGAAAGCCTGGAAATTCCAAGGCAGGGTTTCACTTTACAAACTTTCCTCCCAAACATTCAAAAGTATGCAAATGGATAATCTGGATTAATCAGGAACCTTAAGGTTGGCCCCATACTGCCAATCTCAAAACAACCAGAAACTCAAACCTGTCCATCACGTAAAATCATTCATTAGTGACCAAGGAAACATTAATACTTTATGCTTGAATCTTGATGTATCTTGGATATATAAGCATGTCTCAGTTTATAAATTTGTGCAGTTATTAATATATTTTGGGGTAGTATAAATGGTTATTTATAACTATTGTACTTATAGCTAAAGCTGTGTTATCACAATTTCCCCCACCCCACCCCCTTTCTACCATTAAAATGTAGAAAGAAAGAAAGAAAGAAAGAAAGAAAGAAAGAAAGAAAGAAAGAAAGAAAGAAAGAAAGAAAGAAAGAAAGAAAGAAAGAAAGAAAGAAAGAAAGAAAGAAAGAAAGAAAGAAAGAAAGAAAGAAAGAAAGAAAGAAAGAAAGAAAGAAAGAAAGAAAGAAAGAAAGAAAGAAAGAAAGAAAGAAAACTAATATGGGAATTTTACCTTCAAATATGGAATGCTCTCTGCTATCTTGTTTTCTGCCTTGAGAATAAAGCCATAATGTACTTTAGCAAAGCCATCCTTTGGAGCCTGACTCAGGACCTGTTTTAAAGCAAATTAATAATTATTATATATTCATTTATGGATTTCTTTTCAAAATTAACTTAGATTGCTCAGTATATGGCAGACCACAATCATGTCAGGATTTTGTGGTTTAAAACAAACACTATCATCTGCTAACAACTCTCTAAGAATCACTTGACTTGGTCAGGTTTTTCCAGGCTCATTCATTACACTTTGGTATCTCGCTACAATAATTTATGTGTACAGTAAAACAGTGTCAAGCACATCTTTATGGTTAGAAATCACAAGCCGCACAAATTAACACCATCTGCACGTATCTTAGCTGTTCAGCTACATTTCTTTATTTTCCTTTCCTCCCCCTCATGTCTCGTAGAGTGGGTCTTCACTGCAGAGTTAGCTCGAGTAATCTACACTCAAGTTAATTCTCTTGAGTTAGCCTCTTTCAAGTGTGAGTGGCCACATTGTGAAATAACACTTGAGCTACTATGACCACACTGCGCTCACTCATGTGTGGTGCAAAGAGTTCTAGGGGCATATCCCATGGTTCTCTGCACTGCAGCAAACTGAGCTGCTCTATGAACTTTTTCCCAGTGACTTGTGGGAGAACTTATTTGTCCTTTCTTGGCACACAGAGGGAATTGCATCACTCAAGTGGAACTAGCCTCTGTCCACACTACAGCATAGCTGTGCCCAAGTACTTCTGCTTGCTATCATTTGACTCTCTGGTCTTTGTTAAATAAACTTATACTTGCTTTCTCTGTAAACAAATCTAAGTGCTGTATGTTAGGCAGAGCTGAGTTCTATGGTGTAACTGGCAAACTGTGGGTACTGTTCCTTTGGGAATTCTGTGAGTGTCCAGTGGATCAGGGACTGGGATTATAAAATCGTGACATCTGGTCACCCTAACCAGGCTTCCTCTGGCTAAGGGCAGGTGGTAGCAGAGTGCCCCCAGGGAGCATCACAGTATTGTATGCATCTTCTCCTCCCTGTCGAATGGGAGTGTTTCAAGCAAAGGGTGAAGTGCGAAGAAGGTGGGTCTAAGCTCCAATACCCTCAAACTACACTCCTCTCTTTCACCCTCCTCTTTTTTTGAGACTAATTATGTGTTTACCTTAGTGTCATGTGTGGTATTATATGATATCAATTACATTCTTAAGTGTGTCTTTTGTTACAACTTCTCACTCCTTAAAATAATGGAAGAATGGGCACAGACACCAGGACAGAACCTCAGCTTAATCAGCAGAGCTCCATGGAGATCAATGGAGCTATGCCAATTTACACCAGCTGCGGATCTAGTAAAGTGACCAAATCTGGGGGCCTGTATATGCACTGGGGGCTACAGCAGCACAGTTGCTGCTCTGGCACCATAGCCTAGGCTTTCCCTACATCAAAGGAAGGGGTTTTTCCACTGATGTAGGTAAACCACCTCCTCACGTGGCAGTAGCTATGTGGATGGAAGGATTCTTCTGTTGACCTAGCCATGTCAACACGGGGAGTTAGGCTGGCTTAACTATGGCACTCAGGGACATAGGCACAATCTCCATGGGTGCTCTGGAGCTGGAGTACCCAAAAAAAAAAAATAGTGGGTGCTTAGCACCCACCTGCCACTCAACTGTTCTGTGGCGGGCAGGAGGTGCTGGGGACAGGGGGAGGAGTGGGGGAGTGAAGAGGCGGAGCGAGGGCAGGATGTGCTCAGGGGAGGGGTTGAAGTGGGGGCAGAAAGAGGTGGGGCCAAGGGAGGGGCCTTGGGATAAGGGGTGGAGTGGGGGCAGGGCTTTGGGGCAGAGCACCCACCCAGAAAAATGAAAGTCAGTGCCTGTGCTCGGGGAAGTAAATTTTTCATACCCTGAGCAATGTGGCTAGGTTGATCTAAATTTTAAGTGTAGACCAGGGCTAAGGCAATAGCGAAGCCTGCAATATTTTAAAAAAGCAAAAACATTCCTGAAACTACTAGTTATATGCCAGTCCTTAGCAATGCACATACATGTTTCACCCATATATTCCCTTGTCTTTTCCAGTAATTGTCTAACACCACACAATCATGCCTCTTAAAAAAGTTCTTTGGTCAAGTGCCTTCTCTTCTTTCCTTTGGACTAGGCTCTGTGCTCTCTTACACCTTATATAATCACTTATCTGTGCAAACTGAGTACAAAGTGTGTAAAATGCCGATACCTAAGATTGGTTGCATTTTACATCCACTTTTCTCAGGAATAAATTACTACAAAGGTTCAATCCAATAGATAATCTGTTTGGGAGTCTATAAAATTCTAGAAAGAAAGAAAGAAAGAAAGAAAGAAAGAAAGAAAGAAAGAAAGAAAGAAAGAAAGAAAGAAAGAAAGAAAGAAAGAAAGAAAGAAAGAAAGAAAGAAAGAAAGAAAGAAAGAAAGAAAGAAAGAAAGAAAGAAAGAAAGAAAGAAAGAAAGAAAGAAAGAAAGAAAGAAAGATTACTAGTAAAAGTATGGAGTTGGCAATCCACAGTTAAAATCTGTTTGACCATCCATTCAGAAAAAAAATGGTATTGCCATTGATTTTACATCTTTTGGCTACAATATTCTATAGATAATAATTCTGTTCCAAGAAGCTTCCCTTAAGGGCTAAACAAATTGAGTTTCAATAGTATTTATGTGCCATATAATTTTGTTACATCTGATTAACTAAACTAGAAAGTCCAAACATACAACATCTGACTTAGTTTTACAAGCCACTTGGCATGATAGTTAATTTTAAACAATATCTAGCTGCAGTAAGACAAAAATCTACATTCATTACCACTCAAGGAGAATGATTCAATAAAAATCAGCAGAAAGTACACTTGAAGCATTTAATGTAAATTATATTAACCTGTTGCTATTGTTGCATACAATATTAATTATGTTTAGAAATAAGTTATGCTAAATTGCCCCTGAGTTCATTAAATATTAATCATGGATATAGAAATAAACCTCCGGGGTTATTCAGAATAATAACCAATCAGTGGCACAAAGGGGCAGACAGAGAATTTGCCTTCAGATCACTGCAAGTGAGGAATTCCTTGAAAAGTGTTAAATCATGATCTGTAGACCTTTGAAAACAAACAAATCTGTAACTCCTCCAAAGATTGCTTTTAATGTACTGTTCCTGAATTCCTAAACATAACATTCAAAGGAAACCTAAAACCAGGTCACTGCTTGAAGTGAGAAATGATTTTCAGCAATATTCGTTTAAAATGTAGCTATTTAGAATTAAATCAAAATATATTCCATTACTGATTTAGGATTTTAGGACTTGATCCTATGTAATGATGAGTCCCTCTTTGTGACTCAGTGGAAACTGAGAACCCTTAGAACTGCACAGGATTGGGCCCCTAAAACAGGTAGGCAACCACCCAAAACTTTTCAAGTTACTTGTGGGAAGAAAACAAACAAAAATCTTGATTCTGCACACTAGGCCAAATACTGAGATCCATATTTATTTCTTACTAAATAAAGTAGTGGTTATTGTTATTTTTTATTATTATTATTATTTGTATTATGGTAGCATTTAGAGGCCCCAGAAAAAAACTGGGTTCCTTTGTGCTAGACACTGTCCAATGACAAACAGTTCCTGACTACTCAAAGAGCTAACATTCTAAACTGACAAAACAGACAGGAAAAATGAAGTGTTACCATCATTTTAATGAAGGGAAACTGAGGCACAGAGAGATTATGTGACTTGCCCAAGGTCACACAAGAATTCTGTGGTGGAATCAGCAACAGAATCCAGAGGCCCAGCCTGTGCCATAATAACCAATGGACGTTGAAATCCATGGACGTTTTTTGTGAGTTAGGATGTTAGGGCTTCGCTCACAGGAGAGTCAGAATATGAGAAAAAAGATGTATTATTTCAAATAGAATATCTGCCAAACTATCCAATGAGGCATTAGCTGCTCTTTTACAAGGACAAAGCATTATTGTGGTCTACTTCATTTAACTGGCTAGTGATCTGCGAAAGGAAGTAATTGTATTTGAGAAGCCTCCAGCACCATGGCAAAAAAGATATTCAAAACAGACCAGTAATAACTTTTCATATTTTGTCTTAGAACTGTTTTTTTTGTGTGTGGTACAGCAAAATTTGTACAATGTAGTAATATCAGAATAATTACAGGGAGAACTGATAGTAGCCCCTATCTATATTTAGCTTGCCTTATGTCTCCCCTCCCCCCATTATAAAGGATTCTTGTGACCTTTTTTAACAAGCTCTAACACCTACACTGTTTGCAACATGCCATTGAAATTCAGAAGGAAGACAGACCTTGGGCTAGAGACATGTCTTTTCTTTGTTCTATGAAATTCTGTGCAGATTTGGCTGAGATACCAACTATTAAAAATTGCCATTTCTTTGGTCTCGCTCGTGTGCTGTAGAAAAAGGTTGGCAGCATGCCAAAATAATAACTGACCATTACCATTCTAAGGCTGGGTTTATACAAGATGCCAAAGCAGCAGCAGCTACAGCAAACACTGTGCTGGGAACACATGGAAGGTGGGTACTGGGACTGGTCTCCTTGCTTGAACCACACCCTCCCCTAAACATGACATCTGGCTCCAGCAGCTCATCAATCCTCTGGAGGCACCACATGGGGCAGGAGCTCCCTCTACCTCCCAGGGAGAGACAGAGCTGTGCAAGGTATAGCAACAATTTTATTTGCTACAGTAGCAACTGGCTACTCTATGGACCCAGCACATGGCACCAACCAGCTTAGCCCATTCCTCACTTTGGATAACGGCCTTCTCCTGTGCTGGCCAATCTAATTAATCCTGTGGCTCAGGTTGTCCAACAAGAGCACCAGCATCTTCAGTGGAAGGACTGGGCCTCCCCTCACTCAGCAGGGAACAGCCCCTCACGCAGCCTGAGCTCTGGAAGCTTCTGACCTGCCAGCCCACATGAAACTCCACACATGGAGAGAGGGGTTTCCTGCTTTCTCTGTCATGTGGGCAGGGAAACCCTCCCAGATGGGTGGAGCTTCTGCCAGGTTACAGGTCAGCAGCATCAATCCTGGTGAACAAGACACCACATATAAAAACGTGATTAAACTAGCACTTGTGTTGGCAGTCTGAGCAAAGACGACAAGGTTTGAAAGGTCAGAGATTGAACCACCCTAACACATCCCTAGAGCCCTACCAAATTTATGGCCCATTTTGATCAATTTCATGGCCAGTTTTAAAATTGGTCAACTTCACGTTTTCAGATGTTTAAATCTGAAATTTCATGATGCTGTAACTGCAGGGGTCCCAACTCAAAAGAGGTCATGGGGGGGGGGTGCAAAGCTGGTGTGTGTGTGTGTGTGTGTGTGTGTGTGTGTGTGTGTGTGTGTGTGTGTGTGTGTGATTGCCATCCTCACTTCTGCACTGCCTTCATAGCTGGGCTCTGAAGGCAAAATCCGTGGAGCTTCCTGCAGCCGGGGGAGGTACCCAGAGGTGTAGGTGGGTCTGATTTCCTCCCAAGAGTGGCCATGCAAGAGAAGAGGAAGTCCCATCCCTCCAGAACCCAGCTGATTAGCAGCTGGAGCCCGATGAACAGTAGATGCCCACAGCTGTGGCACCCCAGCCCTGCCCTGCCCATCCTTCCTCTCTCCTTTAGCTAGATTTCACGGGGAAGTCTGATTTCACTGTCCGTGATGTGTTTTTCATGGCCGTGAAGTTGGTAGGGCCTACACATCCCTCTCTCCAGAACAGGGCTGAGGCACACTGGCAGAGCAAAGTAAGGGATCTCTGCTGTATTCTGTCCTATAGATAATTAGAAGTCTTCACCTCTCATCATGAACATAGGATTCCTATGTACATTAGTATATAAATACACACACAGCTGGTTACCCTAAGGTATAAGGAGCCAATTTATGTTAATCATGTGAAAAAGAGAGTTTCACCTGAATTTTACTAGTCTATAAAGAAGAGTGTTTAATATCTTGATAACAGGAATATTTGAATAACCAATTTAAGATCAACTATTCATGAGCAATGAGTTATTTATGTTAACCCTTAAGAGTCATACATACAGGTGATTTGCTTTACAAAGCATTAAGAGAGTTAAATAAGCAAACTTTTGAATAAATACTTTAACAATGGATTTTTTTCTCAGTTGATATGAAATGGAAGCTCACCTCCTCATAAACTTTCTTGGCATTACTGTTATCTCCTATTAAGAGGTAACCCACTCCAAGGTCATTCTTCAATGAGATATCATTGGGAAACAGATGAACTAGTTTCTGAAGAGTAACCAGAGAACCTCTCATGTGACCTAATTTGATTGAATAAAAGTGAATTATAACAATTATAACATGAAATACATGCTGATCAAAGAATTGTGTACCCCACCTTTCATTAATGATCACTGATGATGCTGAACATAAAAGAGGATTTCATTACATATGAATACACTTAACTAGTTCATTCTCACCTTACAAGCAATACCTAAGAAATCTCCAATGGTATTGTACATATCTTCCAGGATTATGGGAGCCTCTAGTGGACAGTTCTATGTATGGCAGTAATAGTAATACTTTACATTACAATTCTATGTATGGCAATAATACCTTACATTTTTGTAGCTACTATTCTTCTGCAGATCTGAAAGTGCTCTACGAAGTCAGGAAAGCACTTTAACTCAAATTTTGGCCCTGATAAATCAAATAATTTAAGCATGTTCTTAACTAAGCACTGTGATCTTCCTGAAGAACAGAGAAGTTAAGAGCAAGCCAGTCCTGAAAACTGATCTATCTGGATGGACTCTTATGCTTACTGAAGTCAGTCAGGCTTTGTATGAGTTCGGGGGTCAGCTTGGATCATCACAAGACTGGGACCTAAATTTTCAAAAGTGCCCTCTAGTTTGGCAGCTTCAGTTTTGGGGTCCTAACTTTCGTTCCTACATTGTGATCATCAGAACTCACAAGCCCAGCTGAAATCAGTGGGAGATATTGGTGCTGCCATCACTGAATGTCAGGGCATGTGAGTCTAAAGTTAGGCAACTTAAAAACTGAGGCACTCAACATTTATTTTTCAAAATGTGTGCATAAGAGAATCCTTTCAAATCATGTTGCATCAGTGCCATTGTGAATAAGCCTAGGTCTCCTGACTCCCAGGGAGCACCTGAGTTTCTTTCTCTCTTTTTTTTTTTTTTTTTTTTAAAAGACAAAATTCCAAAAGTCTCCAGATTTTTTTAGGGAAGGGATTTTACTTAGGGCTGTCAAATGATTAACAATATTTGTTGTGCTGTTAAACAATAATAGAATACCATTTATTTAAATATTTTTGAATGTTTTCCACATTTTCAAATATATTGATTCCAATTTAAACACAGAATACAAAGTGTACAGTGCTCACTTTATATTTATTTTTATTATAAATATTTGCACTGTAAAAATAAAATAGTTTTTTTCAATTCACCTAATACAAGCACTGGTTCTCAAAGTCGGTCTGCCGCTTGTTCAGGGAAAGCCCCTGGCGGGCCAGGTGGGTTTGTTTACCTGCTGCATCCGCAGGTTTGGCCGATTGTGGCTCCCACTGGCCGTGGTTCACCGCTCTAGGCCAATGAGGGCTGCGGGAAGTGGCGTGGGCCGAGGGATGTGCTGGCCGCCCTTCCCGCAGCCCCCATTGGCTTGGAGCGGCAGGTAAACAAACCGGCCCGGCCCACCAGGGGCTTTTCCTGAACAAGCAGCGGACAGGCTTTCAGAACCACTGCTGTTGTGCAATCTCTGTATCATAAAAGTTGAACTTACAAATGTAGAATTATGCACAAAAAAACTTGCATTCAAAAATAAAACAATGTCAAACTTTAGCGCCTACAAGTCCCCTCAGTCCTACTTCTTGTTCAGCCAATCGCTAAGAGAAACAAGTTTGGTTACATGTGCAGGAGATAATGCTGCCCTCTTCTTATTTACAATGTCACCTGAAAGTGAGAACAGGTGTTCGCAAGGCACTGTTGTAGCTGGCATTGCAAGATATTTACATGCCAGATGCGCTAAAGATTCATATGTCCCTTCACAGGGCTGTCCTTAGGATTTATGGGGCCCTACGCAGTATTATCAAACTCGTGCCCCTATGCCCGATGGCAGAGGAGGAGGGATGAGGCAGCAAAGGATATTGAGCCACCCGCCCACCTCATGGCAGCGGAGAGTCACAGTTCCCCACAGAGACCCCCTTACCCTCTCCCTCATGCAGAATGCGCTGCGCCGACACATTCGGCTCTGTGAATACGGCCCCTGCCTAAGGAGACTGCAGTGCGCACTGAGTGTGCGGGAGCTGACCCACTCTTACCTGCTGTCACGGATGGTGGGTGAAGCTGCCTCTTGGGGAGGTTAGTTCCTCAGTCCACCTCTTCACCCTGTGGCCCTCACCCATACTCCACCCCTGCTCTGCACCAGGCCCTGCCCTCTCCCCACTGTCTCTCTTCCCTCCCCGCCCCTGCTCAACCCCTTCCAGCCAAATCCCTGAACCCAAATGAAACAAATGACATTTGGAAAAAAAACACTCTTCTGCAATTTCTTTCTAAAGAAAATTGAGCATATTTTCTACTACATGCCAGAAGGTGAAGACTGGACATGCACAAGGTACCTAATTAAAAACACTAAACCTGGAAATAAAAAATGTCAGTCAGGGTATTTTTTTTTTTTTAATATACCCTGAAGTTTGTCAGAGATTTATTTGCAAAAACTTTGTAGTAAGGGCAAGTCAGCTGTCCTGCTGAATACAACATTAAATATTATGGAATACATGATGCAACTCTTCTCTGTTCTTCTTAATCAGTATTTCTAAGCTGATTTTATATTTTAATTGTACTCTTAAGACTTCATAAAGTAATAATTCCAGATTAACTACATATTTAACTCACTGAAATAAAGACATTCTTTTAAATTAATCAGTCACAGAGGATAAGTGTATTCATAACAATGTTCATTGCTTTTAGAAAAAAGGAACACTAATTTACTTTGTGTGATCTCCATAACAATAGACACGTTTATGAAATTTCACCAACTTTAAAAAATATGTTTCCAAAGATTTTAGGCATAACAAAGGATTTTATATCTTACTAAGATACTGATTTTTTTTAAAGGGTTCTCTTAAAACTTAATTCATCAAAATTTAGTTCATCAAATAGTTAGAAGTAAAGAAAAGGAAACTCATTTGTCCAGCGAAAGGGATAGACAGAAAGGACAGGAAGACTTTGGAAGCAAGTTTTTTGTACTATAGTAATTAAAACGTATATATTAGAAAAGGGTGGTCTTTTGAAGGATTTATTTAAAAAAACTATATGTCTGAAGATCCAAGCATATAAGGCTAAAGATGAATACTCAGATAGTGCGTCTAAAAATCTATGCAAGGAATTTTTTTAGAAATGTGATTTTATCATCTTAAGCACACTCATGAAATATTTCTAAAGTAAATTTTAGTCCTGGAGACTAACATGTTCTGAGTAAATATTACAGTAATGCACAACTGTTTTTGTCAATAAATTCAGAAACTGACAGTATATATCTGGGGATTGGCAAATGCCTGTTAAAAGGCTTCATTACCACTTGAATGGCTCTTTAACAGTTTCAATGTTGTGCTAATAGGTCTGGCAGGCCAGAAGGCTTTTTCACTTTTAAGTTACTAGATCCCCTCCAGAGGAAGACTCACCAGGCTGCAGCAGCTAGCTGTGGGAGCTTGCAGGAAGGGTCAGAACAGGGATAGGAAGAGGCAGGAGGGAGGACACTAAGACCTAGGTGTGGCCCAAATTTTTCAGTACCCTGAAGTTCAGTGATAACTTTTTTGCGTTTTGTCAAATCTCCCCAAGGAGTTTAGTCACAAATTTAATTAACACATTTTTTAACAAGTATCATCAGTATGGAAGTATGTCCTCTGGAATAGTGACTGAAGCATGAAGGGGCATACGAATGTTCAGCATATGTGGAACGTAAATACCTTGCAATGCCGGCTACAAAAGTGCCGAGGGAACATCTGTTCTCACTTTCAGGTGACATTGTAAATAAGAAGAGGGCAGCATTATCTCTCATAAATGTAAACAAGCTTGTTTGTCTGAGCGATTGGCTGAACAAGAAGTAGGACTGAATGGACTTGTAAGTGCTAAAGTTTTACATTGTTTTGTTTTTGAGTGCAGTTATTTTTTGTGCATAATTATACATTTGTAAGTTCAACTCTCACAATAAAAAGATTGCACTACATTATTTCTATGAGGTGAATTGCAAAATACTATTTCTTTCATCATTTTTACAGTGCAAATATTTGTAATAAAAATAATAATATAAAGTGAGCACTGTACATGTTATATTCTGTGTTGTAATTGTAATCAATATATTTGAAAATGTAGAAAACATCCAAAATATTTAGTAAATTTCAATTGGTATTCTATTGTTTAACAGTGCAATTTAAACTACAATTAATCACGATTAATTTTTTTTAGTTAATCACATGAGTTAACTAAGATTAATCGACAGCCCTAATTTTAAAGTTTCTTTTATGCAGCTCAGAGTTTGGGGCAGATCCTTTTCATGACTATAATGATTAAGCTTCCATTGTTCTATATGAAGATAGAATTGTAAGTTAAAGTTATCAGCTGAAAAGTATGATCAACTTACAAAAAGCCTGTAAGAATTCAGATACCATGGTGATGGGCTACTTCATAAAAACCTTGACACACAAATATACAAGGAAAACTGTAAAGATACCATCTGTATTAGACAATCTAGAGGTAGCCCTAAATTATTTATGAATGTACTGAGTACAGCTGTAGTCTACCTCCAGTGCAAGACCCTATCCATTAAATAAACAAGTGATTTTTGCGTGACAAAGGGGGTGAGGTACTCTCTTTTATTATATCAACTTCTGTTGGTGAAAGACAGTTTTGTTGCTTACACAGCATTCTTCTTCAGGTATAAGAGTGCCAAAGCTGGCCTCTCTCACCAACAGAAGTTGGTCCAATAAAAGATATTAACTTACCCACCTTGTCTCTCTAAAATCCTGGGGCCAACATGGCTGCAACACCACTGAAGACAAGTGATTTTTTGTCAGCCAACTGATTGGTTGTTTAAGACAGTTTTCATGTAGTTCTTTAACCCATGAGATCTAGCAAACCACACAGCTGAGATACAGAATACCTAACTGATGGTGTAATACTTTACTGAACTTTCTGCTTCTTAGAAAGAGTTTCAATAGCAATGAGTGTAAATTATGTTAATTGAATAGTTTAAATAAATAAAACTAAACATATAAAACTGACAGGAAGCTTGTGAGCAATAATAAATATGGGATTTCTTGTCAACAGAGTTATACTCACTAATTACAGTCCCTTAACAGTGCATTAACAGCTTCAAAATAGATTTTTAAAATCTCAAAATATGCATTAAAAATGATGGTCTGATTTTGAGAAACAGCACTTTCCCAAACATGCAGCGAGGAAGGACAGTGGCTAAAGACACTGGACTGGGACTCAGGAGAATAACAATAGCAACACCACCTAACTATTGTATAGTGCTTTTCATGAGTAGATCTCAAAGCACTTTACAAAGTGAAGATAAGCATCATTATACCAATTTTACAGATAGCAAAACTGAGACATAGAGAGGTGAAGTGACATACCCAAGGTTGTTCTGTTGCAGGTTCCCTGCATGATCATATGTAAACACTTAATCTCTCCTTTCCTCAGTAACACCTCTGAAGATAGGCCTACCAAAGCTTCTCCTTCTCCTACTTCTGCCTGTATAGATCGTAAACTTTATGAGTCAGGGACTGTCATTCACTATAGGCACATCACCTAGCACAATGTGGCACAATTCTTGGCATTCTAGGCATTACTGTAATCCAAATATCTAATAATAACTAACAGCATTTTAGGGGGAGATTTTTCAAAAGTATGTAAGGGACTTGGGTATACAAGTCCCATTGAAAAATCAGTGGAACTGGTCGGTGTTCCTACTTCGCTTAAGCACATTTGAAAATCTCCCCCATAAATTGTGTACAGTTGAGTCATACATATAAGCCATATTTAAATCTTACCAAGAAATTGCTGCCTGTCTGCTTGTCGTTTCAGGCTCAATTTTACCAAATCAGCAGGGACGTCTGGCAGGCTAGCCACCTCCTGAAAAGTATTGATGGCTTTTTGCAGTATTTCATTGCTTCTCATCTTCTCAGCTAAGTCATCCTCACACTAGGTGGAATCACAAAATTCTTATAAATAATAAATTATCATATAGTTTGGAGTTTAAAAAAATTTCTTTTTGAGTAAAGGCAAAATTGTATCATTCCTCAATGTGTCAAATTTAACAAGTGCCTTCAAGTGTGAGCTTGGAGCAGAACTCTAGTTGCTTGTGCACTCTGGCAAGGTGGATTTCTATCCAGCATTCATATCTCCCTGGGAAATGTTTGTCATCATATGTATGAGAAATTATATCTGCATAATAGCACAAGGCACTTTGTTCACAACCACCTATAGCAGATTCTTACTTCTACATTCTCTTTTTGACAGGCATCCATGTAAATGAGATGAAACGGCATTCTTATATCAGAAGGTTTTGTCATCATAGACCATTTTCTAATATATATAGATTTTGGGCCACATTTTCTGTTGATGGAACTCCATTGAAGTAATTGAGTTATTCCAACTGAAAATTTGTCATTTTGTATTTTTCAAAGGTAACATGCTAGTGCAATGCATCATACCAAATTCTAAAAACTTTGTGGGTGATACTAGTTGAAATCAGAATTTCTGCTTTAAAACGACAATATTAATGATATGGAAGGAATATGTTTTATACAGATCAGAGCTGTCAGTGGATAATGCCTAATTTTCTAAACTCTCCAGATGTTGCCTGATGAGAAAGTCAGAGAAGCAGCCCCAGGAGCTGAAAGATACCTGAGCTATTGTTAAAATGCTACCATCATTTGCCAGGTGTTCAATAATTTTCTGGTAACTTGTGGCATCTACTTGCCATAACAATAAATCTTGTGTTATTTAAAGACAAATTGTTACACCTTATCAGCATGGGAATGCGAAGATTGGTTCTATAAGGCTTAGGAAAATGCTCAGAGCATTGGACCCCACCACTTTCTCTCCTCCACCCCAACCCCACATGGGGAAGAGCAGCAGGAACCAGGAGGAACTTGCGGGGCGGGGGGGGGAGACCATGACAATTCCCAGACTCTCAGGATCCTCCCTCAAAGCAGCCAGCACCAGTCAGAACCAAGGTTAGGCCTTCTAGCTCCCCTTCCTGTCCCTCTGCTGGGTGAGCGCTCTCTCGTCTCGCAATGAGGGGGAAGCTGCCAGGAGAGCAACCTTCTCAGCCTTCTGACAGCATGAGAACCCTGGATATTTTCCCGCTTGTTTGCCTGTTGTCTGCTGCCCTCCCAGCCTCCATTCAGTTCTTCTTCCACCACTGGAACCATTCTGGTCCCCAACCTGCTTCTCCCTGTTCATCGGGCTTTTCACCCTTTCCTCTTCCATTTATACCTTGTGCTCGTGCGGTCTCACTCTTCTCTTTACCTAGTTTCTTCTCTTACTCCCAACAATTCTTTCCTGTCCTCCACTTCTACCTACAGTAGCTGATAGAATTCTACTAGGAATATTCCACAAACCTCATTTTGTTTTTCAAGTTTGAAAGCAGACTTAGATGCATATTGACATGTAGGGTGAAATCCTTGCTCTATCGTAGACAATGGCAAAACTCCCGTTGACTTCAAGAGAACCAAGATTTCACCCCTAGCATGGAACCTCTCTCCATTGTCTGCATATATTTTGCTCCCCAGTTTTTAGTAGTGAAACAGAGCTAGACTGATCTCACATACTTAATTTTAAAAGTGTGAATATTGATTTATATGCTTTCTATGCTGAGTCAAATTAGTAGTATTCTATGAGTCCTTCCTAATGTCTCCTATTTTTATTGGCCTGTGTTCCATTCATATTTAGCTAATTAGCACGATGGGGTAGGTGCTTTTGTGCATCACAAGCACTTCAGTAATGGAAACATATATAGGTCAATCAATTTAGATTCAATGTTTTATTGACTACCCTGACATTAATTAAAAAAGTTTCAATCACATTAACTGCATATTGTTGCTGTCAGTGATTAATACCTAGCAACTCCTTACATACAGGTTTTTTTTTTTTAAGTTTACAACGTTCAATGAATTTCTTTGTTTATACAATTAATTCTGCACATCACGACTGACTGGCTCAAGCTCACTATTCTGAAACTGAAAGGGGAAAATACCATGATCATGTTACCTTTGAAAAATATGATCACAGTCAAACATTTGAGTGGTTTGTCCCAGAGACAAACTCAGAAATCAATAGTTAGGAATAATTTCTTTTTTCTTGATGGAATACCCTCTAAGAAACTGGCTTATTTTCTGGGATGAAAGATGGGGAAGGATGTTTAAGGAAAAATATAGCAGGAAGGAACAGCTGCCATCGTATTCCATCATATATCAAATTTCATTGATACAGATCACATCACATATTATTTGGAAAGAGCTCTGAGATCTCTGAGGATGAAAGGCATTACATCTATGTAAGATATTACCACTACAATATAGCAATTCTGATATGGTGTCAGCCAGGCCAAGAAATCAACCTAGTAATTGCTTGTACTTTGCGGATAATACCATAATTATAACTGCTGTTGCAGAAATTTGGGGAAAGGAACATCCATGCCTTTACAGTTTTCAGAACAATAAGAAAAAAAACAAGCCCCACCTATCTATTAGAGGCAGAATCTGGCCAATTCGTATGTATTGTATGAAGTCAATGGTGCCTTCATAATGCAGGAGTGAGGACACTCTTAGGGTGAAATCTTGGCCTCCTTGAAAAGTAACAGTGTCTTACAAATAAAATTATGTAATGACAGTCTTGGGAATGATCCACAGTACTTCAGCGCACACCATGATTGTCCAACTACTTTTTTCCAAGGCCCCCGTCCTCCACTGAAATCAATAGTAGTTCCATCAATTATTTAAAGGTGAGCATGCAAAAGTAGAAAGTTAATGCCACCTAGCCCTGATTACAAATTCCATACGTAGAATACAAGGCTGCCAAAACCAGAGATGCACCTATAAGTTACTTACGCATGTCTGAGAAAAGAATGCTAATTATGACATTAGGGCCTGATTATCAGCCTCTTTCATAATCATACTGTTACACCAAAGTGGTTCAAAGTGATATTAAAACTGCCTTAAAAGTGAAACTGAAGTTCCCAACATTTTGAAGAAAATCTTGGATGTCAAAAAGTCAGCATAGCTGACTTCATACCACCTGCTCCCCAGTTTAAGAGGTGCTTTGGGGGTGAGGAGATGTCGATGCCAGGAACAGGAGACTCTGCCTAACAGGAGAACTCTGGCCAATCCTCTGCCAGTGGAACAGCTTATAGGGAGTTGTTCCTGTTAGAGTACACTGGAGCAGCCTCTGGCTAGCCCCAGAATAGTAAATAGCAGAAATGGGATTTAACACTAACACTACGCTCTGCCTCCTGAGTCGTTAGACTTCTGTCCCCATTTACACCTGGACAACTCAGTGGGGTAACAAAATGGCTTTAGCTGCAGGCAAAATTTGGCCCGGTACTTCACCCACACACCACTTTGATTGAAGATGTGCCAAAGCTGCTCTCCCTGTCTCTCTTTTTTTTTATAATTGCAGCTTCAATCTAAGCGCAATGGGGGTAAGTATTAAAATCACCATTCCCTCACACTTGTACTAGTTTCATCCAAAGTCCCCACTGAAATGCAGGCTGCTGTTGGTTTCAATTTTAATTCTTCTGTAATGCTTCCATAGACATTTGATGCCAGTTGAACCCTCCTCCTGCTGGCCCGCAGACTGCTTTAGCAGCAAGAGAACAACTATTTCAGTGAGGCATTTTGTTAATGCTTTATTTAGTGTTATGGAGTCTTGTTCTGTTCTGACTGTTAAGCTCTGTGAGACCGTGTAAGAATAGTGCTACACACATTTACGGCATTCGATTATACTGTGAGGAATTACTGTTAAAAACATTTGCAAGCATTAATTTACAGCTCTGTGGAAGGGATTAATTCATAAAGAAGGGAAATATGAAAAGCATTGTTTAATAAAGAAATCTGTTCTTAACTGAAGCACCATCGCACAAATGGGGCCAAATGTTCTGCTGGTGTAAAAGGGTGTAGATCCATTGACTCCAATGGAATTTCATCCATTTCCATGATCAGAGAATTTGGTCCACTGTATACTACTGTGTATGCACTAGGTTTTTTGGTAGTTGGGGCTTTGGTTTTAGCATAACTGTTATTTACCAAGTGAAAACTGATAGTGACTCCAGTTCAAATGCCTCATTAATTGTAGCACAGCTCAACTTTCTTTTACTGTGATGGTTTCACTTGGCTTATCTTGATGAATATGAGTTCAAATAGATTTTTATTACACCTATTCCTGTGACTCCCCCATGCTTTATGAAAATAAAATGATTATTTCTGTTTTGGAGTTATTGCATCAAGGAACTAAATTATTATGAAGTCAGAGCTTGTTTTCCAGTGTCTATTTTCAGGAGGAGGATACTTGAAATAGACAACCAGGGGTTTTAACTTAAAAACTGGGATCACTGTATAGAATACAGAAACGGTCTGTTTTGTACACAGGATTCTATTATTAGATAACCTCTGAATATTATTTTTACATTTACAACAGTTTCACTGGTACCTGTGCTTTCCCATATCTTGCTCGTGGACTCTGTGGATATTTGCTCACTAATACTTCAAAGGCCTTCACAGCTTCTTCAACTTTTCCCTGAAAGGAAGATATTTATACTAAATATTTTCTGTATCTTGTAGCAAAACACTTACAGAACCCTGAGGGATAAATGGTATAATAAGATTAGTACCCCTGATTTTATAAAACAAAGCAGAAAATTATTTCATATTGTTAATTAATAGGTTTTTCTCTTACACACTATCTGACCAGATTGCCTGCTTATTCCAGAGAAATGCATTTTTATGAATTCATATAGGTCAATATAATTAGCTGCTCTTGGTTAAAACCAGTTGTTTTGTTTGGTCTTACAATGGCTAAAAAAAACTTTGATGGATTAAAATTGTACTGTAAACCACGAGACACTACGGTGAATCACAGAAGACCTTAAAAAGTAAATTTGGCAGAAGCAGTTAATCAAGGAATTTAAAATTCAAAATTCAGTACAAGAAATAGCTGACTGTAGCTAGAATTTTCACCTCAGCAGAGCTGAGTTGACCAAGGTTTTGCCCTGCCCAGATGTTATAGTAACCTAGGCTTTTTTACAATGGGTGACTTCAATAATCACACGGACAATAGCCCCTCTGGGTTGACTATATATAATGACTGACATGACAACTATGATCCAGTCTAGTTTTAAGGATTGTGATTATGAATGAGGATTACTGCTGTGTTATGAGCTGAACATCACTGTCTCTCATTTGAAGTGATGGCTCACTTCTGCTCCTGTTAGGGAATGAACATATTTCATTGGTATACCCAGAGAGATGATGGATCCAACTAAAGTGGTTTCAGACATAAAAAAGGAATGTATATACCATATGTCCAGTAAACAAGTCTGTTGATTATTTAGTGCAGGGGTGGGCAAACTTTTTGGCCTGAGGGCCACATTGGGTTTCCGAATGGAGGGCCGGTTAGGGGAGGCTGTGCCTCTCTGCACAGCCAGGTGTGGTCTGGCCCCTGCTCCCTATCTGACCCCCCCCATTTCTCGCCCCCTGATGGCCCCTTTAAGACTCCTGCCCCATCCAACTCCCCCATTCCCTGCCCCCCGCTGCCCCATCCAACCACCCCTTCTCCCTGACCACCCCCGGAACCCCTGCCCCTGACTGCTCCCCACTGCCCCATCCACCCTCCCATCTCCTTCCTGCCCCCCCAGGGACCCCTGCCCCAATTCAACCCCCCCTTTCCCCACCCTCTGACAAACCCCCCTTCTCCCTGACCACCCCCGGAGCCCCTGACTGCTCCCCATCACCCCATCCACCCTCCCATCTCCTTCCTGCCCCCCCAGGGACCCCTGCCCCAATTCAACCCCCCCTTTCCCCACCCTCTGACCACCCGCACCCTATTCACACACACCCCCGACCACCACCCCAAACTCCCCTGCCTCCTATCCAACCCCCCTTCTCCATACCCTCTTACCAGGCTGCCTGGAGCACCGGTGGCTAGCAGTGCTACAGCCGTGCTGCCCAGAGCACCAGGACAGGCAGCCATGCAGCCCGACTAGAGCCAGCCATGCCACTGCACAGCACAGAGCAGCGGGTCAGGCTGCGGCTTTGCTGCTGCGCTGCCCTGCAAGAGCTCACACAGCCCCGCCACCCAGAGCATTGCGCTGGCGACACAGTGAGCTGAGGCTGCAGGGGAGGGGGAACAGCAGGGGAGAGGCTGGGGGCGAGCCTCCGGGGCCAGGTGCTCAGGAGCTAGGCAGGAGGGTCCTGCAGGCCGGATGTGGCCCAGCCGTAGTTTGCCCACCTCTGATTTAACCCTTAACTCTTCACAGAAGGCAAGGTGGCAGCTTCACCCAAAAGAGCAGTCATTAGGCTGGTACTCATGAATCCATCTCCTGATGCTGAGGATCTTGCTAACTGTTGCCCTGTCTCTAACCTGCATTTTTACATAAGTTAATTGAGCAGACAATGACAATGGAACTTTGGGATCATTTGGAGTCTTCAGATTCAATTATTTCCTCTACACTGAATCTGGGTATGGGACGGAGTCCACAGAGGTTTTGCTGGTTGGAAACTTTTTCCCAAAAATGGACAGCAATCAGATGTTCAGGACGATTCTTTTATATCAGCAGCCTTTGATGTGGTTGACTCGACTTTGGCCCTGGCACAGATGGACAGGATTGTACTTGAGTATTCCAATTTCTCTCTTTCTTGGGGGATGAGGGGAAGGGGAGAGAAGCTGAGTGACCATGGGGCACGTCGATTTGAGTGACATATGCTGGAAGTTTCATGCTGACAGTACTAAAATATTCCTGGAATTTCTAAATATTATAGTTTCCTAACTCAAAAAGTGTTGCAGCCAACACAGGGAAATTCTGTATTAGACCCTGTCTAATAAAGAGGAACCGATCATAGAACTAAAAATTAATGGTAACTTGGGTACAAGTGAACATGACTTGACCATGTTTATAATGTGCAAACGGAATAAAGTCCAGACCAGTGATATATATTGGTGCTTTAAAAGGGTCAATTTCATAAAACTGAAAACAATTATGAGCCAAATCAACTGTGAGGAAGAATTTAATCAGAAAAAATTGAATAATTGGGAATTGTTTAAGAACATTTACTAGATACCCCGAAAGCCTCAATCCCACATTTGAGGAAAAAGATCATATTGGTTTAAAAAAAAAGAAAAAAGACCTGGTTTAGAGGGGAAGTGAAGGCAAGGCAACTATATATATAAACAAACCAATGGAAAAAGGGGAAATTGAAAGTAATGGACATAAATCAGAAGCCAGGAACTGTAGAAAAGTGATAAGGAAAGCAAAGGGACTAAAGGAAAAATCTATGGCCAGCAGAGTTAAGGACAATAAGGAGAAGTTTTTAAAGTATATTAGTAACAAAAAGAATCTTAACAATGGTATTGGCCCATTATTAGATGGAAATAGTACAATCAATAATAATGCAGAAGAGAAAGAAGTGTTAAATAATATTTCTGTTCTGTAATTGGGGGAAAAACAGAAGTTATCACATGATCTGTAGTAATGCAGCACTATCAGATAACACTTTCTATTCCACTAGTATTGCAAGAGGTTGTTAAACAGCAGCTATTAAAGTTAGCCATTTTTAAATCAGCAGGTATAGTTAACTTGCATCCAAGAATTTTAAAGAACTGTCTGAGGAGCTCACTAGACCATTAATGTTGATTTTCAACAAGTCTTGGAATACCAGGGAAGTTCCAGAAGACTGGAAGAAAGCTAATGTTGTGCCAATATTCAAAAAGGGGAAACAGGCCTATAATTACTGGGTCATCCTATCTGACATCCATCCTGGGCAAGATAATGGAAGATATGGAACTATATTAATAAAGAATTAAAGGAGGTTAATATAAATTAATGCCAATCAACATTTTTGATGAGATTACAAGTTTGGTTGATAAAGGTAATTGTGTTGTTATAATATACTTAAACTCCTGTAAGGCATTTGAGTTGGTACCACATGACATTTTGATTAAAAAACTAGAAAGATATAAAAGTAAGATGGCATACATTAAATGGATTAAAAGTTGGCTAACTGATAGGTTTAAAATGTAATTGTAAATGGAGAATCATCATCCAACAAGCGTGTTTTTAGTGGGGTACCACAGGGATTGGTTCATGGCTCTGTGCTATTTGTCACTTTTATTAATAACCTGGAACAAAACATAAAATCATCACTTATAAAGTTTAGACATGACACAAATAATTAAAAGGACAGATGATCTCAATGCCTTGGTAAGATGGGTCCAAGCAAACAATATGTGTTTTAATATAGCTAAATGTAAATGTATACACTACAAACAGTGGCTGGAGGAGATAGCAAGGCAGTTGAGCTACAGTATCATCATTATGTGGATGGCACACAGCTCGTTTTCTCTTTCTTCAGCCCCATATGGTACAGTGTTTTTGCTTTTCAAGATGCGGGCTGAGCTAGGGGCTTGGATGAGGGTGAAGTGGATGAAGCTCCAGTCACATAAATCAAAAGTAATCTTGGTTGGTTGAGAATAGAATAAAGATGGCTTCTGCCTCTATGACTGAGTAAGACTGTTTACCTTTTGTCAATACGATTGCAATTTAGGTCTACTTATGGATCCCCAAATGCTCCTGGACTCTTAGGTGGCCATCTGCTTTTGATGTGATGACCGATCAGTTCTCTCTCATGACCTTCCCACCCTTATCCTGGCCTTTGATATTCCAAACATTGCACTAGTTACTTATCTGAGTGCAATTCAAGATGTTTGTATTAGAACTTGTCAACATTTTTAGACAAAAAGCATTTTGTTGAAAAAATGAGATTTCAGTGACAAGGAAATTTTAGGCAAAAATATTTTGTAAATATAAAAAATATTTTTGACTAAATTTCAAATGAAACATTTTGACTTTTCTATATTTTTCATTCAAAATGGTGGGGAGGGGGAAATCAATAAATTCCACTCTCCCTTTTTTTTTTTTTTTTTTTAAACTTTTCCTTTCCCTCACTGGAAATGAGTTGAGGGAAGAGTTAAAAAGGGAGATAAAATGGAGTTCTGTTCTTCTCTTGCAACCCTCTCTCAATGGAAAAAGAAAGGAAGATATAAAAAAAAGTGAGAGGAAGTGGGATTCTTCCTCACCATTTCAAAACAAAACAAAAATCAAATTTCAGTGGAAAGAAAAGGGAAAAAAATGAAAAGCTGAAAGGAGAACAAAACATGAAAATTCAATTTTTTTGTAATAAAATGAAAATTTTAATTGTTTCAAAAATGTCAACATTTTCATTGATAGACAAAAATAATGAAAAATATGAAAAATTAAGTGTTTTTTTAAAAAGTTCATTCAAAAAGATTTTGAGGGATCAGGTGGTACCCATGAAGAAGATGGCTGCCTAGTTTCAGACTTCCTCACTCCCCACATATCAATTTGTCTCTAATAATTATTTTCCAAGCAAATTGGCAGTAAGTGTCATCAAAGTTTCAATTAATCCCCTGGATAAACTTCAAATTGTTGACTATGGATTCCAGTGAAAAAAAAGAAAGAGAGGCCACAAAAGACCTAAAAGGTAATAATTGGAGATATACCAATCTCCTAGAACTAGAAGGGACCTTGAAATGTCATTGAGTCCAGCCCCCTGCCTTTACTAGCAGGACCAAGTACTGATTTTGCCCCAGATCCCTAAGTGGCCCCCTCAAGGATTAAACTCACAACCCTGGTTTTAGCAGGCCAATGCTCAAACCACTGAGCTATCCCTCCCCTCCTAAGCCTGAATCACCTAAGCAGCTGCAAGGCCACAGCAGAACCTAGCTCAGGATATCGCAGCACTGAAGCAATTCCTCACAGACTGACTAGATTCAATCTCAAAAGATATTTGTGGACTCTCTCAGGATGTATGTGATATAAAATCCTGAACGGGTCACTTGGAAAATGAGCTACAAAAGACTGCATTGAAACCAGGGAAATGAAAGAAGAAACTGCCTCCTTAAAGCTTAGACTAGACAAATTGGAAGAAAAACAGGATGACTTAGAAAACAGATCTTGAAGAAACAAACTTTACCTCTTGGATATTGCTGAGGGTCTAAAGAGGATGATTATCATCAGCTTTCTTCAGAAGCTCCTCCCTGATATACTTAAATTGGATCCCCAGAGACCCCCAATTAGATATTGAAAGGGCTCTTCAAATGCGTGGTATTAGAAGCCAGGAGTCTGGCAAACCCAGACCCATCATCATTAAACTTCAGCAGCTTGATGATGTAGTAACATTAATGAAAGCTGCTAGAAAACCTGAAACCCTTATGTACAAAGGCCACACATTTTCTCTTTTTCCCCGACTTCTCAGCTGAGCTTAACAAAAAGAGGGCTACATTCAATGGCATAAAGCAAATCTTCAAGTACACATTCACCTTCAGTATGGATTTAGTAGGCTCCACAAGATTTTGCAAAACCCACTATGAATCTTGGCCAACACCTCAAAGACGGAGACCAGATTTGACCAAAAATAACAGAATGGTTTTTCATCATGAAAAGCCTACCTCAAGAAGTTTAAAAGTCAGTTGGTTTTCTTATATGCCCTTGTAGATGTGATAATATTCCCTTATATCGTCTTCCAGCTCCTAGTAGATAACCAGCAAGACTCAAGTCTTGCTGATCTCCTTGGGAATTGCGCAGTAATAACAACCACAAGGCATAGAGTAACTGTTTAACACTAAGATGGAGTTTACAGAACTTCAGTCAGTAGTTGGTACTATCTGCATTAATCATCACAACTTGCACTGCTAGACAAGATCTCTCCATTACCTCTGCCTCTCATGGTTTGTGTTACAGAACAGTCAACACACTCCTGACAAATAAAGTAGGCTATAACCTAAACCTTAAATAGCACTAGTTATTCAATTTGTGCATGGCATTGAACATACTCTGAATATGATTTTTATATTGTATTCTTAGTATTTAGATGATGTGTTTACAATTGATTTGGTAAATCAATATAAATTAATTTACATATGATTAATTGTGTATATAAATATATGTGTATATGTGTACACAGAAAATCTTTTGTATCTATTATATATATTTTAGAATCCCCAATGGTATTTATAGGGTAATATAGGACTTTAAATATATTTAATTTAGAGATGTTTATACTATTAGATAATATAGGGAAGGGAGGAGTGGATAGAACTGAAGTCATCAGAGATCTGAATGTGCCCACACTGGCTTGTTTTAAGTCTGTTAATATTTGTTGTTTTCGGTAGCAAATATACTTTGAAAGACACATGATATTTAACTATAGCTCTTTTTGTATGCCTGCCACACTCAGAGGCTCAACTGAAGGCATAAATTCATTCAAAATAACCAATATTTAATATGTATAAATACAGACTATCTCCTAGAGAGGTGGTTTTACAATTTCAACTTATCTTTAGAATAAGGCAATATATCTTAATATATCTTTTAAAACTTTCCATGAAATTTCTTAGAGTGCCACTCCTGGAATATGAGGGGACTTCATCAATCTTCCAAAAAAATTAGAATCCTGGGACACCTTGGATTAAAAAAAAAGTGCCAAGTAGCTTTATTGCAGGAAACTCATCTTGCAGAAACAAATGCCAACAGAAACAAGAAGATGTGGGTAGGTGTTGAGTATCATTCATCACTGAATTCTAGGAGCAGAAGCACATCCATCTGAATTCACAAAAGTATAACTTTTCAATATATACAGTCTTGGACTGATCCTGAAGGAAGTTACGTTCTTCTTGAAGGCTGTTTCAACTCAAAAAAGTTAGTATCCAAGTGGAGGTAATTCTGAATTTTTCAAAGACATTGCAGTCATTTTTTCTAATAAAATGGATTGGTAATACTGGGAGGCAATTGGAATACTATGCTAGACAGACATCTGGACAAATCCAATTACACAAGACCCCTCTTCCAAAGCACAGTATGCCAACCCTCATTATTAATGAATGAACTTGATTTAAAAGATATATGGAGGCTGAAACGCCCCAAGGAGCGTGACTATGCATATTTCTTTACAGTACACTCATCTTACTCCAGAACTGACTTTTTTCATGTGTCTTCGGCACTGATTCCAGCATGCCTAGAAGCAGCTACTGATGCTATTAATTTCAGATCACGCTCCAATTATACTTACCGCAGACACTGGTTGCGCATCATTAAAATCTCCTAGGTGGACTCTGCTACTAAAAGATGCAAAGTTTTGTTCTACAGTTGATATAGTCATTTCTAATGTCATACAAGAAAGAAGCACTCTCAGATACCATGTTTTGGGAACCTCTGAAAGCTACTGTAAGGGGTGAATGCATAAAATATGCCTCCAAAAGAAGAGAGAAAGACTCAAGTTACTAGACTTTCTGGACAAGGAAAGAGATGAGTGGCAGAGAAAGTATAAGATTGACCCAAATAATGAAAACCTCCTATGTTCTCTAATCAGTGCCAAACATAAATATAATGAATGCTTATCCTGCATTCATTGACTTTTCACATAATAGGGTCAAATAAAGATATTATGAATAGGGAAATAAAGCAGGTCAACTATTTGCCAGAAGACTTAAGATGGATCTAGCCAACAATATTTGTTCCTTACTACAAGAGGAAAGGAGTGCCATCTTTGAACCAATAGATATAAATAATCGATTTAAGCAATTCTAACAACGTTTAAATCAGACATCCTCATCAATTCCATCATTATTGAATGCAGTTGATATTTTTGGAAAGAGCTCTGGTTTTCGCATTAACTTGAATAAATCACAAGCAATGGATCTATCCAAGAGAAGAGATCTTTCTCAGTTTCAGCATTTTCCATTTGAAAAATGCAAGGAAATAACTTATTTAGGTGTTAATATTTATCCTAATCTTCCCAAAGTTGTTTCTATAAATATGGACTATGTATTAAAAGAAATTTCCAAGGATGTAGAGAGGTGGTGTCTCTTCCCTCTGTCCTTACTGTGGAGGAATAGAAATAGCTAAAGTGAATATCTGCACAAGAAAGACTTATCTCATTTGCTTATTGCCTTTTAAGGTCTCTTCTTTGCTTGAATAAATAGGCTTATCATGCAATTTATATAAGATAACTTGCTTGCCACTCTCTTAAAAAAATCCTGGGCAACTGGGCAGATTTGTATCTATATTATCTACCATTCCAAATGTGTCCTCTTGGAAGGTGGTTCCCCTCCAGTAGCTCTGTATACACACTGGCCTGGTTTGAGATTGAAAAAAGCATAGTTATGCCATTTGGTTCCCTCTCTTTTATATACCTTAAGAGACTACCAACACACTTAAAGAAAAATCCAACCTTTGCATCTCCATGGGGGCCTCCTGCAACATGTTGATTACAGTGTCTGATCTTACTAATTCTCTTCTTGTACCACTATAGAATAGCTTATGTCTCAGGATCAAAGCTAGCTCTATGCTTAGACAATTTAGATAGAAAAAAGATTAATAATAATTAAAGATATAATACAAAATAATAGACTGGCCTCCTTCAATTACATATGCAATATCAGCTACCGCAGCCTCACAGTTCCTTCTTTCAGCGGCTATGCCAAGGATTCATGCAACGATGGGAGACAATTGGTCTGTTTCAACTCTCACCTCTAGGAACATGTTAAGAAATCGGGAAACAAAAGCCACTTTGTAGGAATTACTTATAGGTGGCTATTACCTCTCAATCTTACTCTCAGAGAAAAATGGGGGAAAAAAAACTTAGCATTACTGTCAGAACAGAAACCCAGGAAGATATTTGGCTTAACATGAAAAATACTTCAAGTTCTTTATCCTTGTGATTCTTCCAGAACAAGATATTAAACAGGTATTACGGGACTCCAGAATGTTTGTTTAAGGCTAGATTGGTACCACACAGTGAATGTTGGAGATGCAAACAGCCCCATGTCAACCTTTAACACATCCTCTATACCTATCAAAAACGCATGTGTTCTGCAACACCATATTCAGTGCTCTCTCAAAAACTTTTAAGTGTTGCTATTTTTCATTCTCCAAACTTGTATATTTTAGGGGTGCTGAATTAGTATTACCAGTTAACATTAAGAAATGGATTGCAGTAGTGGCCAAAAGAGTTATCTCAGAAAATGGAAATCTGCAATTCCTCCCTCCTACACAGACTGGCTTAGTGAGCTCTTTACTATCGCATTAATGGAAAAAATGACACGGTCGAATAGCAATGCTTGGGGGAAAAAAATAAAGCTATCTGGTCACACATGAAAACTGTTGCATACTTTTGCAGGTTAATATATATTAGTCCCCAATACTCATAGCTTATGTTCTCACTTACAGTATATATCTACTTAGTCACTTTAACAATAGATGCTCTGCATGACCTCTATAGGCTCAGGCTTTGTTTTGTTGGAGCAGGGGGATTTGGTTTGGTTGATTGGTTTGGGTTTGTTTTTTCCCACAGGTTTTACAAATAATGAACAGTGAAATTAGTTATTCATACGGTATTTCCATCTTGTGCATGTATTTATCTCTTTTGTTTTGTTATGCATTTATATTAACAAGTTGTAGTATTATCAGTCCTTATAGCAAATTCGTCAAATAAATAGGATGATACCTCCTTAATCACTTTAAAGACAGCTGAGGTCAGCTGGTGTGCTTTTGCTAGCAGTGATTCAATTTGAACATGTGAGTAGAGGAGTTGGAGCACTGTGTACCCATTAGTAAGACAGAGCCAGAATTTATTGATGTTCAGGACAATTTATAAAACTAGCCTGTTCACTCAGGTTTCTGCCTGAAGAAGTGTTAGAGGAGGATATTTATTTTTACAGGTGGATAGAGGATGTCTGTATATCTGTTGACAAGGCCCTGATAATTTTTTTAAATAAATATTTTGTATATGCACCTAGAGACAAATATGGGAACATTAAAAAATATATATATAAAAATTCAGTAAGTGGTTAAGATGTAAATTAAAAAACACAGCGAGTGCCCATGACAGACATGAAAGAACACACATTATGACCTGAAAGGACAAAAGGTGAATTACCAAGCTAAAATGAACATTGAAGTACAATCACAAATGTGTGCTGAATGCTTGGTTAGAGAAAAACAGAAACAAATTTAAAATTCATTATCCTTGTTATTTTTATGTTTGTTAGTTTGGAGCCATGGTTTACGGCACCAGGAGAAACAGAATTCAAACCTACCTTTTTACGTAGCTTTTCTGCAGCATTCAGTTCAGCTTTAATGGTCTTATCAAACTTGTTTAAGAGTTTTGGTTTCTTCTTAGCTAGAAGAGTTTAAGAACAAACAAAAAACTACTATGAATTTCCTTGAACTTTCACAAGTACATGTTTGGAAGTTTCCTTTAACCACAGCACGATAAGGTAGGTTCAGAATACACTGGAAAAAAATAGGCAAGCATTCATTATGCCTATAAAAAACTACATTTACATATGAAAGTCAGCATTTATGCACTTACATTGAATAACTGTTTACTTAAATGGACTTTTGGGAATACAATTATCCAGTTTGCCTGTACAAATGTCTTTTCTGACTGGAAACTGTCTAAATAATTAGTGCAACAAGAAATACACACTGGAAATAAAATATACTCAACAAAAATTTGTTTTCCCATACTGAAATTACATTTCACTGGGATTTGAATCCAATCGTGATTTAAAGATTTCTTGTGATGCAGAATCCACCTCAACCCTTGGTAACTTTTTCCAATAGTGAATTACCCTCACTATTAGAGTTTGAATTTATCTAGCTTCAACTTCTAGCTATGGGATCTTATTACGCATTTGTCTGTTAGGTTAAAGAATTCTCTACTATCAGAAATTTTCTCTCTATGATCAAGTTCTCTCTTAACCTATTCATTATTAAACTAAATATTCATAAATGATCTGAAAAAAGGAGTGAACAGTGAGGTGGCAAAGTTTGCAGACAATACAAAATTACTCAAAATAGTTAAGTCCAAAGCTGATTGCAAAGAGTTACAAAGGGGTCTCACGAAATTGGGTGACTGGAAGACAAAATGGCGGATGAAATTCAAGGTTGATAAGTACAAAGTAATGCACATTGGAAAAATAATCTAACTATGCATACCAACAGATGGCATCTAAATTAGCTGTTACCACTCAAGAAAGATCTTGGAGTCATCATGGATAGTTCTCTGTAAATATCTGCTCAATGTCCAGTGGCGGTCAAAAAACCTAACGATATTAGAAAACCTTCGGAAAGGTATAGATAGAAAATATTATAATGGATTTAGAGAGTGGCATGATATGCCCACACCTTGAATACTGCATGCTGTTCTGATTGTCCCATTCAGAAAATGTATATTAGAATTGGAAAAAGTGCAAAGAAGGGTAACAAAATGATTGGGGTATGAAACAGCTTCCATACGAGGAGAAACTAAAAACACTGGGACTGTTTCGTTTAGAAAAGAGATGATTTATGGGAATATGATAGAGGTCTGTAAAATCATGAATGGTGTGAGGAAAATTAATAGGGAAGTGTTTTTTTATCCCTTCATATAACACAAGGGACACTCAATGAAATTAATAGGCGGCAGATTTAAAACTAACATAAGAAAGTACTTCTTCACACAATACACAGTCAACCTGTGGAACTCATTGTCAAGTGGTGTTGTGAAGGCCAAAAAGTATAACCGAGTTCAAAAAAAGAATTAGATAAATCCATGGAGGATAGAGCAATCGATGATTATTAGCCATGATGGTCAGGAATGCAACTTCATGTTCTTATGTTATTACATAAATTGAGTTTCTTTACTCTCTCACAGTTAACATGTTTTCTGTAATTTGATCATTTACTGTAGCTCTTTTCTGAACCTTTTTAAACATCCTTTTTGAAGTGCGCACATCAGGATTGGGTGCAGTATTTATTACATTCATGATCTCATTAATTCTGTATACAGAGGTAATACTGCCTCCCTACTCCTAATGATGCCCTCTTTATATGGAATAGGATTAGTCCTCTTAACCACAGCTTCACACTGTGAGCTCATGTTTAGTTATTTATCCACCATGACGATGAATCTTTTTCAGAGTCACAGCTTTCGAGGACAGTCATCTATCTTATTTTCTTTGCTCCTAAAAAAATTTCTATTTGGTTGTATTAAATGTGAGCACACACAAAATTACTGATGTGTACAGGATAAAGCAGCAGATAACTGATTTTCTCCAAGTTTATTATGGATTATGTATAAACAATCTTTGCTCTTACATTTCATTGAAGACAAATATCTTCCCCAACACAAAAAACTACCAGTTGTCCATGCTTTTATTTAAATTATAATTATCTGCATGTTTTTTATTTAAATTAGATTTAATTATTTCTTTGTTTCTCTCGGGACAAAAAGCCATTAATAAAATGAGAGGAAACAGAAATATTATACTTCTGTGTAGGAGTTCAGAACAGCAACAGTATTTTTGATTAATACTACATGTAAATGTCACATTGTTGCCATGTCAGAGCACTTCCTCCTGGCAAGGAGTGGCCCTGCTGGCCCCTCAGCCTCTGTTTTCCCTTCTCAGAGGTCCTCAGAAATACTTCTCCAACATTATCTTAGGCTAATAAACACCCATGACACAGAGTAATTTATTAAAATGGACACCTCAAATGACAAAATAAAGTTCAATACTATAGCTCAAATGGTTTGGGCTCCACTATCTTTCATGACTCCAGGATCTTTCTTTGTGTCAACTGTCCCTCAGACTGGAGGGCTCTTGGGCTTACCCTCAGAGTCCCTTACTAGAGTTCAGAAGCTCAAACGAAACAATAAAACAAACAATGTCCATTCACCTAGGGCTTAACAAAACTCTCAAGACCCTTCTGGGTCTTTCCCAGCTCCCTGCCCCTTGTATGTCCCCTGGGGCTCCCTTTTGTTCCTGAGTCTCCTCCTCCTGCTACGCAGGTCTCCCAGCTTCTGGTCTGTTTCTCTCTTCCCAGGCAGCACTTGCAAGGAGAGTGCAGAGTCTGCTCGCTCTCTCTCTCTGCTCCAATGACAGTTTTATTATTTAGAAAAAGTGGATCATCTTCAAGAGGACAGATTGAGAAAGATCCACATCAGACTATCCCATAGTCCAGTGGTTAAGGCACTTTCCTGCGGTGTAAGACACCCATATTCCAATCTTTTCTCACATTAGAGAGAGGAGGAACCTGATCCCAATCCCCAGCAAGATTGGGCTAAGGAGGCAGCTGCCTCCTTCCAGCTGTTTTGCTTTTGTCAAAATAACCAAAATCAAAATGAACATTTTAAAATTGGGTTAAAACAAAACATTCCATTTATACATTTCTGAAACATGTTGATGTTTTTAGTTCAGTTGTAACCATTTAGTGAACTCAAATTTGTGAATAATTTGGGTCGACCAAATCTGCATTTATTGGTGAATACACCATTAACCAAAAATGTTTTGCACTCATCTACTCCTGACCACCTGTGGTCACTAAAGATTCTTTGGCACTTTTTGTATAATACTGTGTCTTGGCCAAATTTTAATTCTAGTAATTATAGTTTCCAGACCTCAGTTTCTCCTGAAGTTTCAAATGGAGAGAGTATTCTTTTATATTTTCTTTATAAACTGTTGTGTAGCATTGCTGTGAACTGTTAAACAAATGCCAAATTTCATTTCAGAGATGGTGATATTTAAGTGTTGTGTAAAGTATCCCTTACCCTTCTTACAGGGCTGCTGTGAAACTTTCAGTATAGGAAGCGCTTTGATATACTTTGGTATACTTAGAAGCACAAATTTATTATAATCATTTTTTATCCCTATTGATCCCTGATACAACACAGTGACTAACTGGATTTCAAAAACTGCTTTGTAAGAGGGGGGAAAAGCTATACAAAATCTTAAAAGATTTTGCTCCTACTTAGTATTTACTAACAAACAGGATTGAGAATAAAATTGAAAAGAATCTCACCTCATTAACAGATTGTTTTTGCTTTCCTATCCATTTTATTGTCGCGTTGTATCTCATCCTTTGAAAGTCAGCATTTGTAGATCAGGAAGGCAAGGATGATAGAATCAAATTGATCCTATGAGTGTTTTACATAATATAGAAACAGCCACTCTCAAATTGCACTATCCAAATGCATAATGCAATATGAACTATGCTTGTGAACATGGGGATATTTTGAGTGAAAAATGCAAAGCTCTTTAACACAGAACAATTAACACAGATAACACACAATGAATTACATTTCTTTTGTTCATTTCCCCATGGAATATTTAATAGATCTTCATTTTACTTTGTGGACTAAGCTGATATTCTGTTTTGCTATGTCTCTCTTTTGTATTGATCTATGAGAGGAGAGGAACAGGTTTATTGTATTTTCATACAAATATAAAGTAAAGTAATGTTTTAGCTATGATGAAGTCTTGATCGAAACATTCATATATTTTGAACCCAACAGAAGAAATGCAATTGTTATTCCTTATCAGATTGGTGGACCATCCAGTCCAGTATCCTGCCTCCAGCAATGACCAGCACCATATGCTATAGAGATGGTGCCAGAAACCTAGTAATGAACAATTACAAAAAACGTGGCCATAAGAAATCTGCCCACCAGCTAGTGATTAATATAGGCCCTGAAGCAAGAAAGTTTATATCCTTCTCCTCCTTCCCACCTATCTAATGTATCTTTGGATTGTCTCATTATCCATATAGTCATGATTGCTCCCAAAACAGTTGGGAGTGCTTGAATAATTCCTGTGTGTTTTAGAGGACAGAATTTTCAAAGGCTTTCTCCACTTTTCGCCTTATGGTAGCATCTCAAGACCCCAAATGAGATTAAAACGTTGTGTTAGATACTGTAATACCCATGGTAAGAAACAGTTCATGCCATAAGGAGCTTACAATCTAAACAGTCAAAGGATTGCAGAGAAAGAAGAGCCACAAAAATCAAGTGAATTGCCCAATTCAGCAAGTTAGTGGGTGAGCCACCAATAGAAAGCAGATCTCCTGATTCCAAATAGAACATCCTGCCTCTCTTTATCTTCAGGATTAAACCTGCTAACCAGAAAGATTTATGGCACATCCCAACAACCAAAAAATGTGCCTTGAGCTCAGTACTTTCATGACAGAGTTCTTTTGGTGAGAAAACCCGTTAGATTTTATTATTTGCTTCTTTATTCCACATATACAATTTGATTTTAAATAGTACTGTACTTTTTTAGAGAGTTATTTCTTGTATTCAGCCAACATTAACAAAATTCTGGACACTGGAACTCTGTATATAGAAAAACTTAATACATTTGTGACTTTCCAGAATTTAATTCTCAGTCCTTACAGCATGAATCAGGATTTAATTGAAAGACTAGCTAACTGAAAAGAAACCGACTATCATAAGAAATGAAGGAAAGTTACATGGTCTCATGGCTAGGGTTTAGTGTTAACATATACAGGAGCTATTTTATATCTCGTCCTTCTCAGATCTGTTGAGGATGGGAATGGTTATTTTCCTTGGGGGAAAGCGGGCAGACTGCCCCACACAGGCAGTATATCCCATTGATTTGAGGACAGTGCTGTTCACGTAGATATGAGAAGGAAGGGAGACATCAGGCATATAACAAACAATGGCACAGAAGAGATAGTGAGAAAAAACCTCAGCACTGTAAATTGGACAGATATGATATACTGAGTCTCTTTCTCAGAGAAAGAAGCCTTCCTTTTCCCTGGCATCTGGTTTAGATGAGGGTTGGAAGAACCTTTCCTCTGTTTCAACAAAATAATATCATTTTGATCCCCCTTAAAATTAAACATCAACTCTATACCAGCAGGAGGCCAATATGCAAAGCTGAAAATGAACTGTTAACATAAATATTATTCAGCTGTGAGGCACTAACTAATATGACACAGTAAACATTACATAAAGGGCAATCATTTTCATCTGCCCGTTTTACTGAGATGCTGTAGGATTCATCTGGGAGCTTTCAATGCAACCATCAAGTATTCCAGTATATTAAATGTAGCCTGTAGTCTCCCTGCAGGGGTATTTTAATAAATTATACACAACTTCCTTCTAGTGTAATAATCCTTTAACAGATGAGGTCACATCTGTTAAGAAAAGGCATTATGGAGAAGCTAACTAATCTGGTTTCTGGGAAAAAAAACAAAAAACAAATCCGCCCTAAACAAATGCAGAGTGATAGGACCACTTAGGAGATTTACATTTCATCTCTGCCCAGGTACTAAAATAATAATTATGCATTTATATATCATGCTTTGGCCTTGCAAGAACAGTATGAGGTGTGTTCAGTTACAATCCTGGATAAAGGAACAGGTTTGTTATTCAGTGGCATAAAACTACTAGAAAATGAGTGGGTGACATATAAACACCTCTCATAAAACAATTTCCATTGTCAAACAATGGGTAGGGCCCTACCAATTTCACGGTCAGAAGATTTTTAAAATAGTCAATTTTGTGGTTTCAGATGTTTCCATCTGAAATTTCACAGTGTTGTAACAGTGGGGGTCATGATCCAAAAGGAAGTCGTGGGTGGAGGTCGCAAGGTTATTGTAGGGGGATTGTGGTATTGCTACCTTTACTTCTGCACTGCTGCTGGCGGCGGAGCTGCCTTCAGAGCTGGGCGGCCACAGAGCAGCCGCTGCTGGCCAGGGGCAAAGCTCTAAAGCCAGCTCCCCTGCCACCAGCAGCACAGAAATGATAGTTGCAGGATATGGGGTAGGTGGCTTCCCATACGCCCAGGTTTTCCTGGCAGCCTCCTGCCTGGATCGGGGGCTGACATCTGGGGCTGCAACCTCTCAATCCCAGGTCAGGGGCTATCCCAGCCAGTAGCCATGGAGCTTCCTGAAGGTGGGTCTGACCCTGCTCCAGGAACAGCCCCTTCAGGGGAAGAGGAAGTCCCATCCCTCCCCAGCCCGGGCCGGGACTAGTAGCTATAGTCCAGCCCTGTCCCTCCCCCACAATAGCCAGCTTTCACAGAGGAGATCGGATTTCACGGTCCATGACACATTTTTCACAGCCGTGAATTTGGTAGAGCTCTAATTATAGAGCAGCGTATCACCTAGAGGAAGGCTTTATTTTTATTGATCAAAACAAGACAAAATAAGTTGTAATTAATGTTGATGAATAATGCATATCTTATTTTTATGTGAAGAAACATTGTATGGTTTGGATTTTAATAGATTGCAAGTTACTTTTAATGGGCCTCTTATGCACAAGATTCATCAACTATTTAGAATATAGGCACTTTTTAATTTAACTTTTCAAAAAATGTAATCAGTAAAAGGCGAGATACCAGAATCACAATATAGCAGAATCAGGAGAAGAGGTATAATTTGTCCTTATGGGATGCATTATTTTAGCCCTTGACTTAAAAGTGCCCGTATAAATTTTTGCTCCCAAGAGAGGACATCAGAAGAATATCATTAACAACTATCCTAGAATAAAGAATAGGAGTACTTGTGGCACCTTAGAGAGTAACAAATTTAATGTAGCATGTAGTCCACGAAAGCTTATGCTACAATAAATTTGTTAGTCTCTAAGGTGCCACAAGTACTCCTATTCTTTTTGCGGATACAGACTAACACAGCTACTACTCTGAAGCCTATCCTAGAATAGTTATAGTTAATTTTAACTGACTTTAAAGTATTTTATTTTGCATATGTTCATACATGTTATAGAAATATTTTCCCACTGTTCTTCTCCTTTTAAATTTTGGGCACAGAAATTTTGCAATACTGTAGTTTTACTCTGACACAGATGTGCACAAATGCTCACTTGGCTGGCCAGGGTGTGGCTTTGATGGACTAGGAGTAGTTCAGATACCTTTTAGGGCCATGATGAAGAGATCTCAATTGGGAGCAAGAGCCCCCTCTCCCTTCTCCTCCCCCTCGCTTTTTCATACAATGTAGGGGGGATGCTTCTTCCCCCTTCCTTCCTTATGTTCATAATGTGGTGATTGGAAAGGGAAGGGGTGGAGGCAGGGGATGTCGCATGCTGCATCTAGAGCCCAGAATCTGGGCCTTTTCCTGCCTACTATTGCTGCCATTAGGTGGCTGGGGTGGTGTTGGGGGCTGGGCAATTGGTTCTTATTTGCTAGTGGTAGGGTGTTGTGGGGGTAGGTAGAGTTTGTGGGCTCCTTGTTTCTGCCCCACCCTTAGCCTAGTTGCTGGATCCCTCGTGAAGCTGGGGAGCAGGCTGAGCTCCAGTTTTGGGGCTGGAAAGGATTTTTTCCCCCATATTGGAAATTGGAAAATGACTGTGTGGGTTTTTTCCACCTTCCATCTGGCATCCTGGAAGTCTGGTCTTGGGAGGCTTAAATTACGATGGTCACAACTTTGGCGGGTTCCAAAGCAGCTGGTGGATTAGAAATGGTCTTATGAGTTTTCTTTATACCCGGAGGCTGTTTGGACATTGGTCCTGAGCACAAGGCATAGGGAAGGGCTATGCCTCTATATCTCATAAAGCTTGCAGGTCCCTTCCCCTCATCTTCCCTGTATCTGGTGTGGAGGAGAGGAGGTGGTTGGGGGTCTGACTTCCAGTCAGAATATGCTGGCAGGCCTCAGGGTGTAGAGGGGGCATGGCCTTCATACCCACCCTCTGGTTTATAAAACAATCAGGTCATTTGTGCCCATTGAGAACCACACTGGAACAAGCCTATCAGGCAGTCTGGGGTAGTTTTCTCAGTTAGGGAAGTTTGGGATAATGTTGTGGCCTCTTTATTTAGCCATATTATGGTGTCTGTGTCTCTCTGCTTCCATGCCAACAACAATGAACATGGAGAGAAGTGGAGGCTGTAGCTTTATAAACCAAATCCAAAATAAAAGAACTAGCTGCAAACTACCTAGCACTAGCAGTCAAGTACGGGTTCAGATCTGTTCAGACAGGGCAACCCCCAGCAACTACCACCCTGAGGCCTCCCCTTCACTGCTCCATTAACTCCCCCCACCCCCCGCCATCCCACATGACATGAACTGACCCCACTAGCCATGGGGAAAAAAACAGGTACAACCAAAGTTGTGAGTAATATGAAAACAATAAGACCTAACCCCCACACCAGGCCTCCCAACTGTTGTGAGGAAGGCAAACAAAATCCGTACTCCACTTCGCTGGTTCTCCAGTGAAGGATAAAACCTTTCCTTGAGCCAAGAGATGACTAGCTCTGCTCACAGCATAACTGGAAACCCAGTGATAATGTGCATTAGACAAACCAGATAAAGGAGGGAGGGAGAGCTTCTGGACACCAAATAAATATCAAGCCCTGGAGGACCCCTTTATGACCTCTGGCTCCCCCCATCTTTCAATCAGTTTCTACCACACACTTCAGATCTGCCAATGGGACACCAAGGCAAGGAGGTAGCTATACACCATGATAGCCTCATTGCACCAGTGAGGGCGGGGCCTGTGCTCACACACCCAGCCAAGAGCCAAGGACTGTTTATCTGGTCCAGTTACCTTCCCCTCCCTTGTGCCCAAAAGAGAGATCTTTAGCAGTTATCCTTTCAAGGGGCTTTTACTGTCTCAATTATGTGATTTTGGACAGAGCATCACTGTTTTACTTGTAAACATTTATTGTTGTTGTTTCTGATTTGCTTGGGTGTATTCACAGAAGAAAAAAGGGGAAAAAAAAACAAAACAAAAGAACAAACTAAAAAATGAATGGTTGTACAGAACAGAAAAAACAACCACAATGGCCATTCCTGGTAGCTGGTTTCATTAATGTTTTCAAGTTAAACTGAACTTGTTAACTACCTACACAATAAACAATTAGATCAACTTGGAAGATGCAATTGACAACACTGTGCTTTTTATTAGTATTACAAATGTGAACATTTTGACAGACTAATGTAAGTTAGTAGCAGGGAGATTTCTGATGAATGGCCTGTGAAATTATATCATACGTCTAGTCAGAATGCAGACTAGACAATCATTTTAAATGTTTTATTTCCCCCTATCAGCTCAGTTCCATCGTCTAATCACAATTAGGCACTGTGAGGTGAGCATTGCTGTGCTTTTGTCAGACTACTCAGGGGTAAAAGACAATCTGCCTTTGGCTTCATTCTTCAAACCTATGGAATGCAATTAATGGCAAACAATGCATATCCTGCAGTACCTTATTCCTTACTTCATTCCAATGACTGCCTGAAAATACCATGATAAAAAAATATAACAGTCAGACATAAACAAAGTTCATGGACACATATAAAATGAATAAGTTTTATAAGAACAGGTCAGTGATCCTTGCCAGCTTTCAAGTCAAATTTAAGAGAAGCATAGAAATCAAAGATACTACCTGACAACTTTATTTACAAACCTCAACCTCTTAAATAATGAACATCAGCTAAAGGCATCATAACATACTAACCTACCAAAGCCAATACCATACCTCTAAAATAGGGAAGGGAAACACAGAAAGGAAGACGCAAGAGGAAGAGAAAGATAATAGCAAAACAAATTACTGGTCTTTCCTCTTCCTCATTCTTGAACAAACACATTATTCCATTATGAACAAATGGCAACTGTGCACCTAAACTGAATACTGAAGCACAGTTCTACTGAAAGATACCTCACCAGTTCCAAACAAGTTAAGCTTTCATAGATTCACAGATCTGAAGGACAGAATAGGTCATTATGATTATCTAGTCTGATCTCCTACATACACAGGTCAAAGAGTTTCAATCACTAATTTCTATATCAGGCCCATGACTTCTGATTACCCAGGAAGAATCCACAACATCCCTAAGCAAGTTGTTCTAATGGTTATTTACCCTCACTGTTAAAAATGTGCACTTTATTTTTAAATCTGAATTTGTTTAGCTTCAGCTTCCAGCCATTGGACCTCATTATACTTTTTTTTTTGTTAGACTGAAGAGTGTTGAGGGAAGTTAGCATGAGTGACTCCATTTCTGGTGTCCAAGGAACAGGATCAGGGGTTGATGCCATGGTGGCCTGGACTAAGGGTTTGGCCAATTCTCCAAAGGCCACTATCCAGGATCGACAAAACCCAGTGACCGGGCGCAGGTAATCCTGGATTGCCTGCACCCTATCAGGCGAGAGTGGACGCTCTCCGGGCCGGACCACAAAGCCTAAATAGATTACCTGATCTTGGCACAGCTGCAACTTGGATGGAGAGGCACGGTGACCTTTGTTAGCTAATGCAGTGAGTAAAGCAACAGAATCAGTTAGGCATGCATCGTAATCTGAACTAGC
Source organism: Mauremys mutica (assembly GCF_020497125.1). Taxonomy (NCBI): domain Eukaryota; kingdom Metazoa; phylum Chordata; order Testudines; family Geoemydidae; genus Mauremys; species Mauremys mutica. The sequence goes on along the minus strand of NC_059073.1, from coordinate 66,490,396 downwards.
AACCAATAAATCATCCACATATTGAACTAATACAGACGAACTAGGCAAAAATATATCTTTTTAAATCCTCAGTAAGAATCCGGGAAAAAATAGTGGGAGATCCTGAAAACCCTTGAGGGAGGCGCACCCACATTAATTGTTCCACATGAACGCGAACGGATACTGAGAATCGGGGTGCAAAGGGATACTAAAGAACACTGCACACAAATCTACAACAGTAAAACAAGTAGCTGGCTGAGGGATCAGCGTTAGAATAGTACTTGGATCAGGGACAACTGGGTGGGGGGTTACAACATAACTATTTTTCGCGCGCAGAACTTGTACAAACCAATAAACCAGGCGGCCATCCGGACCCGGTTTAGGCTTTTTTACGGGAAGAATAGGAGTATTGCAGGGAGAACTGCACAGAACCAGAACCCCCTGAGCCAAATAGCTATCTATAAGAAGCGCAATGCCTTCCTCTGCCTCTTTTGGTAACGGATACTGTTTTACGGAGGGAGGCAGTCCGTCCCTAACCTTAACGTAGACCGGGGCGGCAGACTTAAGGAGGCCCACATCAGTGGGGGTCTATGCTCCACAGACTGCGCAGAACGCTGGACAATTCAGTGGGAATATCAGGAGCAGGGGCAACTAAGGCCATAAGAGAAGCAACAACAGAGTCTGGAACAGATATGCGGAGCCCCTCGAGGGCGCAATATATATGGGCCCCCAATTTGCCCAGCATGTCCCGCCCAAGAAGATTCGCAGGACCTCTTGGAATAACGACAAACTTGTGTGACAATTTCAAAGAGCCGAGTTCCACGGGAACAGGGTGGGAGAGAGGAGCTGAACACGGGTTTCCCTCGATACTCTGCACCCAGACTTTAGTATCAGAAAGAGGCCCTGGAACAAAAGTTAAAGTGGAAAGAGTAGCACCAGTATCTACCAAAAAGGGCACAAAGGTTTCTCCGATTTTTAAACAAACCTGTGAGTGTGATCCCAGATCCCATTTCAGTTCCCCCAAGGCACCCAGGATCTCCGCCCCCAGTCACTGGGCAGCCCCAGGGTCCCGGGGAGCATTCAGGGGAAAGGAAGGGCCACCCTCCGCCTGCTCCCAGGGAGCCCCACGCAGAAGCAAAGGGCACTCTCTTCTCCAATGCCCCAGCTGTCTGCAATAATTACAATTCCCATTACTAACTACGCCCCACATGCCTCCCGGCACATTCCTCCACCCCCCACCTCTGACATTCGAATTCCCTCTTCCCTGCCGATTCTGATCCCCGTAGGGTACCTGCAACGCGGCGGCCAGCATACTGACCTCCTCCTTCTTCTGTTTCCGCTTTTCCTTAGCCTTTTCCTCATCCCTGCTATTAAACACAAAGGTAGCTAGTTGCACTACCTCATCCAAAGACTTCCCTGGCCAGTCAGGCACATGCTTAGAGAAATACTTTTTTATATCTGGTGCCAACTGGTCAACATAGAAAGAGACCATCATGGGGCGGTTGGCTTCTCCCTGTGGATCAACCCCACCCCCATACATATGTACTTGTTTAGACAATCGGGCCATTAAAGAAGGATGCTCGTTTAATTCCTGCTGGCACTCCCTAATCTTTGATCAGTTGGCGGTCTTGCTCCCTGCCCGGCGAATAGCCTCCAACAACCCATCCCGGCCCGCCCTTAAAATGGTCAAGTGTGCGAGCTTGTTAGGCTTCTAATTGGGCTCGCTTTCGGGCCACGGGTTGCGCAGGTCACTCTCCCCGGCCCAGCAACGGTTCGCATCCAGGATGGCATACTTTTCATCGGGAGTAAAAAGGGTATCTAAAATCAACTGTACATCTGCCCAATTAGGATTATATGCTTTGAAGACGCTTCAAATGGTTTGTAAGACCCTTTTCTGGATCGTCTCGTAAACGCAGCATCTGTTGCTGCCAAGTAACCAAACCCTGTGGACCAAAAGGCCGATAAGCATTTACGAATGAGACAGTCTGCCCCCCCTTCTCTTGTAACGACAACTTGTGTTATCGGGGTGACTGAAGGGACAGAGTAGGAGTAGTCAGAGAAGGATACAGAGAGGAGGCAGCGGGGGTGGTTGGAGAGTGGAATATAGGAGAGGTCAGAGCAGCATAGGGCGGAGTGGAATCCGCAAGCTGTGCACAAACTTTAAAACTGGCACCAGAACCTGATATCGGGGGACGTCCTTTTGTCCAAGCGTATGCCCAAATATCCCATACATACCAATAATCCATTTGAGCCGGATGGTTGTCCTCCAATTGTTGCCTAAGGCAAGCTAATTTGTCCTGCCCAAAAGTTCCGTCGGGTGGCCGTGCAAAAGGCGTCTGAGTAGTCAGTGCTGGCTATTCGACTTTACACAAAAGCACAGCACGCTTTCTAGAAATCCCTTTGGTACAAGAAATATTTTCCCAACTCTCAAGAACTGCAGCCAGGGGAGTCCCCTTTCTTATACTCTGCCCAGAGCCCATTTTGAGGCTAATACAACCAAACGAGGAGGATCTCACGCAATCAACCAAACAAGAGTGAGAAACAGGTTCGTCAGAGCGATGCCCGGTGCACCACAGAAAAGGAGCCCACAGGCTACTGCCTCAGTCGCCCTTGCTTTCACACCTGGGGTTTTACCCAAGGTGTGGTGTGGCTGCGACCGTGCAGATTCCACTCACTCAAACCGCGGATGAATGGACATAAATCAGCTATTAGGAATGGCAATATACAAAAACCTGTAGGTGAACACTTCAATCTCCCTGGACACACAATAGCAGATTTAAAGGTAGCCATCCTGCAGCAAAAAAACTTCAGGACCAGACTCCAAAGAGAGACTACTGAGCTTCAGTTCATCTGCAAATTTGACACCATCAGCTCAGGATTAAACAAAGACTGTGAATGGCTTGCCAACTACAAAAGCAGTTTCTCCTCCCTTGGTTTTCACACCTCGACTGCTAGAAGAGGGCCTCATCCTCCCTGATTGAACTAACCTCGTTATCTCTAGCCTGCTTCTTGCTTGCATATATATACCTGCCCCTGGAAATTTCCACTACATGCATCCGACAAAGTGGGTATTCACCCACGAAAGCTCATGCTCCTATACACCTGTTAGTCTATAAGGTGCCACAGGACTCTTTGCTGCTTTTAAAGAAACATTTGGTGTGACTATGCCATTCTGATAAAGGGGAAGTTGTGTTGCTACAGTTGGCAGGGCCAGAGAATAAAAGAGAAAGGAGCCCTCCCATGTACAAAAGCGTTCTCCATGAGGGATTCTTGCCTTTGCGGTGTTTCACCTGATATAGCCCTGATCTATTTACCTTCAGGGTACACTGAATGGCCCATTATTTTAAGAGTAATTGAGGAGGAAAATGCTGCTAGTGTGGTATTGTATAGGAAAGGTGTACACACGACACTTCATTTATTTACCTTTTGACAGTTCCTTTAGTTATTTGTTAGATTTTGAGGTGCAGCTAGTGCTGGATTTTCTATTGTTGTTTGAAAGTATTAATTGTGTTTTTAATCAATTGTCAGGTCTGCCTACAATGAAATATAGGTTGTGCCTTGTGGTTTTATAAGTCTCTTCCTGTGATACACTGCCACAGTTGTGATCAGTGGAGGCACCAATGCTAGATCCAGCTTGTGGCTGGAAAGACATTTTCTGGAAGGACCTGGGTCTCTGGAATGTCCTCCTGCCATTGATCTGTGGACAGGCCCTTTTAACTTTCTCGAGAGAGAAAAATTATAAAGACATATTTACAGCAGTCATCCTTAAAAGCTTCCCATTTGGTTTTGTAACTGAATATTGTACTAAGCCTAATTTTACTATTGTACTAATACTAAACACTACAGTCCTATTTTCAAATATACAAAGGCTAAACTGAAAGAATCGCAAGAGTAACCACTGTGTATTGTATCTAAACTAGCTAACTACTCTGTATTTGAAATTCAAAACTTGCTCAGGAAATATTGTTTTTCTTCTCCCTCAACCTATGTCTGCATCATTATACAAATTAGCTGTTGAAATTGCTCTGTCTCCCAATGGGTAGCAGAAGAATGGGTATTTGATGATGATGGAAAACTGCTGTCATAGCCCTGTGGTTTGGTAGGCTAAATATTCACTTGGTGAGTTACAGGTGGCCTAAATGATCAGCTAATTCTATAGGTTTCTATAAAGGAAAGATTAGAAGATAACAAAACAAATGTGCATTTGACAGCAACTATGGTAGGACTATTTAAAAGCACTTGAACTGCAATAATTAAAGATCTTTCTAAATTATAGTAGTGTAACAGTTAGAAATGTTCTATAATTAACTTATCCAGAGAGATAATCAGACTATAAATGCTTAGGTATTTTAGAAACTAATAAAGCTGCTGAATTTAATGACTATAATAAATCTATAGCAGCAGCGATTCCATGTGTGATTTTCTCTGCAGCATAAAATGTTCTTCAGGGTTTCTGCTGAAACTGGTTATTGTACATTTATATGCCGATGCTCATCATAGGGAACAATTACTGACCAATAATGGTATTTTTCAGTATATCCCCTTTGCTTATAATCCCAGGCCTCTTAATGAGTTTTGGATTCACTCACAGGAAATGATTATACATCCCTCATTAAGTCCAGAAATAGATTTCCATATTGACTTCCATAATAATACACTCTAGTCTCCTAGTAATGGTCATAAACACAAAGGCTTAGCATAGTGTTACTGCAGTGTTGGGTGCCTTGAAGGAAGATACTGCAGTATTTTTACAAGGGGCAATATATTAATATGTTCATTATTTGTAACTGATATAATTCTAATTAACATTAATTTTATTCTATGAACTATGCATCGTTAAAAGCAAACTAAGTGGGATTCAGAATGACACCTGAAGTGAAGCCAAAACATCCCAGAGCATGGTCACTAAGACCAGTGCAAGAGGAAGGGAGATGCTTTAAATGTTAATAAAATACAAAGATGGAGGACAAAAATTAGAACCATTAAACCACATCACAGGTTTGCTGGCCCAGGCTACTCATGATAAGCTAATTAATGGTTAATTGAATAAGGAGCTCCTGAGCCTCATAAAAGACCATCAGGGCCCAGTTGCAGGGAGGTGCTCAGAGATGCTCTTTTAAGGGAAAGGAGCTCCCAGCGAAACACCAGCCACAGGCAGTAGACCTGTACAAACCCTGAGCCCAATGGTGGAGATTGCAGGCCAGAGAGGCCAGGACTGAGAACCACAAGCCCCAAGGAGGCGGGCTGTGCAACCTCTGAGCCCAAGGGGAAAGACTTTATTTCAAGTTTATTTGTATTTATTCAAGTAGAACTTCAGTAGGAAAATTTTGTCTTACACCCTTTTGGGGTATGGAGTTGTTAAGGGGAGTTGTAAAGTTGAAAGAAGGGAAACTTAGGCAGGGAGTGCCTGCAATGCCACACTAGGCCAGGACACGCCGCTACAGGGCAGACACATGCTGAGACAACTGGTATGAGAAGGGGGATACTGAGACACACTCCCATTAAGGGATAACCAAGCAACAGTGCAGAGACCTCTCTCAGCTGGGAGATGTTAACCATCAGAACATAAGAATGGCCATACTGAGTCAGACTAATGGCCCAGCTAGCCCAGTACCTTCTTTAATAGTGGCTGGTGCCAGATATTTCAGAGGGAATGAACAGAACAGGGCAATTTCAAGTGTCCACTCCCAGCTTCTGGCAGTTGGAGGTTTAAGGACACCTGGAGCATGGGCTGCATCCTTAACCATCCAGACTAACAGCCATTGATGGAGCTATCCTCCATTAACTTATCTAATTCTTTTTGAACCCAGTTATCCTTTTGGCCTTCACAACATCTCCTAGCAATGAGTTTCAGACATTGACTGTATGTTATATGAAGAAATACTTCCTTTTGTTTGGTTTAAATTTGCCGCCTATTAATTTTATTGGCGACCTCTGATTCTTGTGTTATGTGAAGGGTAAATACACTTCACTATTTACTTTCTCCACACCATTCATGGTTTTATAGATCTCTATCACATCCCCCCTTCGTCTCCTCTTCTCTAAGCTGAACAGTCCCCATGTTTTTAATCTCTCCTCATATGGAAGCTCTTGCATACCCTAATCATTTGTCTTGCCCTTCACTGCACCTTTTCCAATTCTAATGTATCTTTTTTGAGATGAGGCAACCAGAACTGTATGCGGTATTCAAGGTGTAGATGTACAGTGGATTGAAAGTGGCCTTGTGATATTTTCTATCTTATTATCTATACCTTTCCTAATGGCTTCTCACATTCTCTTAATTTTTTTGAGTGCCGCTGCACATTAAGGAGATGTTTTCAGGAAGATATCCCTCTCTTGAGTGGTAACAGCTAATTTAAACCCCATCATTTTGTCTGGATAGTTGGGATTATGTTTTCCAATGTGCATTACTTTGCACTTATTAACACTGATTGTCACCTGCCATCTTGTCTCCCAGTCACTCAGTTTTGTGAGATCTCTTTGTAACTTTGCGGTCAAGTTTTGTACTTAACTGTCTAGAGCAATTTTATATTGTCTGCAAATTTTGCCACTTCACTGTTCACCCCATTTTTTAGCTCATTTATGAATATGCCGAAGAGCATATGGAGGTGCAGCCAGAGCTTTGGGAATGCCAGCTCCAGTTTTCGGGAATGTCCAATCAGCAGGAAAGGCCTGTTGAGGAGGCACCATGATGCAAAAGAGTCAGTTATTGCGGACACCGAAAGAGAAGGCATCACAGTGCTCCACCAATGGTATGTTTTGACTGTGAAGAAGTGGGGCATGCAGGATGGCTTTGCCCCTATATGAACCAAGATTGCAAGGCTGGCCTGGTTGCATTGAGCACCAGAAGAACCAGGGAGAGAGGGGCTGTCAAAGACACTATGCCACAAACTACTGGGGCCTGCACTATTGTGAAGTCTGAATGAAGGACTGGGGAGACAGAAAAAGCGATATCCCAGGGAACAGGTAGTTTTGGCTTTGGGGGGAATGGACCCTGCTAAAAGTTTTAGCTTTGGGTGGATGGACTCTAGTTATAAGAAGTTAGAGCCTACAAGAATAGGCAAATATGGAGTAGTCAAGGAAATAAGCCCAGGGGTGCGCAATTAAAGGTGGGAGGATGGCCACAGGTTTCACCCTTTGCATTGGTTAGAAGGGATGTCCTGATGCCATTCCTCAGCTGGGGAGCCTGAATAATTTGGTAAAGGAGCCAGGTTAGAACTGGGAACCCTGGGTCTAAAACCATGGTATAATGAGGCAGGCCTTCTCCCCAGGCCCAGGCCCCCAAAAAAAACAAATGCCACATTCAGTCTCTTTTAGGTAGTTTTATTGTCCCAAACGTAAACACACACACACAAAACAACCACCACAGTTCTTCAGCTCATCTTAGGGGTTTTCCCCACATTACCTGTTAGGCTCTCACTGCCTTCTTTCCCAGGGGACTCGGTGTCAGGAATGAGGACTTACATCTGCACCTGAATAATCTCCAGGCGGCCTATGAGTAAAGCTGGGCTGCCTGATTGGCCAAGGCAGTCAGCATGTCTGTTCTCAAGTACAACAGCAACAGCCAATCTCCGGCTGCTCAAAGCTTTATGCCCTCAGCTGCAATCGCTCCTATGCCTATTTTGTTCACAGGCCTGATTTTGCCTCAGTTACAAACTTTCTTGTTCTGCCCTGCCCGGACTCCTGGCTCTGGATCCAGCCACTACGTCTGACCACCTACATCCCAGTTCGTAACACTCAGGCAGTCCTGTTGCTGCTTCCTGCAGCTGCCTAGTCTGACTCACCCCATCTCTCTCCCTTTCCAGGCCTACCTGCCTCTTTTAAATCTAACTGGGATCAGCTGATGAGGCACAGGTGCACTGGTCCTGCTTGCTCCTTCTTAAAGGGCCAGTGTCACTCTGTTACTCATGGGACTACGACGAAGTTCCAAGACAAAGCAGCAACTGGACAGCTGTTAAAAATAAGGGGTCTGTCCAAGGGAAGGGGAAGACCCAGATAGTGCTGTGGTCCAGATCATCATTCAAAGGGTACTGTATGTCCAGGAGGAGAAGAAATGGGTGATCGTGACTTTCGCAGCTGTAGGAAAAAGGGTGCAGTCTATTAGGCGTGCTAGTGCCAGTGTAGGATTCAGGCCTGTGTTTTCGCATGAGATAATATTTTGAGTTGTGCTTGCCTGTTTGATTTGTTGATACACATACATTCTTACTGATGTGTGTAAACAAAGGACAAAGAAACAGTGTATGTTGCTTCTCCCTAGCCAGATGGAACAGGCGTACTTGTGGCACCTTAGAGACTAACAAATTTATTTCAGCATAAGCTTTCGTGAGCTATAGCTCACTTCTTCAGATGCATAGAATGGAACACACAGACAGGAGATATTTATACATACAGAGAACATGAAAAGGTGGAAGTACGCATACCAACAGGAAGAGTCTAATCAATTGAGATGAGCTATCATCAGCAGGAGGAAAAAAACTTCTGAAGTGATAATTGAGATGACCCATAGAAGGTGTGAGGAGAACTTAACATAGGAAAATTGATTCAGTTAGTGTAATGACCCAACCATTCCCAGTCTCTGTTTAAACCGAAGTTAATTGTATCTAATTTGCATATTAATTCAAGTTCAGCCGTCTCTCTTTTGAGTCTGTTTTTGAAAAAACAGATTGACAGAGCCAGAAGAGTACCCAGAAGCCACCTACTACAGGACAGGCCCAACAAAGAAAATAATAGAACACCACTGGCCATCATGTACAGCCCCCAGCTAAAACCTCTCCAGCGCATCATCAAAGATCTAACAACCTATCCTTAAAGATGATCCCTCACTCTCACAGATCTTGGGAGACAGGCCAGTCCTTGCTTACAGACAGCCTCCCAACCTGAAGCAAATACTCACCAGCAATCGCACACCATACAACATAAACACTAACCCAAGAACCTATCCTTGCAACAAAGCCCGATGCCAGTTCTGTCCACATATCTATTCAAGTGACACCATCAAAGGACCTAATCACATCAGCCACGCCATCAGGGGCTCGTTCATCTGCACATCTATCAACGTGATATATGCCATCATGTGCCAGCAATGCCTCTCTGCCATGTACATTGGCCAAACCGGACAGTCTCTATGCAAAAGAATAAATGGACACAAATCTGACATCAGGAATCATAACATTCAAAAACCAGTGGGAGAACACTTCAACCTCTCTAACCACTCAGTGACAGACTTGAAGTGGCAATTTTGCAACAAAAAAACTTCAAAAACAGACTTCAAAGAGAGACTGCTGAACTCGAATTTATTAGTCTCTAAGGTGCCACAAATACTCCTGTTCTTTTTGCGGATACAAACTAACAAGGCTGCTACTCTGAAACTAGCCAAATGGGTTTCTTAGGACAATGGGAACAGATAAGAGCAGTTAAAGTGTTACTGAAGCGCACACTTTAAGATTGTCTCAACCCCTATCTCAAGGCAAGATCAAGCAACCAGTTGAGAGAGGCAAAGGGAGTTAGGGAGGAAGGTATAAAACACTAAAGACCAAAGAAATGCCTGTCCCTGATCGTAGCACAATCTCACCTTACCCCTCCCATGGGCTACAAAAGAGATGGGAGGAAGACCTCATATCCACGTCCCTCTCCTCCCCCCAAATGGAACATGACCATAAGTTGTAAGGGGTGGGACTGTGGGTGTTCATTTCAGGTATAATTATGCCTGCTGAGGAGGTTGGAGGGGGGGAATGGGGGGTGGGAGCACTGGGAAAGGGCTCTGTGGCATCAGAGTTATGGGACACATGCTTGCTGGAAACTAACCCCAATAAACATCACATTGCCTGCACTTCAGACTTCTGCTTTCTGTCTGCGTGACAAGAACCAGGGGAGAGGGTGAAGGGAAAGCCCCCTAACATAGTCATTAGTGTCTGGATGCCCCAAAAGGAAGGTGGATTTGTCTAGAGACATGTTTAATTCCGAGGGCTGAGCTACTGTTTGCATCCAGGGAAGCTCCTCCCTAAGCAGCAGCCTTAAGTCAGTTCAGCTGTGGGGAAAGCTTTGCTTCATCTTTTGTGGGGTAAAAACTGTACAGCTCCTGAGAGGGGCTGCATCCTCTGGTGCGTGTAAAGTACATGGATAGAGCATCCAGTGGTACCTAATATTTTTTCTGTTAGATGACACTGCTGCACAAGTGAAGATTAGTTACTTGTAACCAGAGTTCAAGGTGACTCTGAATATTCATACTTACAGATAATGCACTGGCTAGCTGTAGAACCTGCTCCAAACAGTGCTTGTCAGAGCGAACATGCATCCCCTCCTACCTCTCCCCTCATTGTCGTCGAACGTTCTGAAGGCAAGGCTATATAAAAGGACTGATGCGCCTTCTACAGCCTCAGTTCCTTCTGACCCGCAGAAACCAAAATAGGACTTTAAGAAAAAAGGAAAGGTGGGAGGGAAGTGCGAATATGCAAAGTCATCTTGAAGAACTCCAGTTACAAGTAAGTAACCTTCATTCTTCTTTGAGTGGCTCTGTCCACCTATGCGTAGTTTGGCAAGCAGTGCAGAAAAAAATCCTCAGGAGGAGAGAACATAGTCTCAATTAAATAACGATTGAAGCACCGCTCTACCAAAACCAGCATCTGCTCTTGCAGCCAAATTTAAAGCATAATGTTTGATAAATTCATAGAGTGACTTCCAAGCAGCAGCCCTTACAGCTTTCCCCAACAGGAACACATTTAATAGAAGCAAACGATGATGATGATGCCTCTGCCTTATTGGAAAGAGACGTCACAACAGTAGGCACAGGAACAGCTGTTAACTTGTAACATTCAATGATACGTAGATTATCCGTCTGGAAACAGAATGTGCAGATATACTATAACCCAGTGGCTCTCAACCTTTCCAGACTACTGTCCCCCTTTCAGGAGCCTGATTTATCTTGCATACCCGCAAGTTACACCTCACTTACATTATTTCTAGGACCCACTTGTCCCATGTAACAATCCTCCAATTGTTAATAAAAAAGGCTTTCCTGTCAATGATTTTAAAAAAAGATGGATTTTAAAAATTTAAATTAAATACAAGTTTAGTGGTCATTTTCTCTCTCACCGCCTTCTTCTGAACCAACACAGCTGAAACCAGGACCTTAATCTTAAGATTCTTTGCCACCAACTGAACTGACAGTGCCTTCGGACACCTCAGCAGCCTTAACAGGAGGATCTCACGGAACAGGAACCTAACCAGTGACAACACACATCCCCAGGATCCTTTTAGCACCTTAGCCTTACCAGACAAAGAAGTTGGAACCAAAACAAGCCTCTTAGTCTTCAGATCTGACACTCTCACAGAACCCAGCAGCTTAGCAGCAAGAACTTTCTTAAGCAGGAGCACCTGAAGTCTATTCTGGCTCTCCTTACATGCTCTGAGTGTCAAAGTGACAAACAGAGTGAGGGTAACCTTCTCTGAGGTAATTAAGGCACCTAACATGGTTGAGCAATGCCAGGAAGATGGCTGGGCATGAAGTGCCTCTCTTAAAACGGGGCGTCTTCTTTTTCTTCAGGTCCACCATTACATGGAACTGAATATGAAACCAAACTCAGCTAACTGTAACTACAACTCTGTAACTAAACTAACACTAAAAGCTAACAGCAACAATTCTCTAAAGTCACTAATATAAGAGAAAACTCGCTGGTCTGATGGACCAGAACAGTTCACTTCCATCTGGCAGGAACTGGAAGAGTAGAGGGTGCAGCATCCAGATATACAGATAGCCTCACCCTCAGATCATTTGGAGATGCTTAGGGGAGAGATACAGCATGCTCATGTGCATTCTGGCATGTACTGCCTGGAGAAGATTCTACCGTTATGCTGCACCAATAAATGCATTACCCGTAAGTGGGAATATTTAGAGTAATCTTGAAGTAGTTATAATTTTATATATATACTTCCATTTTTGAATGAGGATGGTGGTGGGGGCTTTCTTTATCCTTGCTTTTGTCCAGATTGAAATGTGATCTCTGAATAAGTGGGCACCCGATGCTATTTCTTGTTATTTCATTCTACGGTTGAAATGGTTTACTTAAATTTACCTAGAGCTTTTTTAATAATTGTCATGTATTTAAGCTTTTTAGAGTAACATACTTCCTGCTGAGCCTAGTCCCTGCAACTTATTTTTCCAATCTCCTAGTTTAATTCTCAAGTAAGCCAAGTGATTTATTAAAAATAAATATTTCATGCATATTTTGCTAATATTTTATAATTAAATGCTTTTTAAAAAAAAGTTAGGAGGGAAAAGTCCTAGAAATTCCATCAAATACCCACTATGCTAAACGAACATTTAAGTTGCATGGCTAAGGACTCAGAAGCTAGGAAACATAAAAATTATGGTTCCACAGAGGAAGAAAGGAAAGGGGAGGGGAAGTCCTGAAGTCCCCGATACCTCCTAGTGAAGGAGCTCCCCAGAGTAGTCAGTACTACTCAGTGTGCACTCTCTGACCACATGGGATGCAGCCATATATGGAGGAACCCTGGTGGTAAAGTAGCAAATACCTTATTATAATAACAGGTTTCAGAGTAGCAGCCATGTTAGTCTGTATCCGCAAAAAGAACAGGAGTACTTGTGGCACCTTAGAGACTAACAAATTTATTTGAGGATAAGCTTTCAAGGGCTACAGCCCACTTCTTCGGATGCATGTAGTGGAAAATACAGTAGGAAGATACATATACCGTACACAGAGAACATGAAACAATGGGTGTTACCATACACACTATACGGAGAGTGATCAGTTAAGGTGAGCTATTATCAGCAGGAGAGAAAAAGAACTGTTTGTAGTGGTAATGAAAATGGCCCATTTCCAACAATTGACAAGGAGATGTGAGGAACTATGGGGGGGAGGGAGGAAATAAACATCGGGAAACAGTTTTACTTTGTGTAATGGCCCATCCACTCCCAGTCTTTATTCAAGCCTAGTTTGATGGTGTCCAATTTGCAAATTCCAATTCAGCAGTCTCTTGTTGGAGTTTGTTTTTGAAGTTTTTTTGTTGTAATATTGCGACTTTTAGGTCTTTAATCGAGTGACGAGGGAGATTGAAGTGTTCTCCAACTGGTTTTTTAATGTTATAATTCTTGACGTCTGATTTGTGTCCATTTATTCTTTTATGTAGAGACTGTCCGGTTTGGCCAATGTACATGGCAGAGGGGCATTGTTTCATGTTCTCTGTGTGTATATATATCTTCCTACTGTATTTTCCACTACATGCATCCGAAGAAGTGGGTTGTAGCCCACGAAAGCTTATGCTCAAATACATTTGTTAGTCTCTAAGGTGCCACTTAGTACTCCTGTTCTTATTATAATGTGACTCGTGTACGTACTGTTTTCAGGCAAACATTAAAGTAGAATGAGAGCTGTTTTTAGTGCCATCTGGTGTCCATTTAATGCACACACCAATTTTTCCAAACAAACAATATACTCCAATTTTCTGAATTGAATGCAAGTATATGATGTTAAGTATGAAGTTTATGAACTTAGTATATCGTTTAGTTCATACTAGATTTTTATTGTACTAACCAATGCAGCCATGTTTTAACTGTGTTCTACGTTGCTGCACAAATATCTAGAGCAGGGGTCGGCAACCTTTCAGAAGTGGTGTGCCGAGTCTTCATTTATTCACTCTGATTTAAGGTTTCGTGTGCCAGTAATACATTTTAATGTTTTTAGAAGGTCTCTTTCTCTAAGTCTATAATATATAACTAAACTATTGTATGTAAAGTAAATAAGGTTTTTAAAATGTTTAAGAAGCTTCATTTAAAATTAAATTAAAATGCAGAGCCCCTCAGACCAGTTGCCAGGACCCGGGCAGTGAGAGTGCCACTGAAAATCAGCTCGCGTGCCGCCTTCGGCACCCGTGCCATAGGTTGCCTACCCCTGATCTAGAGTCACTGCACAAGAATTTTAGATTCACTGATAGGTATATACTGTATGTGTGGTAGTGACCCATATGAGAGAGCCATATGATAAACGCTTTTATTAGCATATACATTTGCCAGCTTCACTTCCACTCTGTCTCGTAATTCATCTCCTTAGGACCAATTCTAATATTCCAAATTTGTATGCAGCTTCAAATAACTTTAAATCAGTCTATCACCAAAATATTTCCTTCTTTACAACTTAAATGTGGAACTTTTGCTACCCACAGTATCACTGGTCTGAGGCTCAAGATGAGAGATATTAAATCCCAGACCAGATACAAATTTAAGGGACAATGTCATGACCTTAAGGGATAGAAATGGGAGTTTGGAAATGGAAGGAGGAAATTCCTTGCTTTCTATGGCACAAAGAATTTGCTTCTACATCTGTACATATTTAGATATGGAAATGCTATTTTAGGTAACATGTTTAATTTTGTTTTTTAATTTTTCCTCAAAAATCTGTAGTCAAAACAACAATAAATTATGCATATTATGGTAGCACCCAGGAACCCCAATCATGGACCAGGACCCTGTTGTGCTAGGCACTGTACAAACACAGAACAAAGATTGAGGATTGGGACAGGAACATTTTCAAAACTCTCTGAAACGCTTCTAAACTACTACTTCTGGAAAATACATGCCATATACAGAATACAGGAGGACAAAGGGGCTTGCTCAACCATGTTATAAGAACACAGCAATTTTAATTGTGCCGGATAGTTTGCTTATCCATAGAACAAACATGGCATGGGCTGAAGCAGTAGAAGCTCCCCTCCATGCTACTCTGCTAGTGGGCATCAAGCTTTGTCAAGGGGGGACTACTGGTGATTAGCTAATTCCATCTTCTGTATCATGTGCATGAGAACAAATTGGTGAGACTTCATCACACAGAACACAGCTCTCAGCTCCTTTAAGATTACACGTACTTTAACTTGCAAAAGCAAACACACTTTATGCTTGTTTAACGCCAGATTATTTAATGAAAATCACACTTTCTAGAAGGTATAACTTTGGACTTCAATGTAATACAACTTTGCTACTGCTTAAGAGAATAGACATTTACCTTTTTCTTTTTGTTCCTGTTCAGTTTCTTTACTTTTTCCTGGAAGATTAAAAATAAAATAGCATAAGCATTTTAGTGAAGAATAGTACAAAACACACTATTGGTAAATCAATACCTTTGGAAAAGAGACAGTTAAAGTAAAAACTTTTTGTAGGACTTCATGGCAGCATATTGTTAAGTCATTTTAATAAAAAATGCTTGGATACTTTATAGTTCAATTATAGCTTATTATTTAACATAAGATGGGGATTATTTAACACAGCAGGACTGTGTAGTAAATCATGAACTGTTTTAGAACTAATAGCAATCTTTTCAAAATAAGATAGAAGTCCCTCCCCGATTCGCCCACACACACACGTATGTGAATGATATCCAGGCACATATACTATATTATACATAATTCTTCTAGGTTGTTCAACCACCAAATGTTTGATTAACTTTGTACCTATGGGTTCTGTTTATTTTTCTTAAATTTTACCTATTCACTTGTGCTTGAAAATACGAGTATAATTTTCAAATGTGTTTAAGTCTCATTAACTTTCAGTCAGATTTAGGATCCAGTGCCAAAGTCAGTTTTGAAAAATGGAACTTAGGCTTCTGAGTCATTTAGATGTTTGTGAATATTTTACCTGTGATATATATTAATTTACCTATTTAATACTTCAGATAGCTTTATATTGACAAACATTTCCTGAGAAAACAGCCCAGCCTGACAGTACGTATCAATGTAATCGACCTAACATCTCTATGTTTATAGTTTTCATAGAATTTCTCTCATTAACCTACACACTTACTAAAATACTAAAAGACAATTCTTCACAGCAAGGACTACAAAAACAAAACAAATTAGAAATTCCTAGGCCTAGACATTTTGGAGATTGGATGAAAAAGAAAAACAAATAAGTAAACTACAGCTACATTTTCAACACACTAAATCTTTAAAGCTGCCTGAATTTTACCAGATTTCCTAGAAATTCTATCCTGGAATGATCTGCAGCATGTAAAATCTCAATTTTATTTTATTTTATATTTTCCTGGGGAAATTGGAATCTGTGCATGTGCCAAATGCACGTTTAATATGTGGAGCTATCTTGACAGTTAACTATAGAGTGACTACTGCTACTTCAGTATGCCCAGATTGCTAAGTTATCTGGATTTCCCTTAATATTGGCGTGTGCCCTGTAATGTATTAATCAAGTTACAAAATAGTGAATTAAATAAACCTGGTAGAGTATGAGAATTATTTGCCTCCATAATTAAATTATAAAAATCTTTAAACTACAAGTTATCATATTAACTAGAAATGGGAAAAGATTCATAAGTTGATATATTCAAAAGCTACAGGTCCGCTTGGATAGGGAATACATTTACTATGACTGTAAATGCACACATGTAGTTGTCACCTGTTTGCATAATTACCTTATTTGCATGTGTAATTGTAATAAAAAAAAATTTTAAGTCCATTTCAGTGTTTCCATGGAGATTTTTAGAGAGACCTACAACCTAGTCTCTAGCTGAGACAAAATGATACATCTGAGTTTTTAATTTCTATGATAGTGTGGAATTCACTCAACCCCATCCACAGAGCATACAGCAGGACTGTGTAGTAAATCATGAAGTAGTGAACTATTTAACTTCCCACTCCCCTCTATCCTTTCCCCGATCACCAGCACCTTCTACAACACCCTCCACTCACCTCTGTAAGCTCTTCCCCTCTCCTACCTTCCCTTACCATTCACAACTCATTTCTACAGGTTCTTTCCTCTCTCAGTAAAAAGTAAAGTATAGTCACCCATTTTTCCCTCTCCACTTCATCTCTAAGTTCACTGAATGTGCCATTTATAACTACTGCCTCAAGTTCCCCTTATCTAGCTTCATCCTAAATTCTCTCCAATCTGGCTTCTGCCCTCTCAGCTGCATTTGCTCTCAAAGACTCTACTTACCTTTTCTTGAGCAGTCCTTAGGGTCTCTCTTCCTTCCTCATGCTCCTTGATCTTTTGAGCTACTTTTGACACTGATTGTACCCTCCCTTAATTTTGTCCTCCCTTAGCTTTTGGTTCCCCATCTTACCTGGTTCTCTGCCTACTTGGCTGAGCGTTCCCCTCTGCATCTTGGTGAGTACTGCTGCCCTCACTACTTATGTCTAGGGTGATCTTATCTGCACACATGGTTTTAACTAACATCTTCATGATAAAGACTTACAAATCGGACCTTTCTCCCTTCTGACGAAGAGATCTGTGGTGCTAGAAAGCTTCTCTTTTTCATCAACAGGAATTGGTCCAACAAAATATATCTCACACATCTTGTCTCTCATATCCTGGGTCCAAAACACCTACAACACTGGAAACAACGATCTTCCTCCAGTAGTGATGTGAGATTGGACATCTCAGTGCAAGTGTCTTGCCAGCGTCTTAAACTTAGCATGACCCAGACCAAGCTCCTTCCAAGCCCACCAACCCTTTCCCCTGTTTCTCACCTTCATACAAAGCACCTCCATCTTTCCTGACACTCTGGCTTATAACCTGAGTGTCATCATTGACTCTGACCAATGTGCAAAAGTGAACATTTCTGGAGCAATAGGAGGGTGCCGTTATTGAAAAATTACACTGCTGTGATTCTAATGCGAAACATCTGGGTAAACTTGCTTTAAGCTGATTGTGCTAACTAGAGCAGCTCTCAGCAGCCAGCAAGTAGCTGTGCAAAGGTAAAGCAAAGTGCTTCCCCATGAAAAAAAACCAAGAAAAAAAAAAAAACCACGTGTTGCCACAAAGAAACATTTACTTTTCATGTAGCATTAAAAACAATATTTTCAAAACTGAAAATATATTTTACATTTTAGAAAAATGATCCGTTTCATGCTTAAAATGTCTCTTCAAGATACTGCATACATATTACACAACCATATATAATTAATACATATTATGCCTATGCACACCAACTAATTAATATACAATTTATATTCTTGTGGTTACTCAGTTTTAATTTATATTTGTAGTATTTTACAAATATAAAACTGTTTTAATTTAGGTATCAAATTTTACAAAATATATGTTGCTGTGAATACATGAATTATATCTGCTGCAGTATATTCCAGAATTTCCTATTTACATGAGTTACATCATAACCACTAGCTCATCTCCAATTAGTGGGAATCATAGAATCACAGGACTGGAAGGGACCTCGAGAGGTCATCTAGTCCAGTCCCCTGCACTCATGGCAGGATTAAGTATTATTTACACCTTCCCTGACAGGTGTTTGTCTAACCTGTTCTTAAAAATCTCCAATGATGGAGATTCCACAACCTCCCTAGGCAATTTATTCCAGGGCTTAACCACCCTGACAGTTAGGACGTTTTTCCTAATGTCCAACCTAAACCGCCCTTGCTGCAATTTAAGCCCATTGCTTCTTGTTCTATCCTCAGAGGTTAAGAAGAACATTTTTTCTCCCTCCTCGTTAACAGTTTTCAAGTACAAAAAAGGTTATGCCCCCACTCTGTCTTCTCTTTTCCAGACTAAACAAACCCAATTTTTTCCCAATTTCCCCTCATAGGTCATGTTTTCTAGATCTTTAATCATGTTTGTTGCTCTTTTCTGGACTTTCTCCAATTTGTTCACATCTTTCTTGAAATGTGGTGCCCAGAACTGGACCCAATATTCCAGTTGAAACCTTATCAGCATGGAGTAGAGCAGAAGAATTACTTCTCGTGTCTTGCTTACAACACTCCTGCTAATACATCTCAGAATATTTGCTTTTTTTGCAACAGTGTTACACTGTTGACTCATATTTAGTTTGTGATCCACTATGACCTCCAGATCCCTTTCTGCAGTTCTCCTTCCTAGGCAGTCATTTCCCATTTTGTATGTGTGTAACTGATTGTTCCTTCCTAAGCGGAGTACTTTGCAATTGTCCTTATTGAATTTCATCCTATTTACTTCAGCCCATTTCTCCAGTTTGTCCAGATCATTTTGAATTTTAATCTTCCAAAGCACTTGCAACCCCTCCCAGCTTGGCAAACTTTAGAAGTATGCTCTCTATGCCATTATCTAAATCACTGATGAAGATATTCAATAGAACTGGACCCAGAACTGATGCCTGTGGACCCCACTTGATATGCTCTTCCAGCTTGAGTGTGAACCACTGCTAATTACTTACTCTCTGGGAACAGGTTTCCAACCAGTTATGCACCCACCTTATAGTAGCTCCATATACGTTGTATTTCCCTAGTGTGCAGGTACAACTAAAGTGGTAATATATCTTCAACATTAATATATTTTAGTTGTTAAACAGTGACCCATTTCATGATATTTATGTATTATTTTCCCGAACTAGTGTGTTTTCCTAACACCACTGAAAAGGCAGCCAAGTGCAAGAATCCATGGTCTCTGAGGGCACAGCAGGGCAGGCAGGGAAAAATACAGGGGGGGTGGAAATGTGTCTTGCTTAGAATCCTTTACCCAGCTACATTCCAGTCTACATTAGGACACAGGATTGTCAGGGAGGTGTACCAGACCTGTTTATGTCTGCTTTACTCAAAATGGTGTAGTCACAGCATCCGCTTTACACTTCTAACTCAAAATATGGACCACCGACACAATTTTCCTTCAGAAGATTTACACCAATGCGGGACCTTTTTGCCAGACACTGGTGTATTTCAGTGAGTAAAATGCCATTCCTTCCAAGTCACAAAGAAAATATACACCCTGGACCAAATTTTGGCCAACTACATAATGGCTTTAGAACTGGACTGATAAGCTTCAAAAGCAGAGTAATCACGCAGCAACATTCTAGTAGACAATGTCCTCAACCCATTGATATTGCCTCATCTCCCCTCCCCCACAACCAAAATAAAGATTATGTCCTGTTCGAATTCTGTCCTCCTTGTGTATTAAATGTTGACAAAGAGCTATATTATGACAAATTGGTGATATTAATTAGTATGAGATAAGCAGGTACTGAAACACCTTTATTAACACAGATACCAGATTTCTGCACTTAAGAGTACAAAATAAAGACACCAAAGCAAAGATACTCTTCTGTGTTTTATTGCAGATAACTTTAAAACAGAAGAAACACACACTTTTTTTTTTTTTTTTTTTAAGATCCCCTTGACCATTCCCAGCTTGGCACACTTTTGTAAACAAGAAGCTCATAAAAATCACATACTTAATTACAAAGTGTTTAAAATTTGATCACAGCATAAAACATCCTCATAGTCCCATAATTCTATAAACAGACTGTCATATTACACATAAATGCAGTAAAGTTTGTTCTTTTTTTTCTACAAGTCTTAAATTTTACTCCCAAGCTCCCTACAAAATATGGCTTTGTAAAATGTATTGCTTTGCAATTCACAAACACTGAGAATTTTACACCAAGAAGAATGCCATACTCCGCCTCAACCCACATCACAGTTTAAGAAGATTATTGCTAACCTGACAAGTTTAAAGAAATCACTTTGGGGCATATTTTACACTTGCTCTGCTCATGTAACTCAAAGTGAATTGGAGTCCCACACATTAAACAAGCATATATGTCCTTTCCTATGGGTGTATCAGTAAAAATCTCAAAACAGTGGTAAGAAACTAATAAAAACATTTCCCTGTCAACTAAACCACAACCTATGTTATTTTACTGATAAAGCGTATTTTATTTTTTCTAGTTTCCATATCAAACTTTGCAATATTTTAATCACAGCAACTATTCCTGAGCCAAAAAGGAACACAAAAAAGCCCAAGAATGAAAAGATGATGTCTCTACAGTTGTGGAACAGCAGCATAACAGGTAGACAACACATCAGCTTTATTAAAATTCTCAGTCATTCAAAATCTAAATTAAATGGAGTTGAGTCATTAAAACAGTTTTTATATATTTACAGTATTAAATTTTTAAACCTTATTTTTAGGTGAATATTATTTGACAGGGTCAGCTTTTAAATCTAAAAGCTGGGTATTTATGCAAATCTGTTTTGTTTTTCCCTCTCTGAATGTTAATTGAGTATCACGCTACATAAATCCCAGCTGTGATATTAGTCAGTGCTCTGGGCAATATAAATTATGCCTTACTAAGCCCAAACTGATTACATACCTGTGTGTCAATATACACCCTGACTTCCTGTCAGGCCGTTTTAAAGTCTTCGGGTTCCTTAGTTTTAAAATCAAATGAGCGTAAAATAACGAACTATGGAAAAAGTCTTTTAATAATCTGTCTATATACTGCTTAGAATTAGACATGTATGTTTTAGAAACTGTAGAATTATTGTAAATGATTTGAAGCTCATGTAGTGTAACTGTTGACATAATATCAGTGCAGACAGATAAAAATCAAAACTTCACAGCTCAATGTCTCATTAGTGTTTCCAATAAAAATGCAGTTAGCTCATATGTTAAATTTAAAACATGTTACTACTAATGTATCACATTTGTACATGGTTTGCCCAATCTGTTCCCAATTTTTTACTGTATGTACCTACAATATATATATATATTAAAATCTGAAAAAATCAATTGATGTTCCATCATAAATAGAATATTAACAAATTGCTTGAATAGCACATCTAAAATGTATGTCAAACACACAACTGTCACAAACAGAGAAGAAAGAGAAATAAAACCAATGAATGCACTAAACTTGACAAAAAAAGTTAGACAGGAACGTAAATTTAAACATCTAAATGTTAAAAAAAAAAAAGTGTAATAAAATGACAGTTGGCTAAAACCCATTTATAATATTTTAGTGTTCATTTCCCAAGATCCTGAACTGTTCAGTAATTACATCATGAGATCTATTACAACCATCTGCTCCCCTTGTGTAGCGTATGGTTAGGGCTGGTCCTCCTGCTGTAGGAACAGTCTTTTTGAAGCTTTAAGTATCTGAAAAAATAAGGGGAAATCTAAATTAAAGGACCAACCAAAACACAATTAAAAAAAATCAAATCTACATGCTAAAAAAAATGCAACTTTGTAGCATTGTAATTTATTTGGAGAAAGCTATCATTCCCAGGAGCTTGTCTATTTAAATCACAAAGTTGCTATAGAAGATGGGGAGTACCAAATTTTAAATACTAATCTGAAGAATAGATCTTTGAATATAGAATAGTTCTTTGAATTTAACTTGCAAAGGAAATTAGGGCCATGTCCAAATATAAAAATTTTTATATTTTTAAAAATCAAATGACAGGCGGACGGGAAGTAGGAACAGGGCAGAAAGGGATTTCAACCATATATTAAGCGGAACTTAACGACGTAAAAGACACAACAACAAGGTAAGAGGAAAAATTTCAAGAATATCTGCAGTTTTAAGAATCAGAAAGCTGGGGAAAGGTTTGGTAAATGTGTAAATACAGAATAACCTTAACTCTGTCACACTGAACCCTGCATGTCAGACAGATGTCTCTGGCAAGTATCACACTACAATGAAGTATTGACTCCTGACACACTGCACACCATGACTGTTTGGAGACCCTGAGAACTGTGTAACATCTTAAGCTGGTTTACCCATGATTTTTGCACTGCTGTAATTATATCGGTCTAGAAACAGATATGGTTAAAGTGATACAATTCCCTAGTGTGGGCACAATTATACCAGTATACAGGAGCTTATATTAGTATAGCTTATCCCCATAAATTTGAGAAATTGAGCAAGAGTATAAAAGAGTGCCCGTCCATCCTTGCAAAGGCCTGATCAGTGGTTTTAAATGGTTTATAAAAATTCCAAAATCTGCAATTTTACAAGCTATTTGGGGGAAGGTGGAATTGATAGGCGTTTGGTCTTAAATTCTTGATAGAGGATTTCTTGATGGACAGTCTATAGTAATGTAGGTCGCACATATCTCCAGTGAATATTACTTACATCAGAATGTCAAATTTGATAAAATATACTCCTGCATTAAACTGTATCATCAATATTAAAAACAGTGTTTTTGCAGATTCTAAATCTGATGAATCTTGAATGTGTGTGGAGGGTAGTTGGAATTACACAACCACAGCTTTGTCCCTGTAGATTTCCTTAACTCACAATTTCCATGCTTTCAAAACTTCTTTTTTTTTTTAAGCAGAAGAACTTCATTAATTGTATTCCCTTTAACTAAATGAAATGTGTTTATAATCTACCCCACAGTTTAGCAATACTGGTTCTTGAAGTTTCATGCATTTTTTAAAAAGATATTTAGAAATTATTCTGTTTACCCTGATGTATCATTGGCTTTGAATGTCACAATGTATTCAAGTCTATCTCTGTGAAGTATTACTGTGCTGTAGTGCCTTGATGGATTTTCCACGTGGCTTCCATTCTCCAAAATCCATAAGAAA
This sequence comes from Mauremys mutica, assembly GCF_020497125.1. Taxonomy (NCBI): domain Eukaryota; kingdom Metazoa; phylum Chordata; order Testudines; family Geoemydidae; genus Mauremys; species Mauremys mutica. The sequence continues at coordinate 66,467,097 of NC_059073.1, read as the reverse complement.
TACTTGTCTCAGAACTCCAATATACCCAAAACCCTGTATCAACGCCCTTCTCTCCTTTCCCACTGTTCAGAGGCTTCCCACATCTAAACTCCTACACACACACACACACACACACCCTTATATTCCAGAAATCCCACACATAATGGGCCAGATCTTCAGCTGGTGCAAGTCAGTCAAGTTTAAATCGGTGCAGCTCCACTGAAGTTCACGTGGTGAGAATCTGGCCCTATATCTGCAAGCCAACCCTACTGACATTATAATATGCCTGTGAAAACGCCTGGATCTCTCAGTTTCCCAAAAAGCAGATCAAATATCTGAAATATTAAGCAACCAGCCTTCCCAAAGACACTTAAAGGCACCAAGTGAATAGAGCATAATGAATTGAATGGCTATTTCTGTTGCATCAACTTAATATGGTTTTAAACAAACAGAAGAAACTCACATTGAATAACTCCTGAACTCCAGTGAACTTAAAGAAAAGATATACTATAACACCAAAGAGGGTAGGGTGAATTGATTTAAATCAGAAAATAGACCTTGATTTAAACTATTTTGGAAAGTTCTACGGCCTTTGCTTTACAGGAAGTCAGACTAGATCAGTGGCCCGAAACTGTGGGGCATCCCTCTAGGGCAGGGGTGGGCAAACTACGGCCCGGGAGCCAAATCCGGCCCTCCAGATGTTTTAATCCCCGGGGAGCGGGGTCCAGGGCTTGCTCCTCTCCATGCAGCTTCCAGAGCAGCAGCATGTCCCACCTCCAGCTCCTATGCATAGGGGCAGCCAGGGGGTTCCTCATGCTGCCCCGGCAGCTCCCATTAGCTGGGAACCACAGCCAATGGGAGCTGCAGGGGCAGCACCTGTGGACAGGGCAGCATGCAGAGCCGGAGGGGGGGCATGCCGATGCTTCTGAGAGCTGCTTCAGGTAAGTGCTGCCCGGAGCCTGCACCCCTGATCCTCTCCCATGCCCCAACCCCCTGCCTCTGCCCTAATCCCCCTCCCGCCCTCGAAACCCCTCCGTCCCAGCCCAGAGTAACCTCCTGCATCCCCAACCCTTCATCTCCAACCCCACCCAAGAGCCCACGCCCCCAGCTGGAGCCCTCCCTCCTTCCCCCCCCCCGAACAGACCAACCCCCTGCCCCAGCCTGGAGCCCCCTCCCATACCCTGCACACCTCATTTCTGGCCCCACCCCATAGCCCGCACCCCCAACCAGAGCCCTCATCCCCACCCCCAATTTTATGAGCATTCATGGCCCGTCGTACAATTTGAATACCCAGATATAGCCCTCGAGCCAAAAAGTTCGCCTGGGCCTGCCCCTAGCACCAGGGATGGTGGAACAGACATATTCCCTTACTAGTAAGGGGTGGGGAGTGGGAGGAAAAGTTTGGGCATCGCTGGACTAGATAATCACACCGTTCTATGAAATCTATGAAAATCACTGATTGTAATCTTATTTTGCATTTGTACTTTTTATTTTCCTAAAGAAAGTTACCAACCAGTGGGAATCAACCTATTAAAACATGCTAATTCACAATTCAATATAGCCTTTGCACTAAATTTGGTACTTCTTGCTAATCAGAAGGTTACACTATAATTATATAGCTTAACATACATTTAATCAGATTCTTGATTTTTAAATTTTTGATGTTAGAAATGGTGAATTTTTTATTTCCTAGATGACTGTTTACTCATGATTTGTGTCAAATTCTATTTGAATGGAAATTGGCATTTAAAACAGTTTATTAGTTAAATAAAACTACCTTAAATATGCTGGCTACAAAAGTAAAAGCTTTCAAATTCAAAATATGTTTTGATAAAACTACTTGATTTATTAAACAAAGGAAGTATCTGTATTTAGTGAAGTGAACTGGTTATTTCTGGTCAACAAGTCCTTCCCAATTTTAGAACTAGAAGATTTTCTCTTTTTACACTTAGATTTTATTCATCAATTGGAAGAGGAAAACAAGCTTTCCTGCTTTTACAACTCCCAATTAGTTTCTTAACTTTCAATGAACTAGGCACTGAACTGTACTGAACAGCTGAATAAAATGAAATGAAAATAATAATCTCTGTGCACCTGCAGAAGAGGCTACTGCTGTCAAAAACTGGCTTAGCACTTCAACAAACTCTGGTTCCAGGTATATGGCCAGTGACTTCCACGAATTCAGTGGTCTGACTGAAACTTCAGCAACAAATATGTACTGATTAATATTATTTAAGTAATTTTGAGAGAGATTATACTAAGTTTAGGCCATAACACTGGATGTCAATTTCAAATTTACATATATTTTTTTAAAAAAATTGTAATTAAAATATTTAATTTAAATTTCTCATTTAAAAAAATTATTTTTACCCACCTGAAAGAGAGGGAACACTCAATCACCGAAAATGTCTTTTCAGTCATGATTGTTTGATAAGTATGAATTTTATATTCTGGAGGACAGAGGGACGGGGGGTGGGTGGGTGTAATATAACAAGAATGTCTCCTATGGAAAGCAGACAGTAAAGTCTGAGACCTTAAAAGTATCAGAACCATCTGTATTTGAACAAAAGTTACATACCCAGTTAGCAATTTTAAAGATTATCCTGCCCTCCCCAAAATGACAACTGAGTAGAGAAAATGCTCACAGAACTCCATCAAAAACAAGGGATGGGGGAAATGGGAGGCTAGGGTGCTTGAAACACAAAGAAAAAAAGCCATTATCTAATGGGGGGACTGGATGGCAGAGACAGCTGGATGCAAGCCAGACACGGCTTGGTTTGGGGATAATGAGGTGGATTAACAGCTGGGAAAAACCAGCTGTGTTAGGAGGAGGGGTGAAAGAGAATAAGCCCAAGTAAGGACCTGGGGGAAACTGTTTTTCCTTCCCCATCATGCGTATCACAAGTTACACTACCAAGGACCAGCAGTAACTTATGTTCCATTTAACAGTTCTACTTCACCAATTCTGAAATGGCAGAATGGGTGTTGTGTAGCTTCCACTCTTTTATACTGTGTCATTTTTCATGCATCTACCATATGCGCATCCCCTGCATCGATACCTAAACCCATTTCTGCCCATGTATGCAGACATTTAGGTAAGAGACACATTTTACACTTACTTCCCCTTACATCATCACCTTTACTTTTTTAAAATTAATTGTAGACTTGTAGCCTACATACTGACATAAAACTAAGTTTTATTTACAATATGTATTTTCTCAAAAAGGATTATGCAATTAGATCAAGATATTCCACTCAAAGTTTCTCATCTGAGCAAGGAAAAATACTTACTTTTTCTTACATACTGTACGTATAGACAGGGTAGCCTATTTCTTTTTGTTGAGTGGGTCATTTCATTTTGAATAGTCAGATACTATATTTAATAATCAGCACCGAATTTGTTAATTTAACAAGCTCTAGTTTATTCCAAGTCCTAAGGAGAAAGAAAAATATATTCTCTTCCCGCTACATTTCCCAGAGTTTCCCAGAAGAGAAGCAACATCCACCAGAAGGCCAATCTCAGTTTGAGAAGGGCTGCATTAAATGTAAAACATACAACAGAAGGATAACCCTAAAATCACCAGCAAGGGAACCATGACAAATCTGAAGTAATTAAACAATTGGACCTTTTCACTTGTACCATATGAGATTTCTAAAACTCTGCCTGCAAATCAATTTAGACTTGCTTAAAAGAATGGTAAATGTCTTCTATTCTTTCATCTAAACTACCCTTAATATTTCAGTTATTGTAATGAATAAAAATACAAAAGAGGCAAATATAGAGAGGAAGTCCTGTCTCCCGCAGGTACTAAAACACGTTTGCTATGCTAAACTAAATTTGTTAATACCGGCAAAAGAAAGTAACATTTCTCATATTTTAAGGGACAGACAGAGAAAGTTACCTTAAAAAAAGGGGTACTTACTGTGACCAAACACTAAGAGTCAAACTGTGTTAGCTACTGGCATTTTCTGTATTGGTAGTGTAACACCGACGACCTCGGTTGTCAGCAGGAGGGACTGAACCTGGGACCTTCGAAGCTTAGTGCATGATCCTTTACTGCATGAACTAAAAGCCAACTGCCTGTTAGCTAAGGCTGTAGCAGACTCATTAATATCTCTCTCCATAGGCGGCAGGTTTGTATAATTTTTGGTGGTGCCCAAAATGGGGTCCCCCTCCCACTCCTGCCCCATAAGCCGATATAAAATGAAGCTACAACGCGTCGGCACCACAAGATTACAAGGGTCAATTAAAAGTGGAAAGTCAGAAGTAGCACTTGCCTGCTTCAATATACGGTATTATATTTTGCTGCACCTGTTGTGACAAAGTGGGAATGTTCTTAATGTTTTCTCTGAATAATGTGTGGGTGCCTCAGTTTCCCCTGCAAGGTGTCAATTGAAGGTGTTGGGGACAAAGAGATCAGGTGGCCTCCTTGTCCAGAAGAGACACAAAGGCCAGAGGAGGGAGTGTCAGTTTGGAGCTGGCTGGGGAAATGGGGGACCCAGAACTTAGGTCTAGGCTCCCCACTCTCCAAGATGGACCTGACTGAAGGGTCCTGTTTTCTGTACCTACACGCTGTGTTTTAGACAGTGATCCTGTCATCTAATAAACCTTCTGTTTTACCGTCTGGCTAAGAGTCATGTCTGACTGCAGAGTTGGGGTGCAGGGGCCTCTGGTTGCCCCAGGACCTGCCTGGGCAGACTCGCTGCGGAAAGCACATGGTGTGGAAGGGCATGCTGAATGCTCCGAGGTCAGACCCAGGAAGGTGTAAGCTTCTTGCCCTGGAGACAGTATGCTCCGAGAGAGGAGGCTTCCCCCAGAGTCCTGACTGGCTTTGTATGGAGTAGTTCCAAAGCATCCCAGCATCCCCTTCCACACCATGTGCTTCCTGGAAGTCCACAGAGCCACTGACACTCTCTCCTCTGGCCTTTGTCTCTTTTCCAGGCATTAGGAGGCCACCTGATCTCTTTGTTCTCCAACACCTTCAGTTGGCACCTTGCAGGAGAGCAGCCGGGACCATCAGTTGCCCGGAGACAGGGTTTCGGCCATTCACTGTGCAGACGGCATCACACTGGCACTCTAGGGCTCTACAACAATCACACACCCTTATCCCACCATCTAGATCCTTGAGAAATGCATAGGGGAAACTGAGGCACCCACACAGTATTCAGAGAAAACATTAAGAACATTCCCACTTTGTAACACTTGGATACTTTAAAGGGTGTAAAATAATCAAGTATTGTGCTAAACACAATGATACTCCAAACTGACCACCAAATTTAAGTTGCACATTTTTTCCCTCAAGTGAGGGCTCTGGGGTGGGGCTGGGGATGAGGGGTTCACAGTGCAGGAGGGTGCTCAGGGTTGGGGTGCTGGGGGCGCAGGCTCTGGGGTGGGACAGGGCTTGGGATAAGGAACTTGGGATGCAGACAGGCTGCCCCAGGACTAGGGCCAGAGAGGACTCCTCCCCATTATTGGCAGCAGCAAGCTCCAGGGGAGGGACCCCTCCTCTACCCCTCCCCCCCGGCAGCACACTCACTCTGCACCACGGTCACTGCAGATGCTCCTAGGGACTCTCTCAGGTCCAGAAAGCCCACTCGCCTCCCCTACGGTGGGTACCGGGGCGGGGGACTGCCATCAAGTGTGGCCTCCCCTGCTGCTGCCCCTCACCATAGCCTCACTGGGGATGGAGATGGGACTGCCTCTTGCCCAGCATGGGGCAGGAGTGGGGACTGCAGGGTGGTGGCTGGGATGGGGGGTAGGGTGTCACAAAATTCACCCAAGTGCCAGTTGCTCAGGTCTAGGAAGCTCCTCTCCTCCCCCATCTCCCTTGTGGTAGGTGGGTGGGTGCTGCGGGGCGGGGGGACTGCCAGCACATGTGGCTTCCTTCCTCCCCTGCTGCAGCCTGCTGCCCCTCACCCTTGTCTCACTGGGGATGGGGCTGACCCTTGCCCAGCATTGGGCAGGAGTGGGGGCTGTGGGGGGAGGGGGTGGATCACAGGGTCAAACCTCACCGAAGCCCCAGCAGCTGCTCAGGTGAGTGAGGTCCACCCCAGATGTCCATCTCCTGGACGGAAGTCCCGTTGGCGTCTCCTCCATGTGGGTGCCGGGGGCAGGGAAGAGAGCTCCCAAGCACATGTTTGCCTTCCCCCCTCCTCCTCTCTCCCTCTTCCCCTCCCCCGGTGCTCCAAGAGGCTGCCCGCCGCTGATCTCTATAGCCTTAGGCAGAAGCAGCACAAGCAAGGGAGAGAGGCACAGGCTGTTTTCTTTCAGGCAGGGAAGCACTGAGGTGGGGGGGGGGGCAGGGCCCGCTCCAGGTAGGGCCAGGGGAGAAACCCCCCAGCTCCAAATATTGGTGGAGCACAGCCCTCAGCCTTGAATATTTCTTGTGCTCGAGCACCTTGAGCCCATATAACCTGTCGCCCCTGTCTCTCTCTGGTCTCAGTGTCACTAGATAGGACAGAGCACCACACCCAGTAGGTGTGGGGTTACATACATCTCCTAGCTGAGGAACATATCCCAGTTGAAATCCCGGACAAGCCCCCACTTGTAACACAGACAGACCCCTGTCGGTGGTGGGCGGGATTGAACCTGGGAGCTCTGGAGCTTAGTGCATGAGCTAAAAGCCAACTCGGTTAGCTAAGGCTGTAGAGCAGACTCAACCTCTCTCTGTGGTCTCAGTGCCATTACATGGGACAGAACACCACACCCAGTAGGTGTGTGGGTTACAGTAGCAAAGCACAATTTCTCCAGATAGGAATTCACCAGACTCACTCCCTCTCACAATTAAAAAAAAAAAAAAGCCCACAATACACAATACCATGCTGGCAGAAAACCATGTCATAGCCTACCTCTGAGCCAGTCTCTACATGGTTTATGAAAATCTGTAACGGTCTTAAAGGCTTCTCTTTAAACCAGAATGTAAGGAACACACAGTAAACAATTAGGGCCCAGTTCTGCCACATAATCCACTCACGCTTCCATTAACAGTAGTAGGGATTACACAGTTACACATGTGGAAAGATAGGAGAATCAGACGCCAGTATTTAACATAAGCCAAATTACTTTGAGCAAATACTGGAAACGTTCACGGACACATAATTATGAGGCAGAAATCACATCAGAAGTAATCCTAAATTACAGGAATGTCATCTACCAAAACCAAAATCAACAACATTTGAGTTGATGATTGGAATTTGAATTAAGCATCAAAACAGTATGCAAATCACACAATGGGGTGATGTTACTACATTTTGTACCAGTCTGAAGAACATTATGCAAGCGGGACAATTCTCTACTTCGAAAATTATGGACTAGTTGCACCAGAGCCATAAAATGTTAGCTTCTTTATTATTTGTACTACCATACAGTATTGCATTTGTACTAAAGTAGGAAGTAGTAACATTACCATGGAACAAATCAGCCTTGACAACAAGTATCTTTCCTTGGACTAAGGGTGCAGCCTCAAAACAAAAACATACCAAATCTGGATACCATCTTCACTGAATTTACTCTGTCAGTCAGTCATACCTTATTCAGTTTATAAACTTTTTCTAAAACAGCTATTGTTAAACAATTAACTAAATTGCATTTTTAGATAAATCTCAGATCAATGTTCATACCATGTCATAAGCAGTGGAATGTATCGTGCCAGGATTAATAATACATTTGTTGGATAAACCTCATAGCCAATATGGGATTATGTACTACTACGAACATTTTAGATTCCCTTAGTCAAGGTTCATTATGTAAATTTAGCACACTAACCACTTCACAACTGTGATTTGTAAAAAGCCACAACATAGGGTTCATGGATCTTTGACTACCACAGCCACTCCTGCATTGACCAAAAGTCAAACAAATGCAGATATCTTGTATAGTAGGCGACAATTTTACCACTGAACCACTTGTTCACTGAATAGAATTTCACTGCATTTAAAAATAGAGGATTAAAAAATAATATAGTGAAAACTTTAACCAGAAATATAGCCTGCACATGAAATATCTGAGATATCAGGTATTATGTAAGATACCCAACAGTTTCAGGATGAAGAATTAATTGAAAGAGGAATAGAAACAAAACTAAACAAATCGACTAACTCATATCCAAAATCTCTCATAGCACTTTTTGAAAACTGAACAAGGATGAGTGTCTCTGTCTTGTTCCAGGAAATAAACCCAGACGGTATTTTGCACCTGAAGACAAACAAAAAGTTGACAAATTCTAAATGGTACAAATTGAAGAGTGTGTGTCTAAAACTCTAATAGATTGACCAAAAGACTGAAGAAACAGACTTGCATCCAGGAGAGATAGACAGACAGAGAAAGAAACAAAGAGGATCAGATGTTCACCACCTCCTTTATGCCAGATGAAAGAGCTGGAGTGGCATAAAAGTCCTGAACCCTGCCAGAGGCAGATTCCTAGAGGACACGTACGGTGGAGGACATCCATAAGGTTGCCTTTCAAGGATGCCTGGCAAGCTCTAGTGAAGGGGGTATTCCAGGACATAGCTAGAAATGGGGCCACAACACAATACTTCAGAGATTCTGGGTAGCCCAGGGAGGGTGCCATCCATTAGACAGCCGTCTAACCAAAGGGCTGACTAAAATTATGCTGGGGGCCCCCAGAGCAGCCCAGTCAGATGGGCACATTTGATCCTCCTCTGGACTACAAGGTCTATCCATTGGCTCATGTGAGATTCTGCACTGTACTTCTTACAACTTATCTGCTCCGTTTTAAAAGAAACACTGGCAATGTTTGGTGTTGAACTCTGAAAGCAGGACCCAAGGAAAGTGTGTGCATGGGGCTCAATTTATTGGATAGTAAGGAAGGAACAAAACCACGTACCCATCTGTAGAAGTAAATCTCAAAAGGTACCAAGTTCTGAACATATGGAGCATATTTATGGGTCTGACAAACACTATGCATCACGCAGTCCATTTAGGTAATGGATGGAGGAACTGGAAGTACTGTGGTAGTCTGGTTAATCGATGACTAAGATAAAAATACTCAAAGTAGCATGTCTTAAACAGGGATGGGTAAACTACAGCCCATGGGCTGCATGTGGCCCGCTGGCCACATCCAGCTGTTTTAATCCAGTCCTCGAGCTCCCGCTGGGGAGCGGGCTCTGGGGCTTTCCCCACTCTGGTGCTCCAGCCGGGAAGCAGGGTCAGGGGCCACTCTGCATGGCTCCTGGAAGCAGCGGCATGTCCCCATCTGGCTCCTGCGCATACGGGCAGTCAGGGGGCTCCGCGCTGCACACATCCCCCGCAGCTCCTATTGGCTGGGAACTATAGCCAATGGGAGCTGCAGGGGCAGCGCCTGCAGATGTGGCAGCATGCAGCAGAGCCTCCTGGCCCTGCCTCTGTGTAGGAGGTGGAGGGACATGTCGCTGCTTGAGGTAAGCAGCGCCAAGCCTGCGGAACCCCGAGCCACCCATGCCCATGCCCCTACCTGCTGCCCCAACCCTGACCCCCCTCCCGCCCTCCAAACCCCTCAGTCCAAGCATGGAGCACCCTCCTGCATCCCAAACCTCGCATCCCCGGCCCTACCCCAGAGCCTGCACCCCCAGCTGGAGCCCTCACACACATCCCCACACCCCACTACCTTGCCCCAGCACAGAGCCCCCCTCCCACACCCTGAACTCCTCATTTCTGGCCCTACCCCAAAGCCCACATCTCCAGCCAGAGCCCTCGCCCACTCCCACACCCCAACTTCGTGAGCATTCATAGCCCGCCATAGAATTTCCACAAAGTTTGCCCATCCCTGTCATAAAAAGTCTTCTTCTCAGACCAGGACCTAAAATTACACTAAAGAATGCATTGCTTTCTTCAAATACACACATTTTTATTTTTACGTCTTCATCAGTTGAACAGTCCATTTTTATTTTGGCAATTTTTTTCTTATTCGTTTAAAATTTGAATTAAAAATAATTAGAATAGTATTCTGAAGTTACTTCCTGTTAACTCAATAATAAACAGCCTTAGGATTTATTCAGACTTCAGAAACAGAAAGCAAATTCAAGTCATAATATTTGAATACCTATACTTTTCTCTCTCTCTCTCACACACACACACACACACACACCATAAATTTTACTACTGTGAAGAGTTTAATCTTATTACAAAAATATAACACTCTAAAAATTAACTTACCCACTAGATCATCATTTGAGTAATTCTCTGCTTCAACAGGAACTTCTGTCAATCAAATTTTGCAGCAATTACATATAATGTATCTGTTTTCAAAACTCTTAAATAATCATGTACAGGTCATTTTAGTAGTAACTATTTCATTAACACAAGCTACTCTTTCAAAATACCTTTCTGAACAGATTATTATTAGAGCGCGTGGGGAGAAGTGGGCTTTTGCTAGGGGTATGTAATGGGGACACTGGGCCCATTACACACACACACCTTTTGAAATGTGTGTGTACATTGACCATGCACTTTTTCAGTATGTATGCTTTTCACTTATTTACACACATTTAAATGTTAAAAACTGTATTACTGTATTTTATTGCCAGAAGCTGGGACTGTACAATAGGGAGTGGATCACTCAATAATTGCCCTGTTTTGTCCATTCTCTCTGAAGCATCTGGCATAGGCCACTGTAGGAAGACATGATACTGGGGCTAGATGGACCAGTGGTCTGACCAAGTATAACTATTCTTATGTCCTTTTGTATTTAAAGCCAAAAAATATATACCTCGTCACTCAGCCTCACTGTTTGATAGTATTTATTATAGCAAAGGTGTTATTACAAAAATGACCACACTAAAAGCTTCAGAAAGAGCATGAACTGTAACACTGTTAACCTTTGCAGAACAAATCTGGAAACAGAAAAAAGAATTTAGTTCATATCTGCCTAATTATAAAACAGGATTCCATATCACAACAGTCACAGTTCTTGAGTTTCACAATAGAAATATTCGCTAAAAAAAATTAGGTCAGATTTATTGCAGAAGAATTACTACACAAACCTGTTTCCTGAGGTCCAGCAGCAACAGTGTCTTCTGTATGTTCTTTTTCCTCTGTTACAAAGAAAATTAAGGTGTATATTACACTTACAGTATTGTGTGCATGAGTTTATCACACTAACTGCAAACCCAACAGATGGGTACAGATGTGACACTAGACATTACTTATTAACAACTGTTATGTGCAATAGTTTTTAATGCCTCTTCATTACAATAAATACCTTGTTTTCAGTAAAACAGAACTATATATTAAAAGTATAAATAATTGTAATATGAAATACCAACAGTAATATACACTTTCAGTTAGTTATATTAGAGCAAGATTTTTTAAGTTCATTAAACTAAAACAGTTTCATAAGAAAACAACTATATTAATATACGGTCAAATCCTGTAGGCATTACTCAGGAAAAACTCCAATTTAGTTCACTGGAAGGACTGACTGAGCACGGACAGAGTAAGGCTTGTATCATTTTTCCTCACAGTAAGCTGACATATTAAGGCACTTTGTATTAAGTTCGGTGCAACAAGAATGTAGCCAGCAACACCAAAGCCACAAATGTAAAGGTTTTCAAACTTAAATCTTTTCAAATAGTCTTCAAAATAAAGAGAGACAAGATTGGTGAGGAAATATCTTTTACTGGACCAACAGAAGTTGGCTCAATAAAAGATATTACCTCACACAACTTGTCTCTCGACTATTCTGGGACCAACATGGCGACAATAACACTGCATTCAGAATTAAGAGTCTATACATTAAATTTTTTAAATCAAATGCAAATACATTTCTGCAAGTAATTAAAACATTTATTTAACAGTTGGTGTGTCAGTGGGCAAAATTAACTCTTCCTATTGGGAAATCTGAAACCTCAAATATTTCTTGTAATGCACTGTAGGAAACATCAATTAATTACATCCCTTCCTTTTACATTTAACTGACAGATATGGCAATTTGAACATGCAAATAATTACTTTTACAAAATATGCATACCTGATTGCTTTTTATTAATTTCAACATCCTCAGGAATTTCATCTAGAGTTCAAGGTATGCAAAAACAAAAAAACAAAAACCAATTAGCTGTTTTAGGGTCAAATACTTCAAAAAATGCATCTCTCATAGACGTTTAAGACTATAATTAGAAAACATACCTGGCTCTGTATCTTCATTTACTGGTTCTGGAAGCGCCCCTGCAGCTAAGAAGACAGAATATTTGTAGCAATACCTAAAGTAAGTTCTACACTTGTTAAACCTGCAACAAAACAAAGCGAAGGCTAATTTCTAAGGCTCATATTACCCCTCCCATGGAAAACCTCGCAGGAAGAGAACCGAGATAAGGAAAGTTCTATGCAGTTTGTGTCTGATTCCCAAACAAGCACCTCAACCAATGGACCATCCATCCTCTTTACGCATGCGTTCAAGGTGAAAAAATTTAAGTCAATTTCAAATAAGAAAATGTCAAAAGGTTAGAAGTTTCCCAAAACCATTAGTAACAACTGTGTTGTATAGAAACTGTACTACATGGCAGAGTTAATATTGCTATAGGAGCCAATGCTTTTCAATTTCCTGACTAATGCTCAATTTTATACTATACCAGCCTGTGCCAGAGAGCAGGAGCATCATGAAAGATGCCAGGGTTCATTGATTAGTGGGACTTGAAAGATTTCCCGTACTATGGTGGGGAATATTGGTCTCTTGTTGTGGAACTTTTATAATAAATTAACCCTGCAAAGGGCGATTTACATGTGGACAATGTGTGTGGAGTTATTAGGGACTCTAGGAGAAGGGGAAATTGAAGCAGGTAGGTCTGTCATACTGTGGGTACGTCTACACTACCTGCCAGATTGGCAGGCAGTGATAGATCCCGTGGGGGTTGATTTATCGCGCTCTCCCGTTGACTCTTGTACTCCACCACCGTGAGAGGCGCAGGCGGGGTTGACAGGGGAGCGGCAGCAGTCGACTCACCACAGTGAAGACAATGCGGTGAGTAAGTCTAAGTACGTTGACTTCAGCTACGTTATTCACGTAGCTGAAGTTGCGTAACTTAGATCGATTCCCCCCCTCCCTCCAATGCAGACCAGGCCTTAAACCTGCAACTGGAGAGCACCCCAGGCAGGAGACATCTTATCAAATATGGTGGAGAATGTGGGAGGGCAATGGGCCTCTTGGAAGAGGGGGAACAGCCAGTGCATGAAAGAGGGAAATCAAGGCAGGAGGACCCTCGCAGGGCCACCCTGAAGCCGGGGGGAGGGGGGGGGGGCGCGAGGTGGCGGCCACCCTTTGACACACAGAGACTACTTGCACCAGTAGAGCTTAGTCTTACCTGAAACAGGTATGTGGCACCAGTGCAAACTGTGACTTACAGTACATCATTTTATCTTTTCTACCCCCGGAGGTTTGATTGGTTCAGCTACTCTTGTCACTGCCCATCAGTATCTGAATTCAGGGGAAACCCTCAGTACAGACAAAGTCTAAGGCTCCAATTCTGCAAACAGATACTCCAATGAGCAACTTTAAGGATGCGAGTAAGTCCCATTGGAATGAATTGGTCTGTTCCTGCAAGGCTCTGAGTACTTTCAGTTTCCACTGCTTAGACAGGAGTTAAAGAAACAACACGCAGAAGCAGAACCTAATTTAGTCAAGTCCAAAGCTACTGAAAAAAGTGAAGTATAAAATGGTTAAGGAACAATGAGACCACAAATAGGTTTGGACAACCATGGAGTTCAGATACCACATCCAGAATCTGAGATCCACAAGAGGCTGTAAGCAATAAAACATTTTGTTACAACCTGGGGGGAAGAAACCTGCTTTTATAATTTTTTTTTTATTTAACTCTCCAAAGGAAATTAGCTATTTAAAACTACTGTATGTAACAGAAAAAATCTCAGTCAAGTACATTTTTTTAACAAGTATCTTCAATTTGTATTAAGATAGAGCAACTTTAGAAAAATAATCTTTTAGCCCTCCTTTCAGAGAGAAGAGAACAGCTGCTTATACTCACTTTCATCTTCCTTTTCAGCATCAGCAGCTGGTTCTGTTGGGAACAACATTTCTTAGCTTCAAATTTATTATTTTGGGCCAACATCATTGCTAAGCATCAAGAGAACATTTATAAAATGTGAAATTCCTGACAAGGACTGAGAAAGTGACCATGCCAATATGATATGGGCCCCAATTTTCATAATATTTAACAATCTTCTGTGTATAAAACCATACAATACACAAACATTGTTCCACGATTAATGTAAACAACTAACAAATGTATTTATTTTCACCTTTTATGCTTTCTTCATAGTAGTGTTCATTTACAGGCTGTTTACCTGAAATGGGGATACATTCAAATGATACATGAGAACATTCTTTAAAATTACCTTTATTAAACCAATGCAGAATTCATAAGCAAGGTGTTATTTACAATCTAATTTACAAAGGGATGCTAGCTTGAAATCCTGTCAATTTCATTGTGTTAAAATAGTTTCAGATATTACATGTCCCAGAATCTCCCTGGCAAATTTCATAGATTCAAAAAAATTACTTTTTCCTACTTTTTAAAATGGTTCTCTTTCTCCCACTCTACACAAATAGGGGAAAAACAACTGATTAGACAGGGTAGAACAGTGAAGCTACCTATATACTGGTGGTGTAAAATGCACCAAAAACAATTTTTTGATACAAACAGAAAAATTAACTGCTCTCTCTAATCTTTCAGCTATAGCAATCTTAGCTGTTACATGAAAAATAATAAAGTTTTCAGATAGTGAATTTTAAGTTACCTGTGCACCAGTAAAAAAAAAAAAAATCTCCTTTTGGCTCTAGAAGAAATAGGGTAGCAGTTGGGGTTGTTTTCTCTTTATTTTGGCATTGGGGAGATTTACTTATATCTAAAGTATCAGAGGAGTATTCACCCACAAAAGCTCATGCTCCAATACGTCTGTTAGTCTATAAGGTGTCACAGGACTCTTTGTCGCTTATATCTAAAGGTTACTATCCCAAAGTAGTTTACCTGCAGTTTCTTCTGTTTTTCCAGTCTCCAATTCTGCATACACTAAGGGGATATAATTTTATCTTAGTTATTTACATAAGTGCAGTCATACAAAAAACATTGGCTAAGATTTTTTCTGTAAAATAAAATCCAGCATAAACATATTAGGGTTACTAACCTAAATGATATGTTAGCTTTGTTCTTTACTTTCTTCCACTACTTAGTCTCTCTCTCTTCTCTGGAGCTGTTTCACTCTACCCCTGAACCAATTCTTTCCCCTCTCAATTCTGCCTATTGTTTTTTCCCCATTACTTTTATAAGTAGGTAAGAATTGTCATACTGGATCAGACCAGTGGTCCATATTCTAGTCCCATATTCAGCCTCCTGTGGCCAGCATCAGAGACTTCAGAAGGTGTAAGGTATCTTGCATTAGGCGGCTGTGGGATCATCCGTCCCTAACTTCAGGTTGCCTCTGAATCCCTTTATAGTTAGGCCTTGTCTACACAACACAGTTTTGTTGACAAAAGGCAGCTTTTGTCAACAAAACAGTGGAGGCCTACACACTACAATGCTCCTCCTGCCAATTTAACTCACCTGCTATGTCGACATAATAAAACAACCCTGACAAGAGACAGAGCTTTTTGTGATGTAGTTAGAGCGATGCAGCATCAGTGTAGACACTGAGTTCCTTACATTACCATAACTAGCCTCAAGCTGGTATCCTACAATGCCCACCGTGACTGGTCACTGTTTTGAACTCCACCGTCCTGCAGCCAGCTACACAGCTATGCGCCACTCTCTTTTTAAAGCCCCAGGAAGTTTTGAAATTGCTCTTCCTGTTTGCTCGGCTGGAGAGGTCACATAGCATCTGCCCAATGCTCCTGTCTGCACTACAGGGGAAGTGCTACTTCTACTGAGGCTGTGGGGAGAGAAGGCTGTGGATCTGAGGGGAGAAATCACTGTAGGGAGGCAGGGGGAGAGAATCATAAGGCACTCCCTACAACCCCCCCTCCATGTATCTTCCAAGGCTGCAGCAGTACCCAAGGCTCTCCACCCATAGGAGATTAAACACAATGACAGCCAAACATAGCGTTGGGGGAATCCTACTCTCCCCAACACTAGGGCCACAGTGGCAGGCAGGCAGCATGGCTGGGTCCCCTGCAGCTGCACTTAAAAGAGACACCATGCTTACACACTCACTCAGGTGCACACCCCTCCACACACAGTCTCTCTCTCTCACACACACACACACACACACACACACCCATCCCATTCTCCCTCCCGCCCCATCTGTGGACTTCTTGTGTTACTGTTCAGCAATGTCAGTTTGGTCACATTACTTTCAAAAGTATTTAAAATGTGTTACTTTTTGGGCACACAGCAATCATTACAAGGCTCAGAGCACAGCCTGACAAATAATGCCAGGCTTAACACACTACAGCAGCACCCATTACTGTGGCTCAGTGTTAAAATGCTCCTTCAAAGCCTCCCTCAGCCGAATAGCACTCCTCTCCTATTGAGCTGCGCTTATAGCCTTGTGGTCAATGCATGGTGCAATACTAAAAAGCAGTGCAGGAGCCATGCTTTCTGACAGAGATGGCTGGGCTGCAGGTTACCAGGGCAGTTGAAACACAGCTGGCAATCGAGAAGGATCCCCATGGAACAATGGGATTGAGAAACCTGCATCATCTGATGCTGAACCAGCCCACACGAGACACTGCAAATCCTTCCCAAAACATGCTGCAGCCAGTTGCACACTGGGATAGCTACCCATGGTGCACTATTCTCTGTGTCGATGCAAGAGCTGCTATTGTGGATGCGCTCCACTGACACAAGGAGCATAGTGTGGACATGCAAC
The DNA here is from genome assembly GCF_020497125.1 of Mauremys mutica. Lineage (NCBI taxonomy): Eukaryota > Metazoa > Chordata > Testudines > Geoemydidae > Mauremys > Mauremys mutica. Next base: position 66,450,305 of record NC_059073.1, on the reverse strand, counting down.
AGCGGTTTAATTACAGTAGTGGCGTAACTTAATGCAACCTAAACCTTGAGGCAGGAGGGTATCTCTTCCAAAATCTGTTTCGATTAACTGCTTTAACTAACTGTATTTTTGTTATCCATATAAATACCAGTCTCTTTGAAACTTGACAAATTTTTGGCTTTGAGGACATCCTGTGGCAATGGAGTTCCACAACTTGTGTGGGGGAAAAAATTCTTTTTATGAGTTTGTCATCTTTTAATTTAATTAATTTTGAGATGAATTTGCCACCTTTTAATCAAATTGACTGTCTCCTTTTTCTTATGTTCTGAGACAACATAAGAACAAGGAGAACACAGAAGCTCTTGATCTACCTTCCCTATAACATTTGCTATTTTATATACTTTTATTGTGGCTATTCTTATTTGTCTCCTTCGAAAGCTGAAGAATCAGTCTTTTCAATCACCTCTGTTTATGTGCAAAGGCCTCAAAGAAGCTTCGTATTCCTGAATATAGCACACTGCAGCCAAACAAAATAAACAAACCTAACTTATTGGTGTTGCCAAGAGGGTAGAGACACCAACAAAGGACATCCAGCACTGAATGCAGGATCAATGGGTCAAAGCAGAGCCACTAGTGGCAGCTCCAGATGGTTTTGATTACAGATCCTGTAGGCTCCTTGCCTGAATGCAGTCAATAAGCAATGGCCCGGAAGGTTTTAGGGCTATGGTAGTGGCAGCACGCAACCAGTAGGTGGAGAGGTGCAATACTAAACTATCACATCACAACTGTCCGAAGGAGCCCTCCCAAAAAGCTTTGAGCTAAAGAAGTTCCCAACCTGTGTCTTACTGGGTCAAACCTCAAGGGTGAGAATCCTTTGAGGATATTATCTAAAAAGACATACGTGGAGGTGATAATCCTCAAAATATTGTTCAAAACTAACATCTCATTATAAACACCATTAGCTGAAGAGCATAATCCACCTTTTCTACCATCCAAAGTATATTCTGACTGAATAGGCCACATATGATATTTGTAACTTTCTGACATGACCCAGATTCCACACTAATATAGCTGGATTATAGGCTGAAATTAAAGGTTGTTTGGGGAGCATTAACTTACAATTATCTAATGCTCAATTACTCTTAAAAAACTAAGATATTATGTTTGATTTAATTGGTATTGATTTGCAGCTGTAACTCCACCTTAATGACATTTGTTTAATAACTGCAATGTCTTCCCACGTCCAACATAACAGTAATAGAGCTCTACCTGTATCCTGAGTCTCAGTCCCTTCTTCATAATTTGGTTCTAAAAAAGAGAGAGAAGAATTAATATCAATCAAAAGTTCTGGGGTCTGATTTAGCAAAGTGTCATAAAATGTAACACATTTGCTAAGTGTAGGTGTTAGAGTTAGAAATTAGCTCATCTAGTCAATGTAGCGCATTCAACTGCTTTCCCCAGTAAAGTTCTGGGGCCTGACTGAGCAGCAGCTCCACATACACACAGAGTCTTTATTTAAGTCAATGGGAATTCCACACCCGGAACAACTATATAACCAGATCCATAAATGTCTCATTAAAAAAATTCAGTCAAGTGAAAGTTCAAAAAGTATTTTTCCATTCAACCAGATGAGATCAAAAAGTTAGATTTCAGCACATTGACCCACCAAGCAGAGATAAATCCTCAGGACAATTATCACTGATATGCAGAATAATTTTATACAATTATTTTGTCAAGCCAAATTTGTTACCTTTGTACATAATTCAAGGGCTATTTTTTCTTTCAAGTCTTTGGACAGGAAAGAGGCTAATTGACTAAAAGGCTTTATTATTTTGCTGTTGGGTAACGGCAATTAGAACGTTAAGAATTAGCTATTTATTATATGGAGGTTCAGGGCCGGCTCTAGACCCCAGCGCGCCAAGCAGGCGCGTGGGGCAGCCCTTTCCCTGGGGGGCGGCATTTGGCTCCGGCTGAGCTCCCGCAGGCATGCCTGCGGCAGGTCAACCGGAGCCCGGGAGGAGCGGACCTGCCGCAGGCATGACTGCGGCGGGTCCCCTCTTCTCGCGGCTCCGGTTGAGCTCCCGCAGGCATGCCTGCGGCAGGTCCGCTGGTCCCGGGCTCCGGTTGACCTGCCGCAGGCATGCCTGCGGGAGCTCAACCGGAGCCGCGGGAAGAGGGGACCCGCCGCGGGACCGGGTAAGGGGCGGCGCTGCGCACGGCTGCTTGGGGCAGCCTATTTTCTAGAGCCGCCCCTGTGGAGGTTTAACGTGTTGCTGATGTTGTGATTTTTAAAAATTTGGAAAGGTACGCAGTACATTAGATGGACACCGAGTTTTATATCAAATGTATGCAATGTCAGTAAGTACTAAAAGAAAAGCTCAATTTAAATGCAAACAAATTAACATGTTATTCTAAAAATAGAATACCCCAAACTATTTAGAACAAGATTCACAAAAGGACTTGTGCGCCTAACTGCCACTTCAGGGGCCTAAATCCCAGAATCAGGCACCAACAGGAGTCACAAATCCCCACTCAAATATCCCTGCGACCCTGCAGGAGCCTAAACTCACTTAGGGAAATTTTACTGCAAACATTTAAGTGGTAAGTGTCTATGTTTCTGCCTGTGAGCATGCACATTGCAACCCATGTCACAAGTCCAGACACCTAAGCCCCACAGCAATGCCTGAACCAAGAAAATATAGGCATTCATCTGACTAACTTACCTGCAGGGCCCAATCTGGTATGCATGCTGAAAACTCACCTACACAAAATGCTGAGGGGAGGGGAGGAAGATCTTCCTTATAACTTTTAGCTCAGTGGTTACAGTACTCACCTGGGATGTGGGAGACCTTGGTTCAAGTCTCCTCTTCACCTGCGGGGGAAGAAGAGATTTGAACTGGGATCTGCTACCTCTCAAATAAGTGCCGTAGCCTCTGGACTATGGGATATTCTGATGTGGGGGCTTCCCCAGTTTTTCCTGTTGAAGCTGTTTATCCACCCCTGTGGATAAATAATTTTTTAAAAAAATCATTGGAGCAGAGGGACTGGATCCTGGGCCTTCCACTTCCCAGGTGAATGCTCCAAACATCATGCTACAGTGTCATTCTCATGCTCTCTCTCTCGCTCTCATCTCTGGCCCAATGTAGACACTGTCACCCCACCCCAAACCCCACCCCAGCTTCTCGCTAAAACAGCACAGTCACCTAACATCAAGAGAGGGTTTCCAGCTGAGACTCCCAAGCGGACAGAGATGCCTCCCTGCAGCCCAGATTTAGGCATATAGAGGGAGGAGCTTAGCACATACCCCTCAGCTTAGCACCTTCCTTTGGCTATTTTAGGTAAGAAGCTGACTAGAGTGCTGGGACTTTTGTGAATCCCACTCTGAGGAGCCTATCTCTCCACATTCATTATATAGGGAGGGTAGGCACCAAATTCAAGCTTTGTGAATCCCAGTGATTTTCTAGTTGGTTAAAATTAGGAATGGTGACACTGAGCATCATCATGCCTAGGTTTCTTTGTGAATCTAAGCCATTGGTGTTCAGGGTTAAGTTAGGCGAGAGCAATAAGCAGCAATTTATAATGCTGTCCAAAAAGCTGGTTTCTGTTTTTTTAAACACACTGTGATACCAGACACCTCTGTGTTCTTGGGGAACCAGGGTGCAGTATCCAGCCTGACTCATGAAGCCCTCCTTCCCCCGCCCCCGTCCCCCGCCCCAGCCTCTGCTTAGACCAAAACCCATCAGAGGAAAAAACTTGCAGAGAGCAGTGAAGGGCGTTGGGAGACACACCTAGACCCCTCCTGACAAGGGTGACAAGATTAAGACATCTCAATTTGCATTCAGAATGGAGAACAGAGAACCACACTGGACTCTGGGACCAGAAAAAGCAGGGAAGCACTGCATCATGGGAATCTCTGCTCCAGATGATAATGAACCTATGTCTGCACACACCCAGCTCAGCAATCATCAGACCAATTCTGGTAATTGATATCCAAATACTGAAGCCGCCTAGTTGCATTGTGAGCTCCCTGGAAGAAAACACCACCCATAGCCAAGAGTGATCAGCTCCTATTGTCTAGTCTAAAGAAAACCCTTGAGTCATCAGCTTACCTATAAACAAATCTATTGTTCTCCATTCAACAACAGTATTTTCTCTACAAAAATCCCTACTCACCCTCTAGTCAGGGTTCTGATGCTTAGATCCAAACTATACATCAGTTCCACTGGGACTCCATATTCTCCTAACTGATCATGCTGGGGACTATGCCTGTCTCCTGCCCTCAGGACCCTCAGCTACCACCATCATCTGGGAACCCCGACCAGTTCAAGCTTCAGGAAGCGGTGAGATCCCCCTTCTCTCTCTCTCTCTCTCTTCGTTTTCCTTTCTACCTTAGGTATTAACCTTTAATAATGTATGTTATGTTGTCTTAGTCCTCCTTGTGTAGTTATCACTATTATTCAATAAATAACTTAGGGTTAAGTTGGTTGCTTCTCTCTCTCTTGCTGAATTTTACTCTTTTGTGTTTTTAGCTTCCCCCATTCACTCTACAACAACGCTTCTTTTACCTAAGCTAAAGATCCTGCAGTGCCCAAAATACTGTGGGGTCTGCTCATCAACTAGGTTACTGACAGTACAATTGTGCTGTGAGAGGGGGGATAAGGACGTGCTGAATCTGGGACGCATAAGGGTAACAGCTTGAAAGTGCTGCTTGACCCAGTCCATGGAGCCCAGGGGCATATAAGGAGAGTCAGCTTGAAAGTGCTGCTTCATCCAGCCCAGTGAGTCCAGAGACATAAGGGGCAGCTTGACAGTGCTGATTGAACCTATCCACTCAGACTTGCTTTGTTAATGTATGTGGGTGTGTGTGTGTGTGTTCATCCAGTTCTAGGGCTGGAGAAACCCAGCCCTGGGGAACCTAGGTCCTGCAGGATAGCTCCACTGGGAGGGGACTTGCAGAAGGGAGAAGCAGAACTCCATATGAAAACACAAGTGACACATGCAGTACAGTGATAGAATTACAGAATCCTCTTCCCCAGAAGAGTAACCTGAATAAATCAAGTAATGGGCAAATCTGGTAACAACTGTTACTACTTGAACTTTTATGTAATTTCATTGTTACAAATATGTGCTTCACTTCTGAGCATCTAGATTAATCTATTTAATCTATGTTTTCCTGGCTCTCCTATTGATAAAAAGGAGGGGAGGTGAAAATAGGGTCTAGTTTCACAAAAAAGAAAGTGAAATATTAAAGTATCAGGACAATTAAAATGTAATCAAGATCAATATTTTCATTAAAGACAATAGTTATAAAATGTTTATCATAGTCTTGGTGCACTATATCTTCTGTTAAAAAAGTATTAAAGTCACAGAATTTTAGAGATAACATGAATAGGATAAACGTTAAAAGTTATCTAATGAATATACTAAGTTATTTGTTTGAATTGTAAGTTAGTGATATACTTAAAATTAAGACAAAAAAGTTCAATTCGGGTAGAGCTTCCCCCACCCCCGCCCCCAACAGAATTCTGAAAACTTTCCTGCACCAAAAGACAAATTTAAAAATAAGTTCCCACAAGATAGGAAAGGTTTAGGTTGAGTCAGTAGCTAGATTTTCCTGTGAAATTCACAATACTACAAAAAAAATGCCATCAATTTACAATGACAGCACTCAGTCATTTCTATTTACAGCATGATGTAATGGGACATTCTGCTGCTTTAAGTGCTTGTTTTGGATTTGATCATTAATTATCCTATAGCACTTAAACATCTGTGACAGCCTGCATTTTTTCAAGATGATAAAATGTTGTACAAAGTACACCTTGTGAGGTATCATTTGAAAACTCAAATCTACTGAACAATACTGTCTTGGTAAAATATGTGAATCAATATTGTATGTAAAGTTTTATACAGTAAAATATTATCATTGCTGTAACATATTCCAAGTTAGAAAAGCAGGCCCAAACCAGTTTTCAGAGACTAAGACACATTGGCACCCCAGCCAAGTGTTAATGGACTACCACCTGGTTAGTTGGTCATTCTCCGGCAGCGGGAAGGCATGGACAAGAAATTTACATTTCATCACAAGGATGGTTCAAAACCTCATGTCCACAAGGGTTTCTCACCATGGCTTAGCAATGATGTTTCTAGCACAAGAAATTGAATAATAAAGAGGGGAGAAGAACACTTGACCTCACTTCTCCTCCTCCTGCTTATAACATCAATGACTCAAAGAACTGAACTGGGAGGATGGGGCAAGTCCTGGTTGAAAAAATCTCAGCCAGCGGACTGCAAAGCATCTGGTGAAAAAGATATTTGCTTTGGATTCATTTTAGTTTGTTAAATTAAATGTCAGTTGCATTTTATCTTTTATTTCTGATGTAACCAGTCCTGACTTTTATGCCTCATTACTTGTAGTCACTTAAAAGTCTCTCTTTTCTTTCTGTAGTTAAACTTATTTCACTATTTTAATCCAAACACACTGGTTAGATAAAGTATGTGGGAAACTCCATATAGGATAACAAAACTGGTGCATGTCATTTTCAGCTGATGAAATGACACTTTCTATGAGCCTGCATAGTCCAGTAGAGTGCCAGGCAATACAAGATGCAATTTCTGGGAGAAAGTCTGGGACTAGAGAATCTGCTGGTGTTCTTCTGCAGAATAATTCATGAGTGGGTAGCTAGTGGCACTCAATACAGTGTAGCTGGGATCAAGTTACATGCTGGAGGCTGTGAGATAACTGGCCAGGAGTCTGTTCACAGGCAAAGCAGTGTAAAAGGCATCCCAGGTTGGCGAACTGAGACAACACAGAAGACAACTAAGATTCAGGAGCCCAATACTGAAAGAAAATATAGGAATGTTTATTTTAGCTGGTGGGCCTTGTGCCCATAAGGGGAGGCCTAACGTCTTGGCAGACCAAGAGCCCTTTTGGTACACTCTATCTCAACCTATAAGGGGTAGAGGGTACCAAGGATCAAGGAATTCAGAAATGAGTTGAGTCCTGAGTTACTGGCTATTTGGAGGGAGACTGGCAACCTCACACTGGATCCAGTTGAATGCCTGGTAAGCAATGGGTAGGGCCCTACCAAATTCACATTACATTTTGGTCAATTTCACGGTCGTAGGATTTAAAAAATCATACATTTCATGATTGCAGATATTTAAAACTGAAATTTAACGGCATTGTAACTGTAGGGGTCCTGACCCCAAAGAGGGTAGTGGTGGGGGAGGAGTGAAGGGGGTTGTAAAATTATTGTAGGTGGGTTGGGGTATTGCCACCCTTACTTCTGCGCTACTGCTGCTGGTGGCAACTGCTGGCCAGGAGTCCAGCTCGGAAGGCAGCACTGCCACCAGCAGCAGTGCAGATTACAGATGGCATGGTGTAATATTGCTACCCTTACTTCTGGGCTGCTGCCTTCAGAGCTGGGCCCTCGTCCAGCAGCCACCACTCTCTGGCCACTCAGCTTTAAAGGGAGTGCAGAAGTAAGGATGGCAATACCATGTCCCTGCTACAATAACCTTGCAACCCCTCCACAACCCTCTTTTGGGTCAGGACCTCCAGTTTGAGAAACGCTGGTCTCCCCTGTGAAATCTGCATAGTATAAGATAAAAGTACACAAAAGACCAGATTTCACAGTCCATGGCGCATTTTTCACAGCTGTGAATTTGGTAGGGCCCTAGCAATGGGTAGATATTGCCCCTACCCAGTATTAAGTTAATAAAGTTATTGCCTACCACTTAAGATCCATTCTAGTTTCTGTTTTTCATATGTGTATGTTCTGAGCAAGATAGATATTCCATACATGTGGCTCCATTACTGGGGCAGCTGCATTGTTTTACAATACATACAAGTTAGGTTTATAAAGTGCTTTGGAATCCTGCAGGATGGAAGCTATAATATAAATGTAAGGCATTATCAAAAAGTTGATGAAGTCCTTAAACTGTAGGAAGAAAGGCACACCTCTCCCCCGACAACCAACTGAAATGCAGCTTTTTAACCACATAGTATAAAAAGGGGAAAAAAACGTTTTATTTTACAGTACCTCCATGATGTTCAAGAGCATCTTCCTGTGCTAATTCAGTGTTATCTAAAAAGGAAGGTATATTTACTTGCTTTGTTTAGATTAATCTGTCATAAAATAGCCAAGAAACACAGCAGTAACCAAAATACCCTGTGAGTAAACAGTTAGCTACACTCCAATTATATTCCACATACTAATACTAATAGTATTAATAATCATGCAACATTATGTTTAAGCACTGATTACTGTTTTATAAAACCACACATCCCACAATCTACAATAGGAATCCCCAGTCTTGGAAACATTTATGCATGTGCTTAACTTTAAGCATGTGAGTAGTCTCGTTGACTTTGGTGGGACTATTTCCATAAGTCAAATGAAGCCCATGTGTATTTGCAGGATTGGGGCCTAGGGAGTTGTATTTACAACTATAAAGCAAATAGTATTCCAAAAATTAGGGCAACAGATTTTTGCATTTAATCAAAATAATGTTTCTACTTATACCATACATGATCTTAAAAAAACATGTGCTAACTTATTTTTCATTTTCCTTGTGGTCTCAGAAACAGGGTAATAATTATTTCAAGATAAAGGGAAGATAGAATTATGAACTTGATATTGTTTTGTAAACTATATATATTTTTAGATGAGATAACATGTTTGGTTGATAAAGATAACTGTGTTGACACAATATACTTAGACTTCTGCAAGTCATGTGGTAGTAAGTCAAATCGCATTCTGATTAAAAAATAGCACTAAACAAAAATAACGTAGCACATACTAAATGGATTAAAAACTGGCTGACATTTGAAAAATAACTCATTAGGACTCATCAACTGGTGGTACTATTAGTGTAGCCTGGCATGGATCTGCTCTTGTCCTAGTGCTACCTATCAGTGACCTGGAAGGAAAAACAGAACCTTTACAAATAAAGTTTGCAGATTAAACAAAGATTAGTCAAGTGGTAAATAAGGACAGGTCATTAATATAAAGGAACTGGGACTATCTAGTAAACTGGACTCACCGGAACATTTAATATAGCCAAATGCAAAAGATAATACATTAAAGAACAATGAATCGTGGGTCAGACTTACAAAATGAGGGGGTATATCCTGGAAAACAGAAACTCTAAAGGAATTTAGGGGTCATGGTGTATAACCAACTGAACACAAACTCCCAGTGCAAAGCTGTGGCTAAGAGGGGTAGCACAATCCTTGGATGTATAAAGAGGGCAATATAGGTTAGGAGTAGAGAGGTGGTATTACCTCCATATACAGCATCAGCTGGAACACTATGTCCCTGCGTTCCATTATTGTAATGCAATGTCCTGGTTTCCACATTTTAAAAAGGATGCTGACAAATTGGAAATGGTTCAGAAAAGAGCTACAAGAATGATTTGGGGTCTGGAAAACCTTGCTTACAGTGGGAGACTAAAGTAGTTCAGTCTATTTAACTTATCAAAGAGAGGGTTAAGGAGAAACAATCACAATCTGTTGGTACCTCTAGGGGGAGAAGATTTCTTATAGCAGAGGGATCTTACATTTAACAATGGCTGAAAGCTGAAGCTAAACAAATTCAAATAAGAAATAAAGTTCAAATTTTTATCAGTGATGGTAATTAACTAATGAAACAACTTACCAAGGGATGTGGTGGATTGTCTCAGATTTTAAATCAAGATTGGATGTCCTTTTAAAAGGCTGCTCTAGTTTAAACAGAAGTTATTTGGCTTGCTGCAGGAATTACGGGTGAAATCGTATGGCTTGTGTTATGCAGGAGATCAAACTAGATCATAATGGTACCTTCTGGCCTTAAAATCTAAGGATCTATAGTTACTGTAGTTCAAGAGTCACAAAGTGAGCACAGGAAACTCCTTACTGGTTAAAAAAATTCAAACACATGGAGTGAAATCCTGGCCTCACTGAAGTTAATGGAAGTTTTATCATTGACTTCAACGAGGCAAAGATTTCACCAATGGTGGCCTAAATTTTTTTCATCTTACCAAAATTAAATAGAACTGCTGGTTTTGCAAAACCAAAGCCACACCCAGATTTGCCCATTCCTCATTACAGACTAACGTATACAACATACACCAAAAAGTGTTTATTATGCCAAGCTACTTGAGAATACAAACCTGAGTACCATATATAACATATACAAATAATTTTTAATAAGAGGGCTTTTTAATAGTTTACAAACCTGGAACTTCTGACTCATATGCTGGCTCTTCTAAATCCATGTAATATTCATATGGATCTGTAAAGTAAGACATTTGCTGTTTTTTCATATTTAATGTTCTGATATTTTAATGGGTGACCATATTCTGGCTCTCAATCACGGCAAATAACCTCTCCATGTATATATAGGGACAACTGGCTGACAACGAACAAACTAAGGCCCTGCAACTGAATCTGTGTGGTTGGACTCATGCATGTCTGATAGTAAAATTCCACAAAGAACGTATGTTTTTTCCACACACGGATAGATTAAAAAGAGGAGGGAAGGGACCTATGGTTGGATATTCTAAAAGTAAATGCATTGCTCTTCGACTAAGGTCTTATGTATCATGAGTTTTAGTATCTTATTTAGTTGATTTAAATCAGTAAACAAAAAAAGGGTAATAAAGCAAAAGAGAATTAAAAGAATTACCCACAGAAGTAGACTTTCATTATGTTAGTTCCATTAATGACTGCCACTCAATATCAAGTTCCACATGTAAGCTGTCACCATGCCTCAGTGGATCACAACTGATAACACCAAATTCAGGAGAAACTGCTGAGAAATAGGGCAGACATCCCAAAACTGGTGTTTTTTCTTCTATAGGATATACCACACTAGCAACAAAAAGTAAACTTCTGTCTCACCACATTGGCTAACAAGAAGTCAGAAATGCAGCCTCCTTAGGTATTCCAGACCTGGATTCAACACCCAGACACTAGATTTAATGATGAATGGTTATTTAAAAACAATTTCAAAGGGTTCTTCTGATCCCAAAGAACCAGCCGCATACCCAGATCAATATATAACTCAGATCTTACCCAATAATCACGCTGTTGCCAATCCTTTAGTAGCTAATATCTAAAGGCTTATTTATAAGAGAAAGAAAAAAGGTGAGAGAGTTAAAACTGGTTAAAGAAATAAAATACATACATAATTGCCGAGTTCTTATAGCGTAACTCCTCACTTAAAGTCGGCCCAGTTAACCTTGCTTCATTGTTACATTGCTGATCAATTAGAGAACATGCTCGTTTAAAGTTGCGCAATGCCCCCTTATAATGTTGTTTGGCAGCAGCCTTTGTCTACCACTTGCAGAAAGAGCAGCCTATTGGAGCTAGCTGGGGAGCTTGGAACCAGGGTGGGCCAGCAGCTGACCTACGTTCCCTGTGCTGCAGCCACCCAGCAGGCTATCAATTGCCAGGCAGTTCACCTGTCCCTCCCCTCACTGCCTCCTGCTTGCTGTGAAAGGGCGGGGGAGGGGGAGAAGAGGGGTACTAATGTCAGGGTGCCCCCCCGTATCTCATCTCCACAGAGTGGAGGGGGACACGACAGGGCTCATGTGGGAGGGAGCTTGCTGGCAGCAGCTGCTGTCTTAACTTGCTGATCTACTTAAAAAGGCAATGTACTTAGAGTGGGGTCAGCGTTCTTAAAGGGGTAATGCACATCTTTCTCTCTCACACACACACGGTGTGTGTGTCTGTCTCTGTCTACCATGCTGTCTCCCCTCCCTCCATTTGTGCTGCCTTGCAGAATGTGAGGCTACATTAACAACGTGTTAACCCTTGAGGGCTCAGCCGAGTGTTAGTTCATCATTTAACAGTAAGACATTCCCTGGGAAATATCCCACTCTCTTCCACCCTCTGACTTCACCATCTCAACTGAGCTTCACAATCATCATTGCTGTGTAAAGTATTAAATTGTTTATACAACACATATACATAGTATAAGTTTTATATATATAAAATATAGTCTTGTCTGACGAAAACATTTTTTCCTGGAACCTAACCCCCATTACATTCATTCTTATGGGGAAATTCGATTCACTTAACATTGTTTCACTTAAAGTCGCATTTTTCAGGAACATAACTACAACATTAAGCAAGGAGTTACTGTACCGGGTTTGGAGCAGCGATGGAATAAACTGCTGGCTTATTAAGTCTCTGGGTGCTTCCAAATCATAGGTTAGAATGCTCCCATGAATGTAACTTCATAGTCCAGAGATCAGAGCAGGAAAGCTGCAAAACGGAGATGTTTCCAGAGCCTTTTATAGCTTCTGGCATATGGAGGGAAAGCTCTCAGTCTTAGTTTGTGGAAAAATATAGGCACAAAATGGAGTTCAGTACCACATGGTCTAGTCACATGCCCTTGTATGCTTCTATGAGTCAGAGCTGGGGCTATTACCCATATTCTAGCTAGAATGTCCACAAGAATGTTGATCAAGTGAAGATAGGTTTCTTCCATGGCCTACTGTGTTCATTGATGGCCCATCAACTCAAAAATTCCTTTCCCAATATGCTGGCTAGACTGGATTTAAATACCTTGTGGGTGTTACCCAGAAGCAAACACTGGAAATACAGGTATACAGTCGATATTCATAACTCCAGATACAAAAATAATGCATGCATACAAATAGGATGATCACGCTCAGCAAACCATAACTTTTTCCACTTTTAGATGGCATATATTGTACAAGATATGTTGCAATTATAATACAGTGGTAGCAACAATGATCTACATGGTTATATTTTTAATCAGATAATGTAAATTATCCATAGAAGTAGACTTTCATTATGTTAGTTCCATTAATGTGGTCGTTCAACAGAAAGTTCCATATGTAGGCATAGGGCCTAAATTTCAAGTGAAGTTTCACAGTAAGAACAACAAGAGAAAAAAACATGTTTGATATACCAGCAGATTCTAAACTTCTGATCATCTTCATATAAGGATGCCCATATCATAATAAAATCTTCCAATTTTTATCTCACTTACAAATTCTGCCATCACCCTTGTCTATCAACACATGTCTGTCAACATACATAGAGAACCACTACAACTAAACAATAGAAAAAAATCAAGTCAGCATTGGTCTGTTGTCTAATACATCTTTGTTCAAGAATAGGGAAACAAGATTCTGGGAAATTGTACATTAATCTATGATGAACCACAGAAGGGGGAGGCGAGGAGGGAGTTTTCATTATACCATTAAGAACAGTCAATTAAATGGCAGGACACCACAATTCTTGGCTGTATTTTTCAAGGTCAAGGTCGATATTGCTTAGTGAATCAGCTACCTGGTTAAAGGGTTACTGGATAATAGTCTCCATACAAAACTGTCACTTGCATGGTAAGTCTGTTTTTCACCAAACAACAGTCATGGGGGCAGGAGTCTTGAGAACAAAGCTTGCTGTTGAATGACAGCATTAATGGAACTAACATAATGAAAGTCTTCTTGGATAATAATTTTTTTTTAAATCTTTTGCTTTATTACTACCGCTTTGTTTACTGATTTAAAATCAACTAAATAAGATATTAAAACTCATAATACACAAGACCTTACTCGAAAAGCAATGCATTTACTTTTAGAGCATCCAACCACAGATCCCCTCCTAGTCTTCTTCGTCTGTCCGTATGTGAAAAAAAAACAAAACACCACTTTCTGTGTGGAATTTTACTATCAAATACATATTCTAGACAGCCAGGGGCATATGTTGAATACAAGAAGTCTTTCTGCAGCTTTTGCACTACTGAAGACAGACACTTTTTTGTGATTACAAAAATTCTTCCCTTACATTATTAATTTTAAATTGCAAACCACTTAGTCCATTCAAAGGATTCGAATACCTTAGACAACAATAAAAAAAAAAGATTCTGGAGCAGTACGAAGTGTTTTAAAAAATTCACAACTCTAGATTAGTTCAGTAATTTCTATTTAGCTTTTCTGATTTTATTTTTAGCAGTAAGGCAAAAAAACCCAGTATTATGTAGTTAAGAAAAACAGATTCATACCAGGAATTTCAACAGCTTCAGGCTCACCTACTCCATGCTCTTCTACCTGATCATGACTGTCAGTTTCTGAGAGACAAAAATTAAAGAATTGCTTTCAATTATTAGCTAGTGTGAGTGTGAAGTGTGTGTACAAAACTAAGTAATGACAGAGTCAAATTTCAAATAGCCTTCAGCGCAGCCTCTAACTTGTCACAGTAAGACCATCTGGAGAATATAATAAAAGTGTCTCGGTAGAATAAAGAAAATCTCAAGCAATCAAAAAATAATCCTGTTAAAAACAAATAAAACAAACAATAGGGTTAATTAATATGCTATGAATTAAAATGCGTTAAAAATCTTGTTTTGATTTATAACATATTTATATTTGGGAATAGCTTTTGCTGACGTTTAACACTTGTAACATCTTCACCAAACTGAAATTTAGATGGAGTCACACTCTTAAAAGGTATGCATTACATGCACTTCATAAATTGTCATGTACACTCCCGTAGGTGTACAAAAGCGTATTTGTTTGTGAATATTTGCCAGTTTTGTTCTCAGTTAGGGTTTGTACACATAAATGCAGTAATTGGCTTGTCAAAAAAGAAAGGCCCTAAAAACTTCAATGAGAATTTCTCTCTTGCTACACTTAAATAATTTCCATTATATTAGCTCTTGCTATTTCTACAAGAATCAACTAGAAATATTTTTAATTGGTTCAGATAAGATACCTTCCTGAACCGGTTTTGGTATTTCAGGTACTTCAGGTATTTCATCTTCTAATGCTTCATAAAGGTCATCTGTTGTAGGAATTTCAAAAGCTTCTTCATATACTTCATCCTTCTCCTGCCGTTCATCATTTAATCCTTCATCTGCACCTTCCTCATGGTCATCATCTAATCCTTCATCTGCACCTTCCCCAGGCTCGTCATTTAATCCTTCATCTGCACCTTCCTCATGCCTCTCTCCTGATTAATAATAAGTACAGAAGATGTAAACACCATATCCAGCACCCGCTGAATTAAATTTCCAACAAATAATCCACATTCAAATTTATCTCTAATAGATCTTAGACATTCCCCAAAATAAGTATGATCTTAACCATTATCAGAATGAACTTCTAAAATGCCTGTACATTGATCCACTGGAGAAACGGCTTGGAGATAGAACCACAGTGACAGATGACACCATCCCTGTCCTCTCTTGCTATGTCAAGATGAAACATTTTGAAACATTATTTGTAGACTGGTCAATGGGAGTTACAGGTACTCAGAACCTCTGAAAATCAGGCCAGTTATCAGGGTTTGCTCCCTAGACCACCAAGGTGTTAACAACTTGTTGGCTACCCCCTCACATACAGCTGAAAAGAAATCCAGTGCACCATCATCAAGAATCTCTCCCAAATTTGTCTAGTCTGTTGTGCTATTTATAAATTACACAGTGACTGCAAAATCTGAATTCATACCGGCTTGTGAATGGAGTGCTTCATGAAGAATGGCCTGGATTTCCTCTTCCAGTTCTGCTTCAACATTCTTGTGCTCTAAATGGGTTATAAAATATGTCAAAGATAGATGTAAAGGATAACAAAGTTTGCACTTTGCAACTGTTGCAATTAGTTTGTAGTAAAAAGATGGACGTATTCAGTATAAAGAACAAGAGTACTTGTGGCACCTTAGAGACTAACATTTGAGCATAAGCTTTCGTGGGCTACAGCTCACTTCATCGTCTGCATAGACTGGAACATATAGCAAGAAGATATTTATACATATAGAGAACATGAAAAGGTGGAAGTAGCCATACCAACTGTAAGAGGCCAATCAATTGAGATGAACTATCATCAGCAGGAGAAAAAAAAAACTTTTGAAGTAGCCACTTCCACCTTTTCATGTTCTCTGTATGTATATATCTCCTCACTATATGTTCCAGTCTATGCATCCGATGAAGTGGGCTGCAGCCCACAAAAGCTTATGCTCAAATAAATTTGTTAGTCTCTAAGGTGCCACAAGTACTCCTGTTCTTTTTGCGGATACAGACTAACACAGCTGCTACTCCGAAACCTGTCATATTCAGTAAAGCAACTCCTTGACCTCATTAGATCACTGTAGAGTTTTCCTATCACCTCTGTAATTAATTGGACTGGAGGCAGGGGATCAGATAAAATAGATTGCATTTTTAAACAGTAAAAATGAACACCTTTGCCAGACTTCTAGCAATTTCACTGAAGATGAATTGAAAGCATTTGCTTTATGCTTTTCAGTATGTGAAGAACATCAACTTTTCTGTACAACTAGTGATTTCAGATGGTGATTACTATATGGCAGCTGAAATGCAACTAAGAACGCTCTGATGTTAACCTATACAAAAATATTTCCCGCTACATACACAAGAAAAAAAATTAAAACACAACCCACAACTTTTAAAAATAAAAATGGCAGGCACTGAAAAAAATTGAACTGCTTCAAGTAGCAGTAAAACTCTGTATCTTACCTGATCCACTATTACTTTTTATGGTTCCAAAACCCACCACGTTATTTTAATCCCTTAAACAAAACACTCTTATCTTACAGGCAATGTCATGTGTGTGTCATGCTGTAGGGACAGCAAAACACTATCCAAGTCAGTGGGGTTTTTGTTTTGTAAAAACAACAGCCAAATGGTGTCAATTTTTCCACTGGTAACACTTCCCAAGCAGTTCATGCCACATTACACATAACTGTCCCACTTCTGACCCATTTATTTATGGTAAAACCTTTGGCACACGCTCCCCAAACACCTGTTTTAAAAAACTGCTTCAGGTGATTGGTTCTCTTTCCAGCAATTATATAGCTCCATAAATAAGATGCGAACAAAACAATACTACAGGAGTTAAAAGACAAGTCTGCTAAAAGGAAGTGTATGTATGCATGCATGTGCCTTCAGGACACAGTTTTGTAAGTCTTCACTTTATTTCACCTCTCAGATTTATGGGGCTCTAATTTAAGACACTACCCACACAAAAAAAGAAGAGGTGATAAACAGCAATACATACTGTATTATCAGATTGAGCTTTCAAAGGTATCTTGATGAGAAAAAAATAGGCCATGTCCATATTATTATATTTATTGCTTCCTTTATAATTCCTTTCATGCGACAGAGACAGAAACTGACTATTACAGTTAGGTATGTGCAACTGCTCATTTGTGTACACCTAACTCAATTACAAATACTTAGTGTGCACAGGCTAAACCAGAAATTCACAGAAGCATGTGTCCAGTTAGGTGCTCAACTACCAGGTGAATACAAAAATACACGTTAATGAAGACATCAAGCTCTTAATACCTGTGTTGAGTCTGCAATGGTTTACACACAACATCTTTGAATATTTGGCCCACACTGTTACCAGATATCATTTCTTCTTACAGTATGCACATGCTGGAAGGATGGTTGAAAGTTTGACAGTCACCAGATTTACTCCTGGGGGAATTCTGCACCACTGCTCATGCGCAGAATTTATGTCCCCATCAGATTTCTTTGCTACCCTGCAGAAAAATGACTAACAGGATACAAAGGGAGGTCACAAGAGTAGTCATGGGACCCTCCCCAGCAGTATGTTTCAGGTGGCCAGCGCAGCTGGCAAAGAGGTAAATCACCAGGGGATGGGGGCAGGACTGGGGAAGAATCGGCTGGTGGCTCCTACCCTGCACCAGGCTCAGCTCCTAGTCCCAGCTGGGCTGGAGAGGATGGGACTTCCTCTTCCCCTCCACAGTATTCCTGGCCATATGAGACCCACCCCCAGATTTCTCCCCTGGCTGTAGGAAGCTCTGCAAACTCTCTCCCTCGCGCTTCCTGCACCCATCATTCCTCAGGTGCAGGAGGCAGGGTCACTGTACAGGGAGCTGCTTCCCTATCCACCCAACCCCAAGCATCCAGACACCCCCTTCCCTTCATACCCAGACCCTCCCATTGAACCTCACCCCTCACCCAGACCCCACACACACACACACCTGGATCCCCTCCACACTAAGCCCCTCCATGCTTGACACGGAGGGACAGTACCCTGGGGTGTTTCAGGGGCAGGGACCTGTCTTTGCGCTGTGTCAGGGTTGGGTGCAGCCTCATCGCTGGATCTGTGTCCTGAGGGCGGTGGGAGCGTCACAGTGATCTCACCTCCATGCAGCCAGTGGCCTGTGCAAAGTCATGCTGGAGCCTTCATTTATTTGACAAATAAAATTTGCAGAATTTTAAAAAATAGTGTGTGGGGAATTTTTAATTTTTGACACACAATTTTTAAAATTTTGGTGCACAATGCCCTAAGGAGTAATCATTGCAAGTTCCAGAAAGATGGGTCCTGGGTTTTCAATATGAAATTTTGGAACACTTATTCTTCTATCAATTGAAGAAAGATTTACTTTCCTATTATGGGGTGTGTGTGTGTGTACACACACACTCCCACAATATATATGAGATATGGAAGGAAATATCATTTTATTAATTATATGAATTTTTTTCTGAATTTGAAATTTAAAGATAAAGAAACAAAATGGCAACTAATAAGTCTTTGTAAAAATCAGTGACCCTTAAATGCCTTCTGGCTCTTCAGTTTTACACACACTGAACATATATTACATAAGTTCATGTCAGCTTCAGCTACTTGAGCTTCTCAACAAATTAAAATATTACTTGTAAAATGGACTAAGTTTTCAGAAAGGAAGTCTTTTAGTCCTTGTCCAGAGCCTAGTCCACAGTGGCTCAAACTGAAGAATTTGTCTGAGCCAAGAAAAATGGAATGGATGTAATCTTTAATGCTTAAAGAGGGGAAGTGTTATTTATAAATAAAAGTATTACAATAATAGATTTTTAAAAAAAAAAATTCTGATGTCTATAACAAAGGTTTTTTAAAAAAATAACAGAAAACTCATTTTCAAAACAGTTTCCATAAAACACTTCTATTTTCAATATTAATTTAAAATAGTAAGACTATTATATATGCAGTTCAAATAGTGACTATTCTTTTTCTAATCCCTTATTCAGCAGCAAAAAATGAACTGCATATATGGAGGGAACTGTCAGATACATTTAAGATTATATAATTAGACACTCTTTTGAAATTCTAAATTCAAGTAAGTGAAAACAATGGATTTACAGACACTGGGAGAATAAGTGCTTAAAAGAATATACCAAGCTGTACTCAATTCAATTTAGATAATCTAAAAATCATATTAAAATTATTTAAGTAATTATAAACACTGAAGAGAAATTTTAAGGTTTCCAACAAAGGGATTTAGAAAAAGAACCAGATGTTTGTTTCCATAGGGTGCTTCTTCTGATAAGATTATAGACATAGGATAGAAATTATTTAATACAAAATTGTATAAATTATACTATTAATATTAAATATAATCCATTAATAGTAATATTTATATTTATTATTATACCAATTAGGTACTATACGTGTATGCAGAAGGGATCACTCAAAGAAGTTTACTTGTGTAATAGTACTTTTGGCACTTACGCAGTTCACGCATTCAGATCGCTTAAAATCAGTGGGGGAAATTGAAAATAAACAACTCAGCTTTTAAATAAATTGTATAGCAAAATTAAATGCTGTAGGAAAACTACCACCGTCTGTATATTCAGATGAAGTGCATATACCTGTATCTTCAGAACACATGGAAACTACTACTTAAAAACTCTATGAATTTTATCAACTATGATAAAATTATTTTCTTGTGCTTTTTTAGCCCAGATTCTAATTTCCAGCTTATTAACAATATGTCCTACGTTCGTAACTCATTCTGTACAGTCTTATGCACATATTCAATAGGATGTGCTTTCTGAAAGGACAGAAAAAAGATGCAGAAAATAGGTTTTGAGAGTCCAATCCATGCATTGTGTCTGGTAGTAAGTAAAACTTGCTAGCAAGCACTTGTAAAATTGGGTATTTAATTTATTTCCTTGAATTCTGCATAGGACTTGCGGGTTTTAATCTTTTTGATGTTTTAAGCAGGAAATCTGTTCCTGAAGGTAGATTTTGAACTTAAGTACAAGTACTTGAGTACTGTAGTACATAAGTACTGAATACTTAAAATATGTAGCATTGATTAAACTTTGCCTAGTTATTGAGCTTAAAATATTGCAAAAACACAAAAAGCATTTAAATTACAAAAAGAAAATACCATCTTTTTGGGTGGGTGGGTGTGTGTGTGTGTGTGTAAGTGTGTGTGTGTATAAGTGTGTGTGTGTAAAACATTGTGTTGTCCTGAGCCTAGTTTGGTGGCCTCTTGGTATTACCATAATACAAATAATAATAGCAGCAACAACATTAATGCCTATTTATATTAATATTAATAATCGGTTTACAATTGTTTCCACACTTTTGTTCTAGCAGTTGAGCCAAATATGAACTCCCAGTATAAACTATTATAGATGTAATCATTTAAAAAAAATGCTGATCTAATTTTAAAAAACAAGTTTTATGCCTGTATCTTTCAAGTCACAAACTTAAATTGTATATTTGTATATTTTGTCCTCTAACCAGGAGAGCAATAAAATCATAAGAGACAACATTCATGTCCATTTTTATGTACTGCGCTACCTTCATTAAACACTTGGTGGTGCAACCTAATTAAACTTCACAGACTACTCAAACTGACAAATCTGCTCCCATTTTTTATTAAGAACTCTACTAAATTTATATACATACCAGCATTTGTATTCTTACAGAAAAATATGCTGGAACAGTACTATACAAATTGTAGTCAAGAATGTTTACAGTTGCTCTTTCTATTGTATGAATTAACCAGTTATAAAATTAATAAACATTAAAATTCTTAACTGTTACTTATAGTGATTCCTCAATATTCTGGAATAAATTACTACAGTAAACTGACAATTATTAAGAAGTTAAATGGCAAATGTTGGCAACAGAAAGAAGGGATTTTTTACCTGTGATGAGAGGTCATACAATTTCACATCCACGCAGACAAAAGTATCATAATTCAAGTGAAATGTTTCTTGCCTTTTGTTGTCATGTACAGTTTGTGAAAGACCTTACCTGATTTAACGAATGACTGTTCTGCAGGTCGAATGGACTCTTCAGATTCTGCTGGTGTTGGCTGTGCTGGGACAGATCTTTCTTTAAGTCCTGCATTTTTCAGTTATAAAGTTAACTTTAGGCTTTTTTTTGTCTTGATTTAATTATATATCAGCATGAGATAACCTTGATAATCAGCATGAGATTCAATTATATTATCAGTAAAACAAATGGACAGTATAAGCACCTGAGGATTTACTCAAGCAATGTACTGTTCTAGGTTGTCCATAACAGTACAGTCTCTGCAAAAACTGAAGCACGTTGGGAGGGTTGTTTGAAGAACACATAACCATGAAATTAGAAAAATGGGTAAAAATGCCCAAACTTCTTTCTTTGGTATAAGTTTATTGAACAAAGTCCACACTGATTTAAACACATCACAATACTGTTCATAGGTTTTGTTTAGTATGAAAAAGTAATGTATGCTGATAAAAACAGACATTTCTTTTCACTTCAACTATTTCCAAATTTTAAAAATGGTACTTGTGATTTTTTTAAGTTATCTTATCTTGAGTTCTTCTAAAAAGTTTTCATAACGCATAGCTCGCAATAAAACCATTGACTAAGCTCACAAATATAGCTCAATAAATTGTAAAGAAGGCTACTAGCCTAACTGTGCCTTCAGATTCAGCAATCTACCCTTTAGTTCTCTTCAGTCCATACATCAGGTTCATGAATGCTGTAACAAAACTATGATTCACGGAGTTCTGGTACAAAGGTTTCCCCAATATAGTAAGACTTGACGTACAACTAAATAAGTGCCTCTGGATCTGACTATGATGGAAAACAAGGGAGCTGCACATATACAGTGATCAGTGCCAGAAGTAAGAGAGTCACAGAATTTCCAGGTGGGAAGATCACCTAGTCCCATCATTCATGTGTCCAGTGCAGAATTGTTACCTAACACACATTTTCCACTTACTTATGAAGTCTAGTTTTGGAAAGTAACAAGTGAGCGTTTTGAGCCACTCACATTGAGATATTAGGTTGTAGAACATTCTCAAGAATATCTTGATAATCAGGATAAATTTTCCTCTTTTAGAAGAGTGGATACAAGCCCGAGTTCTTACTCAATAACCATACTACAAGGTCTACACGCTTCCTGTGTTGTTCTCATTGAAACACATCAGATTGTATTGTCTGTCTCATTAACAGAAACATTCATTCCTAAAATGTCAAACTCATAAGATTTAAAATTGATTATACATCAGATTTGTTTTATGATTAACAAAATCCAACATTAGTCACTGAACAATTTTCATTAGGGCTCAAACAGGTCTAATTTTTGAGGCCTGAACAATGGAGGGAGCAGTGAGAACTTTAGTTCCTTCAACTCTATATTAGGTGTTTTTAGCCAGGATAGTGTTATATAGGGTTTTTTTTAATTAATTCTCAACAGAACTTGGCCTAAATGAACATCAAAAGATAGAGAAATGACCAACTATAAGTATTTCAACAGTTCTGTAGGATCTTCTTTCTAATAGTTACAAGCACAGCTGAAACATGTCGGTACTTAAAATATTTGAAACCTGATTGAAAAAAAACCCAAAAAACCTGCAGTTCACCACTTTGCATACTAACTCCTCCTCACTTATTTAAAAAAAAAAAAACATAGCAATTTAGACTTCTTACTGCACATCCCAAAACAAAACTCTCAGTTTCAAATCTCTCACAATATCAACTGAGTTTACAAACTGGGTAGATCAACAGAGCACAAAATGCATGTTAAAATATGCACCCATGTCTTGGATTCATTGTTTCAAGTTCTCCATTTGTCTTTAAGTATAAATTGACAGAGGAACAGATGTGCTGTAATTATGTGATGGCAAGTCAGGAAGCAAACAAGTTGCTCCAAAGTGAACTACACCGTACCCCTTTAAAATGGGCTTTAAGCCACCACTTCAGTTCCATCAGCTTTTTACTATTATTCTGTTTAGAGAATTTTTTCTGAAAGCTAAATCTGCATTATATGCCTTAATTTCACAACCATTTCTGGGCTATTCTGAACTATTATTTATGTAAACAAGTACTTTTATATTACTTAACGGGATATTTGAAATTACTGTGGTACAAGGATTGTTTAACTCATATCTTTTATACTAATAAGCTTAAGGGTTTTTAAATTAAATTACCTGGAACAGCATGAGCAGATTGTAGCAGACCAGCAAATCCAGAGTTAAAAGATTAATATTGCGTATTTGACTTTTTTTTTTTTTTTTTTTTTTTAACTATACCCATGGAAGCCAAGCAACTTAAAAAAACTAACATGGTTTGTGTCACTCAAATGCAACATACTTATGCAAGACAAATGACTAATGTCCTCAGAATATGCTCTTTCAAAAAGGTCGTACACTATGATGAACAATCGTCTGTTGCGATGTTCCTTGTGTACTGTTTCAATGAAGGAAATTATATTTACATTTTATTTTCAGGCTCTTAAACATACCTTTATACAGTAACAACTCTATTGGATTTAGATGTTTGATTTTAATGAAAGGTGTTTAGAGACAACCCCACGTACTAGGTTACAGAGTGACTGTGTGACTGATCTTTCACACACGAAGCATGTGTATGTTTATCCCATTTAAAACTGTATACATATTGGAATTCACAGGAAAAACGTAAATTAACAATCACAAAGAAACATGATGGTCTGAACTACATTAGAAGTTTTCATGAAGCTGCTTTAAAACAGAATCTTAAGTAAGGTTCCAATACTCCAAGTCTTACACACGTGCTTAACTTTATGCATGGGAACAGTCCTAATGAAATCAATGGGACTTCATATGTGTATAATCTTTGTAAGATTGGGACATAACAGGATTGTTGGGGTTTTTGTGTGGGGGGCTTTTTGGGGGGCGCGGGAGTGTATGAAGGAGAGTTAATTCTGCCTTTTTTCCTCAATACCATTCGATGCATGCAACTTAAAAATACATACATATATAGTCTTAAATATAACTGCTCTATTCACTTTGAAGACCATTTTTACTGCAAGTGTAAAAAGTTATTTTTTATGTATACTGAGACATCTGTTCGTTTCCCAGTAGGAGAAAAAAAAGCAAACTGCAATATGGCAGTTCAGAGGTTGGAACAGATAAGAGGCATTATAGAAAAGTATGACACTCAAATCTCCACCTTCCCCTCCTCTCCCCTCCCCCCCCCCCGGTACTTTTCTCTGTTACCAGATATAAGAAAAATGTTGATGTACACACCCTCAATCCAGACACTGGAGGGACCCTAGATGTAATCTGCCAATAGAAGTACTTCCAGTACCTAATTACAAGAAAAGTGTTTCTCTATCAAATATTTATCTTAATTTCCAACAGATTACAATGGAATAAGAGATAAGAGTATAATATTGTTACTGAACTTAAACTTAGGAGAAGTCTGGGCTTGTTATGCAAGAATAGATATCAAGTCCCATTTCCAAAGGAGATTTAGAATATTTTTCTAGAGCTGTTCTGAGAGATTTCTATATTCACTCCCACATTTTTGCTAATCTCTAAAATGTACCCTGATCAACACGCAGATGTGTATCCATACACTTTATATTTTCCCAGTGTTTAGAAACTAATTCATATGTCATTCCCCCTAATTATGACAACGTGTGTCACATTGTACTGTTTGCCATTGTTTTTGTTTTCAAAAACATTGTTTCCTTCACAGTGTTATATAAAAGTATACTACTGCACCTGTCACTCATAGGTCTTAAAGCACCTTATAAATACTAAGCCTCAATACAACTAAGCATGCATATATGTACTGGATCAACTGAGAGACAGAAGTGAAGTGACTTATACAAGGTCACAGAACAGTTTATGGTAGACCCAGAATTGCAGAGTCAAATTCCAGAACCTTGCTAGGACCACCAGCCACTACAGTCAGTGACCCTCAAGTATCATTTTCAGATTTTGTTCAAGTCTCTTGTAATTTTATTTGCAATGATTCAGCATATAATCAATTCTATCGTTTGTCCAATAAAATCAGGATTTGTACATAAAGTATCTCTTATATACCAACTAGAAATTAAGTATAGATTTTGTAACATACTGAAATACACTATTTCTGAAGAAATTTTGTAACATCCTATTTACCCCAATTAATAAGACTTCTCATTCTTCACTGTTGAAATAAAACAAAAGAAATACCAGTCCAAAAAATGAGCTAATGTATAGAAGTAGAACATTTAGAACTATTGTAGGAATAAGCTATTCTATGAGTGGCTGCAATACACAAATCTGTTCTCTAATCCAGTCTAGCCAAAATACAAATAATGGTACAATGTCAGCTTCCTGAAATTTGATCAGCAAGCAACAACTCCCAGTTAGTCATCTCAGTAAGTGGCTAGATTTTCAAAAGCAGTAAGCACCCAGAAGCTTCCATTGAGAAGGGAGCTGCTGGCTTCTGGGAGATTTCTTTTGAAAATCTGCCCCCAATTTTGGGTGCTAAATACTTTTGAAAATCTCGCCCATAGTGAACTAACAAAGGTTTCAGACAAAAGATGAAGCCAACACAGCAGTAATTTAGCACAGTAGTAGCAATACAAAACAAAAACTGTCACAGCACCACTGAAAAACATTACAGCGCTCAATAAAAGCATCAGACTCTGACAAATGTGTTTCACTGACACTATTTCTAGTTTGCATGCCTTATAATGAAATGAGAATTAGTTTCTTACAACAGGAATTTTCATCACTTAGGTAATGTTCAGATTATCCTCTAATAATACATTAATAAACTTTTACATATGATCAACAATGTTTATACACTCTTCACATATCTACAAGAAAAATGTAACACCTTAATACAAAGCAAGAGACATGTATTTAAGGGTTTGATATTGTATGTAAAAGAAGTCCTATTTCAAAGCTATAGCAACAATTTTTTAATGTACAGGACTTGTGGTCAAAAGCATTATGTACACATTTGAGCTCCACAGCAGATATTTGTTGTGTGTTTACAATGCAAGTACACACATAAGCATTCTGCATAATCACTCACACTAATGACTTTCAGAAAAATTGTTACCAATACACTAATTTTTTCTCACCATCAAATTCCTATTTGTTTTTTCTTCTCATCTTCCTTTGCTGAATTTTCAGAAACTCCAGAAAGGATTTTAGCTATCTTTTTAGTTACTGTGTCTTTCCCTGCTTGAGAAGGGGTAACCACCTTTTCAGGGGCTGATTTCTTCATAGTTTCCTTGTGTTTCACATTTTTGTCTATTCCTGATTTTTCGTTTTCCTTGCCTTTGTCTTTTTTAACCTTGTCAGAATCTTTCCTCAATTTAGCCACCTCAACAACTTTCTTAACCTTTCGGTCAGCAACTTTTCCTTCCATGGTTTTCTTTTTCTCTTCAACTTTGTTTTCCTTCTTCCTGGATGCTTCTTTCTCTCTTATTTTCTTGAGTGGTTCTTTAATTGCTTCTTTTACTTTTCAGATTTTCATTTAAAAAAGAAAAACGTTAATTAACAGCACCATTTTTAGATCATGGAACATATTTTTGTGCAAGGTATCTGCATAATTCAATGCCAATTGCAGCTCCAAACCTGAATAATCGAAGATGACCACCCATATTTCCCCCCACCTCCAATCTAATGCTGGCATAGCTAGTAGTCTATTTTTTATTCTAATTAACCCATAACAAAATTCATGAAATATTTATGCAGAAAGATCTCTTGATGCCTAAATACTTGCCAATTAAGATGGCAATTTAAAGCTATTAATACATTTATAAAACTACACAAATTAGATCTGAGTTTCATACTGAAGTCTTAAATCATGCAGCAGAAGCAGAAAATAAGCTTCTTATATTAAATTGCTGTATTTTCAATTTCATACTCTAAGAAAACTACTTTTCTATAACTAATACTGTTAATTTCCTTTTACAGAACACATGCTTTTCAATGACTTTGTCTAACACCTCTTTGATCCTGGTACTTTGAATCTTATAAGATAAAGCAAGTATTTTATTTGTAAGACTACCTTCTTTAAAACAAGATCTACTCATGAATTTTTCAACCTCATAGATCAGCAAGGAAATTTACAGTAACTAATATCTATAGCATAACACTTTAGGGACACTGTCACCTTAGTTAGGCCAAAGATCACAAAAAAAGTTAGTATGACTAGGAAAAAGGATGAGAACCCAACAGCACTGTCAGTGAATTAAAGCCAGAATAGGGAGTACTAGAAAATGACAGTAAAAACAAACAAACAAAAAAAATGCAAACTGATCAGTCTATTTTCATTGTACAATGAAATACAAATTAAAAGCATCAAAGATAAATCTGATTTTAAAATCTTGGCATTTTAATCAATAGCATTAATATATATACATTTTATTATGATTTTTATCTTGACATTGTCCCTTTCATACTTTATTTTTTCTTATTTATTTAAATTACAGTAGCTTACGACTGTGATGCAACATCCAGATAACATGCAAACAAAGCAGATCAACACAGCCTTCTTAACTACTGAAAGTACACTTAAAAAAAGATGATCAGTTACAGTAGTATTCCCCATTTTAAATAGAAGGTGTTTGAAACTGGTAGAAATTTTCAAAAGGGGAGGGAATGTTTACAATATGTTTGTCCTCACTTGTCATCAGGATTTAATATTTAATTTCCTTAACAATATGCAGAAAAGGTGATTCAGCAAAATAAAGTTACTTTGATGCTATTTTCATACTTTGTGTGTGGAGGGAGGGGTGGGGGAGGGAAATCTATGTCAAAGTAACTTTCCACTTTATACATAAACCTAAAAACTAGAAAAATATTTTGCTTACTATGATGGGGTTAGCATAGAAAAAAAAAGTCATTTACTTTCAGCCCTCTTCACACTTACAAACAAAAGAAATTAGTCTGGTCCTCTTCCTATGAAAAGCAATAGTAATTTTTTACCAATGTAATTTAGGTTTTCAATCCTTACTCAGGAAAGTCTCCCTTTGAAGCCTACTGGAGGTTTTGCCAGAGTAAATAATATTGAAAGCTGTAATGTAGGGTACTAACTGAATACCTGTACCTTCTCATTACATTTTCTGCATACGAAAAGAATATACTCTTTCAATTCATAAAATTTATAATTCAGCCACAATATATCCTCCCAATAGGTTCTCTACATGATGTGCAAGGACTGAAGGCATTTCATAATATTCCTTCACTACAATACCATATAATTCTTCAGTAAGAACCTAAACACAAGTAACTAAATGGCTCATTTATTAATATTTTGGGAAACACACTTTCAAAACAAGTTATTCCAAACACAATGCAAAGCAAAAAGCTATAAATTTCAGCTGGCAAGCAAATATAAGAAAAAATAGTATTCATATGTGCATGAGAGCTTTCCCCAGTTGACATTTTTTCTAACCATCTTGTCACTGTAAATTAACAAAAAAATAATTTGATACGCTAGCCTTAGGGGAAAAAATGACAACCAATGATGGCATAAAGTTTGTTACATTCAGCAAGCAGGCTGCCCAGTACAGAGCAGTAGATGCAACAGATTATTCCTGGCAAATGTTTCTTCAAATAAGACTAGAATTGGAAACAACTCTAGAAATAACATCCAATTATAATGAGAACAACCACTAAACTCTACTTTAATTTCTAAACCACACTTAAGAATTACTGGATGAAATTCTATTGCTTATGTTAGGTAAATTAACAGACTATATGATCCTAATGGCCCCTCTTCTGCCTGAAGATCAATAAATCCCTTAAATATCTGAAAACAGTAAAGATGTCACTGAAGAGGATTAAGAAACAAAGCAAAATCAGGGCATATATTCTAAATGCATCTCTCTACATACACAATATGAAATAACAGAGTTGCAAGACATAATCAGCGAAATCATGCAAAAAACTTGTAAATCTATTCAAAAACATTTTGTGCATTTAATTATATCCCGCACTAGGAAAGCACTCAAATTAACTGCAGATAGATAACAGGAATTTGAAATTCTGACTGAGAATTCGCTGGGTATTTGTTTACTGCATCTCCAACTAAAAAGACAACTATCACATCTAGCATTAGTAGCCAGAGTTCAATTACCTGGTTTGCAAATCTCATGCATTTCAGGCATTAGAAATTATTTGCACAAAACTCACTGACAAAAGACGTATCAAAGTACCTTTGGCCTTAGCTTTTCTCTTGTCTACCCCTCCTGGCGCCTCTCCTAATGTTTGTAAGATGGAAACAGGTTATAAACATATTTTCTGATATTCAATACATTAAGCAAACAACAGATATAATTTACCAATCTAGAGCAACAAAATTTCATTGGCTCTTTCTGGTAGTTAGTGTTCAGATTTCTTCCAAATGCCAACTATTTCTAAATATATTTTGAATTATATATTTGTTAAAATAAGAGCTCTTTATTGTACTTCCATTTGTTGGAGACAGCATGGATTGCAGGACTGGGCTCAAACTAGGGTCAGATGTTCATGGAACAGTTAAATGATTCCCACAAATACCAACCATAAGCAGACTGCTGCACCCATCACACAGCCAGAACAAAAGGATAATAGACCATTACCACCATGGTGATGGCAGCCTTCCCTACCGATGAGCACGCTTACTTCACTAGACATTGTGTAATCTGCTACTGCATAGCCAGCCAGTGAGATGAAGACCAAGTACGGTATGTGTCTGGGGCTATACGTACTTTAATTGAAACAACAACTTTCAAACTACTAAATGTATTCACCAATTGATTATATTAAACACTTTTGGCCGCTACAGTTAAGTTGTGTAATTTGTGCTGAAAACTAACAAAAAATGGCTTTATTAGACTGAAAAACTTTTTGAACTGCTAGCCCTACAAACTTGACCTGAAAGCCAAACTGTGTTCTCTCCTCGTGCTTTAACATCAGTGATAAAATAGTTAAGGCCTAACTTAGCTGGCAAAATTACACTTGTGTAACTTTACTGCCTCCAGTGAATAAACCTACAAGAACTGAATAAATCAATCAGTTGAAGCAAAAGGAGGAGTACTATTGAGTCAATGGAGATAGCAGAAGTAATAAAACTTATTTAGCAAACTTATGAAGCAAGTAAATATGAAAACATCTTAAGCTGTTACAAGTGTTTAATAATTTAAAATGGTAAAAAAATCTGGTTATTTCAAAAGCCTTTTGCATAAATAAGAGCGTGATTTAATTAGGAAAAAACCATACAGAATTTAATTTTACCTTTCCCCAAAAGATCAGTAATTTAAAACTATTTTAAATTGAAATGTGCATACTCCATAGGCTCAGCAAATACCCTGTTTCTGTTTTATGGATGTTTCACTTGTTTATAGATACCCATAATTTGCTGCAGTTTAACTCTTCTTATGTAGACAAAGAATAGTCCAAGTTCTGAGCAAGTTATTAATGCAGCCCTCAGGTGTGCAAATTTTACGTGCACTTCTATTTAGCAAGCCAACTAACAGATAGTATCATTTCCAAATCAAAACATGTCTATCATCATTCTTGGTCACAGAATTCTACAGTAAAATATCTCTAAATACTTAAAACAAGAACACACTTTAAAATTACTACTATATTTTGATCTAATTTGAATGCTTTACAAACTTTTGGCATCAATATTAGTTTTGTTTTGTTAGAGAGAATTATTATTGTCAACAAATATGATTTCAACAAAACAAAACCCTTACCGCATATAAGAGGTTAATGCCTTACATGGTGAACATTAACATATTATAGTTATACCTTTCTAGGAGAACGATGTAGTATCTGAAAGCAATTCTATACCACACTGTTACATACATACATAAACAAACAACTAGCCACAAGAAAGATTTCAACCAAATCCATAACTTTTCCTGAAAAATTTGTTTTGTTTTCGCTGTACATACCACTTTTTTTTTTAAGAAGATACTACAATATAGTTTTCATAAATTTGAAGGCATATATTGTAAATGTCAGTATTAGTACCATTTCAATC
The DNA here is from genome assembly GCF_020497125.1 of Mauremys mutica. Classification (NCBI taxonomy): domain Eukaryota; kingdom Metazoa; phylum Chordata; order Testudines; family Geoemydidae; genus Mauremys; species Mauremys mutica. Next base: position 66,419,300 of record NC_059073.1, on the reverse strand, counting down.
ATATGTGATAAACATATGTGACAAAGTCAGGCCAGACAGCTGCAGGAGGGTCTGGGAAAACAGGTATGTTAGCCCTAGAATGCTAAAGGCCCTTTTTCCTACAAGCTGGGAAGGGGTTACTTCAGGTCAATTAAGGACACCTGAGTCCAATTAAGGGCTGCCTGAAACCTGTTACTCTCTCTCTCCTGGTGGGGGTGGAGACAAACTGCCGCAAGGCTGGTGGCAGGAGGGAGATAGGCTTCTCCACAAGGGAGACACCCTAATGCAGTGCCTGTTTAGAGGAAGCACTGAGACCCCAGGGCCAGTGACAGGACAACACCTGCCCCAGTGAGGGGGCCAGAGAAAGGTATTCCCCTTTAGTTTCAGTGCGTTATAGACTTGTTTTCTTGTTTGGCCAAGGACCACTCCTAAGGCCTGCCCCAAGGCCTACCGGGAAGGCTCTGAGAAACAAACCCTGAAGAGGGAAGACAGACACGCTCCAGAGTGGGGCTGATTTACCCCAGACCCTGTCCCTGCCAGAGGAGGGAGCGCTAAGTCCAGCGAGGCAGAAGGGGTACCTTGCCACACATACTATTTCCAAATTTTATGACAGATTTGGAGACTTCTGGAATTCTTTTCACAAGCCCCTTACTAAATTAAAAACAAATATTACTATAAATAGAGTATCTTTTCATAATTCCTAATATTAGTCAACTTGGTACTACACAACTCTACTTAATGGACACTAACTCTTAAAACATTACACACAAGGTATTCTTACATTCTTACACTTCTATGACAAATTTTTTCAATACAAAAGAAAATGTACAATGAATCTCACAAATAGCACCTCAAGCATTTCATCACTACAGAAACAATACCCAAGTACTATTAATTCAGAAAGAACAGCATTCAAAGACAAATAATAGTTAGAGTATTTAATACAAAATGAAACTTCTAAAGGATATCATTTTAAAGCTGTTCGCACTTTATACTTTTGATGTACAATATCTTCTTGGAAACTTCCAAGTTTCACTCTTTACAAATAAATAAAACAATTTACTTCTCCAATTTTATTTGAGAAAATGTTTTTTTTCTAAACATTTCAATTAACATGACTGAATACACTTTTCAAGTGCCTTTCAGTGTCAGTTTCATTAATTGAGGTCAACATATATCTAGAGAACTGCTGATGCTGTTTTGTTTTTTTGTTTTGAGAGTTTTGTTTAGTAGGGTCTACCAAACCAGTGGCTATTCAAAAAAATAAATAAATAAAATGGTAATTTTCTCTTTTTTAAAAAAAATATTCATAAAATATCACTGATTTTAAGCAGTACTCCCAGTTGATGGGGAATTCTGTTTGAATACTGACAGCATGATTTGGTCCTATACATCCAGAGGACATTCCCCCATCAGTTTACAACTCTTAGGTGGATTTTTTTTAAAAAGGTAAAACGTAAATATTTCTGAGCTAGTTTCTAACAAAAGAAGGTCCTGTTTTCCGAGGAGTCACAATGCTGAACTTAATAATTAGTGATATTAAAGCTATAGTATAGTTGTTTAATGAAATTTTAAGAGTTAAATTACCTCAAATCCATTACTGACATTGACAATACTTGTTACTATTCTTGTTCTACACAGGTAAAGCACATTTACTAGAACTGTAAGTTAACATCAGAGGCTACATTTTCATACTTAGTAATAACTTTTGTAGTTCACATTCAGTCTGAGCATATTTGTTGCCATACCCCAGAAAGTTCCATCAGGCACATCGGAGTAGCAGAAAGAAAAGAGTTTCATGTCAGTCCACCACCAACCAGTTTCCCAAACTACCTATTCAAAAAGTTTATCTCTAGCAGAAGATTAACAAAGGAAGATATTTAAATTGTGGAACTAAGAACGCAAAAGTAAGTTTCCAAGCAAGAAGTTACTTTTTTTTTTTTTAAACACATCTATCTATACTCCATAGAGGAATCACAAGAGAAAACTAATTTATGCTTTTTTTGGTCTTGTCCATATCTTTATTTTTTACTTCTGCAACATACTACATTGGAATTGTATGGCCTTCTGCTCAACCAAAATAGTTTGCTTATAACAGGCTATCACTTACCTTAAGTTGGATTCTATTTGCTACCAAGTTTCACATATCCTTCAGGTAACCAGGAAAATCAGAGCTTGGAAAGATGTTCTTCCCACACTCTCAAATACAAGAGAGCTTTGTAGTTTACACAGTTAGCATAACAGAGGATTGCAGGAACTGCTGTCAAGTCATTCAGAGTAAGCTTCTCTCAAGACTCTCTTGCTTGCCTGCTCACTTAACTATGAAAGGAAGAACTGAGTCATAGCCATGGTACATTTGATCAGGGTTTCTGAGCTGAAAGATGTTGACCTAAAATCTGTTAAACACTTCCCTCAATTATATGGATACCAAGAATATCTGGGCCGGAATGTATGTTGTTAGAGGAGATTCATAACTAAGACTATCTTTCTCTCTGAACAGAAAGAATTGGGCTTTAAAAAAGTTGGATTTTTTTTTTTTGGTGACGATAAATCACAGATGTATGAGTATTGCATCTTGTTTGCCAAGTAGAAACAAAGTCCAAGAAGTCTTTTGTCTTTGTTAGCCTCAGAGTGGAAGAACCATTCACAAGTGCAACACAGCTATGAAAACTGATTGAAAAACCCCTTGGTAGTGGTGCAGCAGCATGAAATTCATTAATTACTATAGAAATCTACCTTGCTGGATGGCTATGGAGTTGGGAAACACATCAGTGCAGACTGACTGAACCACAGCGACAGACTTTTTGACCTCAAAGTATTAAGCAAAAAATGTTTTAAAAAATGGATTTGTTCTATCCTACCATTTTTACTAACAGAAGCTGCAATAAAAATCTTCCCTAACCATTCAACACCTTCCCTTCCTTCCCCCTCCCCCCATAACCTAAATGAATAATTCATACAATTTTAATTTCCATCTAAGGTAAGTCACTGGAGACTGACTAATGATAGAAAATTATGAAATGTTACCTAAGAATGAGCAGTCTTATAACCAACTGCCCTTGAAAAAGTTTAAGAGTGAAAGTTTTAAAGATGCTTTTTTTAAAAAAAAAGCTCCAAAATATATGCAATAGTCATCTCAAAAGATATATAAACATTTCTTGGTTCATTTTATTAACTTTAATATAACTGATTCCAGCCATGCTAAACATTGTCCCTTTAAAAAAATTGCTTACACTTTCACATTAAATACTGTTGAAGGTGTCACAGAAATCAGGGGTTCAGCCTTTAAATACATCATCAGCCATTACAATTTTTGTGGGTGGAACAGAACTATAAAACTTTTATGTAATTCATTTTATTAGTATCACAGCAAAGCAAGCAAAAGCTTATGCAGAAAGATTAATGACTTCCCAGCATCCATTCATTAGCTCAGCTCACTAAATAATATTTTTAATAAAAAAACTTAACTTCTGATCAGCTTAACAGCGCTCCCCCTAACCATTGTGTAGAAAACAAAAAATGATAAACACAGAATTAACTTGATTTTCTTTTCTAGAATAAAATGATAGTAGATTGCACAAGTTAGAAGAATCATATTTCATATTTATAACTAAGATTTCTTTTTGAAACCTCAACCAGTAATTTTCAGATCCAACCCCTTCAGCTAAGGGTCAGCATGCCTAGTTTTTGAAGTGTCACATTATTTAACCCAATGCTTTTCTGAGCTCTCTGGAAAACCTAACAATTTTACAAATGCAATTTTTCATATAATATCTTGTTTGTAAGCTGTGGACTTGAATTCTGATAACTGCTTGCATTTTGAAATTTTCCATCTAAGACTTGGAGAGCATAAGGGAGCAGAACAGATAAAGGCATCCAGAAATACTGTTCATAAAAATTCTGGAGAGGTGGACAGAATCATTAACTGCAGCTTTTTTAAAGCAACAGGACACTTATTTGATGCAACTCAATACACTTCATTAAAAATAACTTTTTGAGAAAGATTAAGACCATCATAAATGTATCCCAAGGGAAAATATTTAGTCATAAATCTTCACAGCAAAATTAATAATATGGTATAGGATGTAGTTTAGTTCATGTCACATTAACAAGAGCTCACAGAACAGTATTCTTTCATTTAGGACTACAAAATAAACTGAGAATTTATCATTTATGCTGTATATGCAAATTCCATTAAAATATGTATTATCACTTAACTTCAACTGTTATACGTAACCCAGCTCTCTTCTCTGAACATATTTTAGATCATATCAATGCATGTGGAAGTAAATAAAATTTTGCACATTTTACACATTTCTTTGGCTTTTGTAGAATATTTTAATATACCCAATGTATTTTAAAAGTGAATTAAGTCACAAAGGACAACTATATGTTCAGATTTTCCCAGCCAAAGCCTCTTTTTGGGTCTCTTTTCTCTAGCCAAGGGGGATTATATAACCAATAGGAAATGTCCTAGGTTTTTGCAGAGCAGACAATCTGCAGCTCAGAAAGACCCCCGATTGAGCCGCTTCCCAACTGATCCCTAACCTGCAGTTAACTGGTCTATTTCCCTGCAAGCCACAGGTGCTGGATCCCACCCACCCAGGTCCTGGCTCTCAGCCCTGGGCAAGAGGTTCCACAGGGAGGCACTGACTAATGGCTGTCGCTGCATCCTGAGCTTGGGCCAGCTGCTCTGCCACGGTGACAGACAGCGACACTGCCCCCACCTCCACTGAGTACCCCTGCAGCAGATACCCCCCCACCTCTTCCTCCCAGGTCCCTCCTTTGGCAGTGTCCTCTTTTGGGAACCTGAAATATGGTAACCCTAAGTTTAGGCTTTAGCCCACCATTTTGTTACATGGGCATTTCAGAACAAACTATGTAAGGCTCAAGCATATAGTTTGTACTTAGACAAGATGGAATTGAGTTTCAGTTCTAACTATTCCCTTACTTACTTGAATATAGCTATAGGCCTGACTTGACATAGATAACTTGCATCATTTCTTAATGGGCATGATTAGGAAAGTGAATGGAAGGTTAGACTGTAAACAGAGGCTTAACAAGCATTACGTTAAAGTCATGATGTCTATGCTAGTTAAGATAAGCCAGAACACCTCAATGCTAGGGACAATGGACAAGATAAATACGGAATGTAAAGATCAGGTTCTATATGAGCAGCACATGGGAAGAGCAGGCTGTACAGGGATAGATTCCTGAAAACTAATCAAGCCAATTCAGTAAATGTATATAAAGGAAGCGTTTTTTTCTGTGTAACTTTGGATATGTGGTATGTCCTATGCCCAGCCCCTACGCTTGAGTCTGATCTACTCAGCGTAGCTTTCCTGTATGCCAAATAAAGGAACCTGAGTGATGAAATGTGGAGTTGAACTGAGTTTCTGGATCCCGGAGAACCAGATGAAGTGTTCTCCCAGAACTGGAGAAGGTGTTCTGGATAAGCTGGTCTTGGAGGGAATCCCAAAAATAAACTTATTTTAATTTTTAAAACACACTAAAGTAAAATTAAAACTCACTAAACTTGTATTAGAACCTCCAAGACCGAAGTCCCTCATGTGTTAGGTAACCATTAACAGTTTCATTGCACTGAAATATAAGTTTTATCATAGATTTTCAGAGTGGGATTTCACAATTGCTCAGCATTGACTTAACACTGCTCCTATTGATGTCAATGGGATTTTAGGATATATCTACACCTCAAATTAAGGTCTAAAACTGTCGCACAGTTAGGAATACTCACACTAGCTGTAATCAGGCTAGTGCATAACAACAGTAGTGGAGATGTGATGGCTTCACTGTTGGCTATGTCCCATAAGAAGCCAACTGGGGACTCTGGATATGTTTTCAGGTTGCTTCCACTATTTTCCTTGGAAAACGCCCTTACATTCTTAATATGTCTTATTGTTGAGAAATGTTCATGACACTCAACCAGACCTCACCCTCCCTTCATTTTATCTTGTTTCTTTGGGTTATACCCTACTCTAAGTAATTATTGCCCGTTCTGGGTGCTTGCAGTTCTCTAATATTTCTAGACCACTTATGTACCTCACTCCGCAATTTACTTGCAGTTGAAGAAGCCACCTACACTTAATTTTGTTAGTTTCATTTTGAATTATGTATCAATGCTGTCCAAGCTACAACACTATTTATACATTTTTAAAACTGCCATGTCAATTCATAATTCATTTAAAATAAAGCACATTAAATTTTAGCCTGGATATGACAAATTAAAACTCTGAGATATGAGTTTCATAATAGAATTTTTTTACAAAACATAAGCATAGCAAAGTTAACAGGCATCATTAACAAAATGTGTATGGTATTTTCAACATTAAAATTATATCAAAGAATTAATTATATGAATATACCATATTTCTATATTAAAATGAGATCTCAGTTCAAGGTTTCTGAATTAGATAAGAACTGAAGCTGATTGAACACCACTAAATACCTGTCTCTCTATAGCAGTTACCTTCACTATCAACAAATCCACATATGCCAAAATAGACTTTGGAAACATGCATTACACAATTTAACAGATTAACCCTTGAAAAATGGAATCAGGTTTGTTGAATTTGGCAAAAAATAGAAGACGTTGTGTGGAGTAATCTTTAATATATTTCATCATTACATAAGAAATACATATTCACAATTCCCTACTTTCATAAAATGCCCACTAAAAAAAAATTCCTTGAAAACAGATCATAACAGCCCTTAGGGTGTGATTATTATACAAAAAATTAGACTGAAAACTTTCTTTCAAATTAGACAAACATATTGGCATGCTATTTCCTAAATATGGTATGTAAACTAACCTAGAACAAAATATTTTTTATACATTTTACAAGCACTATTAATACAGTGCTTCTAATTAAAGGGGTAAAAAGCATGTATCTGAGAAATCAGTGAATCACAAAATTAATTTTAAATGTAAGGTATGAATAATTTATCATATGGTATTTCATAAGAGCACTCATTTGTATAATAGCTATATTAGTAAGGATTAACATATAAATATATATTTACATAACATATTAATCATGCCAGAATATCTTGTAATCAAGCCCATTACAAAATGCCTCAATTAATGCTTGTTAGAAAGACAAATGTTTATAAGGGGGTAATGGTACAACTTATTATAGTTAGTTTGCCAACTTTAGTGCACAAAATGCACAAATTGAAGCAAAACCATACAGAAGCCAACTACATAACTGCAGACACTTTTTATTTAATTATTTTATCCTAGGCATAATTACACATTTGTGCAAATGTTAATCTCCCAGTCACAAAATGGAGAAAGTCACTGAAAGGCTTTTCAAGTAGTGAAACTATATCACATGGCTGGCTGATTTTAGCTCATATTTAGAATGTCCATTAACGGTTTGGTTTGTTTTTTAATCCACCCACTGCCATAAAGCCCTGTCATATTAAGATTGATAATTGCACGGACATTTTCATAAGCCAATAAAATTAGCCCCTGAATCAGTCACTGGTTCTGTAAATCCAAAATAACGCAAGTCTTTTTTCCCTGAACCCCTTCATTCTGTGACGTACCATCAACATCATCTGCAGCTTCGCTCTCTTCTTCTTCTAGTATTTCAAAAGGAGTCATTACATCATAGAGAAATGAGAGGAAGCCATAAAACCAATCAGAACTTTCCTCTGCTAAAATATTAAGGACTTCCTCAAGGGAATCAATATTTTCATTACTGCCATCTTTGGTCAAGCCTACACAAGAATAGAGGAAAGAGAGAAAGAGAAAAAAAAGGAGAGCAGTTAGGTGGAAAAAGGAAACTGAAGAAGGAGGATCTATGAAAGACATATGTCAGACAGCAGTCTTTACAGGAATGCTAATTAGGAATAGAAGAGAGGTTACAAAAAGTGTCAACCTGCAAAGAAGTAAAGATTTGGACAATACATGCACCATATCATTGTTTCAGGCAACAAGGCAAATCTGGTTCCTCTTTCACACCTTCCTCCCTGTAAACAAACTGAATAATGTTCATATTCATCTGGTCTCTTGTGGCACTTAATATTAAAAGGCGGGAGCTGTCTCAGCGGGGAAAAAAAAAAAGTTACCTAACTTTCCTAACTGTTGTTCTTCGTGATGTGTTGCTCATTTCCATTCCATGTTAGGTGTATGCGCAGCCATGTGCGCACAGCTGCTGGAGATTTTTCCCCTCGTGGTATCCATAGGACAGGCCGTAGTGCCCCCTGGAGCCCTGTGCTCATGTGCCGGTATAAGAGGCATCAATGGCCCCGCACCCTCTCTTTTCCTTCTTGCGGCAACTCTGACACAGGGTCGGGGGTGTCATGGAATGGACATGAGCAACACATCTCAAAAAACAACAGATACGAAAGGTAGGTAACCATTTTTTTCTTTGAGTGCTTGCTCATGTTGATTCCATATTAGATGAGTCAGAAGCAGTATCCCTGGAGGTGGGCTCAGAGTTCACAGGCATGCTGATTGTAACACTGCTCTCTCAAAGTGCGCGTCATCCCAGGCCTGCTGGGTGATAGCATAGTGGGATGCAAAGGTATGAATAGATGACCATGTCACAGCTCTGCAGATGTCTGGGATCAGAACTTGTGCGAGGAAGACCGCTGACGAATCTTGAACTCTCACTGAATAGGCCGTCAAGATGGCTGGCAGCGGAACCTTTGCCTGCTCATAGCAAAACCTGATGCAGGAGGTTATCCAGGACGAGATTCTCTGGGATGACATCGGCAGACCTTTCATCCTGTCTGCCATGAAGAGCTGTTGACTTGTGAAAGGGTCTAGCCCTTTCAATGTAGAAGGCCAGGGCGTGCCTAATGCATGCAGACCATGTTCCTCATCCAAACCGTGGGGCTTCTGGAATAAGACAGGCAGAAAAAAAGCCTGGCTGTAGTGGAACTGTGATGCCACCTTTAGCAAGAAAGCCAAATAGAGGTGCAGCTGGACTTCGTATTTGAAGAATACTGGTAAAGGGGTTTGAAGTCAGGGCTCTGATTTCGGAGACCCTTCTAACCAACATGATTGCCACTAGGAGAGAATGTTCCAGGAGAGCAGCAGCGAACAAGAAGCCATTGACAGAACCAGATTTAGGTCCCACAGGGGACCAGGACGTGGACCTGTGGGTATAGTTTCGCTAAGCCCTTGAGGAACCACACTGTCATCTCATAGAGAATACTGACCTGCCCTGGACTGGAGGATGGAAGGTCAAAATGGTCACCAAGTGAACCCTGACCAAGGATAGAGCCAGACCATGGTGCTTCAGGTGGGGCAAGTAGTCCAAGATGGTCTATAGAGATGGACTATGTCGGGGCAAGACTCTGATCAGCAGCCCAATAGGTGAACTGCTTCCACTTGGCCAAGGAGGTCTTTCTGGTGGAGGGTTTTCTGCTACCTAGTAAAACCTTGTGGACCTGCTCCAATCAGGCTCCTTCCTCCCAGTTCAGCCACACAGCAGTCAGGCCGCCAGGTGCAGGGATGCAAGGTTCAGATGGAGTAAACAGCCTTGGTTCTGGAAGATCAAGTTTTTTCAGCATCATGAGCTCTAATCCAGCTGCTACCAAAAATTCCAGAAGTATGCCATACCAATGCCGGGTGCGATTTGGATTATCTTTGCCTTGTCTCTCTTGATCTTTAAAAGGCCCTTGTGAACCAACGGTATCGATGGAAAGGTGTACAAGTAGACCCCCCCCCAGATGATGGGAGCAGAAAGGCATTGGACAGGGAGCACTTGCTGAGCCCTCACATTGAGCAGAACTGCTAGCATTTCCTGTTCTGCCTGGTGGTGAACAGGTCCATTCGGGAATTCTACCAGTTCTGGAAGATGGTGCTGACTACCTCAGGGTGGAGAGACCACTCGTGGCTAGAGGAAAAGAACCTGCTAAGGGAATCCGCCAGCGTATTCCAGTCCCCTGGAAAGTGCACTGTTTGAGGTGAACATGTTAGACAAAGAAGTCCGACAACCGTAATGCCTCCTGGCACAGGGCTGAGGAACGAGCCCCTCCTTGTTTATTATAGAACATCAAGGCTATATTGTCCATCAGTATCTGCACCACCTTGTCCATGAGATAAGGAAGAAACACCTGGCAAGACAAGAAAATCTCCCTCAGTTCCCTGATATTCATGGTGAGGGAGAGTTCCTTCTGTGACCAGAGATCTTGGATACTGCAATTGCCAAGGTGGGCTCCCCACTCCAGGTCAGATGCATCTGAGACCAATGTCACTGATGGGCACAGAGTGGCAAAGGGACTCCCAGTCATTTCTGATCACGGATCTGCCCACCAAGTCAATGGTGTGAGAATGGCAGACGAGATTGTGAGGAATAATTCCAAGTGGTGTTTGCTGGAGGAGTTGAGGTCTGAAGTGCAGCCACGCGTAGTGTGCATGCTGCCATGTGCCCTAGCAGTCTCAAAACATACCCGAGGGGTTGTGAGCGGGTGGGATCTGACATGGGGAAACTGGACTTCTGGCAGGTAGGCTCTGGCCTGACTGGAGTCAAGCACTGCTCCTATAAAAATCTATCCTCTGTACTGGGATTAGAATGAATATCTGCTTATCAGTAGACCCATCCCTAGACAAGTGACGCATGTTGAACCTGAACTCGCAAAAGGTCCTTGATTAACCAGTTGTCAAGGTATGGATAGATCTGTATGCCTCGATGTCTCAAGTGAACTGCAAATACCGCCATACACTTCGTAAAAATCCTTGGGGTTGATGAAAGTCCGAAGACGAGTGCAGTGAATTGGTAGTGGCGCTGGCCCACCATGAATCAAAAGAACCTTCTGTGTCCATAGAAGATGGAGATATGGAAATAGGCATCTTTTGGAGTGAGGGCGGAGTACCAATCTCCCGAATCCAGGGATGAAATGATGGAGGACAGGGAGACCATGCAGAACTTCTTGACATGTTTGTTGAAGAGATACAGGTCACTTTAGGATGGGACCTGAGGTCTCCTTTGGCCTTTGGGATTAGAAAATATTGGGAGTAAAACCCCTTTCCCCTCAAGTCTTGAAGAACTACCTCTATGGCTCTCACATGCAAGAGAGTCTATCTCCTGGATGAGGAAATGCCCGTGAGGAGGTGTCTGAAGAGGGACAGGACTGGGAGATGAGAGGGAGGGAATGGATGAAAAACTGCAGAATGTATCCGAGTGTCAAGGTGGAGAGAACCCAGTGGTCTGAAGTTATTTGGAACCATGAAGTATGGAATAGAAATAAATAGTCAAAACCAAAAGGGCAGACGGTTGGATCCTGGGCTAAGTCCGGTATGCCACCCTCAGGCACGTCTTCAAAAAGGCCTGTTTAGGGCCAGCTGGGTAGGCCGAAGTGGAAGGTGCAGGCTGTCTTCATTTATAGCCCTTGCCTTTCTTCTTGAAGGGCTCGTGCCAAGGAGGTCCTGAGAACTTGTGAGGTGGTTGCGGCCGGAAGCCTTTTCTGGAGGCCAGGGGCACGTGTAGGCAAAAGATCGCAGCATGGCCCTTGAGTCTTTCAGCCCATACAGATTGGCATCTGTCAGCTCAGAGAACAGGGCATTGCCCTCGACAGGGAGGTCTTTGACTGCTGCACTTCTGGAGAAGAGAGCACTGCAGCCATGAGCTGTGCCGCATGGACACTGCCGAGGCCACTGATCTGGCCTCTGAGTCCACAATGGCCAGGAATTCTTGCCTCGAATCCTGAGGCAAGGAGTCTTTAAATTTCATCACGGAGTCCCAGATATTATATCTATATCTCCCTAGCAATGCCTGGTGGTTGTAGATCCCGAGCTGGAGGCTGGTGGTGGAATAAATTTTTCTTCCAAACAAGTCCAGCCTTCTTGTGTCCATATTTTTAGGTGTGGTGCTTGCCTGATCCAGTCTCTTCCACTTATTTACAGCAGACACCAGTAGAGACCCGGGCAGTGGATGAAAGTACATTTATTCTTAACCCTAGGTCAGGACATGATGCTTTTTCTCTGCCCTTTTCGATGTTGGAAGCAGAGATGACGGGGTCTGCCAGAGTGCTTTGACTAGTTTCAGCACCCCTTCATGGACTGGTAGCGCAACCTTAGAGGGGGTGCTGCAGCCAGAATACCCAAGAGGCTGTCTGTGGGCTCCTTCAGCTCCACTTCTGGTTCCAAATTCGAGATGACCTAAGGAGCTCATGGTGAGCCTGGAAGTTGTCCAATGGCTGGTCCTGCCCACCCACTCCCACCACCTCATCTGGGGATGATGAGGACAACGCTAATGCTATGGGAAGGGCTGGAACCTCCTCTGTAACTGGGGTAGCTGCCTCTGGAACCGTTGCTGGAGCCTCAGTACCGGCATTGGAGTCCGAGTCAGGCAACCGCAACTGCACAAGCGGCGCTGGGGCTCACTTCTAAGATGTGGATGACTGATGGGAGTGGGGCCCTAGCATCAGGCAGAACCCCCAGGGGTTCCAATATTTGCAGTGTGTTGGCTACTGCCCTGATGGCCAGGTGCCCACTGCAGGAACAGTCCCAAAACCCAGTGTATAGGCCAAATGGTGTCTCTGTGGCCAGGGGATGGATTCCCTTTCCAATTCCGAGGTGGACTCCTCCCTCAGAGACCATGGGCAGGGATGTCAGTGCTTCCCCCTGCCAGCTATGATGGGGGGAGACACCGGAGGGAAGGAGACTGGCATCATGACTCCAGAGACTGATACTGGGAAGGTGGGAATCAGTGCTGAGATGGAGAATACTGAGGAGTCTGGGATTGAGGAGCCAGCGACTGCCCACTGTGGAAGCCGCCTTCACTGACTCTGAGGTCAAAGGTTAGTCTTGCAATGGGGAGGGTCATCAGGTCCCTTGCCACCTGAAATGCCGCCAGTGTCAAAGGGGCTCTCAGGTGCAAGTCCCGACTGCTGCCTCACTGGGCTCGGAGCCCTGAGATGCTCCTGCATGCAGCTCAGAAGAGGACAAGTGGTGAGGCACGGGTCCTGGCTCTGGCTCCCGCCACTGCTTTCTTATCCTTCTTCAGTATGGGGGAGTGCCCTGGGACAATGTTCCATGATGGGACCACTATCTATACTAACTAATCTAACAACTAAGAACGAATAGGTAACTATATACATGAAACAGAGACCAAAAAACCACTAGGAACACTTGCAAGTGCAAGAGACTGTCATGGGCGGTAAGAAGGAACTGAGAGGGCATGGGGATGGCACTGTCCGTTATAGCGATGCAGGAGCGCAGGATTCCAGGGGGCACTACACCCAGCACTACAATCTCCAGCAGCCGTGCACATGGGCATGCACACACCTAACATGGAATTGACATGAGCAAGCACTCAAAGAAGAAACTAAGCATCCCTGCTTAGAATGATCAAATCCAACTTAAGGTAATCAAACTGTAGAGCTCACAATTATTAAATCTCTATGATAATATCTGAGAACAATATTTGGTTTAACAGCTGTGTATTTTAAACAAAAGTTTGTCACTAGTAAAGGGTAAATTTTGCTCGTAGTCAATATCCACTAGCCTGATCAAGTGCTGCTGGAGTTATTCTACCCATTCCAGCTTATATAGAGAGGTGGGTATCAAGAGTTTTGCTTGTTCTTGTTTTCTATCCTCCTTTCTATCTCAGTTTTCTATGGCACCATAGTGTACAGTAACTCCTCACTTAACGTTGTAGTTATGTTCCTGAAAAATGCTACTTTAAGCAAAACAATGTTAAGCAAATCCAATTTCCCCATAAGAATTAATGTAAATGAGGGGGTTAGGTTCCAGGGACTTTTTTTCACCAGGCAGAAGACAGACAGACAGAGAGAGACGGACAGAGAGACACAGTATAAGTTTTAAACAAACAATTTAATACTGGTACACAGTGATGATGATTGTGAAGTTTGGTTGAGGTGGAGTCAGAGGGTGGGATATTTCCCAGGGAATGCCTTACTGCTAAATGAACTAGCAACTGACTGAGCCCTCAAGGGTTAACTCTCACAACACTCGACAAGGCAGCAGGAAAGGAGGGGAGGGCAGACAGAGACACACACCCTGGGTGAGAGAGAAAAAAATGCGCATTTCCCCTTTAAGTACACTGCCTTGTTAATTAAATCAGCTTGCTGAGACCTGAGATCCACAGCTACTGCCTAGAAGCTCCCTCCGTCCGTCTTGTGTCCCCCCTACTCTATGGAAGACGGGGTAAGCGGGGTGCAGGAGCGGGGGAAGGGAGAGACACCTTGACATTAGCCCCCTTCTTCCCCCCTCTCCCCCATACAGCAAGCAGGAGTCTCTGGGAGCAGCTCCAAGGCAGAGAGCAGGAGCAGCACATGGCAGTGGGGGGAGGGACAGCTGCTTCACAGGGAACTTAGGGGAGTGGGGAGCTGATAGGGGGAGCTGATGGAGAACTGCCAGTCCACCCTAGTTCCACCCACCCACCAGCTAGCTGCAACGGGCTGCTCTTCCTGCAAGCAGTGGACAAAACAGGCGGCTGCCCAATGACTTTAGAAGGGAGCATTTCACGACTTTAAACAAGCGTGTTCCCTAATTGATCAGCAACTTAACACCGAAACGTTAACCAGGATGACTAAGTGAGGAGTTCCTGTATTTTTTTTTTGTACTTGCTTGACAATTCCCCCTGCTGGCATGCTGAGGATACAACACAAGACATGATCCGATCCACATGGCACAGAAGTAAGTGTAGATGTTTTTTTATTCTGTAGCTGAATTATGTCAAAAAAGTATATTTATTCATTTTAAAACAAAAACAGTATGAGCTGGGGCTGGCAGAGCAGTGGAGAGCTACTAAAGGAAATCAAAATTACAAGTGTACAGACTGTAAACTCTTTTGAGGTGAAGACTTACTATGTTTGCATAGTACCATGCACAGTAGGAGCTTGATCTAAGTAATACGTAAAATCATTGTTTGTATATAGAAACCACTGCTCTGGCTCTGTACTACTAGAAAGTAGCCAGCAATCAACATGTTCCAACAATATAGGAAGAATACAACAGATAACCAGGCAATTAGTGGTGAACTTGAAAAAGACTGCCAAAAGCACTTCTTTTTTTAGTCTTTAAAAAAAAAAAAAATCCCAAAACCAAGCTAATATACATTGCCTACATGAAAACCATCCTAGAGAAATCCTAAAAAGTGTCTGTCTTAGACCAAAAAGGGAATAGATTTTTAAAAGGGTGCATAATATAGCAAAGAAAAAATAGCAGGATTAAAAAAGCTATTATCTATTCTTGATTACTTTGTTTACTGCATGGTGGGGCAACTTAAAACATGATGCTTTCCACTAATTTGTGAAAACAAAAAGATTGTAACACACATGGAGAAATCCAATAAAGATTTAAATTAGCCACACGTTTATTTACACCAGCCCAAAATAATGCAGGAACCTTATATTTGCTTAAAGTTTCAAAAATAAGTTTTGAGGACCAAAATTCTGCCCTCATTTACACCAGTGCAACTCCAATGCTTCATGCAGTAGTTGTAGGCCATCTCCAATATGTCTTTTTTATGCATCTTCCAAAGATCCCCAAAAGCTTAAATCAATTCAGCCTGAAAATAAGGGCCTACAACTGATAGCATCAGAGAAGTATACACAGTTCAGGGACTGAACTTAAAAACCCAAATAACTGTTTTGTTTGGGCAGAGAGATAAAAGTTCTCTGCTCACCCACACACTACTGCTTCATATGTATGAAGGGTATTACTCAAACACCCAACCTTGCTCTCACTAAAGTCAATAACTTCAACAGGAAGAGGAATAGGGTCCAAAATCAATACAAACTAAATTTAAGGTTGATACGGCAATCTCATGTTCCAGTGTACATAAATATTGTAGCACACGGAATATTAAATCAACAACTTATCACACCCCTGCAATAAAAACCTACACTCCCCTTTTGAGCCTCTTGAAAGCACATTGGTGAGAAACACTTTTCACTATTTAGAAAATGTAAACTGTATTTATAATGAAATTAACTAAAACAAATTTTAAACCTCCTGCTAGCAGCTACAGTATTACTGGAAGTTGATGTTGGGGATTTTAAAGATCAGTGGTTTCTCTCCTGCTTTAAAGGCCAGTTAAAGAGCAGAAAAAAATATATGGTTTATTAGCATTAAATATTATGCAGTAAAGATCTTCTCATTATTTAATACTGTATTAAATTAGCATGGAAACAAACAAACAATCTCTTAATATTGTATTCCCACAGATATATGCACCACAAAAGATATCCTTTGACAAAAAGAAAAAAAAATTCTAATCAAAGTCACACAAGATACATAGTAAAATAGTCACAACAGGCAAGTGCTTGGATAGTTACACACAAGCAGATGAAGTAGTCTTATTAATATACATGTTTCTTCATTAGCTTCACAGATTTAATTTTAGACACCACGTTTCTCAGGGCAGGGTCATGTCTTACTTGTCTTTAGAGCACTATGCATCTATATGGTACTATACAGATAATAACCTTGTATAAATAGATAATAAACAGAACCAAGTCCCTTGGCTACTATCCATTTCTTTCCTAAAATGTAACTGCAATTAAAATCATACTGTGGACTCATCGCTTGACAAGTTTTACTTTTTAATTCCTAAAGTTTGTGTATTAATCTGCAACAGAACTTCTTAAAATCACCAATTATTTTTCCCCATCCTCCAGAACACATTGTTGTAACTGTAAAATTATATTTCAAAACTGGTATTTAGAGGGGGGGGAAGTAACTAATCTGTGACCTTTTATAACAAATTTAAAGGAGACTATGTTTTATGCACATGGGAATGTGAGTTTATTATAGAAACAGTGTCACATAACTGGCAGAATCCCCAATCATATCAAGTTCTGTAAAAGTGGAGATGTATCAAAGAGCAACACATGTATCTTGCTACCAGCACTGCAGCCAGAATGAGACTGGCATGAAAAGCAATAGTCAGAGTACTATCCTATTTATATACACCATGAGAAAATTCAGATTTGCAGAATGATTACGGGAAAAGAAATGTTAGAGTTTATCATAAGTTGACAGAAAACAAGATAAAATACAAGCATGCATACTGTTCAGTGACAGCTCCCAATCTGTAGCTCTACAGACACACAGAACCCTCATAGTTATAGGTTTGATTAGAATTCTTCTTGCTCTACCTGATCTTCAGCGGACTGAATGTAGCTCTGATCTCAGGAGTTCTCCTCCTATACAGAAGAGCTAAACAAATGGACTGAACAAAGATGCTTGCCTCTCTTTTCAGACAGAAATCAGGGAGGGTAGCATTAAACGGCCTTTCAGAGAGTATTAACAACGTCCTGATTCTATACTGGAAGTTTGCACTGAAGTGTGGCATCAACACATAACACAAGAAGTAGGGGTCACCAAATGAAATTAATAGGCAGCAGGTTTAAAAACAAAACAAAAGGAAGTATTTCTTCACACAACACACAGTCAACCTGTGGAACACTTTGCCAGAGAATGTTGTGAAGGCCAAGACTATAACTGGGTTCAAAAAAGAACTAGACAAATTCATGGAGGATAGGTCCATCAATGGCTATTAGCCACTGTGGGTAGGGATGGTGTCTCTAGCCTCTGTTTGCCAGAAGCTGGGAATGGGCAACATGGGATGGATCACTTGATGATTGCCTATTCTGTTCATTCCCTCTGAAGCACGTTGCATTAGCCACTGTCGCAAGACAGCATACTGAGGTAGATGGATCTTTGGTCTGACCCAGTATGGCTGTTCTTATGTAATATTTTGCAATGATGCACCATCAAGATGCAAACAGTTAAGGTAATTTCAGGACACTGAATTGAAATTTTTCAGTTACTCTTTCCAATTCCATTTGATGACAATGTATTTCACCAGCTTTGTACACTGAGTCACTATTTTTCAACGTTTTCTAATGAACAAGAATACTAATTATTTTCTCTTTAGTTTCAACAGTGAAGTGAGTTTGATATCAATATATTGCTCCTTATTTCCCTCTATTCAGGCTCCCTATTTACTTTTTTTAAAAGACTGTAACAATCAATGTTGTTATAATAGAGTGGAAGGGAATTGTGGGAGAGATTCAGAAAGATTTAGTTTGGACATCAGTCCAAACAGTATATGTATTGTTTTTATTGGTAACATTTATATATGTCCCCAGAACTCTGAATGGGTTAATTTGAACAAAAGAAAAAACTAAAGTCAAAACCCAACCTGGAACTTATTTTCAGCTACATATGAAATAACTGTGCAAGTCTTGATCCAAGTTTGAGACATGGTGGTCCAGAGGTCTTAATGAATCTGATGTAGTGCATTGACATGAGTAGTATCTGAAGTTTATGTTTTAGAAATATCTCCCCTAAAATTCCAGGTGAGTACAAGAAAAGATATTCTCTAGCCACAAATGGAATAATGTTGGTGTGCTCCAGAGGAAGCCTAGACTAGGCTTTTTCTATATCAAAGGGATAGTCAATGTTATGCAAGATCTTTGAAGGGCAAAGGAAGTAAACAGTGATCTTTGGAGCTTTCATGACCCCTCTGAGGGACAACAGAAAATAAATGCCAAATGCTCATACTTTTAATGTATTGAAAGCAGTTACATAATATTTAGTTATTTCTGCTACAACCTGATTTATAATGGACCTGACATATGTTTGAAGAATGCTGTAATACTGTGAGCATTTGAAGTACTGGGACATCTTACATAAGATAATCAATTAAAAAAATTCTCGGTATAGGGATAAGTGAATACTTTGAGGCCTGAGGATCTTAAAGTCAAGCAATGCGAGGTACTAAATAATTCTACCTACTTTGTAAAGGTATTAGGAGGAAAAAGGAGTTCCTATAATTTTCATGAAAAGAATTCTATTCTTAGGGTATTTCTCTATTTCCCGACTTAATCACTTAATGTCATAAACTAAGACAAAGCCATATGAAATACTGAAATCTATATAACATAGCCTTCAGACTGTAATCCAAAAAGTTGTGTGTGTACTTGCCTAGCAAAACTTTGGCATCTTCCACATCAAAATCTCCATCTCCATCAGCATCATATATCCCAAGCTTGCCTAAAATGCAAAAAAAGGAGGGATAAGGATGAAGGACTTGAGTAAAATGCTTCCAAAAGTAATATGTTCAACATGTGTTCATTATATACAGATGGTTGTAAATATAAAAATATTAATATTAATGATTTAAGCCTCTCTCTACCTAACTCAATTTTAGGTCATGCGGAAAACAGCAAAACCATACTGAGTACAACATATTCTCTAAATATGATTCTTACTGGAGTATAAGTCGATATCTATTTCAATGCATAATTTCTTTAGTCTGTCACACACAATAGCAAGTATATAATTCAATTAGAAATTGTGCACTTTATCTGAATGTACTAAATTCAAAGCTAGCCATATAACAACGAGCAATCTGAAAGGGTATAATCAACCAAATTTATGCAATCATATAATCACCATTTATTTTTTCTTTCTTCATACTGACTGCTATTCTAGACACTTCCCATATATAAAAATGTTATTGGACAGTTAAAATTATGGTAGACTGGTTTCAGTATTGGGTTAATAGAACAGACGCAGCCCATATCCCACAAAAAGTGGGAAAGAATTCACAAACATTTCACCAATGGCTACATAAGTTTACTATAGCTAAGAAATTATTCATCATCCAGGGCTTATCACCATCACTAGTCATGAGCCCTGGTATACATGGATAAGCAAAAGCAACGTCATAAATGGTAGCTGCCTTAATCAGTAAAATCTAGTAAGTATTTTTAATACATGATCAAAACATTAGAGGTCTTGCTTTTATTTCAGCCACAGTAGCTCTAGCAGCCATAGAGTTAACACTCAGGGGAACGTAGTATCTTTTAGAAAATAAAGTATTATCTAAAACTATGTCAGCTAAAAATAGATGTTTCCTGGGATCAACAAATGAATTAGTAGGTCATTTAATACTTAATTAATTTTTGATACATCTCAATATCATGGCAAAACTCAAGCCTGACTCACAATGCTGTAAGATCATGGGGAGGAGTTGTAAAATTTAGAGGTTCTTACAGCTTATCAGTTTATCATGAGCATGCCATTGCTTTTTTCCTTGAGGAAAGAACTATCACCAACCACTAAAACTGTGGCAAAATTTCTACAAAAAACAAAACAAAATGTTAACTACTATTTTCCTGTTCTTCACAAAAAAAATAATCCTACAGAAAATATTTAAATAAAACTAAAATATAGTTTAGAAAATAAGACAGTTTGGTGGAAGCTGGATTCCAGGAACAGGTCCAGAGTAGACTAAGTAAGCCATCACTATTCTGTTGCAACAATGAAATCAAAATTATTGCTGTTGATTTTCAGGTTAAAGTACATAGTTAGAAATTCTGTAACATTCAGCTAGTAAAGAATTGCATTTTCTCCAAGAATAGGAAGAAAAGTTAGAAATAATAGAATGCTGGAGTTTTTCATTTGAATGATGACTGAAGGAAAGAAACAATTTTTATACGTTAAAATAAAGAGTAAAGCAGAATATGATTAGCATAAGATTTTAATCCCAGGGAGAGTAAAGGAAGTTTGTTTCCCAATAGCCTACCTTGAAGTACCTCTGACAAGTTATAACGGAAGTCCTTTGCTTTGGCTGCATGCATGGTAAAAATACAAAAACCATTATTTGCATCATCAGACCCTGATCAGGTTTTAAATCAGAGTTCAAGTATAATATTCTCCTAGATTCACCTGCATCAAAGATCAAGGACAAACTAACAACGCATCTGCATGTGTAATGTCAGGTGAACACTGGACAGATTTCTTAGCGCCTAACAAATACGAAGTTTTTTTTTTTTAAACGCTATTGGAACTATGAATTTTAAACATTATACACAAAGCACAGTATGCATCCTATCATACCAGGAGTCCACTGACATTTATCTTGGAAAAAATAATACACTTGCAAATATATGTGCAATAGTTAATTTACAAATTGGTGATGTACTCCCATCTATCTGAAGGCAAGATTAAATCTTCAGTCTTTCTTCCTGAAATCGGAAAATGCTTCTATTCAATGAATGAAGATACACGTCGCACATTTTCTGACGTACTAAATTATACATATTAAGACATGAAAGTTCTTACCTAGAACTTCTTCATAATCTACAAGTTCAAACCAAACAACTGCTACTGATGTCCAAACTCCCAGCAGTGCTATTACCATAAACCAGGTGAAAAATGAGCTTCCAGAGAGGCCTTCTTTCTTCCCATTCTTGTTTCCTCCATGCTTTGTCTCTGTTAAAGAAAGATGTGTAAACATGGAAACTGGATTACTATTAGAAGGCATAATATTTTATTATAAAAGTATGCATGTTTTTACACACTCTGCAAGTAAAAGTATTCTAGAATAATGTTTCAATAGTACAAAGTGCTCAATAACCTTTGTAAGGCTGTTTACACTACAAGCACTACAGTAGCACAGCTGCAGCTATGCCACTATAGAATTACAGTGTAGACATTTGCTACAGCAACAGAAAGGGTTTTTTCCCCCAATACTGTAGTAAATCCACCCCGTAGAAAGGCAGTAGCTAGGTTGACAAAAAAATTCATCTGTCGACCTCGCAGTTCTCTGGGCTCAGTACCAGGGCTTAAGTGGTCTTAACCCCAAAAGTGACAGATAGTTTAACATAAATTTTAGACCAGGTTTAAGTTACTTTCACTACTATTATCTCCTTTATTAGTAGTAATTGTAATAGACATCCAGGGTTTGCATACGCAGGCAAAAAGTGTGTTTTTTAAATGAGTGAAGCTAACGTGATTGAACATGCACCTACTTAATGCCAGCAAATACACAGTTTAACTCCTTTTAGATGGTTTAAATTGGTTGTATTGTTTCCTAGGCTCCCACCAAAGTGACAATATGACCAGATCAAAAGATCTAAGGGGTGTTAAATCAGATCTACAATGGTTTAAAGGGGATTTTCAATCTAGTTAAGATAAATTGACTGAGGTAACATTTTAAAAAACACACCATTGTCACGTGTGTAGACAGAGCTCAAATGCTAGAACACATTACAGGTTTTGATCTGGAACTCAGACACCTTGTTGCTCCCATCTCTACTACTCAAAAAGGATGAGGAAAATGATGGATTTTATCCATTTGCCAAAAGTTTCTAAAGCCTTCATATTAAAAACAGAGTTAGTGTATTATGTACCCAACTCAAAGGGCTAAACTGTAAAATTACAATCTGGTACGAGCTTTCCTTTATTAAGGGCAGAGAAAGAAATGTGACTCAGAGCATCAAAATTTCTCCCCTGCTTCCCCCTTGCTCTAGGGAAAAGATTACTTCAAACATGTTCATACAGCAGTTTACTCCCTGCTGTGTACCTAGCCAACAATTCTTGTTGGCAAATGATGGCAGACCCAGTGCTATTCCTACTCCCCACCCACTTGCTCACAGAAGTATCAGACAGGTAGTCCCTGCTCTCCAGTCTTAATCTTGCAGACACTCAATCTAAGCAAGAGAACAACCTACTCCTTGCACTGCTGAGTTAAGACTTGGTTAATGCAGGTTTAAAGAGTAATTACAGACCTTAATGTATCCAGAGCACAAATCTTTGGGAACTGTTCCCTGAAAACAAACTGAAGACAGTATTTCAGCTAACATGCTAAACAGAAGTAATTTAGGCATAAATTAATGGAAAGAGTAGGTCACTTCCATGAAGGAAGGTAGAGCCTCCTAAAATTGAATATGCCTTAACAGATTTAAACCCTTTTGGGAGGCCTCATAAAAAGTGCCACTCTGCAACCCAAGATCCTACTTTGAATCAATCAGCCCGTTCAAGGACTCAATTTCTACCGAAAATGGTTAAAAGTCAAGCATTCGGGGGTGGGGAATCAACCTGGATAAAAGTACTGAGGAGGAACTCCAATACTGACTAACCAAAGTTCAATTTTTCTGTGGAAGAGAAAGCACAGCTAGCAGACTTCTCAGAACAACTCCAGAAAAATGACTATTTGAAGCTAGACATGTAAAAGGTTAAAACGGTTAACCGGTAAGCAATAGCTTACCATTAACTGACCTTAAATCGCTAACCTCTGCCCCGGCCGCACCAGGGACCTTGGTTAACAGTTAACTGGTTAAACGATATAATTTTAACCATTTAACTGGTTAACTTTATTAACTGATAGTTACATCCCTATTTGATGCAACATCCATTAACAGCTCTCATTCACCTGAACTATGGTCCTAAAAGCACAGAATTCATCAATGCTCTTGATGTATTTGGAGAATATCTTAAACCTTCAAGGTGTTTCTTGGAGACATTAAAGTTACAATGAAAAAAAATCCAGCTAAAAATAAGAGCTCATAATTTTTTTTAAAAGTAAAAATACCAAAAAAGATTAACATTTTTACAAGAACACATACGTTATAAACAAATAAAATGAATAAGAACAGAATAATCAATTTTTTTTCCTGGGTTTTCCCACAGGTGAAGGGAGTCGGCCAATATGATTAATTAGAAGGAAAAGGAATTAGTGATTATTTAGATGTGTAATGTGCATGCACTTCAAGCCCACTCGGGAAAAGTAAAAACTTTACAAAAGGGTATTATAATCAAACAATACAGCAGCTAAGTTACTGTAATGGCTCAACTTTTCAAAGGTTGCCAGACAATGGAGTTAACCCAAATAGTTTAGGCCAAATCTTTGCCAAATTAAAAAGATATGTTATGCATTTTTCAAATACAAAGAATATTTAAGCATCATTAATATACTGTGATTAAGATTTGTGTTTAATATCAGTATTATCATATTAAGTCTAATCAAAAATTTGTTTGCCATCTCTAGTAGGATTAATTAGGCAAAACTAGATCTAAATGATCACAAGTTATATCTCACACTAAAAGGTAGTAGCCCTAGATAAGGGTAGAGGAAGTAGAGATAGTGGTGGCCTCTTTAGCTGGCTTACATGACAGAGGGACAGGGGAGGGAGGGGAAGTCAGTGCAGAAGGGCTTCCAGTCCCTCCTTGTTGTCAGGATCAGACATACTAAGCTAACCCTTCACCATATTCATGGTGTTAGATGCAGAGTAAAGACAGTCCCAAAAATAGCTGCCTTAGCTCAGTTGTTACTGATGCAATATTTATAGTGGGAAAAAAAATCTATTTAATATTGATCCTAGAAGCACAGATAAGAAAAAATTAAGTATAGAATTCTGTTTCTTTGACATTCTAACCATAAAACATTCCCCTAGTATGGTGTTTCCAATAATCTTTAGAAAAAGATTAAGACAGTTTAACCTCATGCTTGGACACGTGAGTATAGTTCAATACACTAGTGATTACTGGTTAAATTCACAAGGGAAGGTTACAGGCAAAGATAAACGATGTGTTGTAATATATTCAGCAAATATTACAAATCACATAAAAAATGCCCTGGCTAAGAAGTTACTGAATGTTTACAGAGAGCATAGATAAATATGCCATTTTATAAGCACATCCAACTCTTACAAGTACATAAATCACAATTATGTTTCATAAGAACAGTTTATATTAAATGGGTGTTTTAAAAGAAGTCTGTGACAAAGATCTTATATTGTATCATTAAAGAAAACTATTTGTATTTGCATAAGCAAATATAGCATGATTCTATTTTACATGTCTATACTCTTTTCTTGCGTGGCATTTTCTTTACCACTATTTGTCTCTGGAAAAAGGACTGTGCACCACAGAGCAACAAGACAGGACATCTAAATAATACAGTTTTTTTAAATTAAATAAGTAACCTAATATTACTGCTGCACACTTCCACTTCTAAAAAAGTTTTATCCAAGTCTCGCAGAATCAGATCCTACAACACAAACATCTGTTACAAGTGTAGCTTCAATTTGCAAGCTTTGACTCCCAACCTTTAAGTGCTTTGAACAATTTTGCTATACAGAACTGTTTGTTTTTGTTTGATATCTGCTCTAACTTGCAACAATTTTTTTTTTAAAGCAAATGTTAAATTCGTCACCATAAGATTCATTCATCATTTGCAGAGGCAAACATACATACACAGAGTAAGAGCTAAAAGCTAACTAACCATTAAGGAATACTAACTCTGGATTTGAACTCATTCCAGGGCCTTAATTTAACTTTGAAGTCCTTTCTCTGCACATATCAGCTATGTAGAAAGTAGGTCAGTTTCCATATCTGGTAAGCCTTTGCTTACCCTGCCATATGTCTTTATACAGATACCATAAGTGTCTTGAACTGCATAATACTCTTCAATAACAAATATTAAGCTACTGGTTATGACTGGTTTCTATGAATAAAGAGGTTATGTGGGAACGAATTTGTTCATTTACCTATGGTTCTTAATATGTTTGGAAATTTGCTCTACCTCAAATAAATAAGTAAATAAAAAACAAACAAACAGCATGTTCAAGTGAAACCTTCCCATTTCAATAGGAATACTCAACATATTTTTTTAGCATAGTATGATTGACCACCTGCCATAAAACCTAGGAGAAAAGATCTCTACTTCAGAATTCATTTAAAATAGGAAAAATAAAACAGTTTGTGATGCAGAGCAAAATAGTAAACTGAATCCGAAGCACCCACATACTACAATAAGCCGGTTATTCTGTTGAACACAAAAAACAGACACAGCCAAAGGACAATTATGCATTTTTTTTGGTTCGTTTCTGCCAAAGGTTAGAATTATACCTGAATCTTCAGCCATGGCGTTAGTGTCCCTTATCCATGGATAAAATAAAGTATATTGGAGTCCAAAATCAACATCCAAGAGGAATAAGGAACAAGTTACCCTCAATCTAGTCTTGTAACAGTGGCGCACACACACAAAAAAAGTAGTTTAATAAAGCTAACTCAGCTAGAATCTGAAACTGGACCTGACTGCAAACTCTTCTCCAAAGCTATTTTTAGAGCAATCATCTTCACAAGCTACAGGCTTTTAAGCACTCATAAGGAAATCCAGTGCTGGCAACAATCAAATTTACTCCCTCTTAACAAAGCATTTTGGATAGTTGGTCCTTTCTCCTCCCTTAATCCCTGAACACCAAACATACCAGGCAAATGAAACAGAACAAATTGTGCTGCTGTATTTTTTGTAATAAGTCATGCCTCAATGCCCGACTTGTAAGGGCATTAGATCCAGCAGTATAAACTAAAACAAAAGTCTGGACCCAGAGTTTGTCTGTGTAGCATTTTTCAAGCTAGCCTTCACCCAAGAAACTTGCTTTGTGTTGGCACATACATTTTTTCCTAACATCCTGAGTAAATAGTTTACTTGAAATTTGTTGCTATCCACATTAAGGATAAAACACAGCTAAAAAACTACAAATGAAAAATCTCTTAAACATGACTAAGAACCTCCAGGAATTCATATTTATTCTCTGAGTATTTCAACTGCACCTCAACTTTGCCTCTAGCATTCTTAAATTGGGTCAGGGCTATTGGCCATTTTGCATTAGCAAAAAAAGAATGAAGATTAACTTCAGTCCCAAAATGACTTCTCAAACTCAGCAGCATAAATACACACACACAGGTTTTTTTTTTTAAAACTTATTAAATGAGCATTTTCCTACAAAGCCCATGTTGATTTTACCAAGGGTAACCACATCATATCTCTCTAGAACAGGGCTCTCAAACACACGGCCCACGGGGCTATTTCCTGCGGCCCACCAAGCAGCCCGCGCCACTCCCTGAAGCGGCTGGTATCACGTCCCTGCGGCAGGAGAGGGGGGGGAACCGCGGCCAATGGGAGCTTCGGGGGAGGTACCTGGAGGCGCGTCAAGCAGCATGCAGAGCCCTGCGTCCCCCTCCCCCAGGGACATGGTTCCAGCTACTTCCCAGAGGTGCCCTGGCTGGCTGGCTGCCAGCCCCAGTGTGTACCGCTGCCACCCCAGAGCCTGAAGCCCTCCTACACCCCGCCCCGCAACCCCGTGCCCCGAGCCCCCTGCTGCATCCCACACCCCTTCTGCACCCCAACTCCCTGCCCTGAGCCCCCTGCCTGCACCTCAATCCCCTGCTGCACCCCACACCCCAACCCCATGACCTGAGCCCCCTGCCTGCACCTCAACCCCCTGCCCTCAGCCCCGTCCTGCACCCCAGACCCGTGCCCTGAGCCCCCTGCTGTATTCCCACACCTCTTTTGCACCCCAATCCCCTGCCCTGAGCCCCCCGCCTGAACTCGAAACCCAACCCCCTGGTGCACCCAAACTCCCTGCCCTGAGCCCACGGCCTGAACCTCAACGCCCTGCTGCACCCCAACCCCCTGCCTTGAGCCCCCTGCCACATCCCACATCCCTCCTCAGCCCAACTCTCTACCCTGATCCCCCTGCTGCACCCCACACCCCAACCCCTTGCCCTGAGCCCCCTGCTGCACCTCAACTCCCTGCCCTGAGCCCCCGCCACACCCCTCATGCACATTCTGGGGGCAGGGGGGGACGGAGTTGGGGTGGGAATGGGGGCAAGGAAGGGGTGGGAAGAGGCGGGGCCTCATGGAAGGGGTGGAGCGGGGGCAGGGCTGGGGGCAGCGAGGGGGGGGGGATGTGTCAGTGATGCAGCCCTCGGGCCAATGAACTAGCCCTCATGTGGCCCTCATGGTCATTTGAGTGTGAGACTCCTGCTCTAGAAGCATAACATTTCTAAAATAATGTGGCACAATCAAATATAGAGGCATCCTTCACCTCCTTTTCGGTTCTGAAAACCTGCACATGACTGTTACCATTTAAAACTAAACCGATTCAGTGGTGACCAACATCCACAGTGATGCTCTGATAGAAAAATTAGATAACTGTGACAATGCTACATTCCACATATTTAACCCTTAATGCCCTTCATCCTCAAAAGCTCTCTTTAGGTCACAATGCCTTCCCTATTCTGAGAACAACAACAGTACTATACTATAGACAGGGATATGGCCATTTATTTTTTAAAATCACCAAATATGGCAACAAGCTCTTGATTTGTAAACTCCTTGTGGGAGGAAATCTAATACAAAAGCTTTGTTGGGTGAATGGGGGCTCCCAGTCCAAGGTTTTGCTGGTGGCCGCTCTGACCATTTTTCCTAAAATACTTAATTAACTTTAGGAAAAACAAATAAATATGTTAATATACAGGTCCAAATCAGTGTAATTTATTTATGTATGGTTTTTTGCCGACTCAATAATAAAAATAACATACAGTTGTCTGCATTCTTTACTGAATCTAAACAGAATGGAAACACAAATGCAGTGCTTTGCATGTTCTTATCTGTTTTTTGCTTGCTTTTTTTTTTTTAATAGTGACTTGCTAGCTAGTGAGTCTGTTTCCATTAAAAGTGATATTTGTATGTTAATATCACTTTTCATAGCAGCAGTCTTGCTAGCTTGGAGGCAGTGAAAAGTGATATTAACAAACATGTGAAAAGTGATATTTGTAACAGACTTATTTAGCCCTGGTAAGCTGGAGGACAAATTTAAGCCTTGGATTGGGAGGTGGGTAGGGAAGCAGAGTGGGCCAGGGGAGGCAGCAGGGGCCAGAGGCGATGAGGTGGTGACCCTGGACAGGGTCAGAGCCCAAAACCCTGCAGCCATAGGATGGAGCCTGTTGCTGCACGGCCAGAGAACAGAGCCCGCCACCCCAGAGCTGAAGCCAGAAACCTGAACCTCACCACTCCTGGGAAGGTGGGAAACTCTCACAGGTGTTTGGCATTTGTGGCTCTGCTGCTTCCCCCCCCCCCCCCGCACCCCTCAATCACTGCCCAAGAGGCTGTGGCCACATTTCAGAAACACTGAATCATAGTGTATGTTTATAGTTGTCAAAACAGCATTTTCAGGTATCCGTGTGTGATAGACTATACATAGTAATTACCTTAACTGGCCCCCATTATATGGCCACTGTCTCCACCACTTATTCTGTCTCTTTTCCCGATTATTTGAATTCCCTTCCTATTTTGAATCACAAGTTGTATTCAGTGAGCACTGCCAAGTCAGAGTAGATGCAAAGATTTTAAAATGTGTGTTTGGTTACGCCTTCTTAAAAAAAGGGGGGGGGGCGCTTTGAAGAAATTTATAGTTGGTGGATGACCTGATTTTTAAAATTAGCTGATTATGGTTTCTCTACACGTATTTAAAAACCTTTTCCTGAATTACTATGATCATTTAACAAGCAGCATCTCCCACTAACACCTTATTTTCCTCTCTAGTGTTGTGAATTATTTGCAATTGTATTTTGGGGGATTATGGTTTCTTATCAACAAAAGTAGAGTAAATATATTTATATCCTGCCAGGCAGTAATACTGTATTTGCAAAGATGCCTACAGTAAAAACCAGGTTATCCAGAACTTTACCAACCAGAAAGCACTAGTAACTGGCTTTTCTCTCCCATGCCCCACACCCCCTTCTGCCTCCCAACCCCCAGCCTCCTCCTGCACCCAAACTCCCTCCCTCTTCGTTAACCGGAATTTTTGACTTACTAGCACCCCCCTAGTCTCCCAACATGCTGGATAACAAAGCTTTTACTGTAGGTTTCCTCCCACAAAGAGTTTACAAATCAAGAGCTTACAAATTAGATAAGAAAAGGATTGGTATAGGAGGGAGAAAGTGAGAAGAGAAGGGAGAGTAAAGGAACTTAGAACACGTAAGTTAAGGAAAAGGATTAAGATAACAGGAACTGACATACTGGATCACAACAGTGTTTGATGCAGTCCATAATCCAGTCTCTGACCATAACTAGCACCTGCTTCAGAAAAAGGTGTGGAAACCTGCAGTAAGAAGTTATGGAATAGCTTCTTAACTTCATCAGTTAGGGTGAAGCCTGAACATTTCTCTCTCTTCCAAAACTTGTTTTTTAAAGGCTTACTGTTAAAAGCGGGGTGTTGGAAGATAAAAATAGACATTGGAAACAATGCAAGAAAAGATACATCACGATCTACTACAGACACAGAAAAAGGAGTAAAACCTGAAAGGAAAAGACACCACGAAAACATGGATGACGTGGTAATTTATATTTTTAATGCATAAAATTAAAAGGACAATATGTTAGGATTAAGTGCAGCACTTGTGTTCACTGTGTACAAATACACAACTTTTATTCCTTTTAATGCCTAGAGACTAGCAATTCCAGAAGCCCTTGGACACCCGGCCTTAGCCAGGGTTCTCAGGGTCTTCTTATTGTTTGTATTATCATAGCACACAGGAACATCAGCCATGGACCAAGACCTCATTGTGCTAGGATGTGTACAAAGAGGGAGCAAAAAGATGGCCACCACCCCAAAGAGCTTTTAATTAAAGTATAAGACGAGACAGATGGATATGGAGAGATAGATGGCAGTGGTCTCAGCACACCAGAAGCCTAGCTGTTGTCAAGTTTTATTGTACACATCAAAGCAAAGAAGGAGGATTTTGAAGGATAATAATGACAGCTAGACATCCACAAGGAGGAGATGTCAGAGAGATAGGCTGAGATTTTAGGGTGGACAGAAGTAGACAGGTCTGGAATATAGAAATACAATTTGAGTCATCACCAGAGATGGTAGTTGAATTTGTGTCTGAGGATGAGACTACGCAAAGATAAGGTAGAGAGAAAAGAAAGGGATCCAGGACAAAGCCCTGTGGAACCTCCACAGGAAGCTGAAGGGGGATGAGGAGGCTCCTCTGAAGGAGCAATCAGAGGTAGGAAGAGAATCAGGAGAGGACAATCTCAGAAGCCAAGAAAAGACAAGATTTCAAGAACAGCAGGGTCAACTTCACTGAAGGCAGCTGACAGGTCAAGGAGGATGAGGATGGAGTACTGGTTCTGAGATGTGGCTAAGAAGAGCTAAGGGCACACTTTGGCAAGAACAGTTTCAGTTGAGTGCAAGGGGTGAAAGCCAGATCAGAGAGGGTCAAGGATCGAATTGGAGGAGAGGAACTCAAGACAACAAGTATAAAAAAGCACATACAATGAGCTTAGAGATAAAAAGGCACAAGGGACGGGGGTTTAGTTAGAGAAGCAAGTGCTCTCAAGGGTGGGTTCTCTTAAGATGGGAGAGACTAAACAGGTTTTTACTGTGAGAGGAAGGAGCCAGAGGTGAGCGAGAAGTTAAGGAGAAGAATAAGGTAGGGGATGAGAGCGGGCACAAGGGAAGTCAGAAGATGGGATGGCGTCACAGGGGCAATGGGAGGAGTTAGAGAACAGGAGCAAAAATAAATAAATATAAATTTCTGCATCCGTGACCAGAGAGAAGGACACCGTCATGGGGAGGAGGTGGTGGTAGAGGAAAGGGAAAGGTCACACCATATTTGATCAGTTTTCTCTTGAAAGAAATTGGCAAAATCCTGTGCAGGGAGAAGTAGAGGCAAGAGAAGAGGAGATTTTAAGGAGTCCATTAGGGGTGGCAAAAAGGCAGTTGGGATTGCAGGCGTAAGATTCAATTAAGTTACAGAAGTAGAGCTGTTTAGCTTAAAAATGGTAGAATTAAAAAGAGAACAAATTTATAATGGAAGAAGTCAACCCACTCAAGGGATTTTTGCCAGAGATGCTGTGCAGCATGAGAGCAGGAGTATAGGAAATGAATGTTGGGGTGAGCCAGGGGCTGGCAGGGTGAATCCTGTGATGGGAGAGGGGGCAAGAAAGTCTAGGCTCCCTGCTTTGCAGCAGGGAGCCTGAAAGCCCTTGGTTCTCCGAGGCTCAATTATATTTCTAAGTTTTCAAAGTGAAATATTTCAATTATTTTAAAAAAAAAGTATTTTGTCTTCTGCAGGAAATTTCTGAACTTATATTTTTTGTTCTGAAGCAGGATTCCCCCCACCCCATTTCAGAATTTTGGAACTTCTTGCAGAAATGGACATTCCAGATTTCAACTAGCTATACCTAAAACCAAGATTGGGACCATGTCATATGAGAGGCTGTACAAACAGCAGAAAAAATAATCACTATCCTACAGTTTAATTACAGTCTGGATGCAAAAGTGAGTGTAAAACACACATAAAGGGCAGTTAAGGGAGGACAGCAAAAGACCCGAGGGTGAAGGTGGAAGTCTGAATTTCTAATGAGAAAATGACATTCAGAACGTACAAAGAAAAGAATCATTAATGCTGTATTTTGCAAGGGGGAATGTGGCATCACAGAAATCAGTAAGGAGGATATGGTAATCCAAAAGTGATATGAAGACTTGAACAAGTGTTTGAGCTGTGTGGACAGATTTAATATTGGTACTGATTACCTGTTTCCAATGGGAGATTGGTTACCAATAATTACATAGAATGAGACCATTAACTTAAGTTTAGGATAAGTGAAGGTCATTTATTACAACTTCCATTATGTTTCTAGGTTTTAAAAAATAAATCAGTGATCAGTCCAGACTAGTTAATGTTGAACAAACAAGTTTCTTTCTTCCCACTAAAATGCATATATCTTGTTACAGAAACTATAAAGTCAATTCAGTTAAAAAAAAAGCTATTGATGAAAGTCAGTATAAAAACAGGATTATGTAATACTTTTTCACTGAAGCAAACAGTTTTGAAAAATATTTTCATCATATGATGTTGGACAGTTCTATAAGATTTACCCAAGATAATCTATTTTACATTAAAAAACAGCACAAAAGTAGATACTGCTTGTATATATAGTCATTGAACTACCAGTGTTAAGTTTGATAAGTTTATGGAGGGAATGGTTTGATAGGATAACGTGATTTAGTCAATAGGTCAATAACGTGCGACCACTGGTAATTAGTACCGAGGGTCAATGTTGGGATACTGAAAGTCTTTTTCCTGAGTGTCTGGCTGGAGAGTCTTGCCCGCATGCTCGGGGTTCAGCTGATCGCCATATTTGGGGTCGGGAAGGAATTTTCCTCCAGGGTAGATTGGCAGTGGCCCTGGAGGTTTTTCGCCTTCCTCCGCAGCATGGGGCAGGGATCACTTGCTGGAGGATTATCTGCTACTTGAAGTCTTTAAATCAGGATTTGGGGACTTCAACAGCTGAGTCAAGGGAGAGAATTATTTCAGGAGTGAGTGGGTCAGCTTTTGTGGCCTGCATCTTGCGGGAGGTCAGACTAGATGATCATAATGGTCCCTTCTGATCTTAAGTTCTATGATTCTATCTTTTCTAATGACGTTTTGGAGATTTGTTGAGTGCCAGCATGGCTCTGTTGATAACATTCTCCTCTAGTAGAAAGTTATGCATGGGTAAGCAGTGCAAGTCAGCATGCTAAAAAGAGTATATGGCACTATGGAGGAGGCTCCGTCCTTAAGCTGTTCCTTTCTAGATTTTTGTAATGTTAGAGGTTTATAAAAAAAATAAGTAGAATTTTCATCAAGAAGGTATTTTTTTTTCTTGGGTATTAACCATTAGGCTTTCAGCATTAACTCTGTTAATGCAGGAGGAGGGATGGTTTTTCAAAAAAAGGCAGAACTCGTATTGCAGATTTAAAATTTCAAATGAATACATCTAACTTACCAAAATATTCTTAAACCTGTTCCTTATTCCGACTTGTGTTCCTTCCACCTTGTTGTTAATATTGTGTTGAACACCTGATCAGCATTAATCTTTTTAGTGAAGACTGAAGTAAAACAGGCATTAAACATCTCAGCCTTCTTGATATTATTAATTATTAGCTCTCATTCCTTGCTCAGTAGTGGACCCACAATTTCTGTGTTTTTCCCTTGCTTCGAATTTATTTTTAGAACTTCTTACTGTCCTTTCCTAGGTGCAACTCATTTTCTGCCTTAGCCTTTCTGATTTTCTCCTTACATGTTTGTGCTATTTCTTTGTAAGCCTCCTCAGCAATCTGTCCACGTTCGCACTTTTTGTCAGATTCCATACGATTTTCAGGTTCCTAAAGAGTTCCTGATGAGGCCATATTGGCCCCTTACTATTCTTCCAATCTTTCCTTCAAATTCAGACAGTCAGCCTGAAATTGTGCCTTTAATATTATCTCAGAAGATGCCAGTGCTCAGCTCCTTTCCCCCCCGCCCCCCTTAGATTTTCTTCCCTGCACTGATAGTTTCTGGTCACCAGAGCCATGAAGATGTTAAAACTAGTAGATCTCATGCTCTCACACCTAGTTTTTACTTATTGATAAGAAGGCAAAAATACCTTTCCTGTTTTTTCAATTACCTATCAGTTTCATAACTCTGAATGAACTTGTCAGTGAACTGAACTCATTGAATAAAAACTGAAATAAAGAAAATATTCTCTCCGCACCTGGAGGAGAGGCTGGTGCTGTTAAAAGCTGGTTTAGCACTTCAAATTCTGGTCCCCAGAGTGTACACAGCAACTGTCATTAGTTCAGTGATTTGACTTTCTTTAAAAATTTCAGCCAGTATACTGCTAATTTGTTTAAAATTTTAATTTAAACAATTTTAACAGATCATAGTGAGTTTAGAGTAATATAGGCTATCAATTTCTAACTTAATTTTAATATGTTTATTTTTAAAATATGCATTTAAATTTTTTAAAAATCTGCTTTTTTTAAGTTTACTTTTATCCACCCTAATTGCTTCATTATTAATGGTGGACCTTAACAGTGTTATATCTATCAAATTTTGAAAAAGTGTGCACACTCATACACACAGTAGGTACACTTAAAATTGTTTTTCAACTCACAGACCAAAACAATTAAATCCTAAAGCATCACTTAAAGTTGTAAATATGTAAGGGAAAGAAATATTAAATTTGTAGATCTTTAGTATCAGCAAACCAGGAAATTCAAAAGATTTACAAAAAATGAGTATGACAATGCAGAATTAAGTTTATTAATTGTCTCTTACCCTACAGTAAGAGTCAGCTTCATAACAGAAACAGATCTAAGATACTATTTAAACTACTTTTGAATAGGACAACAAAAATGTAAGAAACTGTGTGTACATATACACACAAGCTCTCCGTGGTAGAACATTAAGGTTATAAGCTGCCTATCATGTTTCTAAGAGGTAGTTTGACACTCGTGGTTAGTATTTTTCTAATAGAAGAAATGGTTACTTAACTGGTTCTTCAAGATGCGATGCAGCCATGTATTCCACTTAGGTGTATGCACACCCAGCGCACCAGAGCCAGAAATATAATTTAACAGTACCCAAAAGGGGTGGCACACGCGTCTCCTACCTGTACTCCCTCCCCTGGCTACATGAGGCAGTGCTGCCCCAACCCTCCCTCAGTTCCTTCGCACCAAACAGCTGCCAAACACTGCTCTTCCTCCTCACTCAACCATGCAGCAGCTATGCCTGAAATACCGGGATCTGAGCTCAGGATGCAAGGTGCAACCGTGATTCCAAATTAGTAGGTCGAGATGGAGAGGCAGCAGTATGGGAGGCTGAATAGACAGTAAGAGAAGATCGGAGAACCACCACTATCTCAGCTAGGCTGGGTCAATAATGAGACAGCCTTGAGTTTGAGTATGACCCAAGGAATGACCTGGACTGGGGGAAAGGTTTACAGGAGAACCAACAGATAGAAAACCTTGGACTGGGAGCCTGGACTGACGCCCTCTCGAGAGCAGAACCAATGACATTTCTTGTTGTCCCAGTGGATACTTGTCTTCAAGGACCTTCCGTGACTTAGGGAAAAACACCACGAGATTATTCTGAAACCCAGTAAGTGAATGGCTATCATAATAATGTTCTCCTCTAGGCAGAGCAATCTGGAGTGTGCTCCCCCGTTCACATAATACTCACTGAGAACACCACCGCAATGTATGTAAACCACTGAGTCTCACAGACAGTGACGAAAAAGGTGTGACATGCACTGTATATGGCCCAAAGCTCCAGCAAGCTTATATGTAGAGAGGCCTCCTGCTCCAACCTGTCTCTGTACTTTCAGCGACACCAGGTGCCCCCTCTAAATCCATCAGGGAGAGTCAGTAATAATCAACTTGGCTGGCAAGAGCCAGTCAAACAGAGCTTTGGTAAACATTGTGAGGATGTATCCACCATTGCAAGGCATCCACGACCAGCGAACAGGATGAACCAGCCTGTCTAGAGGATGAACAGTATGACAGCAGACTGTCCTAAGCCATATTTGAAGGGAGCGAATGCACAACCTTGTAAACTGGACTACCTGTGTGCAAATGGACATGTGGTCCAAGAACCTGAGAGACGTCTAAACTGTTGTGGAAGGCTGCAAACAGTCAGCAGAAATGCTCTTGATGTCATGGAATCTACTAGGGATGTAAATACCATTTAAAAAGTTAACTGTCTAAAGATATTTAGTTGAAACAGTTAACCGATTAAAGGGCCAGCTGGCCGGCACAAGGCTGCTCTGGACAGTTCTGGGGTTAATGATTAAGGCAGGTTAACTGGTAAGACTAATGCTTACTATTAGCATTTTACATCCCTAAAAATCTAACAGTGTCCCAATGAATTCAATTTTTTGAGTGGGAGCCAACATTGAGTTTCCAGTGTTTAGGATGAGACCCTGATAGGTCAAACAAGTTCAGTGTGGTACCATCATGAGCAAGAACTTCCCCTCTGGATCTGCCACTCGGTAACCAGACGTCTAGATCTGGGAAGATGTGAATTCCCCTCTGTGAGATACACCCAACAACCACCACACATTTAGTAAAAATTCTGGGGATGTTCCACCACAACAAACTCAAGGAACTTTCTCTGGCTAGACAAAATTGCCACATGAAAAGTAGGGGTTCAGAGCAGCAAACCCATTCTTTTGAGACCATGCAGGGAAGATAGTCAAAAGAGTGACCATTCAGAACCTCCATACCGGATATATTTGTTGAGGCTGCAAAGGTTGAGGATGGGTCTTATGCCACCCTTGCATATGGATACTGGGAAGTACCCTTTCCACTGCTCCCAAAGCCAGAAGAAAAACAGACCTGCTTGAGAAGCAATATCTCATGACGGGGGTCCCTAAAGAGAGACCAAGGAGGAAAAATGGGGAGGTAGTGTGAAGAGGAAATTGATAGCATAACTGATAAGACAGTGCTTAGGATCCAGCTATTGGTGGTGACGGAGCCCAAAGCATTGTGAAAGCAAGCCAGCCTTCCCCCAAAGGGCATAGATGAGGTGAGAGGAGCAACAAATTACAACAGGGCTCTGGACCAAGGAGTCAAAATGGGTGCTTGGACTGTCCGAACCTCAAGCCCAACTGCTTTCTTCCGTGGGATCTATCACTCTTTCTGGAGTAGTCGCATTGCCTCAGAGAAGGGAAAGGCTGTCCAAGCATGCACTGATGCTGATGCTGCTGCTGCCACTGTTGAACATCATAGTGGTGCCTCTGCACCACAAGCACATACACTTCCAAGGACCACATGATAGCCCTTGAAGGAGAGCAGAGTCTCTGAAGTTTCACCTGAGAGTTGTTTTTGGCTGTCAAAGGGCAAATCTTCAATGGCTTGCTGGACATCGGGGGCAATGCCTGAATTCCAAAGACAGGAAGCCCCAGTTATGACAACTGCAGAAGCCATGATGTCTAGCGTGGACTGCAAAGATGTCTAAGCTACCAAGCAACCCTCAGTGACAAATGCGCAAAACCCCTCTTGTAAAGCCTTTGGCAGCTGGTCTGCAAACTCTGACCCAGCTATCCAGTTGAAGTCATACTTGGACAGCAAGGCTTGCTGGTTAGCCATTCATATTTATAAGGAAGAGCTTGTCACGGAGTCCCTGGGCGATGCTCTGGAACTGCTCCCCACAAAGCCAGGCAGGACTTTGGGGAGCCTCCTCTCCCTTGGAGCAGACTTTTTCAGGGCAAGCAGCTCACACGTCTTCACCTCCTGGGTCTCTCCTTGGAGCATTCAGCATCCCTTGCCCCTCCGTGCGCTTCCCACAGTGAGCCCGCCCCAGCGGGGTCCTGCACCCCGACTTCACAGTCAGATGCGACTCTCAGCCAGCCAGTAAAACAGAGGTTTATTAGATGACAGGAACACGGTCTAAAACAGAGCTTGTAGGTACCACGAACCGGACCCCTCAGCCGGGTCCATTCTAGGGGCAGTGAGCTAGACTCCCAAGTCTGTACTTCACTCCTCGTCCCCAGCCAGCTCCAGAATGAAAACCCTCCAGCCCCTCCTCCTCTGCTCAGTTCCTTTCCCGGGCCAGGAAGTCACCTGACCTCTTTGTCTCCAACACCTTCAGTTGGCACCTTTGCTGGGGAGGGGCCCAGGCCAACAGTTGCTAGGAGACAGGCATTTAGGTGCACTGGCCCTTTAGTCTGCTAGATACTTAAGAACTGCATAGGGGACACTGAGGCACCAACACAGTATTCAGAGAAAACATTAAGAACATGCCTAGTTCGTCACAGTTCGTAAATCTTTCTGCTCATGAAGTCCAACCATTCAGAGTTCCTATCCTTGGGGGTACACGTGAACCAGCCCTGCTGGGCTCCATCATTCACTGTAGTTACAACTAGGAAATTGGAGGCCAGACAGCAGTAAAACTCCTCAAAAACTCTGCATGGGATTGAAACAGTGCTTTTCCAAGCACTTAGCCACAAGTGGTATTGAAGCCACCGTGCATCATTGATAGGGAAGGCAACTCTACCAATTTGCAGATGTTCTCTTCCAAGAACTCTACCTGGATACAGAGGGAAACAGCTATATGCTGCAATAAATCTTGGTATGCCTTAAAATCCTCTAGTACTGAAGGTAAGGACAAGAGAGGCAGCACAACATCATCTTAACTGCACCAAAGCTGGATTCTGTTACAGAGCTCATGCATTCAGACGGGACAACTCTGGAGGCTCTGCAGGGAGCAGCACTGCCATGCCTGGGCTTGTGGCAGATTGGTCATCTCTGCAAACCTGGCTGACAATCTCGCCTTCCAGAAAGATGAAGAGTGGGACACCTGCGACTGAGGAGCATCCCACAGATTCTATGGAGGCCGCTGATGTGGGTACGGTACTGGTGGCCACTATACACCAGGCATGGGACCTCCATCCTGACCACAAGATGCATGCCAATCCTGGTACCTGTAACGGTCCATCATAACCCTCAATGCTGGTCAGGCAATAGAGAGCAGGATGATGACAACCCCAGTTCAGACACAGAGAAGTCTTGGAATCTCAGAAATAAGGGTGGAGAAAGACCAGAGCAAGTCTGACTCATCCGTCATCCAAAACAAGGCAGGAAGCAGTGCTGCTGATGGAAGTAGTACCATCAGTACTGAGTATGCCGATGTCGGAAGCAGCATTGGTCCTGAAGCAAACAGTGGTACCAGACTGTCTGTGGTACCAATATCGATGATGGTGAAAGTCAGCACAGAAGCATTTGCAGTACCGACAGCAGCAAGATTCCCCTGTGAAAGGGGAACATTGGGGAGCAATACTAATAGACCCAATAGTTCAGTGGCTCACTCAATTCACGGGGCTATAGCTGATGCAGGCCGGCAAAGTCCTGAACCAAAGCGATCAGAACCAAAAGGCAGAATAGGTGTGTAGCTATCTGGTAAACCACCAAACATGGAAACAGTTGGTACTGGCATGTCCCTCATCAGCACCAGGCATCCATTGAGTCCAGAAGCTGGAACAAGAGTGGGTGGTACAGGGTTTCTAACCTCCCTACTTGGTACCAGTGAAGGCTTAAAGGTACCTACAACACCCTGCACACCAGCACCAACTCCATGCCAGTCCATGCTTTTCCATGACAGTCCATGGGGAGGCAGATGAGTCACCCCATGACCAAGAGGAATCTTAATTGGGTCTTATGCAACCTTTTCCTCAGCACAGTTGACGGAAAACAGCTCCTGTTTCTTCAGAAAGGCACCCACTCCAGAATGTGAAACAGCAGCGCACTCAGAGCCCAAGGGTAATCTCCAAACCAATGAGGGCTTTGGTACCAAAGCAGACCGCATGGCCTACCCAAGCAGGTGCTGCTTCAGATAAAAGTCCCGAGGCCACAAGAGTCTGTTTCTTAAGAAATATGCAGATCATGCTAAGCTCCTTCACATGGACTGCACGTGGAGTCTGCTCCCCGAAACAAAGGACAATGTTTAAACCCCAGTGAAGGCATTACCAAGGGAAACTACTACAATTAACACTTCTCTAACATTGAGGGTACTACTAACTATACACAATGGGGGTGGGGGGGGGGACTGAATTTGTTGTGAGGTTTAGACCAAAGAACTCCATCTTGAGCCACGAGCAGTAAAAAGGAACTGAGGGTCCGGGTGGCGCTGCCTGATGGAGCCAGGAAGGGAATATGGCCATGACATGCAAGTGCCACCCCTCTACTTTTAGGCAAATTTCTCCAGCTCCGGTGTACTGGTCATGCACATTCCTAAGTGGAATACGCAGCTGTATCTAAAAGTAGTAGTCACGATGTGTATCTGGTTGTATGTGGCTGATGAGTAGGGCTGGTTGGAACCTGGAATTCCCCTTCAGCAGGAAATTCTAAAAATATATTTTAAAAAAATTATTTCTGCATCAGAACAAAATCGCAAATCTTCCAATGAAATGGGAATTAAGAATTAAAAAAATGCATATATCAAAATGAGGTTGAAGAGGATCGTTGAGCTGGCTGGAGACTCTGAAGCCCTGCTTTCAGGCTCCCCAACTTGGAGAGTGGAACCAGAAGCCCTGACTGCTATGGCTCAAACAGGTCTCCAGGATTTCAGCTCTGTGGCAGGGCTGGAGGCTGACAAGAAACTTGCCTGGTTTCTATCAGAGAGCTGATAAAACTGACACATTCCTGTAAACATTTTTCTACTCGCTCTAGTGATGTGGCTTCAATCCCACGCTGGGGAAATAATTAAGATGCCATAGGAATGGATGTGATATAAGTACATAGACTAAATATAAAAAGAGATACCATAAGCATAGAGATGTTCCTCATCTGAATGTAGAGGGTGCGCTGGGCACCTTAAATGGTCATTTCTAGTTACCAAGGATTTTAAGTTTTCAATTTCTGATTAATTAACACCATGATTCGAGGGAAAATATTTCCCTCCTTGTTCTATATTCACTTACTCTGTAGTGTATTTCCTATTATCATGCTTAGCTATATGTTCCAATTAAAAGTAAGTGAGCAGCTAGCTGAGATGTTCTTTTGCTGTACTGAATTTCTTCCATGGTTTGAAAGAAAAAGTTACCTAAAATGAAAAGACATCTAATGGCTACACTTCAATTATCCCTGCACTATTTTGCAATCATAAAATATTATAAAAAGATCATGGAGACATTCAAAAAGTGTTCTAAAAGCTTTTGTCAAAATTTCTGAAGTTAGGAACTTCAAGTTTGGCACTTCATTAAAGCAATCTGATTCTCACAAACGTTAAGCACCTGACGCTCTTACTGAGTTCAGCTAGTTACGGAAATTAGAAGTCCAGATCTGGCTTCAAATGCCTCTACTTAGGCATCCAAACTTAAAATGACACCCTTAAGCATTCATCTGATCCATAATAGAAAGTGTATCACTTCTCTCCAATAGTCTTTAAAAGTTCATTTAATAGAAAACAATTTCCAGGAGCAGATTTTCCAACTACTGTCCACATCTTTTCACAGTACTAAGCGTGGGAGATGGTATGGTAGATGTCTAGCTAGTTGCGGACCAGTAATCATGCTAATTTTGAATAACTTGAATTCTGGTTAACTCAAATTACTTTCTTCTCCCCTCAAAGCAAATCACCATCCTATATTTAAAAGAGCACTTGCCGTATATACTCATTCATAAGCTGAATATTTTTGGTAAAAAAGTGATGCATCAAAGAGTAGGGGTTGGCTTATAAACAGGTCTACACCAAAATTTGATGATTTTAAACTCTATAGAATCATTGAATTGAATATCTAATACATTGTTGTTTTGTTTACCTGGAGCGTCTGCAGGCATGGAGCCCCTCAGCTACCAGTGTCCGCGCCACTTCCCACAGCTCCCATTGGCTGGGAACAGCGAACCACGGCCCCAGGGAGCTGAGGGGCTCCGTGCCTGCAGACGTAAACAAAACGTCCCAACCCGCCAGCGGCTTACCCTGACAGGCCAGGAGCCAAAGTTTTCCAACCCCTGAAATATAGGGTCGGCTTATGAAAGGGTCATACAGTTTTTGCTATTTTTACCTATCCATTTGGGGGAGGGAGGTGTCAGCTTATAAATGAACAGGCTAATAAATGAGTATATATAGTAGTTTATAAAACAGTAGTTCATAACAAGACTTCACTCAATAACATTCTTAAAGTTTGGTATTAAACGTTTGTCATAACTAGGTATCATGTGCCAACAGCACTATGCAGTAGTAAATAAGTTATACTATGTACAAAAGCACAGGTTAGGATCTTTAATTGTGAAGATTAAAAAACAAAAAAGTTTTAAAAGTACAAATATTACAGTCTCTCAAATTTCAGCATGTGTGTATCATATTACAATGTTTTCAAGACAGTTCATACAGGTAAGATTTACTTTTCATTTCATTTCAAATGAAGTCACACAAAAAACTCTCCATGCAGGAAGTCAGTCCATATGATGCAGTTTGGGGGGGGGGAAGAGGGGGAGGAAGAGAAAGAGTCAACCACTGCATGCTCTCCACACAAATTACCAGTTTATGATCTTCATCAGGAAAGAACCACCTGGATAGAATCAGAACTTCACTGCATAAGTTCTCTACAATGAAGAATCCAATAAAATAATTAGCTTCAAAACATTTTTCACAAGGGCATTAAGCAGAAGTACCATGTTTCCATGCAGATTTTAAAAAACTGAACTATTCTTTTAGTGACAGTCTGTGTACAGAAGCTTTACTTTCAGTTTACAGAAACAGCAAGGGCAAACGGTCTCACCTAGATGGTCAATTCATACTATAAGCTTACATAAGCTTGTCTTGTAGCACTACTACTGTACATTACTTCAAAGTTTATTGCAGCAATTGAATATTCAAAGATTCTGTACTTCACATCCTCAGATTTTCAAAGTTATGTCTGTATAATAAGGTGACTCTCATTAGATTCAATTTATGCAGTTAACCCTATACAACTTGACCTCCAGTCATGCTCCAGGACCCATTCTTTACACCTTTTAATTCCTTTGTAAAAATCAAGCGGCTTGTTTGCTTCATTTTGGGGGAATGCGGGAAGAGCAAACATGACCTACAGAAAGGATGAAATAAAAAAAGGACTGTGCCCTAATTTGTTTTGCTAAGAAAGCTGCTTTAACTTTAGAACTTTAGTTTAGAAATTCAGATGCTGCCTACATTTAAATCGCTGATGCGTACACCTGGAGAACTAACAGATACCAAATATGTGAAACCTGATTATGGCTCTGTATATATTATAGCTGGACCTGTAATTTAGTAGATAGATACGACACAGTAAGTTTAATCAATTACACAGCTCAACATACAGCAACTTTTCTGTCTTTGTCCAATATAACTTTATGCATAAACCTAGCATCCTAAACTGACCTTATTTTCAGGAGTTCATTCTGGCACACTTAGGTAGTTATCCTGGAGTCACACAGCAGTAGGATACCCAGGAAATATGGGTACTTCTCCATTATGGATTTATTACTTAAACCCATAATCCCCTGCCTCAGGGATCAAATTTACCATTTTTCCTTAATTTTAGAATCATAGAATATCAGGGTTGGAAGGGACTTCAGGAGGTCATCTACTCCAACCCCCTGCTCAAAGCAGGACCAACCCCAACTAAATGATCCCAGCCAGGGCTTTGTCAAACTGGGCCTTAAAAACCCATGGCACTGCAGGATGCTGGACATTCTACATTACCACTAACTGGTTAATGGCATTGGTGGCTTTGCACCTAGCAGCAGCATAAGGTGAAGTCATTGTGTAATAGGATATTAACTAATTAACAGTAATAATCCCCCTCTCCCCCAACATACAACACTCGGAGTATTTGACACTCTAATACCTATTTGATTTAAACACATGACAAACATGTGGAAGAAAAGCAGCATCAAAGACCCATAATCTCCCCGATCACCAAATATGCTTCTCCACTGAGGACCTGAAGAACTTCTGCCTTACTAGGAAGACAAAATGAGATATTCTGGATACTTCTAGAAACAAACTAACTTTTCAAAAGTTATGTAGAGTGCTGATAAATGCTGCTTTCATTTTATCTAATATGGAAACAGTTATTGCCTCAGGTTTTCTATAACAAAGATTCTATCTTCATTATGCAGACTACAGCAGATGGGACATCCCACATTGAGGGTCCTTGAAATAGCAAAATGGATCTTCCTTAAGGAGCAGTTCCAGATGGTGTGGCAGTAAGGATAGAAGACAAGAAGTAAAAGTTTCATCCACCCCACACTACCATTAACCAAATTGTCCGCATGACTAATTATTGCTAGAGAAACTAGATAGGTTTTATTAGACCAACTTCTGTTGGTGGACAATACAATCTTTTGAGCAACCTAAAGCTGCTCTTCTGAAGAATGTGACATGTTTACTTCGGAAGAAAAGCTCTGTGTAGCTCAAAAGCTTGTATCATGTACCAACAGAATTTGGTCCAATAAAATATATTCTCTCACCTACCTTGTCAATTTCATATCCTGGGATCAAACACAGCTACAACAACACTGCAAATAACTAACTATTTCAAGTACCAGTAAATACACATGATATTCACACTAAAGGTGTTTGTAATTGTGACATTATCTGAGTAAAATATGACTCTAGATCATTGTTGCAACCACAGTTATATATTTGCAACAAATCTTGTACAAAATGTGGCATGTAAAATGTCTATGAAATGGTTATGTTTTGCTGGTTATGAATATGCAAACTTTATGCATATATCATTTTGGGTATTTGAAGTTATGAATATAGGCTCTATACCTGGATTTCAAATGTTTGCTCCTGGGGTAAGGCCCACAAGGTGGTTAGCCAGCATCTCTTGAAGGGACTATTCAAATTAAGTAGCTCATGAAGAAACACTTAACTGGCAATGGACCATAGGAGACGCCCATCTACACTGAATGGTCTGTCCTGCAAACGTGCTGTTTGAGGTACAGGTAATGGCTTCTACTGTGTCCAAACCTTCATGCATGGACATGTGACTCCAAACACTCTCTTGTAACCTGTAATTTATCCAGTAGCTGTGCTGAGGGCTTTGTTTAAAACAATGGGGTTCCCTCCACATGGCAGAAGATATAAAGGGCCCTGGAAACCC
The DNA here is from genome assembly GCF_020497125.1 of Mauremys mutica. Taxonomy (NCBI): domain Eukaryota; kingdom Metazoa; phylum Chordata; order Testudines; family Geoemydidae; genus Mauremys; species Mauremys mutica. The sequence goes on along the minus strand of NC_059073.1, from coordinate 66,374,343 downwards.
CGCCATTTTGCCTCTATCCTGCTCCAGCCGCCAGACTATGAATTTATATTAATAGGAGCATTCTAACTAAGGAATTGAGGACCTTCCAATGATTTGGAAGCAGCCAGAGACTTGACTTAAACCAGCAGTTTACTCCGTCATTGCTACAAGCCTGAACCAAGAACTCTGCATTTATTGTATGTATCTGATTCTTTTAATCAAGTTTAACTCTCACCTTTCTTTCTTATGAATAAACCTTTAGATTCTAGATAATAAAGGATTGGCATCAGAGTGATTTTTGGGGTAAGATCTGAGTTATATATTGACCAGGGTGTGTGACTGGTCCTTTGCGATCAGGAGAACCTTTTATTTGATGAGACTGGTTGTAAAGAACCACTCATCTTTAAATCCAGTGTTTTTTGTGGTGATACAAGGACTGGAATGCCTAAGGAAACTGCTTTTATGACTTTTGGTAAACAGAAGTTTACCAAACCAGCAACAAAAGTATACACCTCTACCCTGATATAACGCGACCCGATAGAACACGAATTCGGATATAACGTGGTAAAACAGTGCTCGGGGGGGAGGGGCTGCGCACTCCAGTGGATCAAAGCAAGTTCGATATAACGCAGTTTCACCTATAACACGGTAAGATTTTTTGGCTCCCAAAGACAGCGTTATCTCGAGGTAGAGGTGTATTTTATGGAACAATAACCACCAGTTTTGGGGTGTGTTTGCCATGTTTCTCAGCATTTTGTCCTGAGTTTGGCATTCTCAGTTGTGACCCACTGAGGCACAGTCACAGTAATGCAATAGGAAACAGACACCACCACAAAACTAAAAGCTTTTGAATCATCCACTCTTTCTGTTCAATGGCAATATGCCATGTATCCCAAAATGTGAACTATGAAATACAATACCACTGTAGAGCCTCCATCAACATTAGTTTTTGCATGTGAATTCAGCATGGATTTTGGTATTTACACAAATAGTGCTTGATAGAGTTAGAGGGGGGAAATAATTTTGGGGAATTTTTTTGAATTTCAAAAGACCTTAAGCTAATTCTAGTACTTGATTCCATATCAAACACACTTCAGCTTACTACACAGTCCAAGAAGAATAAGCACCATATGTTCCATAAAATGAGATGTGAAAGATGCTTTTGTAATTGAATATTTTTGTATTATCTACTATAATGATTTAAATGTCATTGCCCACTATGAAGTAGAATTAAAGAATACACTATCTAAAATTCCAATATGTAGGAGAGATAGCTTGATGAGTTTATTTAGAGAAGGGGGCTGAACATGAAGAAATTTCTGAAACAAAGCCAGGTTTAAAAAAGGTTGCATTGCGTTCTAAAAAAAATGGCAAGGTCTTTTGCCATTCTTATCTCTTCCAAATGTAAGTTCCATAGTCTAGGTCTCGCTCCTGTGAAAGCTCTATGTTGCACTCATGAGCCTCTATCCTTTGATGGACAGTACTGGTTCCAGTGGAACATGGTTGTCGTGGTAGAGGCAATTTATCATGTAACTAGGGTGAATTTTACAGAAGGCCTTAAATATCAGGACAGACTTTGAACTGGATTCTTTCCAATGGGTAGTCAATGAAAATAGCTAAGCACTGGATGAGGTGTTAACAGTGAACTGTACTACATCAAGTGTATGGTCCCTGGGTCCTTACATCCAAATGCAAGTATCTTGGGCCACACTTTGCTCAGGCCATAAACCCTGATAGAGAAGAGTTGTAGAAATAGGGTGACCAGATGTCCTGATTTTATAGGGACAGTCCCAATTTTTGGGTCTTTTTCTTATATAGGCGCCTATTACCCCTCACCCCCTGTCCCGATTTTTCACACATGCTGTCTAGTCACCCTATATAGAAAGAGCCCATGGATGTGTGCTCTGGCAATACCCCACTAGTTCAAACATTTTCTGCTTCTCAACAGTTAGCTGAGCCATAAGAATTCAAAGCAGCCTAATACCACAAAGCCAACAATAGAATATCCACCCTATCCACAGGGGTATGCAGCTTTCTGTTATACACATGGACACCCAGGAAGAAAAATGAGCAAACAGAAACAAACAAAAAGATATAATAGGATACAAGAAAAGAAAAATATCAGAATTGTGCCCGGTCATGGCTACATGTGCACAACAGCAGCTTTTGAAAGACTGCCCATGTAACTTAAGAATTTTTTTCTAATTTAAAAACGAGGCCTGTCAACATTTAGCAAGTTGTCTCTGCAAAAGTTTGGATTACAGATTTTAAATCACATGTTGGAAGAAATACAGTATCGCAAACCACTATGTCTGCATTTAAAGAATAGCTTCACTTTCAAAGACAGTCCAAGCTACTGGAAGAACAGAGTCCTCTTCATTCTCCACATTTAAAAAAACGTCTGTTAAACCTATAATTATGCATATGGAATATACAGACAGGCCAGATATGTCCCAAAATTCTGTGTGACTGGATTTCTCAGAGCTTGTCCTCACAAGGGAGCAACTGCAAAATAAACTAGGGTCTGAATTTAAAGTACAACAGCTATTCTGCACTAGCATTCCACTGAGTGTCAGTATTAAATAAGTGCCTGCACGTGGAGCTAATGCAAAGTACTTATTGTGCAATAGCTACTTCACCTTGTAGACAAGCTCTTACATTCAACAAATCTGAGAATTTTTAAAACAATCATCTAAAAGTATCTGACTACCTTAATACTTCTCCACAAACACCATTAAAACTCATCTGAGTTTGAGAAATTTTGCTCTAGAACAGGGGTTCTCAAACTTCATTGCATGGTGACCCTCTTCTGATAACAAAAATTACTACACAACCCCAGGAGAGGGGACTGAAGCCTGAACCCACCCAAGTCCCGCCACTTAACCCAAGCCCCACTACTCTGTGCCGGGAGGCCACAGTTAAATGGCAAAGGCTTCAGCCCCAGGCAGGGGGCCTGTAACCTGAGCCCTGCCACTCAGGTTTAAGACAACCCTAGCGACACCATTAAAATGGGGTCGTGACCCATTTGAGAGTCCCGACCCATAGTTTGACAACTGCTGCTCTAGAAAAATCAGGACAATTTCCTTCACTTTCACTACAGTAAGCCAAGTAATAAAAACTGGCTCATTTTTAAAGTGCACAAGCTAGAGTTTATTAAGTCTAGCCTCAAATTGAATTTGGTACAGTGCCATAAAGTTGGGTATTAGTAGTTTCATGCATGATATTACTTAAGATAGGACCAAATGGATCTTTAAGGAAAAAAAAGATAATGGAAAGCTATACACCTAGTTAACCCTTTTCCCCCTTATGTTTTTCCTCTATTTTTTTGTATTTCCTTCCATCCTGCCCCCATATCATTCTCGTATCAAAAACTAGTCTTTCAGAGAGATATTAGTATGGCAGTATAACTTATGCACTTTGAAATAATTAAATAACTACCACCAAACCCTCTACTTCAGGCTTGGCTACACCTGTAGCTGTAAAGCGCTTTAGGTTAAACCATCCTTCGGAGAGCACACTAGGGAAAGCGCTCCAGTCTGTCCACACTGAGAGCTGAAAGCGCACTGGCGTGACCACATTTGCAGCTGCTTTGGGAGCGGTGCATTATGGGCAGCTATCCCAGCGTTCAAGTGGCTGCAATGTGCTTTTCAAATGGGGGTGGTAGGGCAGAGTGTGACAGGAAATGTGGGGGGAGAGAGAGAGGGAGTCAGAGCGCTCTATGTGTCTTGCCAGTGTGGACAGGGAGTAAGGTAGAGAGGCTTTATTGCGGTATAACGTGCAAGCAAAGTCACTAACTTTCAGAACCAGGTAGAACATGTCAGCATCAGCCAGATGAGTTACAATCTATCTTTTTGGATGAATTGGTTTAGAAAGGCAATGTTGAAAATCAGAAAGCATATTTGGTAGTTTAAGGTTACCTGCACCAAACCCAAGTATTTTGATCAATTAGTAGCATTAAAAATATAGCTAGAGGCCAACATTAAGTGCCAATTTGATCAGAGGCCCAGCTAGTAGCTTGTTAACGTAGTATCCATCTCTTCACTTCCAAGAATTTGCAGAATTTAAAATTGATGTTTCAAAACTCCCATAATGCAGTTTAGTATCATAGAAAGGCCTGAGTAGTTCAACTAGTAAGTATTCTGTCACTATCATGTAACAGCCATCTAAAAAGTGCTAAGAAACCAAAATAAGATCTGCATATTTTTGAATAACTGCTACTGGAAATTGCGAAGAAAAGATTTCATCTTGACCTAAAAGTGAAACTGAACTGAACTGATTACGGTATTTAATTGAACAGTACAATTAATTCCGGCACATCAACATTCAGAAATGGGGTGAGGCACACTGGGACTTTAGACCAGTCCAAACGAACACTTACATAGCACTAATTTTACAGAGTTCTTAAAAAAATATCCTTTACTGCAAGAATTTACAATTTAAAGTCTACAAAGGAAAGTTTAGAGGGATCGAAATAGGGAAAGAAGAGGCAATATAGTATAGGAGTTTAAGTCAGTGATAGAAAGTAAGCCAACAAAGCAGGCGTCAGGAGGGATTTCAAGGAGGAATGAGTGAGGATGCTTAAAGAAAAGGAGGATGCCATTCCAGAAGCAAGGAGCAGAGTGAAAGAGCATTTCGATGAAATTAGGAAGAGGAAAGGAGGGGGAAAGGGTGAGCAGAGCACAACTGAGATCAGGGGGCTAAGCCAGATAAGATGTAGGCAGGGGCAGATCTGCACAAAGCACTGGAAGAGAGGACAAGGAGTTTGACGGAAGACCAAGTCAAAGGCACTGGAAAAATTCAGCTCCTTCAAAGACCTTGGAGTTAACAGGGAAGGGAGTTGAGGCAATAGAGAGAAACAGGACTTGTTTGCACAGTTTTGTACCTCTTTATTGCCAGTTTCAAATAGATATAATTAAGGTAGTATGTCATACTAATATGGATGCAGTTAAACTAGTATTACTCCTGGAGGAATTCTGTGCCAAAAAATTAAAAATTCTGCAAAATTCTGCATATTTTATTTATCAAAACACAATATAATATCACCAGTTTCAATTATGTTTGGTAATTTATTTCAAAATACCTGTCAGTATTGTCTGTAACAATACAGACAACAAAAAACGAATCAGGAAATGTTTGACAAATAGATTCCTTACTAGGCATATTAATGCAGAACTCCGAGTAATAATTTATTTAAACTACAATACAGAACTGTATTTCTCCAAACCCTCAGAAGCAGTGCAAAGGCTTAGGGAGATGGGAGTAACGGAGGAGCTGAGGAAAAGGGAAGGAGCTTAGAACTTGGAGGGTTGTTGAACGTGGGTGGGAAAAGTATAGAACAGGTTTTGGGGGGAGGACATTGTTAGGGAGCTTCCCCCAGGCAAACCCTGGCTGACCCCTAGCCTCTCCCATTAGTTAGGCACATCTGCCCCATCCCCCTGCATCGTCACGTGTCCTTGAACCCCCGGTCCCTATGTGTCTATCCATCCCCACACAGACACCCACTCCCCTCAACCCCATTGGCCCTGCACCTCCTCCCCCTGTCCCCATGTGTTTGTGCCCCCACTCAGCCAATCCCCTGTCCCTATGTGGCCCTGCACCTTCACTCCCATTCAGCTCCTGCCCCAGTCTTTCCTCCCCCAGTAGCCTGTATGAGCTCCTAGCTGACCTCCCAGCAGCCCCATGCTGTCTGTCTCCCCATAGCCCCTGTCTCCTGACCTGGCCCGACAGGCGCTGTGAAAAAGGCAGGCTCTTTTTCTTCTCTACCTGGCAGGGAGCTGCTACTCTGTTCTATCACCACAGTGTCCTCTGGTGGGCAAAAGGCAGAACTGCAGCAACTTTCGGGAAGAAGCTTTTTTCTGCGCAAAAAATTAAAAATGTGCAGCTCATTAATTATGCATGCACACAGTGGAGCAGAATTCCCCCAGGAGTATAGTATGAAGGTGCTTCTATTAGGATAGCTTAGTCTCATAAATTTAGGGAGAAACCTGTACCAGTACAAGGCACCTTTATACTGGTATAACTGCAGACACACAAAAAGTTGTACTGATTTAATATTTTTGGTTAAAAGAGACAGGCAATCATACCCTAACCAAAATAGTTAAAACAGCACCAAAAAAACTGTATAGATCAGGATTTCTTCAAGATAAGCTTGAATGCAGATAGGAAAGAGAAGAGGAGAGCAAATGATAAGGAGGGAAATGAAGAGGGATTATGACAAATTAGAAGGATGAGAGTAATAACTTTGAGTTAATAAATCACAGTATCCGAGATAGAGAGAAGCATGGAGACCTCAGAAAAATACAGGAGGACAATGAGAACACAAGAACTGCCATACTGGGTATGACAAATGGCCATCTAAACCCAATATCCGGTCTCTGATAG